>NC_137246.1:6707671-7324716 GCF_051294905.1 Botryllus schlosseri
TTCCGCTGGCACCCAGTCTTTTCTTCTAATTCATTCTATCCATCTTTCTTTCAGGGATTCATTGGTAGGAAAGCTGCATCGTACGGAACATTTTATCAGTTCACAAGCAATTGTATAAAGCAAAGCACACCAAATTGACCTTTCTTTGTTATTACGATGATAAAAGTAGCAGGAACATAAGTCGATTTTTTTGTTTGATTCAATTATATCCGTTACTTTGCACCCCAGAATGATATGCTATTAGGTAACCTTCTAAATCCAAAGCCAAAGTTGAACCTAGAAAAACAATTGTTCAAACAAATCAAACGCCTCGCACACACAGAGGTATAATTACCTCAACCACGGAATTTGCAATTTGGACAGTACGTATTGTGCGGCATCTGGCATCAGAAAAATACATTCATTTCTTAACTATGCTGGACAAAACCCATAGGCCGTTAATTATACCTTTCGCTCTAGTCCTACCTCCTACCCACACAACAATTTTAAGCAAGGATTGAGTACTAACTAATTATTGGCTGAACTGCTCATACAGAATACAAACAGTGAGCTAGGTGGACATGCTACTACAGATACTGATGAACTGATATGGTGGTGGGACTGCTGGCATAGTCTGCTGTGATAATACCGCCATTCATATACCTGTGACAAAATGTTCTAGTATAATGACAATGTAACATGGCCTTTTCATTACTACTGTGGCTTATCTGGACATTGACTGTGATGGACAGGTGAAACTTAAAATAGAGAGAGAGAGAGAGAGAGAGAGAGAGAGAGAGAGAGAGAGAGAGAGGGGGAGAGAGAGAGAGAGAGAGAGAGGGAGGGAGAGAGGGAGGGAGAGAGAGAGAGAGAGAGAGAGAGAGAGAGAGAGAGAGAGGAGGGAGAGAGGGAGGGAGAGAGAGAGAGAGAGAGAGAGAGAGAGAGAGGATAGTCTTCCCGGTCTGATTACCGTATTCTGCCATCTACTCACCTGTGAAATGTTCTTGGATAACGACGCTTTACCAAGGAATCTTCATCGCTACTACCATCGATTAGGGATGGTGTGAACCTCTGAAAGGTTCAGGTTCGTGTGAACGCGAACCTTTTTGAAAGGTTCTGTGTGAACACGAACGTGAACCTCGTGACGTCACGTGACGTCATATTGCTAATTCCAACCCTATCCTTCAATGAAATGATAGCCTATATTAATGTACACGATACCTAGTGACGACTCGGGCAACATAGCGTCACAATGCTGAAGTATATATTCATTATATTGACGTTTTAAACGTCACCAAATATATCAACTGGGGCAATTAAATGATATAATAATCCCATTAAATCAATATCTTCCGCCTTTGCCAACAATTTCGACGAGCACTTACCAGGGAATATAAGGAAAGGTAGGTGTATTTTTGTCTTTGATGTTTTTGCAGCATATACACCGAATCATGAGATACATACACACGATCTGCGCATATGCATACCATGATTACATTATGTGCATATGCCGCCGGGCAAGGAAGATGCAGATATAGCCTTGTAGCAGTGTTGGGATGGCTCGAGTCATGACTTGACTCAAATCAGACTTAAATCACCTTTTTCGTATGATAGACCGGAAAATGTATTCGGCATCCGAGTATTGCTACATTGATTTTGATCATGGTGTGAACCGGGTATCTATGCTTGCTACTGATATTACCCCATTAACAAGATATACAGCAGTATAGCCAACACCTCAATTGCACCGATTTGGTTTTAATGATACAGTAAACATGAAGTCAAGATTGACCCCAGGCGCCTGCTAGATTTTTTACATCAGAAAACGATATCAATCTCATTGATTGGTCGAATAAGCATCATTTAATGACTACATAGTAGGGATGGTGTGAACCTCTGAAAGGTTTAGGTTCGTGTGAACGTGAACCTTTTTGAAAGGTTCTGTGTGAACACGAACGTGAACCTCATGACGTCAGGTGACGTCATATTGCTAATTCCAACCCTATCCTTCAATGAAATGATAGCCCATAGTACTGTACGCGATACCTGGCGACGACTCGGGCAACATAATGTCACAATACTGAGTATATATTGACGTTTTAAACGTCGCCAAATGTATCAACTGGGGCAATCAAATGTTATAATACCATAAAATCAATATCTTCCGCCGCTTTGCCAACAATTTCGACGCAGACTTACCAGGGAATATAAGGAAAGGAAAGGACGTAGTTTATTTTTGTCCTTGATGTTTTTGCGGCATATACACCGAATCTTGATATACATACACACGATCTGCGCATATGCATATACCATGAGTACATGGTGTGCATATTGCGCCGGGCAAGTAAAATGCAGATGTAGCCTTGTAGCAGTGTTGGGATGACTCGAGTCATGACTTGAGTCAAGTCAGACTCGAATCATCTCTTTCGTATGACAGACCGGAAAATGTATTCGGCATCCGAGTATTGCTACATTGATATTGAGTGGAGTGTGAAACGGATCTATGCTTGCTACTGATATTACCCCAATAACAAGTTATACCGCAGTAGCCAACACCTCAATCGCACCGATTTGGTTTTAATGATACAGTAAACATGAAGTCAAGATTGACCCCGTACGCCTGCTAAATTTTTTACATCAGAAAACCACATCAATCTCATTGATTGGTTGAATAACCATCATTCGCTGACTACATAGCTTATTTCGCTCGTGATGTTTTGTGATTGCGGGTCAAGCTCGCAGTAGAGAGTCACTAAATATTTACAAACGGAAAGCTGGATCTTTTAAGCAAACTTTTGCAACAAAGCATGTAAAACTCTTGAGATTGTCAAGGTGCATACTCGTTTAGTGTTGATTTTTTATGCTTCCAGCGTCATGCATAGAGTGGCCTGCAGTTGAAATGCAATAAATTTAAACCAACGATGTTATAATGAAGTGAAAATTGTAATATACGAAAAAGGTTCACAGTGCAGAACCTACCAAGGTTCTGTTGTGAACGCGAACCTCTAAATTTCCGAGGTTCACACACAGAACGCGAACGTGAACCTCACGTTCACACCATCCCTGCTACATAGCTTATTTCGCTCGTGATGTTTTGTGATTGCGGGTCAAGCTCGCAGCAGAGAGTCACTAAATATTTACAAACGGAAAGCTGGATCTTTCGAGCAAACTTTTGCAACAAAGCAAGTGAAACTTTTGAGATTGTCAAGGTGCATGCTCGTTTAGTTTTGATTATTTTATGCTGCCAGCGCCATGCATGGAGTGGCCTGCAGTTGAAATGCAATAAATTTAAACCAACGATGTTATAATGAAGTGAAAATTGTTATATATGAAAAAGGTTCACAGTGCAGAACCTACCAAGGTTCTGTTGTGAACGCGAACCTCTAAATTTCCGAGGTTCACACACAGAACGCGAACGTGAACCTCGCGTTCACACCATCCCTACCATCGATATTACTTCTGATATGACTCCGTGGATATATATTTACTGCACCCATATAGGCGCAACAAACACTACCACCAGAACGAGATATCTTTGACATGTCGAACTACACAGATATAAACACGAGATATTGAGCTGAAACAAATCCTGAATGTTACGACTATTATTCATTCAAAGTTCCATTCGTATAAAATACTACAGACCCATTAGGAATCAAATATATTTAAACACTGGACGCTTTTCCATAAGCGCCTGTACTAAGTCGTCCAGCTTACTACCCACAATGCAACTGCTTCTATTGATCACGCAAATTTGCTTAGCGAGAGATAGCAGTAGTTGGGGCTTGGGTTGTCATACTTATGATAGGGTTGCCATATTTTAGCGGCACAAATTCCTGACGCTCTATAGCGCCAACTAGCGGAGTTCAAAATGAAGTACAGACACATCGTCGATCAATATGACGTCACACCAGCAAAGCTTTGTCTATCGACTATAGGTGGTGACGATCCGGATGATGTTGTGCTTTGGTTGTGTATTGTAAGTTGGATCAATTACAATAATTTAGTTTAATTATAATTAGTTCCTTGCATGTTTCAATTACATTACAATTAGAATTAGCCTACTCAATGCTAAAAATATCAAATTACAATGACAATTACAATTACTGTTAAACAGGTAATTAATTACAATAACAATTACTGTTAAACATGTAATTGATGCGGTAGAGAGGTGTTCTTTGACAACCGTAGCGACGTAATTAGCAACAATCTCAAGCTATTCATGTTTCATTCATGATACGTAGAATACCCTTTAATTAAAAGAAAACTAGAACGTATTCCAACTATTCCTAATAATGAGTATGAAAACTACAAAGACAGAAAAATGTTTCAAGCGACCGTTAACAACCAAAAGTTTGAGTGACTAACAGCGAATAGGCTACAGGACAGTCAATGAAATTTAATCAAACGATTAGGCGAGTGAGGATAATGAAATGTAATTGGTAAGGCGTCAGCGATAAGGATAATACCGATAAGGTGTGTACAATTAATTGGCTGAGGATTATAGACTGAGGCTATGCAGTTACTTAAGTAGTTTAGCAGTTCCACGTGTGCGTGAGCGATACGCAGCCTTTTTTGCAGGTATATTTAACTCTATATTCGTCCCTCGATTTCAAATAAAAAGTAATTTTCAAACAGTTATCAAAATGCAATGACGTAATTATGCCTCGTACTTCGAAAAAACAACTTGACTTGAATTGTGACTTGACTCGTGACTTGACTTGAATTGACTTGACTCGACTTGACGCGAGTCAGCTCTAAATATTGAGTGACATGACTTGACTTGACTCACCTTCGAAAATCGATTGATTTGACCTGACTCTAGTCAAAAAGTGGAATGAATCGAGATGACAATGTTCCTCGCTTCACCCCGCCCTGGGATTCACTGCAAACAACGCAAAAAATTATCGGCATTTCTGGATGTTGTAAGCCATGGGGGGCCAACCTTTTCAGCCAAGGGGCCACATGAGATTTACGAAACATTACGCGTATATATATGTTTTTAATTAGCCTTTCAAATTCACCATCTGGGCAGTCTATTTTTGATAATATAACTAATTTCAAAAATTACCTCGCGGGTTAGGCCGCCCATGACCTAACACTTAGTGAAAGTTTGTCAAAGAGTTCCTATCGTTACCTATTGAGTGAACGTACGTTCTAGTCTCAGTAAAGCATTTCCGATTTATTCAAAACCATCTATTTTATTTTCCGTGCCACTCTATGGCTCAGCACCGGCAGTATACAAGAAGAATCGTGAGTTTGTGAGCTCACTTCATCAACTGAACGTACATTTACTGTTGTGTAAATCATTTCATTCTTCGTGTCACTTTTGAGGTAGAATGAATATCGTGAGTTTGTTAATTCAGTTCATCAAGGGAGTTTAATACAATGTAAAGCAATTCGATTGTACTCATAACTTGTGACTTCATCCTTAGTGTCGTTCTATACCTGTACAAAGTAGGCCTATCACATGTATTTTTACTTTTCTCGTGTATGCAGGGCACCCCGCGTAGGTTGTATTATGCGATCCTTTGCTATATTACAATTTTGTACAGCCGTACATACTGCGTAATAATCTTATCTGCGAAAGGTAAATATGCGCAGTAGCCTACGGAAAAGACAAGGCACAGGACTTTGTCTATTTTTGCCCTTGGTGTTTTTGCGACATATGGCACCGACACATGATATAAATACACACGATCTGTGTACAGTACATGCATACCATGAGCGCATGATGTGAATTGTGCATATGTCGCAACACAAGTAAGGTGCAGAAATGGCCTTGTTAGGCTTTCTATGTCAAAGTCTATCATCCTTCCATGCTCTGTCCGTAATGCTGAGCGCCAAGCGAGGAAGCCTTGGATATCACATACCAGTTTCTTTGGTCTGACCCGGCTGGCGGTCGAGCCCACGTGGTATCCTTTCAAGCCTGTAAACTTATTCCACGTAAGTTGTGACAACTTAGCAATGGTGTCGGATGTAACGGTTCCATGTAAGTTCTCGCCGGGAAAATTCAACTGATAAGCAAATACAATATTATTGCAACGACAGTTTGCCGCAAGTATTATATCTTGATCGAATGGTAGAACGGACTAGACCAGTGCTACACATGCAGCTGGTAGGTTGCAAAGCCATTTCAGGTGAGCTGCGAGGAATTTATAAATTATACAGTTTTATATACAATTTGTCTAATATGCTAAACAATTTATCTTTTCGCGGTTAGAGTAGCAAATATACTTTCTCCAAATTTCAATTCAATTGTTTTTGCACCCAATCGCCGCAGACCACGTTCCCGTAATCACAATAATTCTTGAGCCAGATTTCGTGACACTCATTTTGATTGGAGCGCGGAATTTGACAGTGTGTTGTTGTGTATTATTCAGAATTGGTATTGTTTCCTTCCTTCAAATGCTTTACGAAGGGGAAATGCAGCAAATCAGGCTCGATTTGTCGTTTTAATGAGTGAACAATAGCTGTGATAAAAGCTTCTCAAAACACCTTTATGTTCGTCGTAAAAGCCGTATAAAGGCTTTCGCGTTTGCTATCATCGGTTACGGTCCTAACTATTGTATTAAGTTTGATACATTTGTACTCCCGAATTATCGCGGAAAGTCACTTGTCGACATTTAGTTGAGCTCTCCACTTCGGTGGTCGGGAACCTTTTTCGTCTGAAGAGTCATGTTAGCCATATATTTTCCATTTTAACTTCCAAAGATCCATACATTTCAGTCAATTGTTATGTCAGAATTGAAAATTCGTGACGTCATGGTAATACTATTGGAGCTCACTACATGGGATTCGTCGTGGGCGCCATATTTTCTCTGTGAAAACTCGTAGGCTACTAATCATCATGTGATAGCGCAATTAATCGTAAATAGCTCAGAATTTTATAATACCTGACATAACTATATATAGCACTGATACCGAAATACTAAATATTGATCGTCTTCTCTATTCGGCGGTAACGTATGCGTTGCAATAAACGACAGTAGTATAGTACATCGCTCGCGATTCGTAATGGGTACTTATGGGCGGGGTGGTGACCTGCCTGAAAACCCGGGGTGATGACCCCACCCTTTTAGACCCCCCATGTGGTGGTGACCTGCCATTGTTTCTTATGGGTGCGGTGATGATACCACCCTTTCAGGTATAGGCTGCGGCGATGATATACCGTGAAAACTCGCGTTGGCGACCCCACCCTTTCGGTATAGGCTGCGGCGATGACCTGCCATCTCGTTGATGATACCACCCTTTCTGGTATATGTCGCGGCGATGACCTGCCATGGATTGTTTGGTAGTGAACTAACGTTGTGGATATAGGCCGCGGCGATGATGTGCCTATCATGTATTCTTACGGGGTCTCTGGTGATTCGCCATGTGTTCTTATGGGTGCGGTCGTGAATCGTACTTTCATATAAAGGCTGCGGCGGCATGGTGTTGAATAGGTATCAGGTATGGTAAATAGTCACGTGATTGATCCTTAGTTATTGTGTATATCCCAAATTATCATATATGACCGATTCGAGTTAATCCCAACGTTTACGACGAGCGCGACTTCGATATATCGTTATTCTTATGGCCGCGGCGGTGATTCGTACTTTCGGATATAGACTGCGGGCGGCATGTCGTACTTTCAGCAAAAAGGGTGTGAAATAGTTTGCTAAATCTAGGAATCACTTGCAAGGTAATATTTTGGTAATTAGTTTACCACAGAGCCGGCGTACACGGCGATTCGAATACCAACAATAGCCGCGTTCACAAACTAACACTTCAAATAGGTGTGAAATATATTACAAACCCCACGATCGCTCACAAGATAAAACCTAAGACATAGCCATTTCTCGCGTCTTGCCATTACATACATCCCAATCGCTACAGTGTAATATGTCGATGGTTTTACTATCAAGTAATAAGTAATGAATAACAGAACCGGCGCAGACGGTGATTCGAAAACCAACAATTTGGCACTTGCACGCGATCGCTATATGTTTTGACACTTCGGAACAGTGGTTGACTTTAGTTGCGTGATACAAATCATGAGAATATTCAATCAATGTGTCAATTTGTCAACTTGAAATGAAACTCACTACACAAATCAAGTTGATTCGTATCTGAATGTGTTGATTCGACACAACTCGAATCCTTTGAGAAATCCTTTCAACGCGATCTGTTGAATCGAACGTAACCTGAAGATTACTGACGCTAACATCCGGCCGCATCGGATTATTCACACATTCCGCGCTGCTGTTTTCACACCTATAGAATCAATACCAACTAGCTCAATGAGAATCAAGAATCACAAGTATACACATACAATCGCTGTATTTATTACTGGGAAATCAAACGCTTAACAAAAACACGCAACTAATCATTTGCCAACTCTAACAGTACCAAAAAATTCAGGCATTGTTGATTGAAAATCCTTGAGTCCTTATTATTAAGAATGTTATAGTGCGGTGTCGGAATCCATTCGCGGGATGTACTAAAGGTAAATTCAGATAATCCAGAATGAAATATTTGGACTTTGGCATAGTGTGAATTGAAATATGTTTGACAAACATGACTACCAACTTTGATCCAGTCACATTTCAAGATTATACTTTGAAACAATCCTTGAAACTCACAACTCTATTCGCGATCCAGTTTTCCGTTTGTCAAATAGAGTTTCAGTAAATACTATCGCGATATTTTAATGTGTTACTACACACAATAGAATCAATCAATGAAATATCGCCCATTGTTGTAAACATTTCCAACTTGACAACCGCTTGCACATAACGCGATCGAGTTGCAATGCGACGAGTTGAATCGAAATATTTCAACCTACTTTGTCATATCGCGATTTGAAGTAGGCTTGTCAGACATGCTCGCAAACTTGCCGTCCGTTGTATTTCAGATTAATTTATTCACACGATCACCATCTCGCTGTCTTCGCATTTACACAAGCGCCTACTGTTCCCGCTCGCAATTTCAGCACGACATTTCCACTTGTCGCAATAGCTGATTATTCACATATTGATTTGGAACAAAAGAAATCTTGAACAAGTTATCGGGTTATGTTTTGTTGTAATTGAGTGTACGGAAATAGTATTACGTCTCGACATCTTACCATCTTACCATATGCAAAGAGTCAACCACAAAAACATTGTCAAGTAAATCCGTTTGTAACTTACCCGACCAACTCAAACAGTATCAGTATGAAAAACAGCCAAGCATACACGAGTCCATACCAACACTAAAACCTAAAATCCATAACAAGTTCGGTTGTATTCATATCCCTACGACACATCTTTTTTATTCAACTTTAAAAGTCGTTACTATTCTGTAAGATAGAGGAATTACTACGCGGTATGTTCTGCAAGACAAAGTATTATTACTCGATATATTTTGTAAGACAAAAGTAATTACTCTTCGGTACAGGCGACTTGAGATTAACATAATATGTTTGAGTATACGAGATTTGAAAGTCTGACCAACATAGTTGAGAATTCATTTCTTACAATCGAACGCTGGTGTTATATCGAAAGTTATCATTCTGTAAACATAAGGATTGATACATTGATTTGACATATGTAATAGTTGATCATGACTTGATTATTAAATTAGTCGAATTAATTAGACCCGACGTTGCGGTAAAGGTTATTATGGCAGCAACAAACTTTTCACTACCATGGTTATTAACATGTTGAGTTGTAAAACTATACTTGTCTGAAATGTTCTTGATTGGGATATTATTCACATTGGTACAAATCACTCTGCGTATCGCGGATATCAGAAAATATGTTACAAATATAATTGTTTCCAGTTACCAAGACTAAAGATGAAACAACAATTTCGTTTGCTGACCAACAACATATACACCAACAAAGAAATCAGAAATTTTTCCGTTGTCATTCGCTAAAGTAAGTGCCATCACAATACTCTGTCACTAAAAGACGTTACTTGTATGTGATTGAATTCCTAGCAACTCACTAAACCGAACCCCAAAGAAATTTTACTCACTCGACGGATATGAAACAGCGTCGCTTAATCGGTCTATATCGTTTTTCTAAATGCAAATCATATCCAGCCAGCAGAAAACAATTTTCACTCGCTTGGTAATGAAACCGAGGTGTGGGTCTTCATTCAATATTTTGTTTGTGTCAAATACTTTGCAATAAACACACTGGAGTGGTTGAGCTTTATATCATCAGGCTTTCATCTGTAAATCAAGCCCACATCTGATTTGTAACTGTATCGTTTACCTAACCGAGTTGTATGCACAGTTTTATATTTTTGTCATTTAGTGATTGCTGAACATACCACTTCGAAATACTACGTCGTAATTTCCATCATCGTAACAATCGAAGTACATTTGTTTCGAATTCGTAAAAACCGACTTTTCTATGACATGATAAATTTTTGACAAGTTATGCTTAGAAGATTGGTGCAAATCGCGAAAAATAAAATACCACTCATATTGATACTGTTACTCCATTGATCGGTATTTTCAGACGAGTCGATTTTCAAACGAGTAAAATTTAATTACTTGAGTTGTTCCGCTCACTATATTAAAATGTAAACTCACCCATCTTTCAAAACCAAAACAAACAGTGATAAAAAAGTATGCAATCAAACACAAGTTTTACTTTTGTAGGACACTAATTATTATTCCACTCATCTCATTTCATACCAAGTGTATAAGAAAGATATTCATGACACACGAAAATATTCGATATTCCCATGCTACGAACATACGCAATGTCTGGTGACGCTTTCAAACTCCTTCGATTTAGTGTAACAAAAAAACAACCAAATGATAATGATATTTTTACTCAGGTAACGGTGGACCTCCAAGTGAAAGTGGTAATTTTACATAGGTAAACGTCGTTGGTTCAGTGTCGTGAGTATACAATTACGAAGGGAGAGAATGAAATTGCTATTATGAGTGCCAGAAGGTTGTTGTATGTAGATTTGACAGTAACCCTATCATTCGCATATGACAAACACAATCATGGCCGCGAATACATGTAACTAACTTGTTCGGTCTCGATCAATGCAAAAGAGATGATTCGTTTTTTGAAACCGTAGCGATGATCACGTGTAAATCTATGCGATAGACTTCTATCTCCTTACATTCAGTCGTGTCGTGTCCATTTTAATACGGGCTCCCACATGTATGACATGAACACACTAACACCGTAAACAGAAGTCGATGATTTTCATTAATAAAAATATTTCTTGACTACATCGAAATGTCTATGTTGTAGAAAGTAAATACTTTTATGGTGTTGTGTGTTTCATGAAAGCGATTGGTTACATGTATGTTTTGGGGAAATGAAATTTAGTTTTCTGTGAATGGCAGTTTGGGGTCAAATGGAAATAGATTCATGGTTTTAATTGGATTTGCGCTGTTTTAATGTACGTTTCAACAGGAGACTTGACGCTGAACCATTACTCGATTCCCTAAACATAACCATTGCAAAATTTGTCACTGGCCTGCGAAGCGTTAGGAAAATTATAATACAGCTCCATCTATTGGTTGTTTTGTTGTGAGGACAATCATGTGATGACTCAGCACTTTTCGTCAGCAAAGTAGATTGATCTGTGTGTAAGATTTGAGAGTCGTTACTAGAAAACATATGTACTCTGTTGTTGGAGTAGCGGGTTTATTGCTATGGCATTGACAGAACCCTCGGAAGGTGAGTATGCTTTCCTTTCACGAAAGTTTACGCGGCTCCGTTGTAATAAATTTGTGTTAACTAAACTCGGATGGATACCGCAATTGTGCTGGACTTACACATGGTATTC
Source organism: Botryllus schlosseri (assembly GCF_051294905.1). Classification (NCBI taxonomy): domain Eukaryota; kingdom Metazoa; phylum Chordata; class Ascidiacea; order Stolidobranchia; family Styelidae; genus Botryllus; species Botryllus schlosseri. The sequence continues at coordinate 6,719,441 of NC_137246.1, forward strand.
GCATACTGCACACATACAAACTTTTGTGTAAACAACTCTAATGTTTCTGTTAGTACTATAGTTCTGTGTTGAACTATTTGATTATTAAGATACATGAACAACCATTCAGACAATAAAGTTCTTGAGGTATAGAAACAGTTTGTACAGTCTAACCAACCATTCTTTAGTTTCGTGATGTGAGAATACCGAGTTAAGTTGATTACTTTGTGCGATGTTAATATCCTTCGTACTTTTGTAAGAGTTGTGTGGGGTATCATACAAAGTAACTAGTTGACACAAACAAAATATTGAATGAAGACTCGTCTGATGTTTTCATAAGTCAAGAGAGTGAAAATTGTTTTTTTTTTTTTTTTTTGTTACACTAAATCGAAGGAGTTTGAAAGCGTCACCAGACATTGCGTATGTTCGTAGCATGGGAATATCGAATATTTTCGTGTGTCATGAATATCTTTCTTATACACTTGGTATGAAATGAGATGAGTGGAATAATAATTAGTGTCCTACAAAAGTAAAACTTGTGTTTGATTGCATACTTTTTTATCACTGTTTGTTTTGGTTTTGAAAGATGGGTGAGTTTACATTTAAATATAGTGAGCGGAACAACTCAAGTAATTAAATTTTACTCGTTTGAAAATCGACTCGTCTGAAAATACCGATCAATGGAGTAACAGTATCAATATGAGTGGTATTTTATTTTTCGCGATTTGCACCAATCTTCTAAGCATAACTTGTCAAAAATTTATCATGTCATAGAAAAGTCGGTTTTTACGAATTCGAAACAAATGTACTTCGATTGTTACGATGATGGAAATTACGACGTAGTATTTCGAAGTGGTATGTTCAGCAATCACTAAATGACAAAAATATAAAACTGTGCATACAACTCGGTTAGGTAAACGATACAGTTACAAATCAGATGTGGGCTTGATTTACAGATGAAAGCCTGATGATATAAAGCTCAACCACTCCAGTGTGTTTATTGCAAAGTATTTGACACAAACAAAATATTGAATGAAGACCCACACCTCGGTTTCATTACCAAGCGAGTGAAAATTGTTTTCTGCTGGCTGGATATGATTTGCATTTAGAAAAACGATATAGACCGATTAAGCGACGCTGTTTCATATCCGTCGAGTGAGTAAAATTTCTTTGGGGTTCGGTTTAGTGAGTTGCTAGGAATTCAATCACATACAAGTAACGTCTTTTAGTGACAGAGTATTGTGATGGCACTTACTTTAGCGAATGACAACGGAAAAATTTCTGATTTCTTTGTTGGTGTATATGTTGTTGGTCAGCAAACGAAATTGTTGTTTCATCTTTAGTCTTGGTAACTGGAAACAATTATATTTGTAACATATTTTCTGATATCCGCGATACGCAGAGTGATTTGTACCAAGGTGAATAATTTCCCAATCAAGAACATTTCAGACAAGTATAGTTTTACAACTCAACATGTTAATAACCATGGTAGTGAAAAGTTTGTTGCTGCCATAATAACCTTTACCGCAACGTCGGGTCTAATTAATTCGACTAATTTAATAATCAAGTCATGATCAACTATTACATATGTCAAATCAATGTATCAATCCTTATGTTTACAGAATGATAACTTTCGATATAACACCAGCGTTCGATTGTAAGAAATGAATTCTCAACTATGTTGGTCAGACTTTCAAATCTCGTATACTCAAACATATTATGTTAATCTCAAGTCGCCTGTACCGAAGAGTAATTACTTTTGTCTTACAAAATATATCGAGTAATAATACTTTGTCTTGCAGAACATACCGCGTAGTAATTCCTCTATCTTACAGAATAGTAACGACTTTTAAAGTTGAATAAAAAAGATGTGTCGTAGGGATATGAATACAACCGAACTTGTTATGGATTTTAGGTTTTAGTGTTGGTATGGACTCGTGTATGCTTGGCTGTTTTTCATACTGATACTGTTTGAGTTGGTCGGGTAAGTTACAAACGGATTTACTTGACAATGTTTTTGTGGTTGACTCTTTGCATATGGTAAGATGGTAAGATGTCGAGACGTAATACTATTTCCGTACACTCAATTACAACAAAACATAACCCGATAACTTGTTCAAGATTTCTTTTGTTCCAAATCAATATGTGAATAATCAGCTATTGCGACAAGTGGAAATGTCGTGCTGAAATTGCGAGCGGGAACAGTAGGCGCTTGTGTAAATGCGAAGACAGCGAGATGGTGATCGTGTGAATAAATTAATCTGAAATACAACGGACGGCAAGTTTGCGAGCATGTCTGACAAGCCTACTTCAAATCGCGATATGACAAAGTAGGTTGAAATATTTCGATTCAACTCGTCGCATTGCAACTCGATCGCGTTATGTGCAAGCGGTTGTCAAGTTGGAAATGTTTACAACAATGGGCGATATTTCATTGATTGATTCTATTGTGTGTAGTAACACATTAAAATATCGCGATAGTATTTACTGAAACTCTATTTGACAAACGGAAAACTGGATCGCGAATAGAGTTGTGAGTTTCAAGGATTGTTTCAAAGTATAATCTTGAAATGTGACTGGATCAAAGTTGGTAGTCATGTTTGTCAAACATATTTCAATTCACACTATGCCAAAGTCCAAATATTTCATTCTGGATTATCTGAATTTACCTTTAGTACATCCCGCGAATGGATTCCGACACCGCACTATAACATTCTTAATAATAAGGACTCAAGGATTTTCAATCAACAATGCCTGAATTTTTTGGTACTGTTAGAGTTGGCAAATGATTAGTTGCGTGTTTTTGTTAAGCGTTTGATTTCCCAGTAATAAATACAGCGATTGTATGTGTATACTTGTGATTCTTGATTCTCATTGAGCTAGTTGGTATTGATTCTATAGGTGTGAAAACAGCAGCGCGGAATGTGTGAATAATCCGATGCGGCCGGATGTTAGCGTCAGTAATCTTCAGGTTACGTTCGATTCAACAGATCGCGTTGAAAGGATTTCTCAAAGGATTCGAGTTGTGTCGAATCAACACATTCAGATACGAATCAACTTGATTTGTGTAGTGAGTTTCATTTCAAGTTGACAAATTGACACATTGATTGAATATTCTCATGATTTGTATCACGCAACTAAAGTCAACCACTGTTCCGAAGTGTCAAAACATATAGCGATCGCGTGCAAGTGCCAAATTGTTGGTTTTCGAATCACCGTCTGCGCCGGTTCTGTTATTCATTACTTATTACTTGATAGTAAAACCATCGACATATTACACTGTAGCGATTGGGATGTATGTAATGGCAAGACGCGAGAAATGGCTATGTCTTAGGTTTTATCTTGTGAGCGATCGTGGGGTTTGTAATATATTTCACACCTATTTGAAGTGTTAGTTTGTGAACGCGGCTATTGTTGGTATTCGAATCGCCGTGTACGCCGGCTCTGTGGTAAACTAATTACCAAAATATTACCTTGCAAGTGATTCCTAGATTTAGCAAACTATTTCACACCCTTTTTGCTGAAAGTACGACATGCCGCCCGCAGTCTATATCCGAAAGTACGAATCACCGCCGCGGCCATAAGAATAACGATATATCGAAGTCGCGCTCGTCGTAAACGTTGGGATTAACTCGAATCGGTCATATATGATAATTTGGGATATACACAATAACTAAGGATCAATCACGTGACTATTTACCATACCTGATACCTATTCAACACCATGCCGCCGTAGCCTATATCTGAAAGTACGTTTCACGACCGCACCCATAACAACACATGGCGAATCACCAGAGACCCCGTAAGAATACATGACAGGCACATCATCGCCGCGGCCTATATCCACAACGTTAGTTCACTACCAAACAATCCATGGCAGGTCATCGCCGCGACGTGGGCTATACCAGAAAGGGTGATATCATCAACGAGACGGCAGGTCATCGCCGCAGCCTATGCCGAAAGGTTGGGGTCACCAACACGAGTTTTCACGGTATATCATCGCCGCAGCCTATACCTGAAAGGGGTTCTATACCAATACCGAGAAAACCATTACCGAGAATGGACATTACCGAGAACGCCATTACCGAGAAAGGACATAACCAAGAATGGACATTACCGAGAATGGTCATCACCGAGAACGGACACCACCGAGAATGGACATTACCGAGAATGGCCAATGTCAAGAATATAGCTTACTGGGACGGACCTTGTCGAGAAATTTATACCTGAGCATCGATACCGAGTGTAGCAACGCCGTGATGCACTCACACGACCTGTACACGTGCATAACATGCTTGCATTGCATATATTGCATTCTCGGTAATGTCCATTCTCGGTGGTGTCCATTCTCGGTAATGTCCATTCTCTGTGGTGTCCATTCTCGGTAATGTCCATTCTCGGTGGTGTCCATTCTCGGTAATGGCATTCTCGGTAATGGTTTTCTCGGTATTGACCGGACACCACCTGAAAGGGTGGTATCATCACCGCACCCATAAGAAACAATGGCAGGTCACCACCACATGGGGGGTCTAAAAGGGTGGGGTCATCACCCCGGGTTTTCAGGCAGGTCACCACCCCGCCCATAAGAACCCATTACGAATCGCGAGCGATCTATACTACTGACGCCTATATTTTAACGGTAGTACTAGAAAGCTACCTATCAATTTGGACGTGGATAGCGAAACGTTGCTTGTCATTTGGATTTGTAATTGAAACGGCACGTCCAAGGCAGTTCATTTCTCGGCGTGGATCAGGAAGACGATATGTATTTGGAAACCAGCATATACAATATACATATAGTGCGGAGCGGATCTACAAATTCTCTAGTCCGACTCCGATCCAGTTTTTCAATTCTCTGGTCCGGCTCCGATCCGGACCGGCCGTATCAGGAAAAAGTACTGATCCGGCTTCGATCCGGTTCCGGCCAAAATGGAAAAAGTCCGGTCGGAAATCGGCCCCTCCACGGTTCGGTGGTTCCATGAATTTATAAATATGTCTCGTTTAGTTTCGCACTGGCTTGGCGATTACTTGCGTGTGGTTGGTTGGTAGTTATTAAGTTACAAATTTTTATATTTATTCATAAAGATTCTGGCCGTATCAAAAAACACTGATCCGACTCCGATCCAGCTCCCGCCTTATCAGAAAAAGTAGCGCCTCGGCTCCGGCCAAAATTGATATCGGATATCCAACCGGCTCCAGTCCATGCTCTTCGTTACTGGAGAAGGTGTCTTCCTATGTGGTTTAATGTATCAGAGGGCGGTGATGAAATGGCCGGTAGACGAATGGCGATATGGGCTTCTGAGACTGACAAAGTGTTCTTTTGATCCGGGTCACATCCAGGAATTACACGACATGTATATTCAACAAGAAAGCCATACTTTCCATATTATCTAATTGAAGATGACGTTGGTAGCACAGCTTCAATATACAATTGAATGGTATATACATATTAACTTCCATTTGAGCAGCCTTATTGACTACTTTGACAAGATTGCGCAGTGGTATAATCCACAGTTGCAACACCAATGGGTTGCGCGTTCGAGTCCGAACGAGGTCGACTCAAGAGTTCCCATCCGAGTTTATCTAGGCTCCCCCTCGTTATCTGAGTAGTGTAGGCGGCGTCATATAAAAGCCTAGAAGTGGGCTGTGATACAAGTCGGCATCTAGGAAATAAAAATGATGAAAATGGGCCTGGTGTAAATGACCACAGTTGTCGACAAGCACCATGAATAATAAAAACAAACAAACGAGCAAATATACCTTCTCATCTAAATTAAATCGTTTTTGTACCATAATCGTGTTCCCGTGATGACAATAATTCATGAGTCAGATAATCGTGACGATCATTTTGATTTGAGCGCGAAATTTGGCAGTGTGTTACTGTGTATGCTTGTGAATTGGAATTAATTCCTTCCTCCAAATGCTCTACCCACGTTGAACGGGAAATGCAGTAAATCAGGCGCGAGTTGTCGTTATATGAGCCAACAATAGGCATGACAAAATTTACTCAAAACCGTGATGAGCTCGACGTAAAAGCCGTATACGGACTTTCGCGTTTGCAGTCATCTGTTACGGTTCAAATTCTCATAAGCTTGATAAACTCGAAAGAATACATGTCAAATCCATTAATTCCGGTTATATAGTCATCTCAAGTAAACTTGATGGTATCTATTCGCCATTCGAAACATTTTGGTAAACTTGTCCTTTCATTGTGAAATCATGGCGCTGATAGTTCCGTTGAAGTGCTGGAGCCATACCTGCGGTCGGTGTGACTAGAGGCGATCAAAGTATAGTCACGAAAGCTACTCAGATAGGAAAGGTAGCGACGCAGAATTATACTCAAGTTAGAGTAGAACTAGATTTTTTTCATGCAGCTCGAAATAAATTCAAGTAAAAGTACAATTTGCTCTCTTGTGAAATCGAATCAAGTAAGTCGATGCAGCTTATATGTATTTTCAAAAGCATAAGCATTCGACCGCATCATATGATACAAATTATATATTTACTGTGGATTCGTGGTTCTGTACCTCTTTCTCGCCCAAACGCCTCTTTCCGAAAGTGCGTCGGTAGGGCTTCCTCCCACGTATTACAAGGCCCGTATATAGTTGATAAGAAGACGAGCGATACGGATAGCTATAACTGATATTACGTTTCTGCTTTACGCAATTATGAAGGCAACTAAACATGTGGTAGATCCTATCATTCCAAACATTTTGCTGAGCTCTAATTGCTGCGATGAAATTGTCACATGAACAAAGGTGGTCAAATTAGTCAAGAAAGCTACTCAAGTAGAAGTAGAAGTAGCGACGAAAAAATCAACTCAAGTACGAGTAGTAGAAGTACTTCTTCCATAAACCACCTGAAACTACTTGAAGTAGAAGTAGAATTAAACTGACTTTAAATCTACTTAAGTAAGTAAGTAGTTTTGAAAACAGTCCTAATTCGCTCGCATGAACTGTCAAAAGCTGCAAATTGAACTAAGCGGAAGGTGCAGAGAGCTTGATTCGTATTGATGCATCCCAGGAGGTAGCAATTTCCGACGCAATAAGCATTCTTTCGCATCATGGGATGCAAATTATAATATTGATATTAAAATGCGATAATAACCCTTTGTTTACTAAAAGATTCCGTTTTAGAGAATATCATGGCATGGCGCCCTACCCCATATTATAAGGCCCCAAGTTTATGCAAAGAGCAATGCGGAGAAGTTGTATCGGACACGGTTATAGCACTTTCCGCGATTAGTATACGTTAATAACAAATATTGTGGATCGTGAAATTCATATTTAGTGTAGCCTTATTTTCGGAAAATAGAGGCATTACCTACTATACTTGCTTTTATTATTTTTCTACGTCAACATGCAAGTTCTGCAGAAAAAAAAACTGAAAGTAATTAGAACTCAAAGTATGATATTCGGAATTTAAAGTGAAATACAAATACCACTTCTAAAAAGCGGAAAATATATTTCATGTCTTTTGTCCATAATGCTTCAAAGGTGTTCCACTGAAACACGTGTAACGTTCATAGAAGCCGGATTTCCCAGATCAGCAGGACACGTCATGGGCTGCTAGATTACGATATGATAGGTAATTGCTAGATTGCGAAACGGTAGTTTCAAACGTTATTGTGGGCCATATTTACTGTGATGAAATATTTGATATGGGCGACAATGCGGTGTGAGCGGAACCAAGCAATCCGGTACCTAATAGTCACTGATACATTCGTTAAAACATATTTGTCACTCCATAACTACTGTGCGCGAAGCGCAACAAAATATCTGGGTTATTTTTGACTTTTATGACGATTAAATGTTAGTACTCCGTGAAAACAGCCTCGAAATTCCTCAGGGTATCTTTCGTATTGGGGGATTAAACTACTTCTACTTGACAAACTGAAAATAGCGAAAAGTAAGAAGTAGATCACAAAATATTACGAAGTAGAAGTAGAGAAAATCAGATCTACTTGAGTAAGTACCAGAAGTAGAGGAAAACTACTTGAGTACTTCCAAAAAGTAGAAGTACTTCGTTACTGACCACCTCTGCACATGAGTGACTACATACGACCTGGGATTGCGGACATGAACCACTCAACCGCTAAATATATTATTTTACCCAGACTTTCGTGGTATCAGATCGGTCGCTCCATATCTATTTCACTAGGAGCTAAGACTTCGCGAACACGACCCTTATATATTTTTCATCGTCTTGGTCTTTCTCTCTCCATCTTATTGGAAATACAGAATACTTCTACCTGACAAACTGTAAATAGTAAACCATAAGTCAGTTACAAATTAGAACAAAGTAGAAGTAGTTTTACTTGAGTAGGTAGATTACTTCAAGTAGAGAAAACTACCTGAGTACTTCGAAAATAAAGAAGTGTAGTTTGTTGCTAACCAACTCTGGTTGAAACAGCGTTTATTTGCCCGTGATTTGTGCGAATTGACGGGTATAGCAAGGGACGTGTCTCGGAATCCCCATAATGACTTGTGTCTAACTGACTACAATTCCGTGTAGAAAGAACTTGTGCAAGTAACAAGTATATTTTGGGTGCACTATTATATTAATTATAGTAAGTTTCGAAATGTGATTCGTGCAGGACGCAAATTATCCACCCCAATTGCAAACCTGAAAAAAGAAAGAAAAATATTAGCACATAAATACACAAAATGTATGGTATATTAATTGCAGGTGCCTCTGATTTTTCCGGCTGCGGAAAACGATTCTGTAATTGTCATACGTATGATCGCGGGTCGGATTTGGTGATGCTGCGCTTCGTTGTCGAAGTTTTTTACATATTTTACGAGGCCGTATATGAGCACAAGACTACAATATTTCGGCAGAGAAAAATCCGATCACGAGAATCGAAACTATTATTCCCATGTTTAAAAATAACTGAGATTCTGTACTTGCTGAATGTGCAATTAGATCGCGTATGCTGAGAAAGTATTGCCTTAATCTACATATTTCGAGATTTCAACAAACAACCTTTCGTGAACTTTCGACAACCTATAATATTGGTAAGTTTTTTTTGTCATAATTTATGGGTTAATATAGCAATGTACTTTTTATTTTACGTCGTCACGCTGTATGGGTGAGTGTTTTGACTTGCAACCGGTACAATGAGTTACAATCAGGGCTGTAGAGCCGGTAAATTTTACCACCGACCCCTACTTTGACTCCGACTCCACACATTTTCAATATACCTACTTCGACTCCTACTTCGACTCCTGAGCCTTTAAACGTACCGACTCCGACTCTGACTATTGTCTTAAGAGACCTTCCACTCCGACTCCAACTCCGACTCCAACAATATTGCCGATTTACTTTGAAAATTATATGCCACATTGACCTTTCAATGACTATCATATAACCAACCATTAATAATATGTAAACATATCATTAACGATGCTATGGAAAATTGTTTGATTGTGACAGAGCTCGAATTATTCACTATGCAATTAACATAAAAAAATGCCTTTCTGAATTTCCTTCCTTTTTCATATTTTACACGTTTTTATAACATGGACTCTCTAATATCCTGATATGTATGAATCATTCAAACATGACATATATCTAATCTTGTATAATTAAAATGTAGATAAAACAATCGAAGTGTAGCTCTTGTGTATGAGTCAGCAACCAATACAGAGTTGTAAAACCTACCAATTTTTTCTTTACACACTATACTGATTACAAGCACAGACACTCTCACTACCAATAAACATTTGTGAGAAACGAAATTTACGAAGTAGTGAAATGTTTATTCTATATGTACTTATACTCAAGTATTCATGGACTAGGACATGCAGTCTTTCTTAATCGACCCAAGCAGCTAAGATACAGTACAAATATTTTAAATTTTGTCAAGTGGGTAGCAGCGTTTCGTTATATTTACTTCAATTTTACAATATCAAACGATGTATTTACAACAGTATCATGGTATAATTCCGAAAATTGCATCAATTCGTGACTGCATCGCAAAGATGCATATTGCGATTTTCTTCCTTTATGCAATTGAATTGTAATTTGCAAATATTTTCCAATTTTATCTATATCAGTGGTGGCGAACCTTTTCGGCCAAAGGGCCACATGAGATTTACGAACCATTGCTCGGGCCACTTTAATGTTGATGACCATTTTTTAGTCGTCCGATAGGGGCGAACCGAACTAGGTAACGTTGAAAACAATACTTATATTACTGCGTTCTGAAATTGATAACAATAATGTCATGAAAACTCCGTGTGCAACTGTGCAGTGTGCATCGTGTTCAGGTCGTGCGAAGCAGGAAATAATTTTTTCAAAGCTAATGAATGAATTCGATCAATAAATATGTTACTTGCATATATTGGGCGTCGCCTCTGTATACCACTGAGCTCATTTGGCAAGGACAGGATTATTCGGCGTTTAAACATAGCAATATCGAAGGTTTCGGTGAACATGCCTTTATCATTTTGTGCAATTGTTTCATCGTCGACGATCTTGCTGCGAGCGCACAAGAGAAGAAGCATGTTGGACGACACGTTCCCAGCAAACACCCGATCTCCCACGGACTTACGGGTACGTCCACAATTGTGCCCAATCGTCCCACGTCCCACTTTTAGTGACTGAGGACTTGCTCAGTAAGTCACAAATTGACGTCCAATTATGTAACTCCAAGTGACCCCCAGAGGAAGTAACTTTTAGAGTGCTCCTATGCCAGTTACCAATGACCATCCCAGTGGATGCCATAATAGTGTGATGCCTGGATGCCACCTACACAGTAGTTGCTTTTGATGTCCTTACTGGAAAATCGTTTCAATGAACTCAAATGTGGATTATTCTGCAGTCAATGGTAAATAAGTTGTGTTGAATAGACTCATGATACAAGTGAAATCTAGTGGAGTGAAGCCGTGAATGTTGATATGGTGATGACTTTCCCATCGCGTGGAATTTCACAAGCCCGGCTATCGATCATTGTGGTCGCACAGTGCTAAAGAGGCTCGATTTAATGTGCGATACAGAGACACAGTTGCTTATTTTATTGTGACATTACTGAGTGGAAAATGCCCACATCAGGGGCAAATACTCGAAATGCATGTGAAATCTTCCGACATCAGAACTTGATAATCGTCATGATGGGATTGTCATGACTATTCCAATCACGGAACAACGCAGTAAGCAATCCTCTCGGCTATTTCGATAATGGAGTCGAACACGCCTGTTGCTACAAATTCATCCAACCATAAAACCAGAAGCCTGCCTTCTTCTATTTGGCGAGCATCGCGCATGCGCGTGTAATTCAATTTGATCAGCGTATGTAGCAATGGCGGAGGGACGAATTATCACCACTGTGATGCTAATAGCACATCCGCAGAAATATGATGACCGGGTGAATCATTGTGAATGTAGGGGGATAACATGATTTTTTTCGGTCTATAAAATTTAGAAATAACTATAATATGCGTTGCCAGATTTCAAAATTCTCAGAAAAACCGATTGCCAGACCTTAATATTTAGAGGTGGTCAACAAAAAAGATCCTGCTCCGGCAAATAGACATTCAAATGCCTACATTTTAATGATGAAATCCAAATATCATATTCACCCCTCTGCGACCCCAAGGGCAGGTCCACTACTTGCTACAAGTTACAATAACAATCCCAAATGACATCAAAAAATATTTCAGCCTTGGGAACACAGTAGGGGACTCAGCAGAATCCTATGAAAATGGATCATTTTTCAGGAAACAGACATGCCCGTACTGATATTATAACGGAAATTTGAAAAATCATTTTCACCCCTCTGCGACCTCATAAGCTGAACTACACCTTGCTACAAGTCAAAAGGACTATCTCAACATCACACCAAAAAATATTTCAGCCTTCGGAACACAGTAGGGGACTCAGCAGAATCCTATGAAAATGGATCATTTTTCAGGAAACAGACATGCCCGTAGTGATATTATAACGGAAATTTGAAAAATCATTTTCACCCCTCTGCGACCTCATAAGCTGAACTACACCTTGCTACAAGTCGAGAAGACTATCTCAACATCACACCAAAAAATATTTCAGCCTTCGGAACACAGTAGGGGACTCAGCAGAATCCTATGAAAATGGATCATTTTTCAGGAAACATACATGCCCGTATTGATATTATAACGGAAATTTGAAAAATCATTTTCACCCCTCTGCGACCTCATAAGCTGAACTACACCATGCTACAAGTCAAAAGGACTATCCCAACATCACACCAAAAAATATTTCAGCCTTCGGAACACAGTAGGGGACTCAGCAGAATCCTATGAAAATGGATCATTTTTCAGGAAACATACATGCCCGATTGCCCGTATTGATATTATAACGGAAATTTGAAAAATCATTTTCACCCCTCTGCGACCTCATAAGCCTAACTACACCTTGCTACAAGTCAAAAGGACTATCTCAACATCACACCAAAAAATATTTCAGCCTTCGGAACACAGTAGGGGACTCAGCAGAATCCTATGAAAATGGATCATTTTTCAGGAAACAGACATGCCCGTAGTGATATTATAACGGAAATTTGAAAAATCATTTTCACCCCTCTGCGACCTCATAAGCTGAACTACACCTTGCTACAAGTCGAGAAGACTATCTCAACATCACACCAAAAAATATTTCAGCCTTCGGAACACAGTAAATTGGCGATCGATCCAAAATATGAAAGCAGTTTCATTCGGAATCAATATTCGTTCATGATATAAATACAAAAAATATCATATTACGCGTCCATCATCTCTTTAGCTGCAATGTAGCTGAGGTTGCGTGTGTGCATTACATATTTAATGCAGACCTCTTTCAGTATAACGTGTCTGAAGTAATCATCTGCACGAAAATCGGGCTCCAAGACTTTCATCAGTTCACAATCTTTTTTGATGACCGATGGATTGAACACATTCGTGATACATGGTGCTGAGTACGCGTGCACACTGCACAGTGACAGTCGAGTTGACACACTTTTTGAAGAGTTTCTTATGCAAACATAACTTTGACATCAAATACCAATACAAATTTCCAATTTCATCTTCTGGTAATAAGTCTGACGGCGCTTTGGACGGAGTACGCTGAGCCAATCTGGATTGCATCATCATCAATTTCTTGTTGATAAGAAAAGATCTGTGAGTTTCATGATGTGGTTCCTGGCACGCGTTTCGAGGCCTTTCACACAAAGCTGTGAAGTACGAGACCAAACCGTCAGCAAAGATTTCGTCAAATTCTTGTGGTATTTTAAACATTATCATTTGGAACTCCGTCACATTTTCGATCCTGATTTCCAAATTTTGAATTGGTCTCATTCTTTTCCTCCTCACAATTTTTATTTTTGGAGTCTCATCTTCGTCTGCGGTAGAATCATCGTCGCTTATAATCAGACGCTTATCTGGGCGTCTTACATAAAAAAAAATATATCCATTCTGTGTCTTCGCAGTAGATGAAACGTCACGGCTTTCTCGATAAACGTTATTGTCATCATAAACAACTGCGGTACCATCCTTTTTCATTACATTGGTGACGTAGTGTCCCGCGTTGACCGATTCACCAAGCCTTGAAACTACGGCGTTTAAATTAAAGCACTTGCCTCCATACTTAATCTTTTCCGCTGCTGCGAGGCTGTAGGAAAGAATATTGCTGTGATCGTTCCTTGGCGCATGAACGACCAATATACTCGGAGTCGACAAGATTTGACGATGCATATCCACCACAGAGTTACATTTCAAACAATGTTCTGTGGTCGAATCATCGAATTGCTTTCGGATATTGTCCTCCAGTGACTCAGTTGCATTATCCCCGACAACAAGACGAATGACTGTTTTGTTTGTGGCCGATTGATTTATGAAGCCACAGGATTGGCAAGCTCCTCGTAATTCAATATGCGTATCGCAATTCAGGTTGGCCTTTTCCAAAATTGCGGGGATATTGCTGAGCTCGAAAAATTCTATGGCGTCTTGTTGTTGTCCCTCCGTAAACTTACAAGCCTCAGCTGATTCCCTGACGGCATTTTCAATTTCCGGATCCGTACTCTCCTTGCGGTTTACTAGATTAGAAATGATTTGGGCTGTATGATTAGTGGATTGGATTTCTTCAATTTCTCCCTCCCTGCTACACGGAAAGCACGAAGCTACTGCCTGTACAATTGAATTAAACCAACATGTGTTTCCCATGTTTTTCAATCCTATGGCAGCGACATCTTTCAGAATGAATCTTTCTCTAGATTTTTTGACATCGGAATGGACGACCTCTGATGTTCTTGCAAAATCGTAAAGAATCCAATGGCGAAAATGTGTTTGATCTAATGGGAATTCCTCGGTTCCTGCAGAGCATATCACCCGGGCGACAAGGCAAACGCATACTCCACAGCTGCTGTTGTCCACCTGCTTCAACACATTCCTTGTCTTGCACCGCGCCTTTAGTATCCGTTTTTGGCTGGATCTAGAACGACCCAATATGGAGCGTAGTCGTTGTTCCGCAAGTTTGGCCAGATCCTCTTTATTGTTTGAAGAAGAATCAATCAAATACCATATGTTTGAATGTTTTGAGTACCACAGAAGAAAAAAGTGTTCGTTGTACAGAACAGGGAGAAGAAGGTGGTCTGGAACATCTCCTGCTGCGTTCATCAGTACAGAAGAAAATTTCACCGCTGCTGATTCCTCAATTTCCGTTGGGTTTTGTAATAAGATCAAATTATTATATGTGTCTGAAAAGCCGAATCTTTTCAGGCCCAGCTCTTTATTCAGATTCATAACGCACTGGCAAATATATGAGTTGACCACGTCTGCCGTAAGCCACCCTGGATAAGTCGTGTTTAAAACATGCGACTGAATTTTGTTCATGACAATCTCATCAGGATCCAAACATAAGCTGTAAACGTCCATCCAAGATACATGTGCACCATTTGAAGTGGAGAAGGCCATTTCTTTGAATTCTTCAAACAAGTGTTCATGGTCGTGCCACAATGATCTCGCAAAAGCATAGACCTGATTTAGCTGACTCATATTGATATCACTTTCCAACACCCCATTTTTCAAATTATCAAGTCGACAAATGATAGCACCTTCGGAGACGTCGTCAGCAACTGTGACACCGCGAAATTTCAAATGTGCCGCAGCTTTTTTTGACACGTAGTATCCCGAAGCCCGTCGTTTTCGTTTCTTGAATACTGATTTGATGAGTTGATGATTCGGATCAGGAGTTTTAGCATTCGATGAAGACGTTCTCTGAAACCTGTTTTTCGTTTTATTTGATTTCTCGTTGGTACTTTTTCTGTAACCTTTATGGAAAACTGTATCGCAATATATTTCGCAAGACCTTGACACTTCGTTGCCGTATTTTAGGATAAATTTATCCAAAGAGCATTTCGATGTGGTATTTTCAAAGTAGATATTTTTCAATTGGAAAAAATGTTCCTCAATTATTCCTTGGGTTCGATTGTTTTTACATATAGACTGTATTCCCTTTTCATTACTTTGCTTTTCAAGATTGTTGTAGAATTTTGCATATTTGGCATGAAAAGCAGTGACTGAATTTTCTGATATACGTTCTTCCACCGATACACACAATACAATACAATTTATTCGATGTTGATACAGTGTTAGTAAGCGCTTGCTTCTCAGCGGAACTGGTCGGCATAATTGGATTTATTCGCTGTTGCGTGAATCGAAGAGCAAAACATAACTGCTCATACCTCGCTGACATGCTTATCTGGGTCATCTTGGAATAATGAATACCAATAACTTCGCATTTATTAGAAAGTGTAATTCAATCTTTACCGAATAAACAGCATCGCTTCACAGCATCACACACTGTAAACGAAAATGGTGTTTTTCCGCTGATTTAGATTCCGCAGCGAGCTGATTATGTCAGTATCAAAGTCCGCTATGTAATCGATGGTCATGTTGGTGATGTTGGGATAGTCTTCTCGACTTGTAGCATGGTGTAGTTCAGCTTATGAGGTCGCAGAGGGGTGAAAATGATTTTTCAAATTTCCGTTATAATATCAGTACGGGAATGTATGTTTCCTGAAAAATGATCCATTTTCATAGGATTCTGCTGAGTCCCCTACTGTGTTCCGAAGGCTGAAATATTTTTTGGTGTGATGTTGGGATAGTCCTTTTGACTTGTAGCATGGTGTAGTTCAGCTTATGAGGTCGCAGAGGGGTGAAAATGATTTTTCAAATTTCCGTTATAATATCAGTACGGGCATGTATGTTTCCTGAAAAATGATCCATTTTCATAGGATTCTGCTGAGTCCCCTACTGTGTTCCGAAGGCTGAAATATTTTTTGGTGTGATGTTGGGATAGTCCTTTTGACTTGTAGCATGGTGTAGTTCAGCTTATGAGGTCGCAGAGGGGTGAAAATGATTTTTCAAATTTCCGTTATAATATCAATACGGGCATGTATGTTTCCTGAAAAATGATCCATTTTCATAGGATTCTGCTGAGTCCCCTACTGTGTTCCGAAGGCTGAAATATTTTTTGGTGTGATGTTGAGATAGTCTTCTCGACTTGTAGCAAGGTGTAGTTCAGCTTATGAGGTCGCAGAGGGGTGAAAATGATTTTTCAAATTTCCGTTATAATATCAGTACGGGCATGTATGTTTCCTGAAAAATGATCCATTTTCATAGGATTCTGCTGAGTCCCCTACTATGTTCCGAAGGCTGAAATATTTTTTGATGTGATGTTGAGATAGTCTTCTCGACTTGTAGCAAGGTGTAGTTTAGCTTATGAGGTCGCAGAGGGGTGAAAATGATTTTTCAAATTTCCGTTATAATATCAGTACGGGCATGTATGTTTCCTGAAAAATGATCCATTTTCATAGGATTCTGCTGAGTCCCCTACTGTGTTCCGAAGGCTGAAATATTTTTGGTGTGATGTTGAGATAGTCCTTTTGACTTGTAGCAAGGTGTAGTTCAGCTTATGAGGTCGCAGAGGGGTGAAAATGATTTTTCAAATTTCCGTTATAATATCAGTACGGGCATGTCTGTTTCCTGAAAAATGATCCATTTTCATAGGATTCTGCTGAGTCCCCTACTGTGTTCCGAAGGCTGAAATATTTTTTGGTGTGATGTTGGGATAGTCCTTTTGACTTGTAGCATGGTGTAGTTCAGCTTATGAGGTTGCAGAGGGGTGAAAATGATTTTTCAAATTTCCGTTAGAATATCAGTACGGGCATGTATGTTTCCTGAAAAATGATTAATTTTCATAGGATTCTGCTGAGTCCCCTACTGTGTTCCGAAGGCTGAAATATTTTTTGGTGTGATGTTGCGATAGTCCTTTTGACTTGTAGCATGGTGTAGTTCAGCTTATGAGGTCGCAGAGGGGTGAAAATGATTTTTCAAATTTCCGTTATAATATCAATATGGGCATGTATGTTTCCTGAAAAATGATCCATTTTCATAGGATTCTGCTGAGTCCCCTACTGTGTTCCGAAGGCTGAAATATTTTTTGGTGTGATGTTGAGATAGTCTTCTCGACTTGTAGCAAGGTGTAGTTCAGCTTATGAGGTCGCAGAGGGGTGAAAATGATTTTTCAAATTTCCGTTATAATATCACTACGGGCATGTCTGTTTCCTGAAAAATGATCCATTTTCATAGGATTCTGCTGAGTCCCCTACTGTGTTCCGAAGGCTGAAATATTTTTTGGTGTGATGTTGAGATAGTCCTTTTGACTTGTAGCAAGGTGTAGTTTACCTTATGAGGTCGCAGAGGGGTGAAAATGATTTTTCAAATTTCCGTTATAATATCTTTACGGGCATGTCTGTTTCCTGAAAAATGATCCATTTTCATAGGATTCTGCTGAGTCCCCTACTGTGTTCCGAAGGCTGAAATATTTTTTGGTGTGATGTTGAGATAGTCTTCTCGACTTGTAGCAAGGTGTAGTTCAGCTTATGAGGTCGCAGAGGGGTGAAAATGATTTTTCAAATTTCCGTTATAATATCACTACGGGCATGTCTGTTTCCTGAAAAATGATCCATTTTCATAGGATTCTGCTGAGTCCCCTACTGTGTTCCGAAGGCTGAAATATTTTTTGGTGTGATGTTGGGATAGTCCTTTTGACTTGTAGCATGGTGTAGTTCAGCTTATGAGGTTGCAGAGGGGTGAAAATGATTTTTCAAATTTCCGTTAGAATATCAGTACGGGCATGTATGTTTCCTGAAAAATGATTAATTTTCATAGGATTCTGCTGAGTCCCCTACTGTGTTCCGAAGGCTGAAATATTTTTTGGTGTGATGTTGGGATAGTCCTTTTGACTTGTAGCATGGTGTAGTTCAGCTTATGAGGTCGCAGAGGGGTGAAAATGATTTTTCAAATTTCCGTTATAATATCAATACGGGCATGTATGTTTCCTGAAAAATGATCCATTTTCATAGGATTCTGCTGAGTCCCCTACTGTGTTCCGAAGGCTGAAATATTTTTTGGTGTGATGTTGAGATAGTCTTCTCGACTTGTAGCGAGGTGTAGTTCAGCTTATGAGGTCGCAGAGGGGTGAAAATGATTTTTCAAATTTCCGTTATAATATCACTACGGGCATGTCTGTTTCCTGAAAAATGATCCATTTTCATAGGATTCTGCTGAGTCCCCTACTGTGTTCCGAAGGCTGAAATATTTTTTGGTGTGATGTTGAGATAGTCTTCTCGACTTGTAGCAAGGTGTAGTTCAGCTTATGAGGTCGCAGAGGGGTTAAAATGATTTTTCAAATTTCCGTTATAATATCACTACGGGCATGTCTGTTTCCTGAAAAATGATCCATTTTCATAGGATTCTGCTGAGTCCCCTACTGTGTTCCCAAGGCTGAAATATTTTTTGATGTCATTTGGGATTGTTATTGTAACTTGTAGCAAGTAGTGGACCTGCCCTTGGGGTCGCAGAGGGGTGAATATGATATTTGGATTTCATCATTAAAATGTAGGCATTTGAATGTCTATTTGCCGGAGCAGGATCTTTTTTGTTGACCACCTCTAAATATTAAGATCTGGCAATCGGTTTTTCTGAGAATTTTGAAATCTGGCAACACATATCATAGTTATTTCTAAATTTTATAGACCGAAAAAAATCATGTTATCCCCGTACATTCACAATGATTCACCCGGTCATCATATTTCTGCGGATGTGCTATTAGCATCACAGTGGTCGAATTATCACAGTAATGGTTTAGTTCTTAATTGGAAACGTTAACAGCGTGGATTGTGAGATGTCTCTATCATGAGTACCGGAAGGGCAGGAAGCTTGGTATTTGAGTGCTATATTTAATAAACAGCAACAGTCTCGACTCTGTACAATTATGCATTTATTAGTGAGTTCTATACTCCAATAAATGATTAAGCTGTAAATAAAGCAACGAAAGACTTAACCGAAACTTGCACTTGTCACTACCTTCAACTCCAGTGAGTTGACACAAAAGTCTTTGTCAGCATGAACTAAAGTCATGCGTGACGGTATGAGCCATAACCATACATCCCCCCACAACTCCGAGAAAGGCACAACTTGAGGAGTTGAAAATAAAAGGCGCAACAATAAACATGCATCAATATGAATAGACCGCGCCAAGGACATAGTCTTTGTGCCAAAATGGAGGATTTTTGACACGGTTTGACATGCGGCCACCATCAGCGCTGGTTGATGGAGAAGTACCAGGAGAGTCATCATCCACGCACGCATCGTCAACATCATCCACAGGCTGGTTGCAATCTTTTTCCTCGTGTGCGTCATTGAGAATCCTCTGCGCGGGATTCGCACCATCAACATGCGGTGACTCAGGTGTCGGCACGGGTAATAAAGTTTCCGTACCATGCTGCTTTTCAGTATATCGACAGAATGGCTGTACTTTACGAAGGTACTTTCTGTTTCGCAAAGTCAATCTCCCGGACCCATCAATCTTAACAAGATACTGGTCATTGCCGTTACACTGAACAATCATACCGGTCTTGTCCCATCGAAGAGGGAAACGTCCATGTTGATTTTGTACACGACATATGTCCCCCACTTCAAGGGGTGCCAGATTATGAGTGCGCGGCCGCAAAGATTCGAGCTGCTTAGCGAACCTGGTACGTAACGTACGTTCTCTTGTTTGCCAAAGCTTTGTCCACATCGGTCTTACGATATGTCCGTTGAAGACTGAACCAACTTTCTTGAATGGCAGAGCGTCTTTCAAAGGTCTTCCAAAAACGATTTGAGCTGGAGACAGGCCATTGTCTGGATCAGGACAGTTTCTGAACTGTAACACGGCTCGTACAAATGAGTCGGTTCGGAGCTCACCATCCTGTGATATATTTCCAGTGATAAGTCGTTTAATTGACTTGACCGCAATTTCAGCCCGGCCATTTGACCGAGCATTGTATGCAGAAGACAGTCTGTGACGAACACCCCATCGACGTAGGAAATCTTGCGTACTATGAGCGGTGAATTCAGGTCCGCCATCGCTGCTCAGTTCTTCTACAACGCCGAATGTCATGAAGTAGTTCCGTAAAGCATCTTGCAGTCCCAGTGCACCAGACATTTGAGTGCCAGGCTTGATATGAAAGATTTCAGGCCAATTGCTGAAACGATCGATGGCTACGAGATACTGGTGACCTGCAACAGTGCAGTAATCTGCGGCAATAGCCTGAAAGGGGTATGTCGGTACGTAAGGATCACAAGGGGGCAAATGCGGCTGGCTCGGTGCGGACCTGCTACACGCATCACATTGTGCCCGCGTTCTTGCAATGCAAGCCGACATACCGGGCCAGAAAACAGTAGCTTGAGCTCTCTGTGACATGGCACTGATACCTTGGTGAGCAGAATGAAGGGTGTCACATATTGGTTTCCTCAGAATTGAAGGTATAACAACTCGATCATCATACATGACGACATCATCAACAATAGAAAGCTTACCACGATAGCGCCAATATGCTTGGACCTGAAACGGCAACTGTTCCGATCCGTGTGAGAATCCTGAGACGATGTATTCCTTCAGCTTACTGAGAGTGTCATCGCATAGGGTAGCTTTTCGCACATCCTCCCATGAAATGACTTTAATGGCGTTCAGGGATGCCCTTGTAGCTGCAATAATAGACGTCTCTAGTTGGTTGTTTTCATCGTGACCTGCCGCCACACAATCGACTGGGTCCAGGGAGGACCAGTGAGTCGTGTCCAGTGATGCGGGGTGCCTCGAGAACGCATCCGATGCCGGTATGGATTTACCTGGAACATGAAAAATACGAAAGCGCCAGGACATTGTACGCTGCTTCAGGCGGAATATTCTAGTGTTTGTAATATCGTCCAACGATTTGTCCCCGAAGATTTTGATCAGCGGTTTGTGATCGGTAGCAATAACAAGGTCATCACAGCCAAGGGTAAAGAACTTGGTGTCCTCCAGTGACCATGCCACAGCAAGGGCTTCACCTTCAATCGGAGCGTATCGTCTTTCTGAATCACGTAAGAATCGGGAACCTGCCAGAGTAATTTTCCAGCCATTGGGACAGCAATCAGGCGTCGTAGATTCGCACTCGCAGTATTTTTGACGCAGCCAGTACCCAATGCCTGTTTTCGACCAGTCGGGATTCAAGCAAGTTTTTCGCTTCGGGTCAAAAATGCGCACCCCATTTTGGATTGCTCGAATAATCTCAGCTTTTGATTCTGCAAACGCCTTATCGAGTTCATTGGTCCACGTGAAAGAAGATTTCGGGCTAAGTAAGCTCTTGAAAGGTGCCATCATGTCGGTAAGTTTGCCATAATGGGAGACTTGGTTCACAAGTCCAAACCACGACCGTATGTCTGACAGCTTCTGTGGCCTTGGGAAACAGGCGATGGATTCCAAATATTTTGGAAGTGGACGTACGTCGTCTGCCGTAATCTCGAATCCTGCAAATTCAATATGCTTACATGCAAATTGAAATTTTGAAGGGTTAAGAATGATGCCATTGCGTCCCATCAGTTCGAGATAATGAATCATTCTCCACCAATGTTCAGACAGACTGTCATCCCATAACACTGTGTCGTCGACGCACTTTGTCTTTCTAGGCACATCAGCGATTATCCGATCATATCGATGAGTGTATCCATCCCCGCTTGCTATGAAACCTTGTGGGGCCACTCGATATCTATATCTGCCAAATTCAGTGATGAACGTGAGTAAGTGGCGATCATCTTCTCTGACAGGTACCGAATGGTAGCCATTCCAGGCGTCAGTAACCGATCTGAAAGTATCGGGTGGGATGGAACGGGCCTGATGAAATGGTGGAACGATGTGGTGCGTGTCCCGGGAGCAATGACGGTTGAGGGATTGGAAGTCGATTACTCTGCGAGGACTTCCATCGCTTTTACGAACCCATATTGCTCGATGACACCACTTTGTCGGCGTATTAGGTTCAACTTTTTCAATGACACCAAGACGCACGTCATCATCCAATTGTTTCTTAACTGCATCACGCCAGTGAATTGGCACTTGAGAAGGTGTGTGGACTGCTGCTGGCTTTGCATCTGGATCAACATGAATGGATATGGGTGTTCCAGACATAGAAGGCAACGTTTGATGTTTGCACTTGTTGAATGTTGACGAACTAAATCGCAGTAGAAGCCATTGTTTCATCTTTTCGTTATTTTCCACACATGGCGTGAATGGGAGCTCAGTGGGCGAACTAGGAGGCAACGAGCGTTTTAGGCATTCACACGAGCGTTGATTACTATTGGTGTTTGAATATTCCTTTGTGGAGGCCGGAGCAGATATTGCGGCAGCGCCAACTGTAGGAAAATCCGGGCCAATAATATGCAATTGCTCCATCGCACCTCTGCTCATGTAGAACAAATCAGTCGAGTCTGTCACATAAACCATCTCGGCTGTTGCTATGCGATGTCCGTTGCGCATTTTACCAGACATTCGAAGGAATACTGCACCCAGAATATTTATGCCCTCTTCGTTAGCAGCAAGCATACGTTTAGTTACGGGTAATAGACAGTTCTCAGTAAGCCCACATGCCAATAACATTGTTAGGCCCATCAAAGACGATTGGGCACCACTGTCCGCAACACCTTTTACTGCCCTAGACGACATTTGTGGACATGGGATATTGAATTGATCATAATCTCGAGTATCAGTCCATACCTGCAATTCCACAGTCGGTTGCGGTTTCGATTCCTTTGCTAACCACCCCTTTGTTCCATCGAAGATGTAGTGCTTGAACGACGACTGATGTCCACGCGGAGTAACATTACGCGTTGTCGATGCATGGTCATTATGGCGGTCAAGTGTTGAAAGAGATGCCATATGTCCAGACGGGCTAGATGCAGATGATACTTTTCTCTCTGTTTTCCAGCATTCTGAGCATTGTACGAATTCTTTCAAAAATTTCTTCCCGAAACGTCCCTTAATGTACTTGAATTTCTTAATTTTCTTGCCACAAGAACGGCATGGTATCATGACATCAAGGTTGGCCGATGGCGGTGCATCTTGGGCTTTTTGCACATTAGACGCGACAGTTCCGGTGTTATCAAATGATCCGAAACTCTGGCTACTAACAGAGATAGCACGAGACGCCATTTCTTTCGTTTCAATCACTTTAATAGTCTCTGGCAGAGTCCTGTCGTCCAGGTCAGGTAAACTGAGGATATCTCGCCTAATATCTTCATCTGCTATGCCTGATATCACAACATGTTTGACGATGTCATCAGAATAGTTGACTATCTGATCACAGTCTTGTCGTGTGCACTTCATAGCAAATGTGCAGGTACGAGCTATTCCGTGGACCTGAGCAGCAAACGACCGAATAGGTTGATCACGATCCTGGCGACAACAGAATAGATTGGCCTTGCGAACACTTGCTGCTATATTCATAACAGCCAAGGCCTTGATGGTAGCCAGAAGTTCGTCCTCACTTATCCGAGACACATCATCAACTTGTTTGAAAAGGTCTGTTTGTAACGCAGATTCGCAGCATTGCCAGAGCTGATTAGTGATTTGATCTGCCGGCATATTCGTGCCCCCTTTAAATAATTCCCATTTGCGAAGGAATACATGCCAATCCTCAGCAGTCGTATCTCGAGAGACTACAGGGCGTTCCATGCTGGGAAGTTTTTGACGTGCGACACTGTCATTATGTTGTGTGGCCGTCTGATGTACCATAGCATGAATGTTCAACTCTGCAGCAGCGATGGCAGCTTCAGTATCAGCAGTCTGGAATCCGCAATTCGGAAGAGGGCATTGACCGACAGGCATATCCGTTATCCAGGTGTATGAAGTTTAATCATGTACAATTATGCATTTATTAGTGAGTTCTATACTCCAATAAATGATTAAGCTGTAAATAAAGCAACGAAAGACTTAACCGAAACTTGCACTTGTCACTACCTTCAACTCCAGTGAGTTGACACAAAAGTCTTTGTCAGCATGAACTAAAGTCATGCGTGACGGTATGAGCCATAACCATACAGACTCTCGATCATCATGAACTGCTGATGCGATAGTGAATTCGACTATATGATTATAGTGATTAGTGACACGGCTGTTATATCAGCTATACAGACGAAATTGATCGACCCGCTGCTAATCGGTAACTCATGCAAGCCGATGGTAGCACATTTGATACTATATGATAATGTATTGATCATAGAAGTCTGATTTATTGTGCTCTGTTGCATAATGTCTCACAAGCAATAACTTGACATTTCATGTGCATCCTGTGACAAGTTTTACAAGGATTTCTTAGGACTGCAGGACCCAATCAGCAAACCAGATGCCGCATAAAGTAATGTACCGGTATTATATTATAACATATCGGTATATACTGAATTTTGAAATGTTATGTAGGCTAATAGAAAGTGGAATGTTCCTTTATGGAATGTGAGATTGCTGAATTTGTGGATGCATGAAGATTGTAGCATCACATTAACATCCATTTTTGTGTCCACAACAGTATATAACCATCTATAATAGCGTTAATAAAATAATTGAGGCTTTCAGTGAACATGAACATGTATGAATTTATGGCAATATTGGTTTGTATTTAGGGTATTTTAGGAGCAACATTATAATAGTTTGTTAGCCCATCTTTAACCTCGCTCTAATCAAAGGATACTCCAACACTAAACCAATTATAAACTCTATAAACTTAACATGTTCATGGTCTGGTGCAGACGGGTTGTTGGCAATGTTACCGCAATATTGGCACGGCCTCCGTGCATACTTTTATAGCTTGATTATAACTTTCGATATTAGTATATATACACGGAAACATTGCCTACATTGCAGCAGTATTAAAAGAGTAGGCTATGGATGGGCCCTAAGGAAGGCTGATTGCTCGATGGTCATCTTGCCGTCGATAAGAAAACACGACCTTGTTATCAATGGATTCTTACTATATATGGATGGGACATATCTGTGTTTGTGTATACAAAGTTACTTCATTTCTACCAGGAGACTAGATATTGAACAGGCAATGTTATGTAGTTCTAAACTTCAGAGGAAGGCGCCGCAGTGTTCATGGATCAAGATGTTGAATTATGTAAGTTGAAGTTACGAACTATATATGATGATTTATGATTGTTCAATAATTAGCAATTTATTACCCTGAAAAAAGCGCCATCGATGATGCGGGAATATACTATTTACGGTGGTTCGCAATCGGGCTGCTAAAACGTGCTGGATGGAACTATAATTTTATTATAAACTGCATTCTTATAGTGGCATAGAGCGTATAATTTCAGTAGGCTGTCTTGAAAATAGTCACATACTTGGCTCGAATCATAAGAATTGATACTCGTTCGAGATTTGAGTAACCATACCAATGTGCTCAGCCCTACTGATTAGTCATTATAGTGAGTAGAACGTGGGAATGGTCCAACTTGAACTTCATTGTCTTTGTTATTTTTTACAGGATATTCTAGATTCCTGGCTTGGCTTCTTGACAAATGGCTTCACTACAAACATTATAATAATTTTGATTATTTAGATCGGCAATGTCTTCAATTGATAGTGTTCAACAATGCCAAGAACACTGTACAAAGAATGTCTTGATGACTGGAACCAAAAACGTACGGAAGTACTACTGCCACATGGAACAAGCGTTGCTGTAAATCGGTGATGTGTCATCCTCAGGAAAAAGTCGAAAGGTATAAAACATTGATTACACTTCATGGAAACCAGAGGCTATGTGAAAGTAATCATCTTTTGAACCGAAGTAGATGTAATGTTATGGATTTATACACACCTAGAGGTAACAACTTTAAAGTTGCGTTAGATCTACCCGAAATGGAAGTAGATAATGCAGTTCTGGAAAGTATACAAATAATAAGTTTTAAAAAGTAGATTTGGTTGAGGTGTTGCGTAGGCCTTCTTAGCGTTTAATCATAGCTGGTGGTCAAAGTAATTATTGTTTGCACTGGAGTTGAAATAGTTGCAATTGCAACGCCTTGAATTTCTACTGCGGTACAATTAGCCATTTACCAAGCTTGTAAAATTCACTTCAAAATGAATTAAAAAGTTCTAAACGAAAATTTTGTGCTCTATTCTATCCCAAGGGTTCTTAACCAGGGCCCGTAGACCCTTTCGTGGTACGAAGCACCACATCAGAGGGTACGGTATTCATCGTGGAATTAGACCTATATGCTGTGGCTCTCGTGCTATGCGCAATTTTATGTGAATTGACTATCTGATTTTAATATAGGTACCATCAGAAATTGTGTTGAAAATAAATTGTGGGCTACTAGAAATCTTTTAAGTGGCATGAAGGGTGCGATCGCTAAGGCTAAGAATCAATGCTGTTACTATGGCTAAAGTTGTTATTGATATGTTCCAATAATAATTGAAGGCAACATCTAATTCTGAATTAATTTGACTTTGGTAATGACAGTAGCAACAGCCTACTTATCACGACTATATCAAAACCCGGATTAGGCTACATCGCTTAAATGCTCGAATACCAGATCAAATTTCAGTAGATTTTAAAATACCCCACAAAAAACTGTGACACGTCAATGGTCCACCAACTGCAATATTATAACCCAGAGTTTGACGATGTCATGATGCATCATATTGCATTATCTCTATAACTCATTATTTTAACAAATTATGCCCAGCACCAAAATAATTTTATTGAAATATTCAAAACTGTGATTTTTTTTAGTGTCAAACGTTAATGATACAATAGTAAATTACATTCTCGAGATGTTTGTGGAATGCTTGTCTGCAAGCTCCCGTCAAATAAGGCCTACATGGAAATTATACATTGAATATCCTTATCTTGCTGCGTCGTCAAAATTCTGGAAAATGACCTGCGACCACATTTGAATTTGAAGCCTCTGCTCTATATGATGTGACAACATTAAGAACAAGGAAAAGTTAAAATATCTATCTCCTATGCGACTTCAAAGAAAATGAATACCGGCTCTACATCACATCGAATAAAGTTTTTCAGATTTAAGATAATCCCTATTTCATTGTACTTTGAGACAATACATTTGTCATTGACACGATTTGCGTAGCTACGTCCTACATGTGCCGTGTTCTGCGATATGACCAATCGATGTTTTTAGGCCTCGCAGTGGTACTTAGAATCGGAATTCTAAATCTTGTTGAGTACAATTTATGTACCCTAAAAGATCATCTGTTTCGACTTATCGTTACTCTATTCAGATCCGTGGCAAGCCCTAGTTGTAGTAGGTGGTAAGTTCGAAATGAAGGTGGTCAAAGTATTCATCGTTAGTACCGTACTAAATAGAATAAATAGCGATTTACAAGACATCAAACTACTTCCAAGTGTCGACACGGTCAAAATATGGAGTCTTGAGGAATGTCGTAGTTGTATGCTTTTAAACAGAGATAAGGAAAGTAATCATTTTCAGCACTCAATTAGTAATATTTGTAGCGTCAGTAGTCTAGTACAAGTAAGAGTAACGCAATGTATTTCTACTCGAGTTCAAGCACTCAAGCAGCAATATACACGGCTTATCAAAACTATTTTAGGTAAAGTAGGAGTTCTGCAAAGTACTGAAGTATGTACTTGAGGTGTTTCCACAATTTAATTTGATTGACGGGTTGCATACTCCGTATCACTACGTCAGAAGCTTCCCGCACTCGAGTAGACATGGTAGTATCGTCATAAATTATCACTCAGCACAAGTAGAAGTAGCGGTAGCGGATAACAAGACATATCACAATTAATGCACGAGGAAATAGAAATTGAACTCCTGACGCAAATTCCAAATGATCTGCTGACATTGTTGTATATGTTTCAGGCAAAACAAAGACCAAGAAGAAAACTGTTGTGGCAACCAAGTTTATTGCGAATACGCGCTCTTAACATGATGCGGTGCAAATGATGCATCGTTTTATCATATGCAATGTAAATTATTACTTATGATTGCTTCATGCTTTTCCCTGTTTTAGTTGTATTAGGAGTTGTACTTTTTCAAAGTCATGTGACACGTTTATTTCTAATTTCATGATGCACTTCAATTGAAATGTTTGTAATGGTAATATAAAATTGACTTAGAACTTGCTGTTATATACAAAATCCCACTGACACATTTCTTCGTAGTGATTTCCTGATCGATTTTTCACGTAAGCCTGAACTTTGTTAACAAGTAATAGTTCATTAGTTAATGTTGTACTTGTATTTTGCAATTTTCGTATTCCAGTAACCCAATATAAACAGTTCGTTAGTTTATATGATGTTGAATTCCATGTAATTGCACCAGGTGTGGAGGGGAGTCCTGATATGGTAATCCCGAGGAATAGAACAGGTGGTAAATGACATATCCATAGGGAGTCACGTCACGTCCACAGTAGGTCTGACGCATACATAGGGAGTCAAGTCACGTTCACAGCAGATCCAATGAGTCCATATGGAGTCGCTTCACGTCCATAGTAGACCAACTCAGGAAGTGTTAAGGACGCTTCTAGTAGTCGACAAATCCACTCCAGGGAAGTAACACTGGACGCCCTGCGGCTATTCCGCAGGAAGTCAACTGGAAATCGAGTGTTTGCTGGGGTTATCTCCTAATTGCGAATATATTTAGACTCAATTCTGCAAATTACGCGTATTTATAATTTTCATTTAAATTAATAAATTAAATCAAGTGCTGAGAAAAATTTCAAGACGAATATATCTGCTACAAAATATTTTACTTTATGGTCAAGGTCATATACGAAGATCTGCGATAAATGTGGCTGGAACCTGGTTACGCCAATGCGTCGGCACTGATGTTTTAGTCATAATCAAGCTTCGCGGCCAGGCTGATGAAATTTGGGTTGGCCTTACAATGTTACCTGATGTTATAACCAGAGTTGGATCAATTACAATAATTCGGTGCAATAAAATTACAATTACAAATACTCCCTTGCATGTTTCAATTACAATACAATTACAATTACTCAATGCCAAAAATATCAATTACAATCAATTACAATTACAATTACAATTACTGTTAAACATGTAAATAATTACAATTGCATTTACAATTACAATTACTGTTAAACGTGTAATTGATCCGGTAGGGAGGTGCTCTTTGACAACCGTAGCGACGTCATTAGCAACAATCTCAAGCTATTCATGTTTCAGTAATCATACGTAAAATACCCCTTAATTAAAAAAAACTTGAACGTAATCGAACTAATCCTAATCATGAGTACTGAAAAATACAAACACCGAAAAGAATTTTAAGCGATTATTAACAACCAAAAGTTTGAGCGGCTGGCAACGACTAACAGCGAACTGGCTACAAGACAGTCAATGAACTGTAATCAAACGAATACTCATAGCGGAGTAAGGCAAATGAAATGTAATAGGTAAGGCGTCAGCGATAAGGATGATACCGATAAGATGTGTAAAATTAAAATAAATGCAAAAGTAAAGAAGCTCCTGATAACTACGAATTACAAAATTTTGGTTCGCATTTACATTTTCTTTCTCAAAAACTGTTAGATTGCATTTTGATGAACATTAGGGTGCGGAAAGTTTCTGGCCCAGTAAATTTGGCTAAGATTGGAGGTAAGATTGGGATAACATGTCTACAAATGCGTGATTATTGATGAAGCCTTGGTTGAAAACTTGAATTTCTTTTTGCAATTGTTGCAGCAAGCCTCAGTATACTGGTCAGAGATTTAAAACCCCTGACCGTGGTGTAAGAAATCGTTGAGCACAGGTTTCAGAAGAGTTTATTTGCTGTTACCCCATTTTTAAAATATTAAGATTTTGTTTAGCCCAGTGGTTCTCACACTGTTTTCAGACACACCCCACTTAATCACAGTAATGTAGCGGCTCTACAAGGCGCGCTCGTCGATCGTGTTGATTGTTTGATTACCAATTTGTGAATGCTTCCGCATCCCTTTTCAATGCATGCATGCTGATGCGCTACCTGGCAGTTACTAACTTCGCTCGCAATAAACGGTTGGGGCAGTCTTGGAGCAATTCATAGACCAACGCTGGAGGCCATTAGCGTTCTTCAGTAAACACCTCCGACCACCGGAGCTCAAGTACAGTACGTTTGATCGGGAATTGTTGGCTCTGCACCTTGCCATTCTCCCTTTCCGGTATTTTCTTGAGGGCCGCAACTTTACAGCCTTTACCGACCACAAGCCACTGACGTTCGCATTTGCTAAGATATCAGAGCCTTGGTCGGCGCGTCAGCAACGTCACCTGTCGGCAATCTCTGAGTATACCACAGATATTCAGCACATTGATGGGAAAAACAATCGTGTAGCTGACGCTCTTTCACGAATTGCAATTTCTACCGTTCAGAGCCCATTACTCGACTTGGATTATGAGCAAATGGCGAAAGCACAGCTTGACCCGGAGGTACAAGCATATCGCACGGCAATATCAAATCTATGTATCGAAAACGTTCCGCTGGGAACGGCCGGCCTTACTCTACTTTGCAACACTTCCAGAGGCACGCCACGTCCAGTAGTCCCTCGCTCTTGGCGAAGGAAAGTTTTTGAAGTTATACACGGACTCTCGCATCCTTCGATTCGAACAACACGAAAACTGGTGGCATCAAAATTTGTATGGCATGGGTTGAAGAAAGAGGTCGGAGTATGGGCAAAACAATGTGTACCGTGTCAACGAGCTAAAGTACACACACACTTTCGGGCGCCGCCAGCGAATTATCCAGCCACAACTTCTCGTTTTCAGTCGGTAAACATTGATATCGTGGGACCATTGCCAATGTCACAAGGTAAAACGTATCTGCTGACAGTGGTAGATCGTTTCACTCGCTGGCCGGATGCGATACCAATGGATGACTCGACAACATTAACGTGCGCTCGGGCATTCATCGCCAACTGGGTGGCACGCTTCGGTATTCCAGCACACATTTCTTCCGATCGGGGACCACAATTTACTTCGCATTTATGGGCCCAACTCAATCGGCTACTAGGCGTGCTCCTACACAGAACGACCAGTTTTCACCCGCAAGCCAATGGCCTCGTGGAACGCTTCCATAGACATTTAAAAAGTTCCCTCATGGCAAGACTCACTGGTCCAAACTGGCTGGATGAGCTACCATGGGTTCTTTTAGGCATCCACACAACACCCAAAGAGGATTTGGACGCCTCTTCGGCCGAACTTGTGTACGGTGCTCCATTGACGGTTCCGGGCGATTTTGTTTCTTTTTCAGGAGAAAGCGTAGCCTACATCGGGATTTGCCAACGTTGCATGAGAAGATTCGCAATCTCCTCCCACGTCCTATGTCACGACACGGCACGGCAAAGACCGCAGTCCCACAAGCTTGAAAGAATGCACATACGTGTTCATTCGAAAGGATGCACACCGACCACCGTTGACCAAGCCTTACGACGGACCGTGCAAGGTTCTGAAGAAATCGACGAAATCATTTACGCTATCCGTGGGCGGCAGAACAGAAGTGGTGTCCGTCGATCGTCTAAAGCCGGCGTATATGGATCTAAACGAACCAGTGGAAGTAGCACAACCTGCAAGACGGGGCAGACCACCGCGGTAACCAAGTGAGATCGGGCAACCGCGCCTTCTTCCAAAGGCAAGAAGATCGAAACGCAACAGGCATCCTCCATCTCGCTACGGTTCCTGAGAATCCCCGCCGCTGGAGGGGGAAGGTGTAGCAGCTCTACAAGGCGCGCTCGTCGATCGTGTTGATTGTTTGATTACCAATTTGTGAATGCTTCCGCATCCCTTTTCAATTCATGCATGTTGATGCGTTACCTGGCAGTTACTAACTTCGCTCGCAATAAACGGAGCTCTCGCTTCAGTAAAATATTTCGTGCTCCCTTATCGTCATATCACACAATGAAACCAGAATGTTAGCGATGCTAACAGATTGTTTGATGGTATGGAAGGTTATGACTGTTGATGAGAGAATTCTTCAATATGATAATGAATATACACAAAGCAATGACTATGAAATGTAGGTAAATCGCGCCAGACGCGAGAAAATCTTTCAGGTTTTTGGAGTTTGCGCCGCCCTTCAGATGCTTTCACGCCTCCCAAGGGGGCGCACCCTAGTTTGAGAACTACTGGTATAGCCTATATTGTAATTCACCAAGTTTGCTGTTGTTACTGAAGTATGGAGAGCAGTTAAGCATGGCTGAATTAGCTAACGAGGCACGCATAGAACACCCATGTAAATAGGCTAATTATTCTATGTTGTGATTGTCAGGTTTCTAGAACAATGTAATTGAAATTGTAATTAGCAAAATTTTCATCCAATCACAATTACAATTACAATTACAATTACACAAAATAAAAATGCTTCAATGTCAATTACAATTACAATTACATGAAAAATGTCCTAATTACATTCAACTCAATTACAAATTACAATTGATCCAATTTTGGTTATAACTAATTTTGAGAACTACCTCTCATGTAGGCTACCATACGGGTCCATACGGCGGCGGACAAGCCATAAATGCATACGACTCCATACTTTCAAAATCGTAACAAAGCTATACCGAAACGGGGACTCGAAATCGTTTTCAACAGTGCTTACAAATCTCTGATATTTGGAGCTCCTAAATATGAATGAGAGTAGATTCAGCGACACCACACAGAGAGTTTATTAAACTCCTCTCTCAGCACGTTACAGTAGTCGAAATATATAGCATATTTCATTCTGGAACGCTGTCCTGAGTCAACGTTGAAACAACTACTTGCACCATCCTGATATATCTTTGAACGATACCAGAATCCGGGATGTGAGCGTTACGTTAAAAACGGCTGGTAAATTTTTTTTGAGACCTGGTTTGTGAGACGGACAGAACCAGACAACGATTCAGCATGTCTCGGAGAAGAGTATAGACACTCATTAATTCGGTTGGGGTTTAATTGGGGTCTATCCACAAAGGGTCCTGTATATAACGACTTTGATCACTTGTCCGGAGTATTCTACTACGCCTCGTCAACTTAGTCTACTTGTTTCAATAGTGCTGATATAAAAATACTTTGGAAGTTTGGAACATATTTTCTGCATGGTGTTGTAAATACACACTTGCTGCTAATGTTACAAGTGTTGCACGGAACAGTTTAGTAGCCTTCATGATAGTTCGAACAAGTTATATGTGAAATCTACAGAAAAGTTTGAAGTAAGAAAAAGTAAGAAAAATTTGAATAAATTCAGACGGTGTTATTAAGCGACAGTAGCCATTATAATGGAGTCTTCAACAAACAGCAAAGTCTCATTTCTTTCAAAAGAATCGGATATTCACAATCAAATAAGAGGTCTTGAATGACTTCGCTAGCTTCTCGCAGAAACTTCATTACAAATGTGCAATTAAAAAAACGCAGCATTAAATGAAATTTCCAGTATGACATTTGTAATGCATACATATGTCGCAATTAAATTTGTAGTAAATTTTGATTTTTAAAAGTTCACATGTCGGCAACATTTGTTTTGAAGTTTTTACCGTGCCCGTGTTCTAAAGTAGATGACTTGGTTTCATCGGAGACACGGATCATATTTCCAAGTCACGAGAATATTGCAATACAGCATCTGATGTATACCAGTACCAGAATGCGGAAGCGAGTGGCGCAGTTGGTTAAACACTGTAGTCACGACATCGATGGTTGATGGTTCGAGTCTCGGCTCTGCCATGTTTCTATATGTCGGAGGTTTATCTGGGCTCCTCATCGCCGATCCCGCAGTAATACAGTGCATTGAAAAGCCCAGACGAAGAGAGAGCCGAAGTCGTGAAAGGAGGCAGCAAATGAGCCGAAAAAAAGACTCAAGTTCAAGAAGACATGCCATTATGAAATTTACTGTGTGGGTGCAAATAACCACGATGTTGCAAGCGCCAATTATATGCGTTAATAAAACAACAAACAATAGTACCAGAATTTGATTTAGAAATCGCTCCGATTTGTCACAGTCATTATCATTTTGCATTGGTATCGGATGGAATTGCTTCTATAGAAATCTTATACTTCCTAATAGAAACGTTGATCGTGATGCCTAGCTGGACTGCTGTGTTTTGTATGTTGTTCCTTTGTCTTATTTCCCACGCTATGATGCTCTGGATTTTCCGCCACGTTACAGCGTTGAAGGCCGCACAACTTCCGATAAAAATAGTGTCGACCGCGCTTTCATTGGTAATAGGCCTATGCATTATCACACTATATACATGAACCAAACTTTCATGAAATATTCTAATTTTTAATCTTCCCAAAGATTCCGAGATTCCCTCCGCTGTCAGGTGATGAAATTGAAAATTTGAGCAATTGTTCCGAAATGTCATGTGCAATCGTGGTAGTGGAATAGCTATCGGAACCTTGAGTTGCCATGATCTCATATAGCGGAGACGGCACGGATACGTATACGTGATACAACACGACAATCTTACTTTTATTTTTCAACAGTAGCCGCAGCTCGCTTCACAAATTTGTGCTAAAAGTTGGCAAGCGAATGATTCTGGATTGGTAGGACACTGCCCACTACCTTGGTAGTGGTCGACGCAGCCTGTCAAAGGAGAAAGATAAGTATTAATACGTAAGTATGAATCATCATAAACAATGTACAGTAAAGTCTGGACGTGAATGAATACAGCTAGTGAGCAATCGGCATGTTATTCATGCCGAACAGAAATTCATTGTATATGATCAAGACAGGGAATATAGTCGGAATAGGCATCAAAGACGGTGCCGTTACCTTATAGCCCCCACTGTACGAGACAAATATGTGGAGCATTAAGTTAAATCCAAATGAGCAGTCTATTGTTGACATTTCATGTTCAAACGATTATAAACTCCCTCTTTTTAATACCAATGTTCACAAGTGAACGTTGTACGACGTGGCAACGGGCATTGTTAACCTTGAAACGTGAGTAAATAAGTCTGCGGGCATGATGCAGCTTCTTTTTTAAAGAAGAGGCAGCCTATTGTATATGGAGTCGAATCAAACCTACTTGTTGGGTACAAGATGGAAGAGGAGTGCTATGTACTCATGACTGTCACGAATGAAACTTTACAACGACATCAATGCGATTCGTGGCAACAAATAAATTCTTGAACTTGATACGCTACGAGATCATATACACATCACCATGTCTAATCACAAAGTTGGCATTATTCATTATTTGTAGAACGTATTATTGTCTTTTAGCCAGTATTCGTTTCAATATACTGTGCTGCGTTTGAAAATTATTTTTCAAAGGTAAAAAATGTTTTAACTGTTTTTGAATCAATTTCTTGCGCTGAACTCAAAAATGCAACCAGTTTTTCTCAATCAGGTCTACTTTTTTCTCCACGGCATATTCAATTATTCTAACTCTTGGTCATTATTCTACACCAAGAAACTAATTTCTGTGGTAGCTTGATTGGTTATGCATGCTGTAAATTTTTGCAAGATGGTATTTTTATTTGAATTCAAGGTTTTTGCCATGACAGCCGTTTTATATACTACTAAAATATAATAACACAGTTGAAATAAAGGCACTTACAACTAACCAAGAAATCATAATTTTGTTCAATGGCGCTCAACCTAACAGAAGAAGGTATAATTTGATATGTTACACTATAGACGCGTAAACACTTTTAACATCACAAATGTGCTTTAATTGCGAAATCCTTGCCAACATCAATGTGGGAAGTGTGAAATGAAAACGAAGCTCTCAAAATAGCTTAACAAAGAATGCGTTGTGCGGAACATGATGAGAAATTAAACTGATACTAATACTGATATTACGACGATAAATTCAAGAACAATATATATGATGTAAATTGTAAATCATCATCATCATCATTGGTTTATTAGCAATTTTTATCAGTTCAATACACCACAAAAATGCGATTCAATGAAAAGACAGGAAGGTGTCGAAGCGACATGGAGTAGTCAGCTATGGAATCAGACACCCGCCTTGGCATAGGCGATGTAAAGGGGAGGCATGCACACTGAATGAAAAGTAAAGAAGTTAGTAGGCCTATATAAAAAGAAAGTGACATAAATGGGGATGTCGTGTCACGGGAGGCGAGATCGATAGGTCAGTCGTGGTCCAGGAATGTTGAGGATGGAGTGTACTTCGACTTGAATGTGGACATGCTCGTCGACTGTCGGATGGCCCGCGGGATACTGTTCCACACATCAGGTCCGGCATATTTGATTGAGCGATGATCTTTTCGGTCGTCATGTGATATTTGGACGACGTGGACGCGCGTGTGTTGTAGGCCTACTTGTGCGCTTTTGGTTCCGAGGTAAAGAAGTCATTGAAATATTCGGGGCAACGACCGCAGTGGAACTGATACATAAACTTGTCGATTTCTATAGTTTCTGCATATCTTCTATGTTTAGGACGCCGAATCTCTTCAGCAGCGACTTGTTGGATGGGCAGACAGGACCCTTTGAGGCCCTAGCTATGATTTGGAGTACTTTATGTTATAGTTTTGTAGTGGCTTGAGTGCAGTTTTACTGGCAGCCCTTCAACAGAGAATGTCGTATTGTAATTTCGATTGGATTAAGGATTTAAAGCAGGGCCGGCCAACCCGTGGCCCGCGGGCCACATGTGGCCCGCGAGAAGGTTTTGAGTGGCCCGCGAGGTAATTTCCGAAATTTCTAATATCAAAAATGGATTGCACAGATTGTGAACTTGCAAGGCCAACCAAAAATTTGATGAGTTTGGCCGCAACACTTGAGACGTGATGACTAAAATATCGGTTCCGATGCATTGACAGATCCATCAGCCAGTCACATATTAGTATATCTTCGTACACTACAATAAAGCAGAATAATTTGCGATAGTTTTATCAAAAGTAAAAATTTTCCACAAGCTTAGCGCAACATGTTGTCACTTGATTCCTTGTTTTTAATATTGTGGCCCTTTTTGTGAAAATGGAAGAACGCCTAATGTATCAGATTGAGTCGAACTATATTCGCGATCACGGGACAAAGTGTCGTTCAACATATGCGACCTTGCGTTTGCGCTCGCAGTAAGATCGTTGACTATGAAACCTAGGCACGGAAAGATTGACGCATGTTGGTCGCAGCTTTCGATATCGATATGTCCATGCGCCGAATAGCCCAGTCCTCGCAAACTTAGCCCAGCGATATACGGCAGGCCCGCAATATACACAAGTGACAATATTATTGACCTATGAACTTCAAAAAAAATTCGCGCTTCGCGCGGTAAGTGGCCCGCGCAATATTTCGTCAATCGAATGTGGCCCTTTGGCTGAAAAGGTTGGCCAGCCCTGATTTAAAGAGTATCAGAAGAACCCATGCTGGCATGAAGCGTCTAAGGCTGTAGAACAGGCCGCACTTCGGTGATAATTTAGTGTCTAGGGACCGAATATGACTCTTCCAGGACATGTCCGAGTCCAGTAAAACCCCGATATATTTGGCATTATCTCTGTTGGAAACGGGCTGACCAGCGATGTTAACGGTTAGGCTTTTTTTTTTCAATTTACTGTCAGCAATTGGGATTTCGAGGCGTTTATGCAAAGGTTATTCTGGGCCGTCCACTCATGGACTTGGCATTTGGTCACTAGTCAGGGCATCCAACTCTGCTGTCCAAGATGCGCAAAAGAGCACGTGAGTATCATCA
This sequence comes from Botryllus schlosseri, assembly GCF_051294905.1. NCBI lineage: Eukaryota > Metazoa > Chordata > Ascidiacea > Stolidobranchia > Styelidae > Botryllus > Botryllus schlosseri. The sequence goes on from NC_137246.1 coordinate 6,757,403, forward strand.
GCGAACAGTGTGGTGTTCCATGAGAAGGTTTCAAAAATGTCGATGACATATAAGGTGAAGAGGACCAGTCCAAGTACTGAGCCTTGGGGTACACCACAGGTCACCAGGTTAGGAGAGGACAAGGTGTTTGAGATCGCAACCATTTGTTGCTGACAATAAATGTCGTTTCAAAGATTTTCTTCTATTTTTGGAGTTATGTGGATCTCTCTTTAAGTACCAACGGTGGTCTGCAAACATGTTGAAGTCCCTGTATCCTTGATACCTTTCTTCCATCTAGCGAAAGTCTTGGTGGAATCTCTCTCCTTGATATTTGCTGTTATCACCACAGTTGACTGGACATTAGGGCTCCAAGGGATTGAAAGTTTTCAAGCAGCTCTTTGACCTGTGCTCATAATCCGGGCTTCTATGCTTTGCGGGGAAGTTTAAAATGACTACTCGAAAAGCTGCTCGTGGTCATTTTTTACTACACCCCTGTGTGCAGTGAAACCTTTGTCTTTGATCAGTTCACAGATCTGTGGCCTATGCCCAAAGATGATAATAATTCTGAAACCTCTTTACAGTATACTATAGGGCAGTGGTTTTCAAACTTTTTTAGACACGACCCCCTTTTTGATAGTGAAAAATTTGGCGCCCCTTACTCGTAATATTACATCAGATTGATAGCAATCGCAACGGATAGTTTGATGGCATTGAAGGTTATGGCTATTTAGGAGATAATTTTCAAATATGAAATTCGGAGAATAGACAATAGACAATGGATAAACCATGAGCTGGAGGTAAATCGCGCGAAGCGCGAAAAATTCCAGTCAACAGCGGTTTCGACCCCCCCCCCCTATTCAGATGCTTTCGCGTTCCCCATTTTAATAACCACTGCTATAGGGAATGGTCTTCGTCATAATTGAAATATTTTCTAAACTTTTCATCAAAGCATGATTGCAAAATCCTTTTTATGACGTCACAATTCTCAATCGCATAACGCTGAAAACTGCAGTTTTCGAAAATTCAAATGCAATTTGCCAAAAGCTAGACCTGATTGAAGAAAATGGATAATAGTTTTGGATTCAGCATAAAAAAGTACACCAAGAACCGTCAATACTATAGAAACCCTAAAATTAACGCAGCACAGTGTTATATCCTTAATATATACTTACTCGCTCTCGTGTTCCCCACAAAAGATGCCAGAAGAAACATGGCCCCGATGACCAAAAGTAATATAATTCTATTTGTGGGAAGCATCTTCAGTTTTATTATCACAAATTGCAGTCTGATAAAACATTCGTTTATAGCAGTGAGTAGGCCAGTATATACCGCAAAAATAAGCCATCTCCAACAACATTCATCTTGAACCAATAAGAGACCTACATCGTTGACTGTATGCATACACAATCTGTTTCTGCGTCCCTTCCCCGAGATGAAACATTATATAGATGACTTCTGTACTAATCCGCGAGGGTATATATCGACGATACTGAAAACATGTGATTTCATTTTTCAAGCTTAGCGTCGGATGTACATAATGAGACTCGTGAGTTTGTGAGCTCATTTCATCAACTAAAACTTCATTTACTGTATACTTTATGGAGCAGTTCGATTTCATTCAAAATCTGATATTTCAATTTTCGTGCCACTATGAGCGTGTGAAATAGACTGAATATCGTGAGTTTGTTAGCTCAGTTCAGTTCATCAAGGGAATTTCAAAATAACGCAAAGCATTTCGATTGAACTCATAACTTCTGACTTCATCTTTAGTGTCTTTATATACCTGCACCAAGTATCACATGTATTTTTGCTTCTCTCGTGCATGCAGGCAGCGCATGGTTCGGGTATATAGTATGGAGGAAATTCCGGTATGGAATATGGAAATGTGCAAGTAGGGTATGATGTTTAAATTTCTAAGTATGGTATGTAAATTATTATGTCAGACCTGGGCATTTTAGTGCCTGCAGTTCAAATACGGCCCGCGGCGCGATTCTGTCTGAAGCTCCAAAATATGCTCGGAACTTACTAAATGAAACGAATTTTAAATGGTTGCGCGTTTACTATAGAACAATAGGATGTATAAACTGAGCCGTATACTCGTTTACTTTGAAGCCTACCTGTAGGTCGCACGCGTAATCCACAGATTCAAAGTCAAAAGTCACTGTTCCATATAATATAGTTCAAACGGAATTTGTTGCCATATTGTCATTTTAGGAAATGCACGGTATGTGCATTCACCAGTTGTGCTCTACTATTCCACATTATCTAATTGAAAATCTTCTCGGAGGTGAAGAACTTCAATATACAATTGTATACTATATTTTTATTTCCTTCTACTTGAGCAACCTTATTGACTATACTTTAACCACCTCTGCTGATAAGCTGCTACAGTCGTAAGCATGGATTCTCCCAAGTTGTGACAAGTTAGCAATGGTATCGGATGCAGCGGTTCCATGTAAGTTCTTGCCTGGCAGCTTCAACTTATGCGCAAATACAATATGACGGCAACGACGGTTTGCCTCAAGTGTTAAGTATTGATCGAATTGTAGATCAGACTAGACCAGTGGGTCGTAAAGCTATTCCAGGTGGGTCGCGAATAATTTTTAACTAATACAGTTTCCTATTAAATTTGCCAAATATACCAAACACTTTATCTTATCGCAGTCAGAGGAGCAAATATCCCTACTCATCTAAATTTAATTGTTTTTGCACCCATAATCGCTGCAAGCCACGATTCCGTGCTCACAGTAAAACAAGAGTCAGATTTCCGTGACAACCATTTTGACTGGAGCGGGAAATTTGGCAGTTTGTTATTGTGTATGCTTCAGAATTGGAAGTATTTCCTTCATTCAAATGCTTTACGAACATTGAACGGAAAATGCATCAAATCAAGCCCGATTTATCGTTATAATGAGCCAACAATAGGCGTGAAAAAAGCTAATCAGAACTCCTATGCCAGTGGTTCTCAACCGGACTCCTATGCCAGTGATTCTCAACCGGGGGTCTGCGGACCCCTATGGTAGGGTTACCATTAATCCACATTCCAGACGCTTATTAGCGCCCACTAGCGAATATCAAAATGCGATATGAGCACATTGTGGATCAATATGACGTCACACCAGCAAAGCTTTGTCCCTCGACTATAGAGGTGGTCACGATCCGGTTCATGAGTATGTGGCTGTGTGTTGTAGGCTGTAACCAGGGCTGAAGCCACATTTTTCAGTCCCCTCCCGCCCAAATGAAAATTGATCTTGAGCCCATCGTAATCGATGCAACTTCTGGGGCTTGCTATATGCATCTGGTTGCTATATGCATCTGGTCATTAAATGATTTGAATGAATCATGTCAATTATATTGGTTCTTCCATATATTACTATATAATTTGATCCTCTCTCCGCCCACGTGATCAGAGTTAGCGGTAGAGGTGGAGGATAATGACTTCGAAAATGCAAGGAGCGTAATTGTACATCGTTAAAGTCATGTCCAAACGGCCTAATCCGACTCTATGAATATACCGTTATCTTGTAATTGCGATAACAATAAGACTCAATTCTGTAACTGAATGTTATTTTTATTTATTTTTGATCGTAGTTTTGCGAGGGTGGTAGTCCCCATATTAAAACCAATACACCTGATACTACTAAATTGCGCGCAGCGCCAAGAAAAATTTCATGTAGCAGAAATCTGCCCAAATATAATATTGTTTATGTTGATTTAAGGAAACAATTATGAGCTTACTTCAAAATTCCAGACGTCTCCGTGTATTGGCAGTGACTATTGAAAATATAGCGTAAATATGGCTCCATTGACGATAAGGGCTTGCGACACTGTCATAAACAGACCAAAATATATTTAACCAGGACTACATCGTTATGCAGCATTTTTACGATCGGCGGTCATCATCATCAGAACACCCATTCCATACCAATGATCGATATCTACATGCTATACCTGTTGAACAGACCACGATTTCGAGGTTTCCAACCACCCCACATCGTATGCGTCGACTATTTTGGGTGCAAATCGTCCTGAGGTTCAAAACCACCTGTTCAAGATTGATCCCGTACGCCTGCTACATTATTTACATCAGGCAACTTTATCAATTTCATTGATTGGTTGAATAAGCATCATTCGCTGACTACCTAGTACCTACTACCCACATGTTGTAGATTTCGCTCTTGATGTTGTGTGATTGCGGGTCAAGCTCATAGCACAGAGTCACTAAATATTTACAAACGGAAATCTGGATATTTCGAGCAAAATTTTTTAACATTTCAAGTCAAATTTTTAAAATTGTCGAGGTGCATGCTAGTTTAGTGTTGATTTTTTTATGCTGCCATTTGATTGCTCCAGTTGATACATTTGGCGACGTTTAAAACAACAATATGTGCTTCAGCATTGTGGCATTATGTGGCCCGAGTCGTCGAATTAGCAATATGACGTCATGAGGTTCACATTCGCGTTCACACAGAACATTTCATAAAGGTTCGCGTTCACACGAGCCTGAACCTTTCAGAGGTTCGCACCATCCCTAATTTTTACTGCCACCCAGATTTATCAATCACTCCAAATCGCTTTGATTTCATAGGAAACCTGCAGAGTAAAGCGATGATTTTAGGTGACCTCAACGCTCACCACTAGGCTTGGGAACTAACACGAAGAATGAAAGAGGACTGCGCCTGCATGATGCTATGGGCCGATTTCACTTGGTATCTTTGAATTTAACTGATCCTACCTACTTGAACATTTCCAGTAACGCAATAACAATATGGTCCTTGATTGAACACTAAATAGATTCGGCAGACATCGCGTTAAAATGCTATTCACGAGTGATGATGGGTCTGCTGGGCAGCGATCACACCGTCATTTTCACGCACTTTAACCATCAAGTCCCGAGGACATCAGGAGAACTCCCGCTGAGATGGAATATTAATAGAGATGATTGGACTGAATTTGCACAATCTGCAGGTGCGTCATTAGATGGCATTGCAGTCGAAGGAGATACGAATGAAGTATTCGGCGAATTTAACCAGTACGTTATAAATGCTGCAAGCAGATCGATAGCTATGAAACGAAATAATACAAAGCAAGCAACCCTCTGGTGGAACGAAGCTGGTGCGCGCGCCGTTGTGAGAAAAAAGCTGCATTTCTCAAAATGAAACTCACATTCGACATAGACGATATCATAGAATTCAAACGTCGAAGATCGGAATGCAGAAAAACGATTCTGGCTGCAAACAGGAATCTTGGCGATCATTCTGGACTCTTTAAATCATAAATCGAACTTGAAAAAAGTATGGAATGTCGTCCGCTCCAAGTCTGGTAAACACATTATCTTCAAAATACCGAATTTGTCGGTGTCTGATCGCCTAATCACCGACGATACTGATAAAGCAGATGGGATAGCTACGAAATTTCAACAAGCGAATAGCACATTACAGTATTCGGATGCGGCTATGTTTAATAGACTTCAGCTGAATACAATACTGTTTGAAAATGCTGATAGATATGATGATCTGAAGATAAATGTAATTTCAGAACTCAATGTAGCACTGGCAACGAAGAAAAACTCCTCGCCCATGTGGCGATATGATGAACTACGCCGTGTTCAAGCACCTGGATCCCGATAGTAAGTGCAAAATGTTGGAAATAAGTAATTTCTCTTGGTCATCAGGACAAATACCCGAGACCTCGATACACGCCATTATCATACCAATATTAAGTGATCCGAACTCGTATCGTCCACTCTCACTCTCACTAACAAGTCATTTCTGCAAGTTCATGAAACAATGATATCTAATCGACTATATCCTGGCATTTCGAGTCGAAAGTAAGAAACTTTTTGATACATCACAATGTGGTTCCGCCGCGGTAGACGTGCACTTGATCATGTTTTGGGTTTGCGCGACTCCGTCAACAAAGCAATACACAACGGGCGATCAGCGGTTGGAGTATTCCCCGATATCAAAAAAGCATATGATACAGTGTGCAGGGGAGCGGTTATCCACAAATTGTCAAACCTGGGCATTAAGGGTAAAATGTTGCATTGGTTGTAAAATTTCTTAAATGATCGATCATTCCAAGTACGTATATTGATTCAACTTTTGAATAAAATATTCATATTTATTCCCGAAGCTTTTCGGCTGACCCTCGTCAGGGAATATCGTCAGCCATATTGCGAGAATTCGAATAACTATGTTAACGCGAAACAATAACTTCATATTGAAGTATGAAGTTATTGTTTCGCGTCATTCTGAAGTTCTGTACCACAAATGGCTTGTTCAAATAACTATGTTTAACAACAATATATATCGCTAATTATGACGTCACACAGAAAATATACAAAGTTAGAAAAACGAGAGAACTGAAGCGTTGGCATGGAGATAGCGAAGCGACCATTGGGTCCTATTCTAGCCAATATATTTGTAGGATTTCATGAAGATAAGCTCTTCTCTTCTTGTAGGAAACCGCCCTTATCATACCATCGCTATGTCGATGACACGTTTGTGATATTCAATAATAAATCTGACTGTGGTAGTTTCCTGGAAAATTTGAACAGATTACATCCAGCATTGCAATTCACGTCGGAAAAAGAAATTAACAACCGCCTGGAATTCCTTGACGTTCTTGTGGAGAAACGGGGTGGCCAATTCCTTACCTCCGTTTATAGGAAGCCCACATTTTCGGGTCATTCCCTTCGATGGAGCTCTTTCATCCCAAAAAGTCGTAAAATCAATTTAATCGGCATCTTGGTTCACCGGGCGTTGATGATTTGTTCCGAGGCCAAATTGAATAGTGAACTTGGGTACATCCGTAAAATTTTCATTGACAACGGATACCCAGAGTATGTTATCAAGCGGACAATAAATAATAAGTTAAGTCATCGGAATGATACCAAACCAGAAGAAACCCCCGAAGAAGTTTCTCGTGAAAGTAGGGATGTGTATATTCATCTACCTTGGATTGTCCCGGTTTCTTATCGATTTGAGAAACAGATAACTTCAGCAGTCTACCGCTGTTATCCAGCGGTGAAAACCAATGTTGTTTTTACCACGATACCAATGTTTCCTGCAACCCGAAAGGACGTTCTCCCAGCTTTACAACAAAGTAACGTAATTTATCACTTCAAGTGCCACTGCGATTGTCGGGGAGAACTACGTAGGAAGAACTTCCAAACGGTTGCAGGACCGTATCAAAGAGCACATCCCACCGTCTGTCAAATCTTATATTTCGAAATCACAACATAACAATCCACTTGTCCTCGAACGTAACCAGGTCATGGGTCAAAAATCTTCTATCGGCAAACATTTACTAGAAAATCATACATATGCTGCTAGCTATCACGAGGACATGCTCTCTATATTAGCTAAGGGTCGCAATTTATTTCATTTGTCTGTTCTTGAGTCCACCATCATCACTATGAGTAAACCTAGTCTATGCCAACAGAAACAATTTGTGTATCATTTGAAAATCGCGCATTAACTTGTTTTGCTTCGCTATCTCCATGCCAACGCTTCAGTTCACACGTTTTTCTAACTTTGTATATTTTCTGTGTGACGTCATATTTAGCGATATATATTGTTGTTGAACATCATGGAAAACTGAATGGGATAGAACGGTAACTGCGTGGCCTGTCAATCATTTACGGTTGAATAACAATCAGTAGTGCCAGAATATTTTGATTGTTTGCTGTTATTCTCCGGCTTACGTAACAGCGCACAACGGGTCAAGTAAGTGCTATTATCATTATCGTAAGTAACTTGTCTTGTCTAAATTACTTTGAATGTAACTATTGACAGTATCTGGCATGTGCCTTGATAACGTTATGTAGTGAATGACTTGTAAACTCCTTGGCATAGTAATGTCCCAACACTGAAAACTCGGGCCTCTCGCGCTTTCCCTTCACTCAGTTTTTCTTTCACATTATCAGGTGATTACCAAAACGAAGGTCAACTTACCGACCCAGCTCTCGAAATAGCCGCCGGAGCGTTACTGCAGTGCTGACTGATTATGTCTCAGGCGAATTTGGCCCTATATTTAACCTCAATTCTCAAAAAAGAGGACATTTGGTCGTCCTCCAAGGACACTTTCAAAAAAGTCAAAAAAGAGGGCATATCGTCTTAGAAGAGGATGCATGGTAACCCTACAATACAGAATGTTTGGTGATGACACTGGCACGAAGACGATATTTTTTTTCCAATGGACAGCATCTGTTGCAACCTGTGCTAATGTTGAACATCATTACTATAAACGTTGAAGGCTACTTTGGGTAAGTTTGATCTATGTAGATGTCTGAGATCATGGGATGGTATTTATCCAAGTTTTGAATCGGTCTGTGCTGATTTGTTATGAGGCTTTCTTGTGATCTGTATAGGGCAAACTAGTTATTATTATTATTATTATTATTGATGAAAAGATGAGTGACGCTTTTCGCCTGTAAGGCCAGGTGCGTCACGGACTAGAATGAGCGATTTACCAAAATATGGTCAATAACCGATTTACAAGTAAGTACCACAAGATATAACAAATTCTGCAACATGGGATAACATTTCGGGGATGATCAGTAGATTTTCGAGTGTTGCAGTGATTTTGAGCTCGCGCGCCCTGTCGAATAAAAAGTTCCGATGAAAATCATATCGATTGCAGTGCAGCAAAAAATGCTCGACTGTTTCAGGTACTGTACAATGGTCGCATAGGTCGGTGTCGCTACATCCAATTTTATATAAATGCGCTTTCAGGCGGCAATGGCCTGAACGAAGCCGAAATATTAATCGTTCGTAAAGCCTATGTCGATGCATCGATGGGGGGCAAACTAGTTGTTTACCTAGACTTATTAGACCGAAACGCAGTTCATCTAATTCTGTCTAATCAAACTAATTTTGAAATACTGTGTACTGTGTAGCTATAATTCTGATGCGATTTGAAAAAACAACTCGAGTACTTCTAATTCAAATTCTAGTCTAATTTGGAAAATTTGTATCACTCTAATTCTGATATAATTTGGAAAAGCTGAAAATTTTCCTAGTTGTTCAGATCTAATGTAGTGGTGGTGTTAACATTTGTGTCACTCATGCCAAGAAACAGGGTTGTAACCTAGTCACAAGGTTCCGAGTTACAAGTTAATCTCACTCATATAGTTTTGACTTGATTCATTTTAAATTCACCACCGAGTCAAATCCAAGTCACGGAGTGGAGTGTCGAGTGCGAGACATACTGACTCGATTCCGAGTCATTGTGTTGACTGTTCGGCTCCCAGTTAATGTCACGCGAAACCCACTTTTTACACAACTCCGCCCGGTGATATTGAAGGCTTCGTATTTATAATATACTAATTTTCCTCACTTTCGACAGTTTCTGGTAGCATTTTCAAGTACCAGTAATGATAGACGAAATAATAATAGCATTATAACTTAATCATTTCACATTCTTTGAAACTACAATGAAACGCCTATCTTTGCAGACCCAACTTCGAGTCATATGACTTGGTCAATGACTAGAGTACAATAAGTCGAGTCATTTTCCGTTTTTCAGAAAATGACTCGAGTCACCAAAAAATGGCGACTCAAGTCTGACATTACAACCCTGCCAAGAACTAATGAAGGTTCACCTACCGACTGAAACCATTCCACCAGGCTGACATTATCTCATCACTTACTCTTGTCCCTACCTTGTTTGTGATCATCAGGATTTTATTTTTCAGATGTAGATGGAAATGTCCAATATCGACAACTCATAGCAGAACGCCACAGACCGTGCACTGATGGACGAGGATATTACTATGTCTGATATTGAAAAACCTGAAACTGTCACTGATACCCAACCCATTTGCTGGATGAAGGGTCATGGCTATCTTTCATGTTAACTGTGTTTATACTTTGGTATCTGCGTCTTCATCTATCCAGCTGTGCCCCGGATAGCTGTACAGAACTGGCAGGCATCTAGCAAGTTGTTGATTAATTGACAAGATTCCTTTTAATTCGTCAATATACAATCCTGCACAATGCACATGAATATTACAGTAGTTTATTTATTGAATAAATGAGAAATGAGAGGCTTACAAACATATAAATAGCAAGCAGTTACCAATATCTCGGATTTTAGTGTTCATATGACCACGGTATTTTATCCTCCTTTTTGTGGTAGTGTTTGATGTTATCGTCATTGATCCATCGTAGCCTTCGATGTAATAATGCTCCTTAATGACCGCGCGATAACTGATAACAATCATTAGATGTGCAGGGAGATAGTCAATAGCGCAGATAGCATGTGTTAATCTGAAGAAAATACAAGAGAATATTAGAAACTACAAAGTGTCGAGAGCATAATAAAAATCATTATGACGTTCAATAAGAACTAAGTGCCGGTAGTGCTATGCAGAAGCGCTAACACACATAATACACACATGCAGGCTCGGCGCAATCAAATAATAACTTATAGATCGTTATCTGTATTTCTATCTATTTAACTTAGGCTACTTCGATTGGATATGGATAGAAGTCGCTTAAATAGACTAATATACGTTTCTACATTCTTGATTGATTTTTTTAATCTAACGAAGGAGTTTGACGAGCTACTGCGCACATATATAGTCGCCAGCTTCACTGGCCTTTTTTAGTAACAAGCACGCCAAATTGAGAGGTGGGGTCGCGACCATAAAAAGTTGGGGAACCCCTGGTCTAGATGCTAGCGACATAATTAAACACTATCCTGTAATAATGGATCAAAAGTGATCGGAGTTGGTATAAGCTGGTCGGATAACCAATTACTATCCAATTTATGATGCAATGCAAACATGTAGCATTGCAGCCTAAATACTACACATCGTACAGCACTATAGCATATTAGAAACTACAAAAGACCCTGGAGTCGATGTTCAACTTGACAGCGAAGTATACAGTCATTATAACTACATGAAAATTAATTTAGAGTGGTCACGATAACGATAATAATGACACTTACTTAACCCGATGCATGGCTGTCACATAAGCGGTAGCATCACAGCAAACCACCAAAACATTCTGGGTTGATCGATTGTTACCTACTGATTGTTATTCAGCCGTAAATGATTGACAGGCCACGCAGTTACCATTCTATCCCATTCAGTTTTCCATGTGAACATAGTTATTCGAATTCTCGCAATATTGCGGGCAACTCTAAACGGCGGAACGAGCGGACTGCGGAACTAGCCGAGCTTGCGATACTAAACGGCGGACCAAGCGGAACTGCGGACTGAGCGGACCATAACGAAATAGCTCAATACTAAACGGCGGACCGCGAAACAGCGGAACATGTAATACTAAACAGCGGACCGAGCGGACCATACCAAAATAGCTCAATACTAAACGGCGGACCGCGGAACAGCGGAACATGTAATACTAAGCGGCGGACGGAGCGGAACTGCGGACCGGCGGACTTTCACAAAATTGGCAATGTAAACGGCGGAACGCGGATCAGGCGCATCTCGTCATTTTTTCAAGTGATTTTTTCCTGGACTTTGTTGAAGCTTATATTTTGTTGAAAATTTTGTCAAGTTATGAGCTACGACACTTTATTCCATGTCGTTTTGTACTTTATGTGTTTTGTGATTCTAAAATGTAGTAAACTTTTATTGGTCCGCTTTTTAGAAGTAGTATTTGTATTTTTGTTCCAATTACGAGTATTATACGTTGAGTTCCAATTACAGTTTCAGTTCTTATGTCTGGCGAGAACATACATGTTGAAGTATAAAAGCAAGTGTGGTAATGCCTTATATTTTCCGAAAATAAAACTATACACTATATGGCATTTTTACGATCTGCCATATTTTTAATTACCGTATATTAATCGCGCAAAGTGTTAAAGCCGTATCTGACACAACTTCTCCGTATTGCTCTTCGAATGAACTAAAGGCCTTATAATATGGAGGAAGGCGCCATGCCATGATATTCTCTTAAACGGGGTGTTAGAGAAAACAAAGGATTTAGTATCGCATTCCCATGTCAATACTAGCATATACATCATATATATGATGTGGACGACTGCTTATTCTGTCGAAAATTGACACCTATGGGATGCATCAATATGAACCAAACTCTCTACACCTTCCGCATAGCTCCATTTGCAGCTTTTGACAGTCCATGCGAACGAATTACGATCATTTTCACAACTACCTTACTGACTTGAGTTGTTGAGTAGATTTGAAGTCAGTCGGTTCTACTTCTACTTCAAGTAGTTTTAGGTTGTTTATGTAAGAAGTACTTCTACTGGTACTTGAGTAGATTTTTTTCGTCGCTATTTCAACTTGAGTAGCCTTCTTGACTACTTTGACCACCTCTGCGAAAAACCCCAGAAGACCCGATGAAAGAATAGCACTCACAAGGAATGGAAAGAACTAGTAGAAAAGGCCGAGGCTTCAACAAGATCAACATCAAAAAGAACTGCGATATCGGGCACTCTAGGCCGAGGGGGATGTTTGATTAAAAAGATCGCAACTGCATGCGTGTCGTTCGACATCCTCCTATCTGTTCATTACATCGCACTGTGTTTTATCGCATTGTACATTCTGTGTGACTTGTTCATGTGAAAAATATAACCCAACGATTATCCTCTTATTATCCTGGACTGCTGGAGCAGTTGTAATCAGTTTACACCAGAATACACAGATCAAAAGTACTTCATCTGATGTTCCCGTAGGAAAATTAAATCATTTTCGATTAAGAATGTGACAACCATAAAAGAAGTTAACCAGAGTAGTAGCCATAGGTGACATCCATAATCTGACATATCTTCAAGCACTGATTTAATCTGCCGTTCACAGTTTCACTTTACGTGCAGTTCGTACTTACACCTGCATGGCTTAATCTTTGAGACAAGCATATTCATCTTAGTCTGCTATTCTATTGTTCAGTCAGTCCACGATTTGCGTTTGTGTAATCTGTCGTCTGACCCGTCGTTTTCATTGAGAAATCCTTCTCGGATTTGTATGGGAAGTTGTAATAGTTTTCCATTGCCAAATTATCGTGTATCGCAAAAAAACTACTTTCCATCTGGCAAAAAGTATAAACAGTTCGTATTTTAACTTTAAATTAATCGGTTAATTTGGATATAGTCCAGAAACGTAACCACTAGAAGAGTGAGCAGATGAAAACCCACTGGCATGTTCCAAAATAAAAAGTACTTTCCTTATTTAGCTAGATAGACTAAGAGCACCATCACCGACGTGATGGAAACATCTATCGAAAAGAGAGCATCAGAGTTAGCTAGTTACTTTTCATTATAATTACTATTCAAGTAGAAACATACATAGAAATTTCCCCTCGATCAGAGATAGTCGATATATACCTTGTCCGTGGTGTGTTAGTAGAGGACTGCATTGCAACCAGGACATCATGTTTGTGGTATGTTTGGAGTGTGTTGGTACTGTGTTGCAACCCGGTCATCATGTCTGGGGTGTGTTTGGGGTGTGTTCCTACTGTGTTACAACTCGTACATCATGTCTGAGGTATGTTTGAGGTGTGTTCGTACCGCATTGCAACCTGGACATCAAGTCGGGGGTATGTTTGGGGTGTGTTGGTACTACGTTGCCACACTTGAAGACACCACATAGTTACCCTAGAAAAGATGTCCTTATGTTCGGTATGCTCCTTATTGCCAAAACGAAAGGCACCCTTTCAGAAATTAGGAGTATTGCGACATTTGCGAGTTGCGCCTGATCCACGGTCCGCTGTTTACATTTTAGTCTTTGTAGTAGTCCGCTTGGTCCGCAGTTCCGCTCGGTCCGCCGTATAGTATCGCAAATTCCGCTAGTTCCGCGGTCCGCTCGTTCCGCCGTTTAGTATTGAGCTATTTTGTTATGGTCCGCTCGGTCCGCCGTTTAGTATTACATGTTCCGCTGTTCCGCGATCCGCCGTTTAGAGTTGCCCCAATATTGCTGACGATATCCCCTGACGAGGGTTAGCCGAAAAGCTTCGGGAATAAATATAAATATTTTATTCAAATGTGTTATGATGTTCGGTACTCCTAAGCGTCTCTTTGATTCAACTTTGTCCGACAAATCAGAATTGCAAAATGGTATTCAACAGGGGAGCGTTTTGAGCCCAGTCCTTTTAACAATAATGACTGACGACCTTCCGCTGATGGTGTTAACGAATATCGGATTATTTGCTGATGATATTGGTGTATGGGAAACGGGGATGAATATTGAATGGATTTCCTCTAAACTGCAAACGGCCCTTGACGCAACAAGTCGATGGTGTGATACCTGGGGATTTACCATCTGCAAGGAAAAAACAGTGGCTTTGCTTTTTATGAGAAAACAAAAAATAGTTCATCCTAATTTATTTTAGGAAACAACAAGATTTCTTATGAACGCACATACAAGTAGGCCTACTTAAGAGTTATCTTTTATGGACGACTCAACTACAAATCCCACATTGATTATATATCAGGCAAATGCAACAAACCCATGAACCTTCTCGAACTATTAACAGGGACAGATTGGGGCGCATCAACCCACATTCTTTTAATGCTATATAGGACACTGATTAGATCTGTAATTGGTTACGAGATGGAGGCATACTTCTTCGCACCGCAGACGTATCTGAAAAAGATCAAGACAATCACCAACAAGGCATTACGACTGAGCAGTGGGGGTACGGTGAGTACACCTATGTGCAATCGAGACAACCTGCAATGAAATGCCACTCGAGGTAAGGCGCCTTTATCTGTGCCTAAAATACCGTTTAAATCTATTGCACCAACGGGATCATCCAAACCACGGCTTAACAGAGAACAGCTGGGAAGATATGTACACGCTATTGAATACCCGATTCAGAACATTCAATTCCTTTACTAGAAGCTCGGCACTCGACCAAAATGCGAACATCCGAGAAAACGAGACTTTAATAATCGCCCCTCTAACTATTCCTCCTCCCATAGTTGATTCAACCCTGTCGAGATCGCTATGCCGCGAGTCACTTGCTACATGATAGCCATCGAAGTCAAGGAATTTCTAAATGTTTACTATACGCTAACTCAACGACTATATTCACAAAGGGGTCGAAGATCGTGAATGGATCCGGATACTTGGTACTAGTATCGATCTGAGAATTGCTCACGCTGCTCACCGCAATTTCTCGTCATTCACAGCAGAATTATGTGTCAATAAATGTGCCTTGAATTGGATACACTAAAGCAACATTAACGACTCCATCATTTCAACAGAGTGCCTTGGTGCTCTGCAATCCATCCACAATTTCCGTTCAACTCGACACGTCATAATCAATGAAATCGTGGAAATAGTACACCGCCTGAAAAATAGAAGCATGTCGACTACAATTGCGTGATACCCGGATATTCCGGCGTCAGAGGATACAAAATTGCAGATCGACTTGCAAGAGAAGCCGCAAACATCGCACATGAAGCCACGACCTACGATCTACCGCTAACAGACGCGACAACCTTAATGTTCCGCCATTGCAAGTCACTCTGGAATGGACAATACCAAAGTACTGACCAGGGAGCAACGAATCGACAATACCATCAGCCTTAGGTCGCCACGACTATTCCAAGACAAGCATCGCGAAGAAATGAATCCTTGTTATTTCGGTTACGAATAGGAAACTACGGATTGAATGGACATCGGACATCTTCACAGAATAGGGGTGTCTGCGACACCCCTTTGTGCTATTTGTGCAGTCATCGAAGACGTGCGCCATTTTTTGATGGATTGTCCTACACTGGAACAACGCAGACAGATACTAAGAAACAGTGCACAGCGAAAGAGAATGCCATTCAACTTGGACAACTTATTGACAGACACTAATATATTACAACACGTAATAGACTTTGTAGCATCATCGTGCAGTGTTGGGATCAAGTCACTACCTTCGAGTCACGAGTCATCTCGAGTCATTGCACATTTTGACTCGAGTCAAGTCAAGTCAATCGATTTTCAAAGGTGACTCGAGTCAAGTCAAGTCACTCGTTTTTTGGATGTGACTCGAGTCAAGTCAAGTCAAGTCGAGTCGAGTCACGAGTCAAGTCACAATTCGAGTCAAATTGAATTTTCGAAGTGTCAGTGACGATTCAAAGTCATTACATTTTGCTAGCTGTGTCAAAGACAGAATAATTTGCTATTTATCTTGCATCAAATAACTATTATAAAGCTTAATATGCATGCAAGAAGGCGTATATCACGCACACGTAGAACCGCAAATAAAATTAACGACTAACTGTATAGCTATGCTACAGTCTGTCATAATATCAGCCAATTATAGGTTCGAATACGAAGCCTCGAGAAGTTGTAACAAATTGATATGAATTTGAATCTTTCAAGAGGGTTGGTAAAGGTGATCACTGCGCAATGTTAGCACTGAGCCGTCCAATAAACATAGATATGTTAATTGCTATTGTATTCTTATTCTTATTTCAGTACTACTATACTACGACGACAGCGTAACCTGTGATCATTTCGTATGTGGTCAATATATTTGTGATGCAATAATGGAGGCTGATTCAAATGTACATTCAGTGAATGCCTGGTTACTCTCACAAGTGACACAAGCGTATCGCGAACAATACGAACATATGCACAGAATACACTGATTTGATTGATACCGTTTACTTGATGACTTGAAATTGACTCGTAAATTTTGGTCCGAGTCACGAGTCAATCCGCATTTTTGAAGCGCCGAGTCAAGTCAAGTCAAGTCATTTCTGCAAAGTGACTCGAGTCAAGTCAAGTCATACGAAAAAGTGACTCGAGTCTGACTCGAGTCAAGTCATGACTCGAGTCATCCCAACACTGTCATCGTGACGACGTATATAATTATTGATATTTGACTCCCGACTGAGAATATCATGTACTGAATTTGCAAGTTAGCTTGGAATAGTGATGGAATTTATTGTCATGTGGTGCAAAAGACCACGCTGTTATAAGCACCATACCATGCTTCTATCAGTGTTGGGATCAAGTCACTACCTTCGAGTCACGAGTCATTTCGAGTCATTGCACATTTTGACTCGAGTCAAGTCAAGTCAACCGATTCTCGAAGGTGACTCGAGTCAAGTCAAGTCACTCGATTTTTGGAGGTGACTCGAGTCAAGTCGAGTCAAGTCAAGTCAAGTCACGAGTCAAGTCACAATTCAAGTCAAGTTGCGTTTTCGAAGTATGAAACATGATTACTTCATTATGTTTAACTAGCTGTCTGAAATACAGATTGAGTAGCCATTGATTCGGAACCGAGGAACGAAAACAGAGTTGAATATATACCGAAGAAGGCGCTGTATCACTCGCATATACGTAAAACTCCGTTTATAGTTACCAGTCAAATTAGAGAATAGAGAATAGAGAAACGAATTGATAATATGCAATACATTATCTATTTACATATTAATATGATACAATTTGTGCCTACGCTAATGGTTGAGGAGTATACAAATTATATTCGAATTCAAATTCGATAAAACAAGAGGTTTGGTTAAGGTAAAAACACAGAACAGAAATAGACATTCTGCTATTAAATTACTTCACTATGCTAGTTTACGACAACGTAAGCTGTAAGCTTCGATCACTTCGTTTGCGGTCAATTTATTTGTGAGAGAACAATGGAGGGTAAGTAAAACGCACGATCACTGAATGATTGTTCGCTCTCACAAGTCACATCAGCGTTTCGCGAACAATCCGAGCATATGCATTATACAGTGAATTTTATCGACACCCATTACTTGATGACTTGAAATTGACTCGTGAATTTTGCTCCGAGTCACGAGTCAAACCCCATTTTTGATACGCCGAGTCAAGTCAAGTCAAGTCATTTTAGCAAAGTGACTCGAGTCAAGTCAAGTCATACGAAAAAGGTGACTCGAGTCTGACTCGAGTCAAGTCATGACTCGAGTCATCCCAACACTGGCTTCTATTAATAAATAACAATATTGATGAACGTCGACTATCGTAGCTTTTACAGCTTGTCAAAAGTGTCCTCGTTTTCTGTTCTCAAAATATGGTTACCTCACTAATTAGGTGAGGGTAAGTAGATATTATGAGATCTTGTATTATGAGAGCAACATGTTTAGCGGCTTTAAAAAGTCATTGAATACATGGGGCAAACTATTGAAAAAATATTTGCGTAGAACTTTTGATACGTCGAAACAGTATAGTTCGCCAACCAGCTGACTGGATGATCCGCGGATCTCTACGGATCCTATTGTAGCAGCTTGTATTTTACGTTTGATTGCAATTGTATTCAATAAATATGTCTCTCTCTGTCGACTTGCAAAATTCTATGTTAACGGCAGTAAGGTGATAATTTGGTGCGTATAGTAGAGCTGTACAGGATCAAGATTTTGGATTTCAACCCGACGGGAATCAGACATGCTTTTCATAAACAGGATTGGATCAGGATTCGCATTTCTTGCCAGACTGCTGAATCCAGATCGGGACAGGATTCTAAAATTCTATAGTTCAAGAAAGCTTCTTTCGGTTTGTTTACTTCCATGTTTTGTGTGAACTGGGGCCCGGCTAGTTTTTGCATTGCACCACAAATTCGAAGAATCCTTGACAGCAAATTAATGCATTGTCGAGGTATAATTTGAAAAATATCGACTACAGGGCCATTGAATGCGCTCAGACTTGAGCAAGACTTGTTTGGATGCGGATTTTAGCATTAACGACTGAAACAGGCTCTGGATTGGATCAGGATTCCATTTTATCAAACAGGATTGAATCCGGATCCCGAAAACGATGATCCGTACATCTCTATTGTCGGCGAAATTGAATGCGATCTTACACTCTACAGTGGGTAGAACAGAAAATAAATCGAAGAAAAACATGATGACATTCAAAGATTAGTGGCTGCATCGCACAACGCACAGTAAGCAATGTAAATCAATAAATGTGCAAAATATGTGAACATAGGGAAACTGACGACTAAATAAGGACATCATCGGAAATTAAGCGGTGATATTGAGGCTTGCCCTAAGGTGATGAATGATGATATTTGTCAGACACCAACATCAGAACATGCGCTGAACAGTGATATGCAGACATGAGGCGATTACTTCGTCAATGTAGTCGGTTGCACTTGCGATTACTATTACAGCACAATCGCGAAGTACAGTCGATTAAGATTACATGTAAAAAAGTGGTAGCGAGGTAGCGTAAGTGGTATCATCCTAAGTTGCAACACGGATTGCCGAGGACGGCTCCAAGTATTGAAGTTTTATCTAGGCTCCTCCTCGCCATCTGATCCGCGTAACCGGTGTCTTAAAAGGCCTAGAAGTGGGCCCTGATATACGTCGGCAACTGCGGAATCGAAATTAGGAATATCGGCCTGGTGTATGCCTACATCACCATTGAAGTCGAAGAACACCATAAATACCACAGACAATCAAACAAACAGACGTGTAAAAAGTAACCACGCTAACTCACGATTACATATATATTGCTTAAAACAGTTTGAGCCTTGATCACATAGTGGAAGGCGATATAATGATTGCGATGCGAAGGCCTCATGAGAGAACAATTTTCTTTTCATTTGTGACGTCATTTGTTGGTTATGTCACAATTCATCCATTGCCCAGCTTCATAACTAACGATTTCTCGCCCCCTACGATTGTGATTATAGCAACAACCAGGGCTGTGGAGTCGGAGTCGTGGAGTCGGAGTTTCGCTAATTTTCCCTTAATGGTGTCGGAGTCTCCAATTCTTTTTGGGCCTCCTTGGAATCCGAGTCGGAGTTGTGAAAAAAATAATGGATGGAGTAGGATCGGAGTATGTGAAAATACTCCTGACTCCGACTCCAACTTCTTTAAAATGAAAACAACTCCTTTCAAAGTTCTCGCAAAATTGCTAATAATATATAGGATTTGTATGTACCAACAATCACTGTTTCTAGTAGGACAAGTGTTTGTTGCACTTAAATCGTGGGAAAGTTGCAGTAAAAAGTTGCATATAAATTTTTTTTTAGAAATATCAGGCTATGAGATGCTTAAAAAGTTTAGGATTTGCGGGGTATCTGATTGTCTCGTTTCTCCGTTTGCTACTCAATCGATCATGCATACATTCCTATGTTCTTTAGGATTGAAACCTACCTGACATCATTACGCTGTGAGCTCAAGCAGAGCTGTCAAATTTGGTACTTCCCCATTTCACGGTCCGCCGAAAATTACACGTAAACCGGTACGCAGCAGGAAAATAACGCAACGCGGAAACAAGTCAAATACCACACCCCAAACCCCCCTGGCCTGCAAACTTGACAGAAGGTATTGCCGCAAAACTCAGAGTTGGCGACTTTACCAAAATCAATAGCCTGAAAAGGTGACCCCGCAGTGAAAATGTAATTATCAGCGGTCTCGCCTGGGCGTTGGTCAAATGAGAAAGGACCTCAAATTCAAACGACAGTGAATGGATCAAGCGATCTATTGATATATAGTCGAGGCACTATCGTACTTGGCACTCCTAGCTTGCAAGTCATTGCGTCATAGATAACATTGAGATGCAGATAAAACCCATTACATAGCTGTTGAGCAGATCAAAGAGAGAACCACACTAGAAATAGTTTCATAGCATGTTTTTGAAATCATACCTTTCATACCTACTTGATAAAATTTGCAGTAATAAGTTGCATGAAAAAATAGAAATGTTGCAAAAAGCTGCAATAAAAAAACACCCTCAAATAGCTTGAAAAATAATACTACATAAATTCTGAGTATTTAGAAAGCTCGCGAAAGCTGTAAAAAAAATTTGCAAAAGTTGCAAAAACTTGCCCTAGTTATTAGTAACGTTATTGATAAAATTGAACATTATTGCAAATTTCAATTCACCTGCGTAGAGGAAGAACATTGCAAGATGGATCTTCGTGACCAACGCAAAATTGCTGATGCAATCACAAGCTGGTGCAATTTCTTTTGGAATTATGCCATGATACTGTGAAAGAGTAAATAAATCGTTTGGTTTTGTAAGTGACGACATCACTCGTAATATCACCACTTGTCAATGAAATAGGAAAAATACCAAAGTATCAACGAGATGTAAAACTGGCACTACATTTGTCACATAAAAGGTATATATATTTGAACTTCCAAATCTTTCATTCTGTTATGACGTCATAATGAGTGGTGTTCGCAGTCTAATACTATAGAATGTAAACATTCTATACTATAATACTCAATTCAGAATGGAATCCCTCCGGTACTCGATTTTGTAAATTTGAGCCTAAATCAATTCGTCATTTTATGCCAACATTTGCGTTAATATCTATTCTATATTTCTAAGGTGGCGACCAAACATTCTTCTTTGGCTTCCTGTAGCGATGCTGTAGATTAGATTATAGTACACAGCAGGAAAAGTTTGAACATCTGAGTTTTTTAGCGTATGTCTCAAAGCTCCGAAAGTCGCGTGCACTTGGACCCACCCGGTGGGAACAGATGATACGTTCGAGCTAAGGATGGTGTGAAGGTGAACGTGAGGTTCACGTTCGCGTTCTGTGTGTGAACCTCAGAAATTTAGATGCTCACGCACACAAACGAACCTTGGTAGGTTCTACACTGTCAACCTTTATCGTATATTACAATTTTCAGGTCACTATAACATCTTGGCCTGAAATTTATTGTATTTCCACTGCGGGCCAGTCTGTGTATGGCGCTGGCAGCATAAAAAATCAACACTAAACGAGCATGCACCATGACAATCTCAAAAAAATTTCCTTGCTTTGTTACAAAAGTTTGATCGAAATATCCAGCTTTCTGTTTGTGAATAATTAGTGACTCTCTGCTGTGAGCTTCACCCGCAATCACACAATATCAAGAGCGAAATACGCTACATGTAGGTATAGTCAGCGAATGATGCATATTCAACAAATCAACGACATTGATACATGATATCGTGCGATTGGGGTGTTGGCTACTGCTGTATAGCTTGTTAATGGGGTGATATCGGTAGCAGGTATAAAAACCCGTTTTACACTCTGCTCAATATCCACGCAGCAGCATTCAGAAGCCGAGTACATTGTCCGGTCTGGCCTAGACCGTTAAGGCGTAAGCCTATATTTCCTTGCAAGTTCTCGTCGAAATTGTTGGCGAAGCGACGGAAGATATTGATTTTACTGGATCATTATATCATTTGACTTCATACATTTGACGATGTTTAAAAAGTCAGTATGTACTTCAACATTGTGGTGTTATGTGGCCCGAGTCGTCGCTAGGTATCGTGTACGTATATTAATATATCACTTCACTGAAATGTAGAGTTGAAATTAACAATATGACGTCACGTGACGTCATGAGGTTCACATTCGCGTTCACACAGAACATGTCAAAAAAGGTTCGCGTTCACACGAACCTGAACCTTTTAGAGGTTCACACCATCCCTAGATCGAGCAACCAATTTAGAACGTTCTGAAATGTTTTTTAAAACGAATAGTCATGTATATATAGGCAGAGCTTGTATCAAAGTGTTCAGCTAGCAAAAGATCTGCTGCTATCGACTGAACATTTGGGACCACCGATCATTTTGTAATTTTTGATCCATCGATACCACATCTTCCCTACAAAATTTCAAATCTTTGTTCTGTGTACTCAGTATATACTCCTCGCCAAGCAGCGACGTTGGAACTGCGTTCAACTATAAGCATTACCAATCATCAATAATTATTAGGGCAAGTTTTGGCAACTTTTGCAACTTTTTTTTACTGCTTCCGACAGGCGACAGCTTCCTAGATACTCAGAGTCTATGTACTATGATGTTTTAGGCTGTTTGGAGGGATTTTATAGTGCAACATTTTTCAACTTTTCTCTATTTTTCATACCTATTTTACTGCACCTTTGATCAGATATTGCGTAAAAATGTAAAGGAGTGGTTTAAAAACATGCTATATAAACTATTTCTAGTATGTTTCTATTCTCATTTATTTGTATAAGAAAGAGCTATATGATGGGTTAGCTGCATCTCACTGTTATCTATGACACAATGGCTTGCAAGCAAGAAGTTCAACTACCCCCGCCAAACACGACCGTGTCCGAACAATATGTAAATAGATCGCCTTATTAATTCTGTAGTTCCAATTTGAGATAGTTTCCCATTTCACAAACGACCAGGCGAGACCACCAAAAATTACATTTTTACTAGATCTCCTTATTCAGGCTATTAATTTTGTTAACGTCGCCAAGAGTGGGTGTTTCTGCAACGTCTTGGGTCAAGTTTGCAGACCTAGGGGGTTTAGGGTGTGCTATTTGACTTGTTTTAGGAAGAAGAGTTATCGCGATGCTGTTTGGGGAAAAATTATTCTTGCATTGCGTAATTTTCTTGCTGTGTAACGGCAAAAATGTAATTAGGAATGTCCGTGAAATGGCAAAGTAATAACTTTGACAGCTCTGCAAGAACCAGGTTATACAAGGAAACCTTTCGAGTATCTCATACCCTACTAATTCAACAAAAATTATAAATGCAACTTTTTACTGCAACTTTTGTCAAAATTAAGGTTAACTTTCTCGCGATTTTAGCGCAACAAAAACTTGCCCTAATAATTACGTTACTACATGAAACTATAGGCAGGTTGGTGATTATTATCCTCCTCCTGCGAGGTTGGGGTGTCCGGTGTGTATTGGTAGTCTGAGTACCTGACTGCGACTACGTGCGGATAGCTTATACCAGTGGTTCCCAACCTTTTTCGATGGCAGGGCCAAATTTAGAATTTCAGAGTACGGCCGGGGCCGCACGAATACCAGGGCAATGAAAGGAACCCAAAATAGTCACCAAAATATGAAAATTGGCATTGTTCCGATCATTCGCTTGACACCATTAGTCATTGTGTTGCCGCGCTCCCGTTGTTCAGAACAATCAACCTTTACTGGCTATTTCGGAGTAGTTTTATTGCCCTGGCGAGATTTCAATTCGTATTTTTGAAATCAGTGCGAAACTTGCTTTCGATAAACTCCGACATATCAAATTATTCGGACGCTTGGGTCGCGAGCTATAGGACTACCAATTATGCTGCTTTTTGCCGGCTAAGCAGTACGCATCTCGGCGTATTCAATCGTGAGTCAATTGTTGCACATCTATCCGTAAATTAGTTATCTCAATACCCAGGGCCGTAACAGCACTTCGTCAGCCCCCCCCCCAAAAAAAAAAAACGTTTCTCTTTATCCCCCCATAGGGTGATAAACCGAACTTCGAAGCCCCCAGACCCCCTCAGGATGCATGGCTGTTTACCGCTATTTATCATCTAAATCGGATGTTTATTTTCGGCAGCTTCTCTCGACAAATCGCGCCAAGCGCGAAAAAATTCTATAATTCATGATTGAATCGGTCAATATAATCGGGAATTGCATATATATTGGTATCAATTTTTATCCTCTCTTTGCTCACGTAATCATGATTGACCGGTTGAGCCGAGTGAGTTGTGTTTGAAAGGTCGGACCACTAAAAAATAATTAAACATTTTTGGGCGTATACCCGTTGGCAGAAACGAAACAGCACTTCGTCAGGCCCCTCAAAACACTTAGGTCTTGAGCTCCCATAGGGTGATAAACCGACCCCCGTGCCGTTGTTCGCTTCTGCCACGAAATCAAGATCCCCGTTTAGTGAGCCAGCGTGGAGCGCGAAAATTTTCGATAATTCAAAATAAAATAGGTCAATAAGATCGGGATATTGCATATATATTGCTATCAATTACTTGTCCTCTCTGCTCACGTAATCAGATTTACCGGTAGAGCTGAGTGAGGTGTCTTGGAAACTGTAGGGCCCGTAAATAATATTTAAACATATTCGGACGGGCCGACCCGTTGGTACGACTTCGTTACATGATGTAATTTGTTATTTCGTGACCTCCAGTCTGATATATAAAAAAATATAGCATCGCCCAAACGTACTAAACTAAAAGATGCACACGATTTCAAATTGGTAGCTCTTCACTGGCATATAATTCTTCCCCGCGGGATGGTAGCCTATTTGTCTCGTGACGTTCAGATTGTCAAGACAGGAACATTCGGCGCCAGTCATTTTGGCGCCTATGGTCAATTATACCTATGTGTATTTTGAGTATACATAACGAAGTTTTCGGTCAGGGTAAGGGCAGTCCTTTTCGGTCAAGGTTTTCTCGCTGCCTATCGTTCTGGCAAACTTCTTGGAGTCGCATGTTACATGGCCTAAAATTTTATATGTCTTCGTGTGTCGTGGCGCGGTAATGGCCAACGCCGATATGCCCACTTCTATAAATCTTGTGTATTTTATCTTGGTCGAAGAGTACCCAATAATTAAGGTACTTGGAAACTTGAAATCGCGCACAGCGCGAAAAATTTTTGAAAAAGTTGCATGAAATTTCATAAAATATTCTATAATTTATGCTAATTCACTAAATATTTTTAGGCCCCCTTCGAGCTCGCTCCCCAAATTGTGGGGCTTGGGGTGCGGCAGTTACGGTCCTGTCAATACCTATATCTATAGGTACGGCCCGTTCAACTGGAAAGTTAGGGCACATTGCATTGAAACAGCAGTGACAAAATCTTAGCAGTCTACTCACAACTAGGGCTGGGCACAATGATTCGAGTACTCGAATCTGAATCGAGTAGTAATTTTAATGATTCGAGTCGAGTAGTAAAAGACGATTTTTTCGAGTACTGAAATTATACGGTCCTCGCAACTGAAAGTTAATTTACTGACGAGAATTATAGTTTTGATACTTTTTTCCACTGAGGAAGCCTTGAAACCTTGATTGGCCGTGTCCCAACATACCAGGCACAGTACAAAGCTACGAACGTGCTGGAAATAACACATTTCCGAAGTCATGATCATCCCACAACATTGTTAAGAAGTGCAATGAAATCGATATGGTCGAGAAAATATCAAAGTATCTTTAATGTGACGGATAACAGGCATTACGTCCTTTTTGGTGGCATAAAATGTACATATTTGGTAGTACATTCTGTTGTGACGTCATAATGAGTGATACTCGATTACTCGACTCGACTCGAAGCATATTACGTGATTCAGAATCGAATCACTCAGGTACTCGACTTTGCCCAGCCCTACTCACAACTTGCCTGCAATCCTAATTGAAAACTCCAGACTCCAAGCCAAGCAAGAGTATTTAATAAATATAATTTTTTTTATAGATCGATTTCTCAATATTTTTGTGGGGGCCGCAAGAAGGGTAGCTGGGGGCCGCATGCGGCCCTCAGGGCCGCGGTTGGGAATCACTGGCTTATACGCAATGACGAGCAAATCTAATACTTGTGATGTTATAATGAGCATATAGTGGCGTTTAAACATCCGTCAGAATAACACACTATTATACCGCGTTAACGAATGTTCATTTTATGTCATAGTCCTTGTGTCGAAATAAAAAGTAATCGTTCTTTTACAAACAAATCGATTAGATATGTGAAACAATCGTTAACGATTTTGATTACTTCTGATTTTTTTCCGAATCTAATCGATTGCGATTACGATTACTTGAAAATGCTGTAATCATCGTAATCGATTACGCTTACAAATCACGATTTCCCCATGTCTGGTACCCATCGTGTTTTGGTGATCAGCTTTCCTTCTTTTGCATTCGGGGCGCTCGAAGTGTTGAGGGGCCGCCAACTATTTTCCCTTTCAGAGGGTGCCACAGGATCAAAATGTTAAGAATCACTAAGATCGGAATAAAATGCGATTATCCGACATTAAAATGACTGTCACGATGAAATATAAGCGTTCGTGAAGAATGCTATCATACGCATTGCCTATAATCAACATTCTGTTGTGTTAGTAGCGTTAGCAGAGTGCTCCTCGCACAAATTTGTACAAGTGTCAGTGTTATGCGTAAGATTTAATCCTTAAATATATTGTGAGGAAAGCAAGCCACTTGTCACAAATAATTTTCCAGCGACAAATCATCTCAGCAAAGTCTAGTGTTGGTTACTGCTGCTTGGATCACTTAGACATAGCTGCATTTTTTTTTCTTTCGTGTGAGTTTATTATATTGAATTTGTTAAGTCTCTGACAGGTATTCCTCCTTATGCAATTAGCCTACACACTTAGGAAAAGTTCATATGCGGTCGAGAGCGAACGCAAAATCTTGTATCGCAAGACGCAATACCGCATCTGAAGTAGTTTATAGTCGAAATTTGCAGACTAATCCAATTATTCCCGACTCATAAGCAGCCTCAACAAGATAATCGTGTTTCGTTGATGATATTATATCGGATATTTATGCTGATCACGACATGACGCATCACATGTACGTACGATTGTGATGAAGTGTTTATCACTTTTATGACCACTGGTTCGAAACAGGCAGTCCTGGCTTTTTAATTCCAGATTTGGGAAGTGTCAGTTTTGAACTCGACAGTAATGAATGGTGCAGCACGATACACTGCAGACCACACATGTGATTACGCCATGCAATTATGTCAAGTATAAAAGAAGCGACTTGGTATAAGACTGATATGTGAAATGACGGCGTGCGGTATGAGATTTTATATTCACCATTCGAAGAATTATTTTATTACTCTAATCTAATGGATTTGAGCACCATGAATTTACTACTTAAAATTTCAGGGTAAACTGGACATTGCTACCTCAGTGAATAATAATTGCACCTTGTTCTAAAATGCCCCGCCCCCGTGGGGAATTTCTCCCCGATTAGCAGTCACTTAGAGAGATTGTCATGGTCTACTGGTATTTTATTTGAGAAACTTTGTATATACTGCCGTTCTCTTGCAAGATCATGTGAGATGTCCTGTCATTCATCACCAACGACAAACAGAACCATCGCTTTGTTTGCACTGAATAGCAGCACGGCAATGTATCCGTGTCGCTCAAAAGTTTACGTGGTGTCGAGTGCCTAAAGGAATTTTCACAGTCATATCATGACTAATGTTGATTGATATAGACATTCGGGCTAAATATAGCCATCACATGATCAAAATGGTTGATGCTAAAAGTGCAGCGGTGGTCTACTATGTACAGTGCTTTGTCTGCCGCTTGATATTTGTTTACATTCTTAGTTTGACTACACACTGACACAACCAGGATACTTCCAGTTGATATAGTAAATTTAGAGAGAATGCTAATCATGAGAATTGGGCCTTTTCACTTCTGACAACGCCGCTTATGAGTACTGTTTTTCGGTACGGTTGAAAAACAGCGTGATGTTCATTTCATCCGTTGTGTGGTAAACCAATGTGTGGTCACGGCCCGCTAAACTGAGTTTAGTTGGCCATGGTGTAGTAAACAATATTTCTGAAACACAAAGTGATCGTATGTTCCAGCGTGAACTCCTTAATCAGTCTAAAATCTGGACCATTTATCTATTCTGTAAGTATATCTTCCAAAATTGAGCATTCCTTTGGGAAACTGCGGATAGAGATGTCTAACTTCCAAGTATGCGCACTGCATAATTCTGTATTGCTAGTTCAGTTCAGTTCAGTTCAGTTCTTCATTTCAAAACACAGAAAGATTGCGATAAATGCAAAAAAATAGCAAGGAGTCGAAACGTCTTGGAGCATAGACGATCATTCATCAAATCACCAATCAATCAGCCATGCACCTTTTGGCTAGACTTATTGTAAACACAATTCAAAGTAAGAGAATAGAACATAATAAAAATCCAATCAATGCAAACGAAATGGCATCCATCAATAGGCGGAATAGATATATCAGATCGTGGTTCAGTAATATCCAGCCCATACTAGTAGTCTTTCACTCGAATTCACATGTAGGCCTATTTTGATTTGTTATTAGAAAAATCGAATTCAATACCGGTTTATTCCGATGCGTTTGCTGGTAACAGCGTAGTGAATCAGACAACATCAAGGCGACCAAAGTTCAATCTCCATTGAATTCGGGAGACTTGTCAGCATCCGCGCTATCACAGTTGCTAACTAATCCATGATAATACATGATGACAGCTTCACCTCTCGAAAGCGATGATTTGATTGATTTGTCAAAAAATAGTTTCCATATGTATTTGCATCCACGAAAAAATACTCCCTATACGCTCTCACAAGCATGACAATCAGTTGTTTCACGTGATGATAGCATCCTTCGTGTGGATAGGCGAATAGTCTATCATCCTTGTTCGTAGACTTTTTAATGCCTTCATCGTCTAGCCACCTTGACTTTATGTGAACTCAGTTACCGTGATTACGTGTCCCCGACCGCACATGCGTCGCATTGTGTAACGTACTAACATTACGTAACTGAATTTACAATGCAAGCATACGGTTGACTCCTGTACGACTGAACGATCCATTCATTGCTCGAATGATTGGAATAAAGTATGACTTTTCATAATAAGCTTTTAGCTTGATCAGAAACCATCTATACATCCAAACACCACACCGCGGAGTTACGTGTTTACAGGTGATGGGCCAATCATGTACTGTGTGCTGTAGGTGTGAATGACGAGATCCGTGATCGGAATTCAAATAATTCAGCGGTTTTCAGGATCCACTGTCATGTGAGCTTGTGTTAGAAACTGAGTATAAGGTGATTAAAGTAACAATAAAGGTCATTTTTTCTAAAAAGATATATCCTTGCCAATAATATACAATCGAGTTTTCGATTTGGCAATTACTATACCGTAGTATGGTGTCGGTCCTTCCTCGATAAATACTATCTCGCGCCATACAAATCAAGATCTTCCAGAATGTCATTTTTCCAATAAATATTTTGTATATTTTCATGCATCGTAAAAAATAAATGAATTCGAAATGTTTCCAGGAGATATATAGCATACGGTAGTATCTCATTGGAGTCCATAGAGTGCAAATTCGGCAATGTAGATAACATATTGCAGTACACTGCGAGTTACTGTCAGAGATCGCCGAATCATGGGATGATGTCTCGCGTTCCATGCATTTCATCCCTTATTTTGAATCGAATTCATCTCAGGAACTGGGTCACCAGTGTTTACGGTTTCAGGTCACTGGAGACTGATACTACAGGCCATGCATCTTTGATACAAGTGGAATCATTGCGCCCAAAGTATTCAATTCACACCAGAAGCTCTGTATTGGTTGCAACCATCTCTAATAGGCGATTTCTGCTTCTTCGGTTGATGGCGTAAAGCTCCCCGAGCCCCGAAGTCACAGCGGCTAGAGCGTGCATGAGGTGCATGACGGCGTTGTGATTAAATTCATCGGGCAAGGGACATCCGGTAGCATGGGCGTTCAACTTTGAACAAACCGGCGTGAGGATGTAGCTGAAAATACCTGTAAGATAACATCCAGTATTATATTGATAAACAGAAAACAACTATGACTCTTTAGATAGCATGATCACCGCTTTGACGATCTTGACACGACAGATTTGCTGGTCGGTGGCATTCGAACGGTTGAAAGAATCAGAATGCTTGTGATCAGCGTATAAATTATAGAACAACATGTATTGTGACTATTGTCTGTGACATATATATTTAAAGTAGGGATGGTGTGAACGTGAGGTTCACGTTCGCGTTCTGTGTGTGAACCTCGGATATTTAGAGGTTCACGTTCACAAACGAACCTTGGTAGGTTCTGCACTGTGAACCTTTTTCATATATTGCAATTTTCACTTCGTTATAACCGCATCTTTGGTTGAAATTTATTGCATTTCAACTGCGGGCCACTCTATGGATTGCGCTGGCAGCATGAAAAAATAAACACTAAACGAGCATACACCTTGATAATCTCAAAAGATTTACTTGCTTTGTTACAAAAGTTTGCTCAAAATATCAAGTTTTCCGTTCGCGAATATTTAGTGACTCTCTGCTGTGAGCTTAACCCGCAATCACACAACATCAAGAGCGAAATTCACTAGGCCTTCATGTAGGTAGTCAGCGAATGATGCTTATTTGACCAATCAATGAAATTGATGTTGTTGTCTGATGTAAAAAATCTAGCAGGCGTACGAGTCAATCTTGATTTCATATGTTTATTGTATCATGAAAACCAAATCCGTGCGATTGGGGTGTTGTCACTGCTGTATAACTTGGTAATGGGGTAATATCGGTAGCAAGTTTGAAAACCCGTTTTACACTCCGCTCAATATCAACGTAGCAATCAGACGCCGTCCGGTCTGGTCTAGACCGTTAAGGCGTAAGAGTGAGCTTATATTCCCTTACAAGTCCTCGTCGGAATTGTTGGCAAAGCGACGGAAGATAGTGATTTTATAATATTATTATATCATATGATTGACCCAGTTGATACATTGGGTGACGTTTAAAACGTCAATATGTACTTCAACATTGTGACATTATGTGGGCCGAATCGTCGCTATCGCTAGGTATCGTGTTCATTTATATATTATAGGCTATCACTTCACTGATTTTTAGGGTTGGAATTAGCAATATGACGTCACGTGACGTCATGAGGTTCACGTTCGCGTTCACACAGAACCTTTCAAAAAGGTTCGCGTTCACACGAACCTGAACCTTTCAGATGTTCACACCATCCCTAATTTAAAGTATCATACATACAGAAGACTATGATGTTGATGTAGCCTATCATGCACCTTCGTAAATCAAACTCTTGGGTACAACCCATCGGAAACAAAAACGTACCTCCGGAAACGATAATGAACGCGCCTGTGCAGTGCAAAACCAAGTCCCATCTTGTGCCACCTTCGTGTCCTGAACAAGACGCACAATAATTGATGGTTTTCGCGTAGAAGAGATAAACTGATTACACATAAGACAGTTCATCCAAATAAGTACTTGCCACATACCTTTCGTAACATTCCGCGAATTTCTACATCTAATCGCAAACGTTCTGATCAGCAAGGCAAGCATCGCCCATCCGTAAAACATGATTCCTAAAAGGTAATTTCGCAAGAATGAAATTCAGATGGCACAAAATGCAACGCCAGCGGAAGTGGAACTGGGATGTAGTTCTACTTCCCATTAAAAGATCAACTACCGTTCACTCACCGCCCATGAATCCCAGGTATAAGTTAGTGATGTTGTAGGGTTCATTGGGACTTGAAATACGCACGAAGTTCATCACCAATGCTCCTATCGCGGTGAGGTATAAAGCGATGTAAAATATCTTTCGCGCCAGAAGAGGCATGCGCAGGAAATGCTCTTGTTGGCACTAGAATTAAAATTTGCATCTATGAGATTATCGCAGAGAACTGATAACCTTATTATACGATTGCGGTAACCACTCGAGACTGACTCACTGTGGTCGGCTGGCTCGTGTTGATAAACAGGCTCAAGATACTTACCGACTGTTCCCAATGGGTTAAAATCGCGCACAGCGACACGATGGCCAAGCCTGAGGCGATTCTCCATGAAATTAGCCATGTCATCCCGGATTCCATTTGCTGTGAAAAAGTAGAGAAATGCATGATTCTAAAGTTGGAAAAGCTCACCGACAAAATATTTTAGAACATTACCCTAATCTTGTATTACAATAAAACGGCGATATTGGCTAAGTTATTTGAATGAATAACACGCAGATGATAATCCGAATTGATTTTCGTATCGCGATAACCTGATCAAAATTGTTTAATAGGCTACAAGTTAAAATAGCGCTGTATTTAGAGCTCTCGCCCATAGCGCATCCATGTATGCTGAGCCAGGGATAACTAGAACTTCTAGATACATCTAATGCTGAGCGTATATGCTGGTGGAATTCATTTAATGATTTGGTCCGGCCACTCATATATTTTCGCCAACATTCGAAACTATGCCAACAAAGTTTATTTCGCAATCTGTTCGATCAGTGCAACAAATCTGCTCTAAGTGTTTGCGGCATAGCGAACCACATTGAGTGACAAGCGCTTGATGTTTCAACGTTGAGCCTTGAATGAATCGCGTAACTGATAACCGGAACAGTAACACAGGTGCTACATAGCTCATGTCGCGCAGATCTATCTCTGACAGTACTTGCTGCGAGGAAACTCTGTTTTTGTTTATTCTTATCGCTGGGAATGAACGTTATTATGATAGACTCGCGACAATATCCTCCTCCTCCTCATCTTCATCAGCTTGTAAATATTTTCATCCTCTCAAACCGAATCAAGATTGCGATGCAATGAAAAGAGAGGAAGGAGTCGGAACGACTTTTAGTTATCTTTCAATCACATTCTACCTCGCCAATTGGCATTTGTGTAATCGTATCAGACATGATCATAACAAACAATTTATGAATAACGATTTCCAGAAAACAGATGTGGGAGAAGTCAACAAACATCAGCGTTGGGAAAGGATCTGGTTGAACTTCACGAAACCCAATATTATATTTTTACGGCTAAAGCATTCTTTGACTGACAGGCTGTAAGCCCAGGCCCATGTCTTAACCGAGTTGGTCCAGTTATAGCGTCACAATAGGGGCAACCGCTACGCAGCTAGACGAATAATATACGAACACAATAGGACAGTGGCTCCCAACCTTTTTCGTCTCATCGCCCCCTTTTCATCCACGCTGATCATCTCCCCAAAATAATTGGGAACCGAAAAATGGCTATACAAACTGTAATCACCGGCGAGTTGACTAAAAAAAGGTCAACTTTTCGGCTCGACTTCGAAATTACTACACTTTTACAGGTAAATTTTCGTAAGTTGACTGAAAAAAGGTCATTTCTCTGACTTCACCGTTTTATCGCGCCCTCGCCCCCATATCGCCTCCTTCGTTATTTTCGACCCCCTAGACCGCCCAAATCGCCCACGTTGGAACCACTGCAATAGGAGCAATGGCAATAACTGAAATTAGGTTCTGTTGAGGCCCGTATGTTTATTTCATGCTTCTTACCGAAATTATGCGTCGAACACTGGCACTCTCTTTCTCGCGCATATTCGTTTGTCGTGAGCAAGTTTGGGAGTATTTAATAGAAGTGTAATTTTGTCACTGTTCTGGTGACCGGAAAAACTGCAACGTTTACTTTTGTAGTGACGCAATCCACCGGAAAGGTATCGCATATGATATGCGAAATTACGGTAAGTCTTGTTCGATTTGCAAGGGTCAATGTATAACCATTCGCATC
Organism: Botryllus schlosseri; assembly: GCF_051294905.1. Taxonomy (NCBI): domain Eukaryota; kingdom Metazoa; phylum Chordata; class Ascidiacea; order Stolidobranchia; family Styelidae; genus Botryllus; species Botryllus schlosseri. Next base: position 6,791,310 of record NC_137246.1, read on the forward strand.
GGCGTGATGCACTTCAAAAGATCGCGCGAAGTTGCGACAGTATATTCACATCACTACTTAAACATTGCAATAGCCTTACATCTACTGCAGTTCGTCTGCCAATTTGCGCATACACCCAAAGCGAATGTTGTAATGAATAAAGTCAACATTCGGTTCGCTTATCCACCATAATCAAGTTCGCACTGTCACAGCGCTTTCAGATATGCCATCCTCCCGGTTTTCTATATTTGCTGACGTAACCATGGTGAAACTTTTAGCAAGAATCCATTGATACCGACGCGATCCTCACTCACCCTCGACATTCAGAATTTATGAATCACCAGCCGTTGACGTTTCAGTGGTGCTCAAGGGTTACAGACGCGACTAATCGTATTGTTAAGCGCCACGCTGATATGAATGGAATGTTTCAAATTTCGCGCTAAAAGCCTCGCTTTTACTCAATATTGATATTGGCAGAAATCAACATGCAATGCGAATGAAACGGGATAAGTGAAACTTTGGGAATTCATTTTGCTCGATTCAAATGACTCGACATAATCGAAAGTTACCGTTGCTGTTTAGTGTTATTGAAACTAATCATCGTTTAGACGCGCACAAATAGCGCATAGGAACTATCTTGTGAGCTCTTGCTACTAGTTGTTGTTGTTGTTGTTGTTTTTATTGTTATTTGTAATAGTAAAATCTTGGTAGTGGCGCTTATCACGTCACAGGTTTTGTGCGCCACCTCTATAACAGTTATTACATGGAATTCGTGTTATATAAATATGTATGACATGGTCTAGTCTTAATGATACTAACTTGTACATTTAATATACGTAATTAGGCTATTATAGAATATACAAAAATTCCATCAATAAAAGCGTAATCAGGGCCTACTATATAGTAGGCCCTGGCGTAATACATATTATATTATTGCTGTTCTTGTGGTTTATCAAACAAAAGATTTGGATCTTATCTTCTTTTTGGTGTTTTGTAACCTAACGTCAGTGAGAGCGTACGACGCTCTTGCTAATAATTTAGGAGATTGGACTTTTTCTACATTGTGCACACACATATAGATACCTGCATACATTTCCACGCATTATTCGAGTAGGCCTATTATGGAGAGGATTTTCGAGTTTATGTTTTACACATGTCGGATCGTCAAATACGTCCTGTTGTTTAACGTTTGTTAAGTGTAATGCGATTATGTGGCGTCCCGTCCTCGAGGACGCACCGTGTTTATATCTATGGGATCCCATGCAGTTTTGCGTGGTCTTGAAGGAGTCGATCGCAATTTTTTTTTTTAAATAATTACCTGTTGCAAGTATTGATGCGGAAGGCCGCCGAACAGCGCTACGGATCCGTATGAGATTTGAAATATCGCCGCAGAATATGTAGTCATCGTGATGGGAGTCACATTCTTGCCCGGCCAACACCATGGTAGAATGCTGGAGCGGGTTGAGTTTTGTCTGGCAGCGTTATCAAATCGATTTTTCAGTATCTTGTATACCAATATATTCGCCATCACGAAGCAAACCGCAGCCAGTACATAGTCTGTAACGTAAGTCCCGACACTGTCGTCCACTTCTTTTTGGTGAAACAGTAGCTTTCGAGTGCTTCCCATTGTTTATTATTGTTTTACAGCTGCGAGCAACAATATAGTTATGGAATCGGTAGTTTCTACGAAAAGTCGTGAGGGCAACGTTCAAGATTACATAATTTCATGAATATAAACGAAATGTCAGTAACCATAACTTTATGTAGATATATTATGCAGTGTGGTCTACCCCATCATTCAATACATAGTGTCACTTCCTCCGGAATAGGTAAATTGCCCTGAAAACGAAGTGTTGCTATCCTTGCCCAATTACTTGACGAAGTATGATATTCATAAGTTCCATAGTTCCAATCATACGCAAAATGCAGTTTCAATATGCTAGATATAAAAGACCGACACCCAGCTCGACCAAAGTACAAACTGACGATTGCAGACATGTGCTGTCATATATACATACGGTTGTGTAGGCTACTTAATCTTCATTTTCGTATCCTTGATGTAGAGTTCTCTCATTCATTACACATCAACGTTGTTCTCTCGAAGTAATTAGACGAAGTTTGGTAGCTGGCATTCATTCTCTCACTGGCTCAGACTGCCATCTCTGATTCTTGGATTGCATCACGTAGCTACATCAGTGAAGATAATCGTACTTTACTTATGAACACATAGTTTGCGGTAACGTTTCCCGTAACATGAAAGGAAGGAATCGTGATCAAGCTTGTTTTGCGATCGGATTTATTGGAATTGTGTTCACGTCATATTGAATCACAAATAAAAAGTTCAAAGCAACTCTATTCACCCCGCGATTCTCTTATTTTCAAGATACTTTGTATCATTATATATTCATATACGAATGAGTACAGGCACTGGCAAGTTGTATAGCTATCCAGTATCCAGAGCAATGGATTTTATCACTGAAATTAGGATCGTTTAAGGAACTATCAAGAAAATCCAAGTTTCTTGTAACCTTATGCTGATTGTTTTCAGTCGTTATTTTGATATTTTCTGGTGTTTCCGTGATTATTCGAGTACTTTAATACCACAGGTTATTGAATTTGCGTCAATTTTAACTTTTTCCGCAACACGTCGACTCGTTACTTACATTGTATATAAACGTTCTGATATGTACGTCAGAGAGCCCTCATTTGACAAAGTATTTACTAAATACTGCGTGTTATTCATATTGAATATGTCATTAACGAAATGAAGATCTACTTCGTCCTGCCACCGACGCTAGGGAACGGTTGAGATTTCTCATGCTAACTATAGCACCCATACATCTGATCTTCGAACGCATGTAATACCTGCTTTAGCGATACCCGCATGAAGCGATGTCTGAAACTTGTCATTTAGATATCCTTGTCTGCGTGGAAGGAGTTTCAGTTCGTATATATATGTAGAATTTGACAATAGTAATCTCTTTTTAAATTTGAAGCATGTCGATTGATCATTACACGGGGTTACTGTCATGCATCATTCGGATAAATTCTATAGAGTACAAAAGGCTGTTCAAAAATAAAATTGAATGGCCGGCATATACAGTGAGGACTAGTTTTCAAACCAGTCACAATCACTGTGTGTGCTTTGTTTTGGGTGACTCACGGATGAAAAAGTTTCGAATGACGAATTTGTGTATCGGAATTCACTGAAGTATAGCGTAATTACCAAAAGGTATGCTTTGCATCTCAGTATAGACAAACACACCGTCAATGAAAACACTACGAGGCATTGTCTATATCTGGAAAGTCGTGAAATATGCTTGAAAAAGTAGTTGAAACCATCGATGATTTTCCTCACGTATTCTCAAAACTACCCAATTTACTTTACCAGACAAAGAATTCATACAATATATTTCAACAAATAGCGGGTATCCGCTGGGTCGGCATTCTGCTCACGGACATAGAAACATTCATTGTACTTTTGTATTTTTGCTGCCGTCATGGACCAGATATAATGTATATCTGGTCCACAAAACCTGACACCAAGTATATTATGTAATCGCTCCTCGAACTTTGAATAATCATTAACTTATTCAGAGGCGGGAATATACTCATAATCAATTAATCATAGATGATATTGATTCAGTTGGAAGTTTGTGCTGATATAATTTATGTGCATTGTGCATATACCGCACATAACATACCGTTTATAAGTCAAAGGGTTATAAATACGCCTACTATGCATCCGTCTAATTAGTAATTTTACTCTTCAAATAATATAAACGTTTACTAGTTGGTCCCATGCAATGATTTTGCATGAAGAGTTTGCAAATACGTGTCAATATTTAAACGCGGGTAGGAGCTATACAGACTCATTTTCTAAGAACTGTTGCAATTATGAAGGATATCAAACATACTATCACCATTCAAGTGGGAGAGGCGAGCATTTCTAATGTTTAACATCCATTGTGGCGGGGCCTACGTAGGCCTCGATTGTGGTTAATATATCTTCATAAGCATTATGGCAATGTTCTTGGTTGTAGCGTGCGTTCACCGCTCAGACCTGTTGCTGTTCAGCATGTCATGATATGTAAGGGGCGTGAACAATGAAGACACACCCTTCTTCATTAGGTTCGAAGGTCGATATTGTGAGTGCATACGCTGTACGAATACACCACACGGTAACGCGTTCAATTCCCCTATCTCCATGTCATTTGTAACAATCTATTACCTTATTTTCTCTTTAAGGTGTTTGAATGGTGTACAGCTCTTATAGGCTATACATCACAAAACCACAGAGCATAGTTCTCCCAAATTAATGTAAAAGTATGATGCTCGCTGTTCAAGAAACGTGAGATTCCGCCGATGCCGCATATCGGTAGGAGGCTAAATTCTCCACAGGAATAGTCTACCTACCGGATGTTGCAACATCATTTGGTAAATTGTTATTTAATCTAGCAAACAGTCTGTGTAATCTTTTACGTGATCTATAGTACTCTGTTATCAGTCGTTTCCCATACCAGTTGTATGCTTGTTACAACATCGGCTCGATTCTGACGACCGCAATGGGTTGGCCGTTTTTGGTTCATTGCGAATAGATTACACGGGGTTACTTGGAATCCTTCCTAATGCATTTCTCATATCTCAAATATCAAAGGATGTAGATATCTTCTGTGTGGCAAGCGTACATATACGCATACCATCAAGTTGAAAATGCTGAAAATGTCGCCACCATCAACGAAATACATGACTCGACGTTATAGCATTATAGTAATATATCATAAACCAGTTTTACACATAGTTTCATCAGTTCAAGACACATAAAGGCACAATGTGACACACAAGGCGTAATAAGACATAACGGAGAAAAAATGGGGCGTCGAAACGGCATAGAGATTTGTCAAACACCTATCTTGACCTTGCATACAGATAGTATTGGTATAGTGATCATGATTTCTGTTACATGCTTCTACGGTTGCGACCAGTGTTGCCAACTCCAGATGGAAGATAATCGCTAAAAATGGTGTCAAAAGTCGGTAGATGTCGCTAAATATTGAGAAAAAAGCGCTAAATCTGATAAAGGTGTCAATTTGAACCATATAATATCAATACATTCTTCTCAGCTATATTTTACTCGTCTGGGTCAAAAGTCATTTATCATATTTCTAGTTTATTATACGTAAGAGTCATCTCTAAGCGGGACAAAACGCGCAGTGCATTTCGATGAAGCAGATCGCTTTGCGCAATGATCGCTCTGCGTCACCACTGACCAGGTTTCCAGACATAACCACTCACTATATAAGCGTGCCTTGCTCGATGCCCCCGTGAATACGTGATGCGATGTACCGTGGAAATGCGCTTGCCTTCTTCAAACTGTGTCGGGGTACTTGAACACGATATGCGAATTAACACACTTGTACATGTACACAGCATGCGACTTGATCCGACACAACACGACTTGAACCGGGTTCGCCAGCCACTAAGTGAAGACCTTAGGTATGAAATTTATTAAAACTGGTCTTAAACGAAAGCTTGTCGCACTGATTCCGACAGTACGAATTAAATTCATGTCAAGACAATGAAACGACCTAAAAACAGCCCCCAAAGTCTGAAAATCGGCATTTATGCGAACAATCGCTCGCCGAAATTGGTCATTGTTCATTGTGTTGCGGCGGTGCCATTGTTGGAGCAATGCCGGTTATCACACTTTGAGGGCTGTTTCGGGGTGGTTTCATTGTCCTGACGAGATTTTAATTTATATATTCGAAAGCACTGCGACACTACCTTTCGATCAAGACCAATATTATTAGATTTCAGCGCTCAGGTCACCAGGTATAGCACTTTCAAATATGCTACTTTTAGATTTCTCAGCAAGAAGAGACGTTGTTTGCCCATGCGTAACGGCTGGGAGTTGCGTATCTATCCGTAGGTTTGTAATCTATAATTTATCATCGGAGTTCGCACTCTGGTGGGGCCGGTAAAGCCATTGCCGTCGTCGGCCAGAACTGATCTTTATTAGTTATTTTTGGTTAAAAAAGCGCTAAATAATCGCTAAAGACTTTTCAAAAATCGCTAGATTTATCGCTAGGCGCTAGATCCATATTTTTTGGCGCTAAATCGGATGAAAAATTGCTAGATCTAGCGCGAAAATCGCTAAATTGGCAACACTGGTTGCGATGAAACACTATACTATACCATTCCATACATTCTTCCCAGGGGTTCCCCGGAGAGCAAAACACATATATATGATTTGTGATGATATGCCCGCCATGACCAGTAATTGTTGCACGTAATTAGGCCCGATCAGTAGTCCAATTGTGACTCGAAACTTGGATGTGTAATTAGGCATTTATTGTGGTAAATACTGTGTTTTTATGTTACAGCGAAAATGTGTGATTCCGCGAAGGCTTACAGATTTGCGTAAATGTTCCGCTGGTTATTAAAGGTTAAGCAATATTGATCTATGGTCTACATTTTTTTCGCACAATTCTCCGCACTCTCTGTCCCTCTCTCTCTCTCTCTCTCTCATTCCTCTCTCTCTCTCTGTGTGTGTGTGTGTCTCCCCTCTCTCTCTCTCCCCCTCTCTCTCCTCTCTCTCTCTCTCTCTCTCTGGGTTTCTCCGCAACGCTTATACCGGTTGAATGACTCTACGTGTGGACCGAAATTTTCACCAGCTGTGATAGCGTATTACAGTATGTTCAGTTCAGTGTCCACCAAATATTTACTTCACAAGATAATATCCATGGCTTCCAAGCTATAGGCGCCCGGCACACCAGGATTGCGTTCCAGATGGAATAAATAGTGGCGCTAACTCGAAAACCTAACGGTTCTTTCGCATCTCCGTGGTCAAAGCCATGCAATGGTCATTAGGGTTGTTTAAAATTTGGAAAATGTTTGGAATTCTGCGTGTCCATCGCTTATTCTGTAGATTATTGTTAAAAAACAATAATGGGTTTGAAGGAAGCTCCCAGGAAAGCCGCTAACATTTGTCTAAATGCGTTTGAAAGTCGTTGTTGAAGAGTGGGCGGGCAACCGACAGCAGAGGCGGGCAATCACGAAACCACGGTTCTTGATTGGGTAATCGGCTAAGCTTCACTGATTACTGCAACAGCTGACTCGGATTCGGGAGCTTCGCTTTACTAAATTGAAATTGCCTTGGAGTCGACTTTTATCAAAATACACCAGCCAAGGCTGTGTCAACAAAAAGAGTTCGTGTATCATCTAAAAATAGTACATTGAACGCTCTCGTATTCGACATTTCGTGCTGGTGACGTCATATTTTGTGTTATGATTGTTGATATTCGCTGTTCTTTCGAATTCTCTACTAGTTGCTGACGATTACCCCTGACGAGTGTCAGCCGAAAATATTCGGGTTCATTTCAATATGAATATACTATTCAATTGTAAATTGAAAGTCTGTTTTGCTGAGGTAGAGTCTGTTAGTAGCGGTTGTGGTTCTGTACAAGCGCGTTGTGTGTTGATGAGTCATTAGTAGTACTGTAACACGTGTTCTTTGAATGCTTCAGAGTCGATAGCAGTAGTTTATGCTTTGGAGCAACAATAGTGCAGTCATGGCAGAGGCAAAACGGCGAAAGATTGCACACATGCCGCAGCGAAGAACAAGATCCAAATCTGAGCAGTACTTGGTCGGATATACTTGCGATTACATCTGTGGCTCGAGATTACCTACTATACGAGAAGGAATGAGTTACTTGCTGCATCTGAAAGAGCATTGTACTCAGTCAACCCCTACTCATGAACTATGTACTGTGGTGGTGGATGATGTAATGACAGTGTGTCAGTGTGGAAAATGACGAGAATTGCGACAATGCAGAAATCACATGTGGTGCGATCACTTCAAAACCTGCACGAAAGATGGCGTGATCTGAAGAAGAATCCGAAACAGGAAAGTGATCCCAAGGGTAAGAGGAGAAAATTCACTGATGATTTGGACAAGCTGTGGGATATTGGAAGTAGAGATGCCATAACAACAATAAAAAATGACATTTATCTATCACATGAAAGAAAGCTTGAAGACATTGCATTTTATGAAGATCAACGCAATCTCGCCAGTCAATAATATTGGGAAGAGACAAAATTCTGGCTAAAAACCTCAAAAAGAAAACAGCAGCCATTGCAGATCAAATTGTTGAAAACGTTTCACACGACTCAAGTTGTGACTATGTTGTTTTAGCATCATCGTCATCTTCAAAAGAGGGTGACAGTTTGAGTTCAAGTTCTGACTATGATGCTGATGTTGGACTTGGCACCTCGACCCAATCCAATAAACTGATGGCACCTAAAAATATTATGAAAAATACGCATGTTTCCCAAGCTCTGGATCGATTGCAAGTAACTGACAACGATGCAACGATGCTGATGGGAGCATTTATTAAGGCTTGTGGAGGAGATATAGCCATGTTCTCCCTGTCAAGATCTTCAACGAAGAGAGCCAGGGAAACAAATTGCCTGGAAATATCTCAGGACATTTTGGAAAAATTTGCCGAAAATAGACCACAGCATGATGCCATTCATTGGGATGGAAAGCTCACAGAGGATAGATTAGGTAATCGATATGAAGCTTTGTCAATTGTTCTATCTTGTCAACCTCAATACTCGGAAGGAAAACTACTTGGAATTCAGAAGATACAAACTGCGGCAGGTCAGACACAAGCTGAAACTACTTTCGACATATTTAAAAAGTGGGATATACAAGATGCTGTAACAGCTTTGGTTTTTGACACCACAGCAAGCAACAGCGGCTGGAAGAAGGGTGCAGCGAAGATCCTTGAGGACCTTCTAGGAAAGAAGGTTTTTTACCATGCGTGTCGGCACCATGTGTATGAGCTAGTAGTCAAAGACGTCTGGAAATGTTTATTTGGAAAAGCAACAACCGGACCAGAGAACACATGGTTTGCCCACCTTAAGAAGAGCTGGAGCAGTCTTGACAGAAAACAGCAATTCAAGACTCTGACTATTCCTATATGCTTTAAAGAACGAGCAGCAATGACAGTTGAGAACTTCAAGCTACTACTCGCCAGAAAAGATTTCTTCACACGGGATGACTACAAACAATGTGTGACTAATGCTTTTGCTCTTCTCGGTGCAGATGGAGATATACATCATCACAAACCTGGTGCAACACACCATGCAAGGTGGATGGGCACAATTCTGTATGCTCAGAAGATGTTCATGTGGGCTGATCAGTTACATTACAAATCTGAAGAAGTGGAACTGCTGCATCGCTTCAATTTATTTTTAGTTCTCTTTTATATCCCTGCCTGGGTTGCTTCCAGCATCGGTCGTGATGCAGCCGGTAATGACTTGAGATTCATCCAGGACATGTTGAGTTACAAGGAACTAGATGAACAAGTTTCCAAAGCTGCTTCACAAAAGCTTTTATAGCATGACTGGTATATCGTGGAGGAAACCGCTGTATATGCCTTGTTTTCGCCGAGTGAAAGCAATGAAACCCGAGAAAATATGGCAAAGACGCTCCTACAGGTAGAGCGAACTTCAAGTTTCACGAGAGGCCCGCCCTCGTTGAATGCAACTGTACACATCAACAAGGACACTACTTTGTCTGATTTTATTGGGCCACAGTCGTGGTACATTATTGATGTTTTTGAATGCTCTGGGGCGTGGCTAGCTCAACCGGTTGATGTTTGGCACTTATCAGATTCCTACACCAGAATGAGCTCCTACATCAGTTCTGTCAAAGTCGTTAATGATGCCGCAGAACGAGGTGTAAAGCTAAGCACAGACTATGCTGCAATCTTGACTGACAATGAACAACAAAGAGACAGTCTGCTTCAAGCTGTGGAACAGCATAGGAAGACCGTTGGAGACAGCAGGAAGTCAACTCTAATCAAAAGCCTGTAATCTGCAACTTGTGCCTGACAATGTAACACTGATCTGCAACGTACTTTTTTAATGTCTTTTGTAAATAGTGCTTTTCGCCTTCATTCAATTGTGAATAAAAAGTGTAATATGCGTTTGTTTATGGGTGAGACGTCGACCAGTCATAACAAGTACTACTGAGATGTTGACTCCTGGTGGTAAATTTTTGAATTTCACTCACTGTCAGTAAGTTTTGGAAAGGTTGAAGGTAGCAATATGCATGCATCAAGTTTATTCGTATCTCAACTAGCGAGAGCACCTGTGCAATACATAGCACTTTCTGCAGGTAGATATTAACTTAGGCGGTTGCGATGTTGTACTATGGACTCTTGATAACAACATTAACAAAGGCAATATATCATGTCTGTAATGCCACCAACAGCAACGACTGCACAACAGCACGCAAAAATCGTTACCAGCAGTGTTCACAAAGTCGGTCTTTCAGCCAATCATTAGCTTATTATTACCGGCTTCAACCAATCAGGATTAATGGCTTCTCTTTGCCCGCCTACTTCATCGATTCCCCGCCCACTCGCCGACGGCTACTTTCAAACGCATTTAGACAAATGTTAGCGGCTTTCCTGCGAGCTTCTTTCAAGCCCATTATTGTTTTTTAACAATAATCTACAGAATAAGCGATGGACACGCAGAATTCCAAACATTTTCCAAATTCTGAACAACCCTAATGGTCATGGTTGTGGAATCAGTTCACTTTACTTCCGACTCCAGGCGTCACCCCTACTCCGACTACAACTATTTCTCTAAATATGATATGATCTCAAATTAAAGTTTTGGCAGCTGCCATTTTCTTCAAAAAGCCACCGTATATGGACTGCATTATCTTTGTGGTATCGAGGTTACTCGTCATTGCGCGTCATCGTTTCATAACCCTTTTTTGGAATTTATTAGGAACTTATTTCAACACTGTTCAACTATAGTAGTGTGGGGAAATGCATGCAGAACATTTTTGCAGAGAATTCTAACCCTGCAAAATCGTGCGACACGGTTGATCTCATCTGCACTTTTACGTACCATATTATCGCCTTACTACCGTAAACATCGTATTTGCGGGTTGACGAACTGTGTCTCTTCGAAGTATCAAAAGTTATACACAAATATTTTTCCAATAGTTTGTCCCGTGTGTTTGATGACTTTTTCATACCTGCTGAAAATGTCCACTCTCACTACACGAGATCCTCGTCAAAGAAAAATATCTACTTGCCCCCACCCAATAGCAACCTAACGAAGAGATCTATCGACTATTCAGGACCTATCATCTAGAATGAATTACCACAACATATCCGGGAATTGCCTTATTCAAAAAAGCCCTACTTGATCACCTCTTGTCGTTATATTAACACTGTGTTGTCATACCTTGCCCAGACATTGCTTCATTGATCATTTGCTACTTTCTTTCTTATTTTCCTTTTCCAACAAACATTTTTTACAGCCGGAGTGTATAGAGCAGTGGTTCCCAACCTTTTCGACCCATCGCCCCCTTTCCAAGGTCAACACCGATCATCGCCCCCCAAATTTTGTGTACCGAAAATTGGGCATATAAATTGCAATCACCGGCGGGTTGACTAAAAAAAAAAAAAGGTCAAATTTTCGGCTCGATGTCTGAATTGACTCACTTTTGTAACTAAATTTCCGTGGGTTGACTAAAAAAAAAAGGTCAGCCGTTTTGACGCGTCATCGCTCCCCTATCGCCTCCTTCGCTATTTTCGCCCCCATCGCCCCCTTTGTCCATTTTCGACCCCCTGTCGCCCCCTTCGTCATTTTCGCCCCCCTAGACCGCCAAATCGCCCACGTTGGGAACCACTGGTATAGGGTCACGTATGTAGGCTACCTGTTTGATGCTTGTCTGATCAGACTAGTTGACCTTCACGGTCGTATCGATCATCCCTATCTGATACCGAATACTGTGCATGCATATTTTCTGTATCATTGCCGTCAGTTTTTATTTCTATGTATTTTGGTTGGATGAAAATAAAGACTCCCTCTCTCTCTCTCTCTCTCTCTCTCTCTCTCTCTTTCTCTCTGTTTACAATTTCTCGACGCAGCCTCAATGGTTAGTATCTTATTGTCTTATACTTCTTTAGGTATTACGAGAAAAACACATCTATTACGTTGCTTATATTGCATGCAACTTCTATATTTTCAGCCATACCTATTTCATTACACTTTGTGACAATGCAGTGGTCGGTCAATGGTCACGAATTCACAGGTATGTCACTTCCACTAACGTGTGTAGCTTTGCACTGCATGTTTTGCATGCTATGGCTACTATACCAATCGATTTTTCAAGGCTCCCACGGTGGGAAATGGTATTGAAACTATAGTTCTCGTATATAATACAATTGCAGTATTCAAGTCGAAATACAAGCAATTTCTTCTGAATGAATACTTGTCAGCCTTCAGGATTACCGGACCACGACCTAACATATCGATCTCGCCTTCCGCCACATGCCATTTCATTTTGTCCCTTGTCTTTTAACTCTCTGCCATACCTTTTCAAGCAGTGTGCAATTATGCAATTGTGCATGCCTCTTCTCTACTTCGCCTATAGGCCAGGGGTTCTCAGACAGTGGGCCACATCAGCATTTTAAGGTGGGCCGCAGCGCTATTTTGGAAAATTGTAGATTCGGTGTAAGTTTAATTATATTTATTATGTTATTCGATCAAAACCTGTATTCAAAGTTATTCATATTATCGAATTGTACGTAGGCTACGTCAAGATTTTTAGCCGAGTCTGATGAGAAATAGTGACAAGTATGGATTCATAATGCACAAGTCGACAATGAGAGTGGGAAACGGTGTCTTTTGTCCGCCGGCTACGCCTATGGTGACAACCTACGGCTTACAGCAACGAAAATAATTTCGATTATGTAATAACTGGAAGTTAATACTGTAGTACTAGAGAAATTAAACATGGAACGGCAACGACCGATTTTGCAGCTTCGTTCCGCTTCGCCGAGGCTGGAGTGGAGAGTGGTTTTGCTTAAGCGACTGTAGGATTTCTGGCAATCCAAAAGCTATCTTCCCGAGCACAGATATTATTGAATATGGTCTTGATCGAAAGCCACTGCCGCATCGATTCCGAAAATATAAAGTAAAATAATGATCAGGCACTGATCCACCTAGAATCCGTCCTCCAAGTCGAAATATCGGCATTGTTCGAACAATCGGAGAGTCGCAACGGGTCATTGTTATCGACATTGTATTGCGGTTACCCGATTGTTCTGAACAATGCCGATATTTCAGACTTGGAGGACAGATTCTAGGTCAGTGGTTCTTAACCTTTTTTCCTCCAGCGCCCCCTTTCAAAAATTATCGTGCTCCAGCGCCCCCTTCCAACTTCATAATGTGAGGAATGTAATAAAGACAATGAGTAAGAGGGAGGGCCGTAACAGCACTTCGTCAACCCCCTAAAAACGATTGCCTTGCGCACCCATAGCGTGATAAACCGAGCTTCTGAGGGCTTCGCCCCCACGAACCCCCTATCGTGATTTCGATGGTCAGCAAAGTTTGTGTGGCCTGGTCGCTCTAAGTACCAAAATTTTCTATAATGCATGAATGAATATGTGGTAATTACATATATAAGTCGCGATAAACTGAGTGAGCTGTTGTATAGGACGATAAAGGGCACGTAATTAATAATTAAACATATTCGGGCGTGCCTGCAGGTACAATTATTCGTTACCAGGGCCGTAACAGCATTTCGTCAGCCCCCCCCCCCCCCCAAACAAAAAACGTTGGTCCTAGGCCCCCATCGGGTGATAAACCAAGCTTCCGGGGGACTTCACTCCCAGACCCCCATTAGGCTGTCCTCTATTTGCTTAAAGCCTATTAGGTATCTACATTGGGTGTCCATTTACTGAGGCAGCTATTCTCGCCTAGTCGCGCGAAGCGCGAAAAATTTCACTAATTAATGATTGAATTGGTCAATATCATCGGGAATTGCATGTAAATTGAGATTAATTTTTATCCTCTCTATGCTCACGTAAACACATTTACCGGTAGAGCTGTGTGAGGTGCAATGTTCCCTCTAAGCTGCGCACGTGCGCAGTGCTGACACGGTCTCTGCGCACAGAAAATCTACAATGCGCACAACAAATCCGAAGTTATTACCTTTTTTTAGTCGATACGCACTGTTGTCCAGGGGTCAGCGCAGTGAGTTGTTGAGTGTGCGCAGACTCATCAAAACTTGAAGCGAACATTGTGAGGTTTCTTGGAAACTGTAGGGCCCGTTACTAATAATTGAACATATTCGGGCGGGCGAACCCGTTGGTATGACTTCGTTGCATGATGTTATTTCGTGACCCCCTGTCTGCAATATCAAAAAATATAGAATCGCTCAACGGGGATATCGCCCAACAGGAATATCCCTGTCGCCCAATCGTACTAAACTAAAAGACGCACACGATTTCAGATTGGTATTTCTTCACTGACATACGTCTTCTGGGGTTCAGATTGCCAAGACAGGAACATTCGGTGTCAGTCATTTAGGCGCCCATGGACAATTAAACCTTTATGTATTTTGAAGGCTATATGTAACGAAGTTTTCGGTGTTAATTTGCTCTGAATACTCATTAAGGATATGTCCTATCACCACATCATCTACTGCGAAGCCATTTTTCTCCAGCGCCCCCCATACCGCCCCCCTGAGCCCAGCGCCCCCCATATCGCCCCCTGAGCGTTTCCGCCCCCCTTCAAAATCGCCAGCGCCCCCTGGGGGGCGCTGGGGGCAAGGTTAAGAACCACTGTTCTAGGTGGATCAGTGCCTGATCATTATTTAAATTTATATTTTCGGAATCAGTGCAACAGTAGCATTCGATCAAGACCAGATTCAATAATTTCCGCGCTCGGGAAGATAGCTTTTGGATTGCCAGAAATCCTACAGTCGCTTACGCAAAACAATTCTCCTCTCCAGCCTCTGCGAAGCGGAACGAAGCTGCAAAATCGGTCGTTGCCGTTCCATGTTTAATTTCTATAGTAGTACCATAGTGTCCTATATGGTGTCGACACAAGCAAATCTCACGGTTCAATGAAATTGTATCACGTCACAATTGCCATTTGGCTACAGGCAATTTAACGGTCATTTTTGACCGGCTTGCCGAGCATTAAATTTGATGAATCGAGTATCAATCGAAAGCTGACTCTGCACTGATTACGAAAATATAAATTTTATTCCACTCATGGCCCTGGAACCCCCACAATCAGCCCCAAATTATTCATTGTTAAGTAGATTGGCAGTGTGACGCAACAATGCTGTCTGGCGAAACGAGAGACTAGCTCAAGAGCAAGGATGCGGCCGAGCGGCGAGAGTGGGATCAGCTGACGTCGCGGCAATAGCAATGAGCAATCGCGTCGCAGAGAAACGCTGCGCTGTTGATACTTTTTCTATGCGCTTCGGTACAAGCGAGCACGCCTTATCAGCCTTTCCTTGACTTTTAAGGGTAGACCTGGGTCCACAGAATGTATTAGGGCCCTACCAATTTTCGCGCATTATCCTTCAACTGCACCGGTCTTAAAGCATTTGCGACTGCCCTTTTGAATAATGTCTTCGCCACCAAAGTGCATGTCACATAAATTTGTGCGCTGTAAAATTAGATACGCTATAGCTCAGGGCCGGCCAACCCATGGCCCACGAGCCACATTTGGCCCGCGAGAAGGTTTTGAGTGACCCGCGAGGTAATTTCTGAAATTAGTAATATTATCAAAAATGGATTGCACAGATTGTGAACTTGTAAAGCCAACCAAAAATTTGATTAGTCTGGCCGCAACACTTGAGACGTGATGACTAAAATATCAGTTCCGACGCATTGGCAGATCCATGAGTCGGTCACACTTTGGTAGATCTTCGAACACTACAATCAAGCAGAATAATTTGCGATAGATTTATCAAAAGTAAAAATTTTCTACACGTTTCGCGCAACATGTTGTCACTCGATGTCTTGGTTTTTATATTGTTACCCCTTTGTGAAAATGAAAGAACGCCTAATGTATCAGATTGAGTCTAACTATATTCGCGATGACGAGACAAAGTGTCGTTCAACATATGCGACCTTGCGTTTGCGCTCGCAGAAAGACCGTCGACTGTGAAACCTAGGCACAAAATGATTGACATATGTTGGTCAAAGCTTTCGAAATTGATATGTCCAGGCGCCGAATAATAGTCCAATCGTTGCAAACTGAGCCCAGCGATATACAGCAGGCCCGCAATATAGTCAAGTGACATACTTACTGAGCTATGAACTTCGAAAATTTTCGCGCTTACCGCGGCTAGTGGCCCGCGCAATATTTCGTCAACCGAATGTGGCCCTTTGGCTGAAAAGGTTGGCCACTTACTTGGAAATCGCCACTTCTACTGCTACTTGAGTAGAGAAATTACTAACGAACGATCTCCGAAAATTTGACACAATATGTATTATCATTTATCCTCCTTGAGCAACAAGAGATCGAAATATTTACCTCTCCTTTTTAAGCTGAAACTTGATATCATCATCTTTGTGTGGATCTCGCATAGATAAAACAAGCCTTCTAAGCTCCTCCCTGTGTGACCATTCTTCGTCAGTTTTAGCCAAGTCGACACGTGGTATTTTGAAAAATGACCTCGTCGTATTCAAGTCCTTTGCCTTTGCCGTCGATCATGAGCAGCCAGGGATAAAGCAATTGGCCATTTAATATATTTCTGGTAACTTTGCAACCACTTAAACACAAATATCTCATTTATTTAATGGGTAAGGTGTCACCAATAACATAATACCATAAGAGAGGGATGGACATTTTAGTCAACAAAGCGAGGTTTTGCAAGTCTCCAAATACCTCACGCCATAAGAGTAAATCTGGGATGTAAAACATAGCCTACGGCCCGCGGGCAGGATGTGGCCCGCCAGACGACTTCATCCGACCCGCAAAGAAATTCCAAGTAACTGGAAAAATGTTTGTATTACCCAGTACATTTCAAACAGAAGTTTGAATTTCTAGTAAGAAAAATATAGTTTCAAGTAATAAGATTCACTCAGGACAGCAAATTTAGATAATGTAAATATATCATATTGTAGTAATACAACTACAGTGTTGAGTTTTCATTCTAGTCCCCATTAGCACCACGTCGGTGATCTTGACACCAAATTCCGAGAAGGCGAAAAAGTGCAAACTCTGTTGGGCCGAATGGACAATGGACATTCAGTTATTCACAGATGCGAAAAAAATAATGCAAATCCGTTTTACGTAATTTACATTAGGAATATAAATACAGGCTACAAAATGAATATAATTCAAATATCTGTGATACCACTGTATTACTTTTGACGCAAAAGGTCCCCGGCATTCAAAAAAACTGTTTGGTGATTGAAAAATGATAAACCAAATTCCAACGTCAACGTTTATAGTGATATCAGATATATTCCAGTGAAAAACAAAGGTATGGATTTGGTGGTAACATTTGGCAGGTCTGGCCCGCAAGCTTTCCAATAACGGATTGAATCCGGACACCGATCCCAGTTTAATTCGACACTCCTGCTGTTAAACTTTATTCAACAATCAACATTTTACCTGCTGCATTCGCGGACCAAGTCCTACCCTTACGGATCAAATAAAAGCTTGTAATTTATGCCCATGCTCAATGCTCATTGCTCACACTTAACCATAAAAGCGACTATAGAAAGTATCGACACCCGCCATCAAAAGTGCCACGCATCTCTGGATCCCTACGCAACAAGCGGCTAAGGTAATCGATATCATAATAATCTGACATATTCAATGTAGACTACTTAAACGTAGCCTACATATCTCTATCATCTGAAGGATATTGCGCGAAAATTGGTAGGGACCAAAAACATTCTGTGGACCCAGTTCTACCCTTACAAGTCAAGGAAAGGCTGGTGTGTGCTCGCTTTTAGCGAAGCGCCTATAGAAAGTATCAACAGCGCCACGCGTCTCTGGAGCCCTACGCAACTAGCGGGCTAAGGCAATCGATATCATAATAATGTGACATATCCAATGTAGACTATTTAGACGTAGCCTACATATCTCTATCAGTTGAAGGATAATGCGCAAAAATTGGTAGGGCCCTAATACATTCTGTGGACCCAGGTCTACCCTTAAAAGTCACGGAAAGGCTGATAAGTCGTGCTCGCTTGTACCGAAGCGCATAGAAAAAGTATCATCAGCGCAGCGTTTCTCTGCGACGCGATTGCTCATTGCTATTGCCGCGACGTCAGCTGATCCCACTCTCGCCGCTCGGCCGCATCCTTGCTCTTGAGCTAGTCTCTCGTTTCGCCAGACAGCATTGTTGCGTCACACTGCCAATCTACTTAACAATGAATAATTTGGGGCTGATTGTGGGGGTTCCAGGGCCATGAGTGGAATAAAATTTATATTTTCGTAATCAGTGCAGAGTCAGCTTTCGATTGATACCCGATTCATCAAATTTAATGCTAGGCAAGCCCAGGGATATCTAGAAGCTAGAAGTTTCAAGATATCCCTGGGCAAGCCGGTCAAAAATGACCGTTAAATTGCCTGTAGCCAAAGGGAAATTGTGACGTGATACAATTTCATTGAACCGTGAGATTTGCTTGTGTCGACACCATATAGGACACTATGGTAGTACCGTAACCAAGTAATCCAGCAGGGTCATATGTCGTATATTGCGTTCAAAAGGTACTGAAGTGTATTCGATGTGGATTTACGGTGCTTCGGCAGGTTGTATCATCGTATCATTCAAGTAGTATCATTTACTATCAATAGTCAATTTCCTGCGGAAGTATAAGGCACCACCGCCACGAATCGTAATTGATTGAGGATTTAACGCAGTTCATCCATATTTCGAGTCGCTCTAAAATGTGTGGCTTTGAAATTGCTGGACATACCGTAATCTAAGAGTTGCATGAATTGATTGCATCATTGGATTGAATGTTCTGATTGTCTTCGAGCTTCGCGCTATTTCATGTCTTTATATTTATATATGATAGGCTTACCATACGTCCTCTTTTAAGAGGATTTGTCCTCTTTTTTGACTTTATTGAAAGTGTCCTCGGAGGACGCCCTTTTGTCCTCTTTTTTGAGATTTTGTCCTCTTTTTTGAAAATTTAGGTCAGGTTTAGAGGAAATTGCGAGTGATATGCCGCAAATTAGCGCAGAAGTGAAGCTCCGGCGGGTATTTCGGAGGGAAAAGTGGTGATTTCAGCTCTGAGCGAAAAGAAGACCTTTTTTTTTTTTTTTTTTTAGTCATCCACCTAGCAATGTGGAGTGAAAAACGTGTTTTTGAGCTCTGAGCGGAAGTGATGACTTTTTTTTTTTTTTTTAGTCAACCGATCATGAAGCGGGTGAAATTTACCTGTTTTTGAGAATTCTTCTCCAGTTTTGCTTGTCTGAAATTTCTGAAAAAGTGTCCTCTTTTTTCATTTCCGAAATATGGTAAGCCTAATATATGAACGGTAACAAAATTGCGCATGATTTAGACCAGGTGTCGGCAAACCCAGGCACGCGTGCCGTTTGTGGCACGAGAGATGATTTTCCATGGCACGCAAAATGATTTGACCCAAACTATTGTAACCATGTTTTTGCAAAAAATGAAACAGAAGTTTTCAAAATGTACAAAGGTCGTAGGTGATCCAAAATTATTTTGTAAATCAACATGTCTTTTAGGGCAGGTTTTACTTATCTTGAAATTATTTTCTGCCCTTCGCGCGAATTACTGAACCTGATGTCTTGAATATAATGTGGGAACCCCCAGTAAATAATATATATATGGATATAGAAAATGTTTTTAAAAGCTATGCATGATGTACAGAAATGTGTCAACCGTATTAGCAGTTATGAAACAACGTCAACCGAATATCGCATGAAACCGTTTGGAAGCTTTAGGTCCCTATTCAAGAAACCTCACTCAGTGCGCAAACTCATTTTGCGTCAAAATTGCGAAACAATCGGTATTCAGAGAGCCCAACTCATGAATGAGTTTGAGCAGGACTGGTGTCGTACTTCGCGGTCTGTTGAGTTCGACTTCGAGCTGTTTGGTATTCAGAAACGATGCGCGGTAGCTGACGAGCTGAAAATTTGGCATTCGAGTGCGTATTTTCTGGGTCAAGCCTGGGGCAGTCTCAAGGCTTTACTCGAACGCTTTGCATTGACTTTTCTGGTAGTATGCTACGGGATGGTGGGAGTGTTCTAGGAGTGTTCTCTCTGCATCCTACGGGAGCGCAACTTATGAACCGGCATTCCGGCGCTGGGCATTTTCACGCTATCGAAGACACGACCTGGACATGAAGTTTCGGACAACATACGACCATGCGACTCCTGTGCGGTGTATGCGTTGCCAAAATGATTGTCGGCGATAAACCTTGAAACAAAATAACCGCCGTATGCTGGACAAAACGTTCGACATTGATATGTCCGCTGTGCAGGCGCAGAAATGACCAGCGCCAATAGTGCAGTGCCCGCAGCGTGATCCGCATGTATCAAGTATCAAGTGAGACCTGTGAGACGTGTCGAAATGCGAATTTGGAATTATGTTCGTCTCTCAGAAGGGGATATTCTCTTAGTTTCGACGGGTGACAAGCGATTCCAATATATCTGGAGCAAGGACAATCTTTACCTAGGGTTACAATATTTTTAGAATCTGAAAAGAGACTTACAATACCGCAGTAAAATTTGAAAGAATTGGTAAATTTGTTGCGACTTGTATTAAGTTGACTAAAAAAAAAGAAAAGAGTCAACTTTTCGGCTCAACTCTGGCTCAAAGTCCCGCCGGACCGTCACTTGAGTACGGATCTCCTATATCTCAGTTGAATTTTATCATGCATTTACCCAAAATTTTCAAAACGGAGAACAAATTCTCAAAAAAAGAGAACCTTTGCTAGTCCTCCGGGGATACTTTCAAAAATGTTAAAAAACTAGGACAAATCCTCCTAAAATAGAACGTATGGTAACCCCACTATACCGCGACCGTTGCAGACAAATCTATATTGTCACA
The DNA here is from genome assembly GCF_051294905.1 of Botryllus schlosseri. Classification (NCBI taxonomy): domain Eukaryota; kingdom Metazoa; phylum Chordata; class Ascidiacea; order Stolidobranchia; family Styelidae; genus Botryllus; species Botryllus schlosseri. Next base: position 6,812,170 of record NC_137246.1, read on the forward strand.
CCAACCGTTATGTGACACCAAACCGACTTGAATGATACAGGGGTGGGCACATTTTTCATCATCCTCAGACCATGTCATCGTGACAAGTGACAACACTGATTGGCAGAGGTGGTCAGTAACGAAGTACTTCTACTTTTTGAAGTACTTGAAGTAGATTTGGCCTACTCACACTACTTTTTAAGTAGTTATGATTTCAGACGACTTCTACTTCTACTTAACAGTTTTCAGTTTTGTAGGCAAAAATAAGCGTAGAATACCTACTTACTTACTTACTTGTGAACCACCACTCCTACTTCTACTTGAGTAGAAATTCCGGCGTTAATTCTACTTCTTCTTGAGTAGCGACGGTGACTACTTTGACCACCTCTGCTGATTGGCCTGTCACTTATTGGACATGCGACCGAACCCAGTGCACTTGGAAACGACCAAATCAACCACAGAAGATCTATCATGGTGCGACTCAAAATATATTACGTAAATATTACGTAAATGTAAGCGATATGGCAGATGCCGTTGTCAGCTGCAGAAAAACAGTTGATGGTATTCCTTACTTGAAACGTTCAATATTAATAAATTGAATGTTTGCCAGCAAGCTGGTAAAAATTTGACATGTTTTGACATTTTAACACGTTGCACATAAAAGGTTGGCAGTCCCTTTTTTAGACTTTATTATCTTTTAGATATTATATTCTACTGGCGCTGGCGATTACCGTGCATTGAGCAGGACTATGACTCGGGGCTAAGAAGGTGGGTCACACAACATTTTCAAACTAGAAAATGTCTCACGCCCAAAAAAAGGTTGAGATCGAACCCTTGGCCTAGGCCAAGTCGGGTGTTTGATTTTAAAGCCTACTCCAAGTCGTTTCGAGACCTTCCTGTCTTTTCATTGTATCGCAGTTTTGAGGTGTTTTGAAAAGATGAAAATAGTAATAAATTGATACTGATACTATGAAAAGCAGCTTTGTAATTTGATAAAATAGGTTCATAATCAAAGAGAAGCGCTGCGAGCAGGGTTCGAACCTGCGCGGGAATATCCCATTGGATTTCAAGTCCAACGCCTTAACCACTCGGCCATCACAGCTCGATCGACACACGCTCTCTCTTGATATATCAACATCACATCAATGTAATTCTCTCGGATTTTGGAATTTGCGTTGTTATAATCGTGCATTCTTTTTGCTCATTAGCAGTTTCGTTGGGATATAATCTGCTTATCGTTGTGCAGTACTATTACATTATTACTATCACTGTCTCGGTCTGCTTCTCATTGTGCAATGCTGCGAAATCCCAATTATTGGTCGTGAAGTCCTCCGATAACCTAACGGCTAACCGTTGACATCGCTGGCCAACCAATTTCCAACGCTAAAAATGTCAAATACCTTGGTGTATTACTGGATTCGGACATGTCTTGGAAGAGTCATATAGAATCACTCAAACCACGACTATCGAAGGTATATGGTCTGTTTCGCCGCCTTAGCTACACTCTGCCAGTTACGGTTCTGTTGATACTCTTCAACCATAGTGTCCTATACAGTAGGCTTACCATACGTCCTCTTTTAAGAGGATTTGTCCTCTTTTTTGACTTTTTTGAAAGTGTCCTCGGAGGACGCCCTTTTGTCCTCTTTTTTGAGATTTTGTCCTCTTTTTTGAGATTTAGAGCAGATTTAGAGCAAATTGCGAGTGATATGCCGCATATCAGCACAGAAGTGAAGCTCCGACGGGTATTTCGGAGTGAAAAACGGTGATTTTAGCTCTGGGCGAAAAGATGACCTTTTTTTTTTTTTTTTTTTTTTTAGTCATCCACCTGGCAATGTAGAGTAAAAAACGTTATTTTGAGATCTGAGCGGAAGTGAAGACCTTTTTTTTTTTTAGTCATCCACCTGGCAATGTGGAGTGAAAAATGTGATTTTGAGCTCCGAGTGGAAGTGATGACCTTTTTTTTTTTTTTTTTAGTCAACCGACCGCAAACTGGGAAAAATTCACCGGTTTTTGAGAATTCTACTCCGGTTTTGTATCTTGCAAATTTCTGAAAAAGTGTCCTCTTTTTGCATTTTCAAAATATGGTAAGCCTACTATACAGTATACTAGGCTGATTTTGGGGGGTTCCAGAACCATGAATAGAATAAAATATATATTTTCGTAATCAGTACAGCAGCAGCTTTCCATTGATGCCCGTTTTATCGAATTTTGCGCTCGGCAAGCCGGTTAAAAATGGCCGTAAAGTTGTCTTTGGTCAAATTGAAAGTTTGACGTAAGACAAATGCAGTGAGCCGTTGACTCTCGCTGTCTCCACACCATATAGGACCCTATGCTTCAACTCAACACTCTATTTCTATCAAAGTTACAATACGGAATTCTTCGTTGAGGTGCTGCCTGCAATAATATGATTGACTCACTGCAAAAACTTTAACATCGGATCATCCGTATCATTGCCAAAGCCCCACGGGGGCCTGGACATGCAACTGATAAATCGCTACTCAAAAGATTTGGTGTTCTGAACATAGAAGATATGAGGAAGCAAGAAATTGCCAAGTTTATGTATCAGTTCCATTGCGGTCAATGTCTCTCAAATTTCAACGACTACTTCACCTCGGAGTCAAAAGCGCACAAGAAGCCTACAGCACACGCGCGTCAACGAAGAACAACTAGCATCTGATCAGGACGAAATACAAGAAAACGTATTGCTATGCCGGACCCCAATTGTGGAACAGCATCTCGCCGGCTATCCGACAGTCGTCGAGCATGTCCGTATTCACGTCGAAGTACAAAGAATTTCTTCTGAATGAATACTAACCAGCCTTCAGGATTATCGGACAACGACCTAACATCGACCTCGCCTTCCGCCACATGCCACCTCATTTTGTCGCTTGCGTCTGATATTCTCTGCATTACTTTTTATTCAGTGTGCATGCCTCTTCTTTACTTCGCCTAGGGCCTAGGCCAAGATGGGTGTCCGATCCTAAAAACTACTCCAAGTTGTTTCGCCACAGGTTTGTTGGAGATGACCCTTTACGCGCCAGGACACATGAAACCACGAAGTTTTGGCTAACATGTGACTGGAAAATGTGTGGTGTAAAAATTTTCGGTGGCGATGAAAACTTAGCCCAAAATGACCGTCGATGGTTGGCCGAAAACTTCGATATTGATATGTCCATTGTCCACTTGCCCCGTCGTCAAAATGGTCGACACCGAATAATTCCGTTCTTGCAATGCGAGCCCCAGAGTATAATTGTGACCTACATAGGAAAATAATCCACCCCAACGTGAAATCGAGTGCGTCAAGCGTTACACATAGAACTGCGTTACGTTGCGTACAACCACCGCGTCAACACCTGCTCTATTCCCTAGCCTACATGCCCGCAAAATCTTAGGATAGGCCTACTACTTAGGGTTACCATATTTTGGAAATCCGAAAAGAGGACACTTTTTCAGACTTGCAAAACCGGAGAAGAATTCTCAAAAAACGGTTGGCTAAAAAAAAGGTCAACTTACCGCCCGGTTCCCGAAATACCTGCCGTAGCGTCACTTCGGTGCTGATTTACGGCATATCAGTCGCATTTTGCTCTAAATATGACCTAAATTCTTAAAAAAAGAGGACAAAATCTCAAAAAAGAGGACAAAAGGGCGTCCTCCGAGGACACTTTCAACAAAGTCAAAAAAGAGGACAAATCGACTTAAAAGAGGACGTATGGTAGCCCTAATACTACTAACATTAAAAATGCATCCATTACTATGTGTGAGTCTTTGGTCGCGAGATGCCGAAAGGCAATAAATCTTAGGTTTAGGGCGCGGTCTAAAAAGTTCAAGAACAACTGGTACACAAGATCTGTGCATTTACGCATACTGTGAGTGCATTATGTACACATGCCCTGGACAAGGAATGTACAGAAATAGCCTTGTAAGGCTTATATGAAGTTACATGCGCAAGTATCGCATGCTGAAAATTGTGTCGTGCTGAACCATCGTCTTTCCTTGCGTCATATGCTCAAATATCGGGCAGCCATCGTGTTCCAGCCAAGTCAGAAGTGAAAGTGATGCTTTTATCGCGAAGTTTCATCTTAGTAGTGTTTTGGATCAAGATTAAAGTCATTTCTAATTAGTGAAAAAATATGACGCTGGTTATCTGGAAATTAGTCAATATTGTTTATATAGCCTAGTTACAAATGGTGATGTAATTCACTTTTTCCATCCCTGTTTTCTACATTGAAATCGGATGACAGTAAGTGAACTGGTAATTGCCATTTTTATGCAACACTCTGGCATGCCCTAGCGGCTAAATTTATAGCTGATCTTGTTCCATTCGTGACCGGCAGATGGCGTACAAATGCTGCTGACAACTTCAGCAAATTCTCCATAATATCGCCATGTTGTGAGTCGTGACCCAGGTACAAGGTTTCGAGGGTTCGTAGGGTAGAAGAACCTACTAAGGCAGTGGTTCCCAACTGGGGGAGATCGATTCTCAACTAGTGGGGTATTTTTTAATATTTGGGAGGAAATCTGGCTTCAGGATTGTAAAGTGATAGAACTGTAAAGTATGAACCTATAGTTCTTTTCAGATGTCCCTCTTGGCTGATTTCGAGCTCGATATATGCCTAAATACTATTTGAAATCTTCGTTTTCCCGTCATGACCAAATTGCTCGCGAAGCAGCAAAATCATAGTGAATCGATCTCAACGAATGTGATGTTTAGAAAGTGCTTACCCTTCTCAAATAAACGTATTTTCCGATCGTGAAAAACATGCCAAATTCGTCGATTTACATCAAAGTCATCGCAAGCGAACGTGATGATATATTTATAGTCAACAGCTACCCGATCGTGACCAAAAAACATGCCAAATTTAGAGTGATGTTGCCGTAACCGAAAGTGAGGGCCTATTTTTTTTGGTATACTTATTTACTAGACAATAGTAGCCTACACCGAGTGGTGAGTAATTGAGACTGTAGTGGTCAGTGGTACCTTAACAATCTCTCATGCGGTCCTCATTAAAAATACTTTGGGTATCTCTGTCTTTTCGTTTAGCCTACAGATGCTTGCGCGGGAACGACGACCTTTTATAGTCACCCTATTGATTTTTCGTTGGGGGAATTTCAGCTCAAACATCGGTCGAAGGGTTCACGGGGTGAAAAAGGTCGGGAAACAATGTACTAAGCTTTTTGCGAGTGCGAACTCCTGAATTTTCAAGGACCGCATATATAACACGAAGCTGAATAGAAAGTTCGCATTTGCGCCATCACTAACTAAAAAACGTTTGCTATACTACAGAGGCCACAGTCCTACACAGAACATTATTGCACATTACCCGAACTATCTAACCCAGCGGTCCTCAACCTTTTTGTCGTCGCGGACCCCCAGTTTTAGTTCAAATTTCGCTCCACTACCGTGCAACCGTGGTCTGTCTTGTGCAAATACTACCTATATGCTAGTGACGAACAGCAACAAAATGACCTATTTAAGACCTATTTATGACACTATTTATGTAGAAATTGGGAAGACGTTTATTAATTCAAAGCGACTTATGTTGCTGCATTTCTTGAAAGACACTCCCGTGTTTCGAAAATCCGCGCCGTCGATTTGATATGAACGAGTGGCGAAAATCCATTAATTACCACAAAGATACGCGGTGATGAATGTAATAATAACGCGTAACGCTTCCAACTACACCTTTGGGTCTGATTGCAACAAACATGGCCCCATACATCATCATCATCATCATTTTATTATTATTGATGTAACGTCCTTCAGGGGCGAAGCAGCATATAGGCTCTCGTTGAAAATGCCGCCCAAATTTTGAAATAGTTTCAATCTATTCAATTATAGTTACGGTAAATCTTGTGTTCACTAAAAACAGGTAATCACTTCGCCTCAACTTCCGTACTATAATCCACCTGTTCTAGTGCTTCTGTAGTGTTGACTGAAAAAAGGTCATCACCACAAATCTTGCCGTCCATTATCAGCCTGCCACCCATGGTGCAGAGCCATATTCGCCAAGTGGCTGCTACGCCACTGCGTCCAGCCTAGCCATTTCTATATAGCAGCTCATCTTGGAATTAATCTGGAATAGCGGTTATGTATATCACAGCAGAAAATGTATTTTTTTTTCAAGCGAATTTTCTCCGAAACCCAGACAAAACATCTGTAAATAGCAATATGTTCCTGTCAGTAGGCTATTGGCAAGTTGACGATTAAAATGAGTTTGCGCAGTAGAATACTTCATCTCAGACGGCCATTCTGTTTACGTGAGTTCGTAAGTTTTAGCAGTTATGAAGCGAAACTGCTTCGTTATTTCCAGGGCCGTAACAGCACTTCGTCAGGCCCCCCCAAAAAACGTTGGTCTTGGGCCCCCCATAGGGCGATAAACCGGATTTCTGGGGGGCTTCGCCACCCAGACCCCCCTCAGCTTATACCAGTGGTTCCCAACCTTTTTGCACCCACGTACCATTTCGAAGTTTTATGCAGTGCTCGCGTACCACCTACATACGTTACGCGCGGTGAAAAATGTTTCCGTGATGTATGACGTCAAAATGACGTATTTGACCTATGCAAGGCGTAATAGCATTATCAGCCAGGGTTGGTGGGATGCATGGAATTGTTTTTTCACAACCAGTCACAAGAAGAACAACATAATGAAATAACAGCAAACAACAAAGTCAATTTATTTAATGCTATGGCTGCATCTGCTTATTTTCCTTTAGTTCAGCGGTTCTCAAACTTTTTTTAGACAAGCCCCCGTTTATTATAGTGAAAAATTTCGCGCCCCCCCCCCCTTATCGTCATATCACAAAATGTAACCAGAAAGCTATAGCAATTCCAGCGAATAATTTGATGGCATGGACGGGTATGACAGTTGATAAGAGAATTCTGAAATGTGCAATTAGGACTAGACACAGAGCCAAAACAATGAAATGAAGGTAAATCGCGCGGACCCCGAAAAAATTTTTCAGTTGGCCGCAGCTTCGCGCCCCCTTCAGATGCTTTCACACCCCCAGTTTGAGAACCACTGCACTAGCTGGTCGATGCGTGGCATCTGTTTGCTCACAGCTAACCGAAAGTCATGCATGGGCGCAACAAGTCGGTTTCGTTTCTTCGACTTGAGTCATCGGAGATTAAAATCCTGGCTCCTACGTAGAAGGTAAAATTAGCAGCTGGGGAATAGCATGAGAAGCTAGAGTCGAGTACGAGGAGGCCATGCTAAGCCTGAAGTTTATTGCAGAACAATCTTTGCGTTCAACCCCACCTGATCTAATAAACTCCCGTCGGTCGAAAAAAAAACAGAATCTATGCTCGCGTACCACCTGGAAGACCTTCGCGTACCACAGGTTGGGAACCACTGGCTTATACGTTGTTTACCGCTGCTTATCATATATATTCGGAGTCCGTTTATTTACTTAGCTTTTCTCGCATAACCGCGCGAAGCGCGAAAAATTTTCATCATTCATGATTGAATCGGTCAATATGATCGAGAATTGCTTATATATTGCTATCAATTTTTATCCTTTCTCTGCTCACGTAATCAGATTTACCGCTAGAGCGGAGTGAGGTGAGTGAACAGTTAGGACCACTCAATAATAATTAAATATCTTCGGGCGTATACCTGTTGGCAGGAACGAAACGCACTTCGTCAGACCCCGCAAAAAAACCAAGGTCTTGGGCTCCGATAGGGTGATAAACCGACGCTCCCCCCATCACGTTGTTTACTTTTATCGCGAAATTAGTTGTACTATTTAGTGAGCACGCGCCAAGCGCGAAATTTGTCAATATTTCATAATATAATCGGTCAATAAGATCGGGAATTGCATATATATTGCTATCAATTTCTTGTCCTCTCTGCTCGCGTTATCAGATTTACCGGTAGAGCTGAGTGAGGTGTCTTGGAAACTGTAGGGCTCGTAAATAATAGGCTAATTAAACATCTTCAGTCGGACGGACCCGTTGGTATGAATTCGTTACATGATGTTATTTCGTGACCTCCGCTATATCAAAAAATATATAATAGCATAAATGTACTAAGCTAAAAGACGCACACGATTTCAAATTGGTATTTCTTCACTGGCGTATAATATTTCTCTGTGGGATGGTATTTATCTTGTGAGGTTCAGATTGCTAATACAGGAACATTCGGCGTCGGTCATTTAGGCGCCTATGGGCACTTAAACCTATACCTATCAGCATAAGCGCAGTTCTTTTTGGCCAAGGTTTTCTCGCTGCCGATCATTCTAGCACGTTTCTCGGAGTCGCATGTTACATGGCCTAAAACTTTATATCTTGGTGCGTCGTGGCGCGGTAATAGCCAACGCCGATATGCCCATTTCTATAAATCTTACGTATTTTTTCTTGGGCGAAGAGTACCCAATAACCAAGATATTTGATAACTTGATATCGCGCGGAGCGCGAAAAATTTTTGAAAAAGCTGCATATATTTTGAAAAAATACTTTATAATTTATGCTAATTCACGAAATAATTTTGGGCCCCCTTCGAGCTCGCCCCCCCCCAATTGGGGGGTTTGGGGTGCGGCATTTACGGTCCTGGTTATTTCTCTAGTTAAAAAAAAATAGAAATTAGGATATCACACATTTTGCAAATTTGGAGGTCTCGCGGACCCCCGGTTGAGAACCACTGATCTAACCCCTATATGTAAAAATAATCATCATTCACACACATTTGAATATTTTTACTTTCGCAAAATAAGTTACGTTACAGTGACTAGAGATGGAGATTAGTGCCCCACCGGTACGTAAGTCGACAATAATGCCGCTACACACGATCAAAATGCAGAACTGCACATCGCAATTATGTCCAGGAATACATGAAACATAAAAAAGCGTGACAAAATGCAAAACAAAATAAAAACCTTGCTCAAATTGATCGCACTGCATTTACCCTCACGACTGCATAGGGAAATATGGGTCTGAATAATTTGGCTTACGTAGTTTGTCCGAAGCGGCACCGTAAAAATGCACAATCCAGCTATAGAATATGGAATAGGTGAGATCTATTACATATAACAATAGTGATCGACCAGGTATTCTTGAGATTCCTTTAACATTTTCGAATTTTTGACACTCCCAGTGTGTGTACTAACTGTACTGTACGTACACTACTCAAGTACATCGTTCGCCATTCAATCATGTGAAAACGTCTAACAGCTATACGAAAATGCCATCTTTTCTAGTATGAGAGTACGTAATAGGACCTGGTTTCAACAGAGGTAACTGAGCAGACTGTGCCGCACGCGCCCAGCATTGCTTCAGCGCGACAGAATTCTCCCAGTCCGATCCGGAATCTGTGTCTGAAGACGTCGTACTGTCGCAGAGGTACGCGTCGTCAAAGTTCCGCGACACGCGAGTCCATAATTTACGCTTATAATCTTTGCCTGCGTTGCCTTGCGCGCTGGAGTGTTGACCCGACTTTTTACGGTCGCCTGCTGTTTTCACTGGCCCCTCGTTCGAGGCCTCATTGCCCGAGCAGTAGCCTTCCGACTTCTCGGACGTTTGCGGCCTAGCGTTTTGATGCGATTTGCGTTTGTTCGCCAAGTACCTGGCTTGCATAGCGTCGTATCTGCGCAGGTAATGTCTGTGCCTTGGCGTAAGCGGCGGGAAGAGCTCGCACGTTATCGAGTCCATGCTGGTGGTTGTGTTGTATTCATCCGAGTCGGTACCGGTTGAATAATCATCTTCGTAAGTTATGCCGATGTCGTCTACGCGTTGAAACCCGATACGCGTTGAAAACCTATTGTCGATTTCAGATGTGGTAGGCCTTCTTCCTGTTTTGCTAACTACAGAAAAAGCGGAGACGGTAGTATCCGGCGAATCTTTGTTGTTGTTGTTGTTATTGCTCAGTCTTACGTTTAGCGGATTTACGGCGATCGTGTTTTGATCACGTGACGCTGTCTGGTTCAGAGAAACGTTCTCGTCGTTAGAGCGACTGAGAGATGAGTTGATATCCGTACTGGACGACGGCGGCCTGGAGCTTGCGGATGTGGAAAAATAGCGGAAGTCTCCTTTAGATTTAGATTTAGATTTATTCGCTTTTGTATTGCTCGACAGCTTTTCAACATTTGGTTCGCGTGATTTCGTGGGCTGTAACTGTATTATGTTTGGGTTGTTCGGCTGTCTGGTCTCAGACAAGGGGTATCCAGTAACTGCCGCTAGTATCTCCCCGTTTCCTTGTTTCAACACTGTTGTTTTGTATCGGAGATACCCGGTGCCGCGGGTATAATAATCCCAGCTGTTGCGGCCCATAATTGGCATGACAGGTTTATGGTACATGGCCCCGGCTGGGTTGTGCGTTTGGACTGTGAGTTGCTTCTGTGGGCGCGGGTGGTCTGCCGTGTATTTTAACGACGGCGTCCTGCCGAACGATACGTGCCTTGTGTATTTCCCAGTATCTTTGTCTTTCTCTGTACCGTCCGCCGTTTCGATGTCCGTTTGTTTGGACGCGTTTTCACTGGATTGCGTGTCGGTGCTAGACTGTGTGTTGGTACTAGATTGTGTGTTTGTAGTAGACTGCGTGTTCGTGCTGTCGTGCGTGGATTCGGATTGCGTCGTTTCGTCGCAGACGTGCTGGGAAGTGCTGGACGACTCGACGCTCACATCGTCGGACTTCGGAGGCCCGTGTGATTTCAGAGTGAGAGCTCTCGTGACTCTTTGAGCCAGGCTTTCCTTGCGTTTTCGTTTGTAACCGGTAGGAAAGTCTCCGGTGCTGTCTGTGTATTCCGAGTGTAAGTTATCATCGGAACCGCATACGTTAACCTCTCCCATTTCGGTAGTGATCATGCTGAGCTTGAACAACTTCGCTTTCGTTAGACGGAGCTGTTCCGTGACGGCCTTGTAGCGTCTTTGTTTCTGAAAAGCGGATAATTCACAACGTGACTAGAGCGCTTTAATTGATCAGGAAAGCGATGGCGCTCTACCTTCTCATAAATTCAATTTACTTCATAATGACGCTTACGTTAGCTATAATTGATGTTACAGACATCCGGGCGTATGCCCAGTTGCCCACTTGAGGTATATTATGATCTATCAGACTCGTGTTTCCATTGCCTGTATGATTATACCCTAAACGCAGTATCATACTCAAGTGTTACGATATGAATTATTATATAGGACTTAGGTCTTAGGTCTTATTTGCTTTGCGGACTGTTTTCTTCAAAATGATTTTTTGTGTTTCGCTCTTTAAAAAACACAACTTTCAACGCAATGTTTTGATCAATTAGCAGGGTAGGCAACCTGCGGCCGTAGAAGGAAATTTGTGCGGCCGTGACTCGTAATTTAATTAGTATGTGTTGGCGGCCGTCGACAGGCAAATTGAATTTACGACTCCCGACTGTTTTAAAGATTTTAATTAATCTTGAAATTTTCTTCGGCGCTACGCGCGATTCAATGCCATACTTCATTTTTCCATTTTAGTATAGTAGCGCTCTTTGCAATCTGCGGTTTGCGCCCCACAGCACCACAGATGCGAACAGCAGGGGGAAATGATGCACCCGATATAGAGATACCAACTTGGAATCGTGTGCTTCTCACGAAAGAAATTTGTTTCTGGTACGTTTAGGCGATTCCGATATATTTCCACTATAGCCTACAGACAATCCTGATGGGAGGTCAAGAAATAAAAGCACGTAACAAGGTGACTAATAACAATTGGTCCACCCAGATGCATCATAATGTGTAACTCGCCCTAAATTTCCGAATACATTGCCACTGAGGTATGCTACTTATTGCAATTCTCATACCTCATTGACCTCCTTGCGGAGAGACGCGTTTTGGATTTTCAAATCCCGTATCTCTTCTTCGCTATAGTCGTGCTGCTTTCGAGTTGCATATTTCGAAAAGCTTCGCGTCAAAATATCATTTCTGTTATGACGCCGGATGAGAATCAACTGAAATAATAACGGGAAATCGTCAACATGTCGCCATGTCCGTGCATCGCTTAGATATGTGATACGGTGTACTTTTTTATTATTGCAATACCTTCTACTTCTGGAAATGGACGCAAGGACCTGACTGGATCCAAATGTAAATTCTTCAAACCATGACTTATATCTGCTATTGCTGAAATAATTTTAATAGGCATAGAATTTTCACCAAGATTTTACAGAATTCAACTTGCTATGCGGATTTATTCGGTGTTTGATGATGCTCAATAAAGTTAGAGCTGGTATATGTTGACTTGGATCCGAAACAGCATTTAAAGTGATTATGAAATTGGCACCTTTGTAGATCGTCTATATCCGTGTCATAAATGAACAATGATTTCGATATGAAAAAAAGATTTGAAGACTTATTCGGATTTGGAGTTGGGATTTTTCTGAAGAATTCAAATTTCTAATAATATTCATTATATTATTTATATTGACTGATTTTCGTTCATAACTGGACTTGGACGTGACACCAAATGAATTCTTGGATCCGACTAAATAAAAATTGAGAAACGACGTTAACTATCAGTAACCCAATTACCTTGGGAAGAAAATGCAGCAGCATCACAGTGATGAGAGGTACGAAAATGGCAAGTGAAAAAATGATATATTGTATGTTCGGCCACCGTTCCAGCGTGGCGACCAGAGGCGCACCGATGCAGAAGCAAGAAAGAGTGGTAAAAATTCCTATGATCAAACCACCGGCGTCCTTCATCGACGGAAACGTGACGTAGCGCGTCGCCCAGGCTACGTATATGATATAATAGAGAAGGATCCCCTGAAAAGACAAGTTTATGCGTATTAGTAACATGCAGTTACAATGAGAGGTGGCCGGTAGCCGGTACTTCTACTAAATCGGAGTAGCCTACTTTAGTTTTCTTCAGAACAGATGCAAAACAATTTTGGCTCAATTCCAACTAGTAAAAGCGGAGTTATTTGAGTTTTTCGTTGATAGTTCTCGGATTATCCTTGATTGGTGAATGGCTGGAATCCGGGAAAAAAGGTTATTTTTGAACAACCCGGTCTGGTGATCGTGATGGTAATTACTTTCGACTTATATAATGGTAACCGGTTCCAATGTAACCAGTCTTTAGCGAACACGAAACGTAATATGACTTCAATCTTACCTTATACAAGCACAGTATCACCATCCACATCGGCGCTAGTTTCGATACGCATGTCAGCTGATATTCCGCGACGAAACTTAACGATGACGCGTCGTCTGTTTCCGCCGACGGGGGCGCATATGACATGAAGCCTGTGAGGAAACATTTTTATCTAATTGGTACGACAGAGCGCAAAGAGTTCCTAATTTGGAGCTGTTTCAGTACGGCTATCAACTACAAGTATACTTCACATATATGTGAGACGGACATTAAACGTGGATAATCTTCATGAAATTTGCAGGGCGCAATTTTCGGATTAGGATCAAGCATATACTGACCTGGTACTGTAGAGGTAGGCACGGCTTTACATCTAGGCGCGTCGACCCCAAACCATACGGAAAGAAATCCGACATCGACAACAACAAACAGCGCCACGAAGCAAAGCAACTTGTCGTCTTTAATGACCTAAAATTTGAACAGGAGTTTAAACGAAGTTTGCGGAAGCTTAGTTAGTCAACATAGTCACCAGAATATAGGTATATACGTGGTGTTGCATGGCCTACGTTTCAGTAGGCAATGGGTGTTACTGTGAAGTGGTGGTTCTTTGTCAAAAACATTTACGCAACGTTAATCTTCACAAAATACACTGATTTATGTTGATCCATGAAATAAATCTGGGCCCTCTTTGAGTTTTGTTTGAAAAGTTGCCTAAAAAGTTATGTATTCCACGATATTTTTCTTCGGGATCGTGATAATTTTTTGGAAGGTGATTCGCGGACTGCAGTTTGAGAATCACTGGTATAGAGGTTCGCGCAACGAGACATAGAAAAATTGTAACGCCAGTAAGTTATTGATAAAGCAGTGGGGTCAATTCATTGTTACATATCATTATTGAATCATGTAAAAAGCTAGAAGTCATTACGTTTGCGATGCCAAGTGGAACGGTGACAACACAGCATCCTTCGATATTTATTTCAATTCGCATTCTCGCTGCGCATCTAGCAATAGCGGTGGGTATTAAACTGAATATCGTCCGCAATCCAAGGTCCAATATGATAAGTGTCTCACCCTGCCTTTGACAGCGGCGTCACTGAATATTCGGTGCACTCGCCACGTTTTGGCGGCTGTCGGCGCAAAAAACAAAGTGAAGGACACGCTTCCGAGCCAAAGTCCAGCGTGCCTTAGCATACAGACCGCGTTCATAGCCTGCAAAGGTAGTAAACGGTTACCACTGAAATGAAACAAGTTTTACCGGCGTTGTAAAACACAGCGATCAATCGTAAAAAGGTCGCAGTATCCCGTTACACCTTTTCGTTATGAAGGAAGTTGGCCCGCATGCTCTTACCTCGGGTGAGGGATTGTCCGATAACCACGCCGGAGAGCCAAACAACCCAACAGTGATACACGATAGTATTGCTCCGCTCAGCATCACTAGATTTAAATTGGGACTTGTCATCTTCAACAGTCTGTAAATAAATTGTAAACTCAAAAAACGGATCATCAAACAAGCGTCACATCACCGATACCCATATGAATAAATATATGCTGATTCTGTTTGCAAATCAATTATATATACTTGTGCAATGTACATGTACTTACTTGTATTCGCGAAATCGAATGTTCGCAGCGAGGAACAGCGAAGCCACAAGAATCCCGATTACCGCCATCGAAGTGATGGCAAAAAATGTGATGTTGCCGATGTGAATTAACACTGTATTTTCTGGTAGGGGTTCCATCCAAGATTCTAAAAAACGCGGAAGAAAAATTTGAAAATATTACTTCAGTCATCGCTAATTCACCTTTGAAGGAAATTCTACAGCTAAGCATATACGCCCTGGTATGGTTTTTATTGTACTTTCTGATATTGATAACAATATATATGCAAGAACCTGGAATTTTTAATTCGAGTATTGGCACCGTACTTGCAGCACCCGCCCGTCGCCGGCGTGACCTAACATTGAACCAGACTAGACGATTGCGATGTTTTACATTGCTGATTTTTCAGAAGCGCGAAATCGATTAGCGCAGCATTCGTACAAGTTTCAGTTAGGATCAGCGGTTGTTGTGAAAGTTTCATGTTGTGATGTTATCAACTTGTATACACTGGCGACATCATCAAAGGCATTTCGGTAGCTGTCACATCACATTACTCAATCGTGATAGGGTTCACGATTTCGATGATCACCCGTCACGTGAGTCAAGCGTAGAGCCCGCCGCGCAGTGTATGAGGAAAGTACTCTATATTGCCCTCTAATGCAGGGATGGGCAAACTTTTTAGCTCGCGGGCCGCATTCAACATTTGAATCCATTCGCGGGCCGCACTATATAAAATTGGGATACTGAGCCACCATTCAAGATTGTTATTTGATCATGTGACCGACAACATGGAAATAATATATATATATTAGTATATTTAAAACAAATCAAACATTGATTTGATGATGATAACGGTTGCCCGACATATGAGCATGCGACACAATGGAAAACGACAGTTCAGCATGGAACACATCAGCATGCGTCACTTCAGCATGTGACTGTATAACCTAAAAACTTACCCTAACCCGAAACATAGCCTAACCTAACCTAACCTGGCCTAACCTAACCTAAAGCCTAACCCTAACCCAACCATAAATCCAACCCTAACCTACCCCTAACCCGTAATTTAACCCACATGCTCATGTGTCGCATGCCAAATTGTCGCATGCCGAAGTCTCGCATGCTGTAATGTCGCATGCTCATATGTCCACGGACCGATTATAACGTAGAAACGTCAGAAACATTGACGCGAATTGATTAGCTGATCGTCCTCATTGTCAAAATTAGGGAGAGATTCGGTTATCCCGATTCTAAGAATTAGATGTAAATTTGAATCCGTGAGCTGCGGTCTGTTCATAGATTTGCTGATACTTTTGATTTAACTCCTGGACACGCAATGCTTACATAACCATGTTCCCTTTAAATACGCCTTTACAATATATAAACAGTATAAATATAAATACTTCTACACATACTAAGAACGAATCTCAAATCACACTCCTTGTCCGAATTAAGTCATTTACGTTTCAGTTTCCGTGATGTTTAGCAATTGAAACCTTTCGAAATGCATGGGCCGCAAGGTAAGAATATAACTTATCATTATTATATTGAAATATATTAAGAAATAGTATAATCAAGTATACCCACAGTATTTTGAATTTTAGTGCGCATTTTATCTATATTTTCACAGCGTTTCTTCAGGCATTCGCGGGCCGTACGACACAGTGCTGCGGACCATAGTTTGCCCACCCCTGCTCTAATGCAACACGCGCGTGTAAAATACGGAAATAGCGACTTCGAAACACACACTCATTCACTGCGATCCCATATGTTCAAACAAGACAAAATGAAAATTTAATTACATTTGTGACTTTTCAAACATAAGTGTCAGCCAGGACAGCCTGTCATCACAGTGACGTATATATGCTTAACGTATATCCCATGGTTTACGTTGTTGGACTAAATTTCTGTATGTGGCCGACCACAATGACGTAGTTATTATTCCACATAGCACATAGCCTACTCCCAAATCAAATTGAACAAGAGGTAAAACACGCTAGATGAAAATAATTTATTCCAGGAAGTCGGTAATCTTTTAAAGGAGGAGCTGTTTTGTCAATTTAAATTCATTGTCCTCGATCACATCCACACTTCGTAGACGATGATCTCGTCTGGCCATTTCGCTTCACGTTGCCATAAACGAAATTCTCCACTCGTGTCGGGGCGTGAAGTTTTACGGTAATCGCGTAAAACTTGGCGAGGAGCCTAGAATTAACGTTTAATTTTCGTGTGAACTCTCGGTACATCTCACTCGACGAATCTGATCCATGCGCCTACGCTGAGGGCGCAGCTAACACGGCGATAACGAGTCGTTTATAAGGCGTATCATATTGGCACTGGTGTCGTTATCTAAATTTAGTTCCATATCGCCGTCAATTAAAGTTTATGAAAATATAATTGGTGTGAAAGCGGCCGGTGGATCAACATCTGCATGTTGTTAGCTGCCCACAATTGAGCATCAATGCGGCCTCATATAGTCATGCGCTTTGATACAGTTTAATAGATGTTATTGAAGCAAATGTCTGAAAACAACTTATATCTATCCCGTTCGGAATCTATTATCGGTATTAACTTTACGTAATGTCTCCAGATCTTACTGATAGCGCTGGATTGGGCTTGGTGATTTATGATTGATACCCAGTTGACATATATTCTGTTTCTATATTGATGAACGGAAATATATCAAATAATGGAGCGATGAAACGATCCGAATTTCGCGCCAATCGCGACCTAACATGACTCTTGTGGAGGTGCGAATGAAATAGACTTTTGGGTTTGCTTTTGCCAGATTAGGAAACGGTAACGCAATCTCGAATGAGGTGATACGTACGATTGGGTGCTGGTATGTGTCTGCAAAAATACACTAGCATAGTAAGAGCCGCTTGCTGACGGTACCTATGATATCGACTTAAGCAATGAATAGATTTCATTGGAATTCATTCATACATTCGACTTACTATAATATTATAATTTATCTCAAGTATGGATTCACGAAGAGAAATTCGAGGTATTATTTCAATACTAAAAGCAAAAGTCATTTCCGGTGCCCGAAGACATGCACTAATATGCCAATGTACCTTCGTGATGCCGATTATTCAACGTGACGGCGGCAGCACTATTTCAAAGCTGTTGCGGTCGATTGTGAAAGTAAACAGGATTTTAAGAATGTCAAAACATTACGGGTAGGCTATACAGAGTCAACTATTGGCTGGGTTGATTTCCTTGGCGACTGATGCTCGTTTGGCGATTTCTTTTTCGGAACATTTGACGCGTGACAAGAAAAACAGCGCAAAAAATACAGAGCAATGTTGAATGATATTACAGTACATGGCTCACCTGTTATTGTCCGATTTCTGCCTTTTGGTTATGAATGGTATTAATAGTATCAAAGGGCACCCGAAGTGTCAACACGGAACACTCCAAACTAAACAGATATATCCCTGCCAGGAGCTTTTGATTAGCCCACAGTATGTTGCGAGTCCAAATGATTCATTATCCCGAGCACCGGTTTGATTGAAATTCGTTTCAATGAATACTCCAAGAGTACTAGCACATTCCGCGTCTGTATATTTTACAAGTCCTAGATATATTAGTGCTCTGTAAAAACGATACAAAATTGGCGACCTTTGACTTCTGTTGATTATGCGACTCCCCAGGTCCACATCCCAGACAATTTAGAGGGTCCTGATATTTTTATTAGTTTATAAGACTCCAGCGTAACTGACTAAAGATTGGCTCAAGTTTTGCAACAGCTCCATACAAAACATTGGAACACGGTATGAAGCGCAAATATATGTACAGTCCCGAAGACTTGTTTTACCCACAGAGTGGTTGCTATAGTATACCAAGATGCTGTTTGCCTGAAAGATAAAACTCAATTTAACTGTGGTGTTGCCACTCATCCCCTAGCATTGTTCGCTATGGCGTTTCGCGTTTTTACGATATCTTACGCGCAATAAAAATCCCCTCAAAACACATCCGAACAAATATTCTCATGCCATCTTCTGTAATGTTACCACGAGTCAATCACCGGTCTGACAAATCCAATATCACAGCACAAGCACGCAGGGCACTTCGTGTATCTGCAAACTCACCTGCCTAGACACTAAACAAGTTGCTTGTATAAACCTGATGCAGGTACGCGTGACTATCAGTCATTAGAGAAAATATTCAATAAGTGCATGACAAAACAGCTCTTACCAATGTTGCGTGACCCACGAGGTAGCTACTGCTCGCTGATAATCGAGTGCTTTAACCCATTAAACAACCTTCGTGACTGCTTTGCTGTAGTTCGTAGAACTAACCTACCCGCAGAACCAATGTAATGCACATCAGGGACGCGATTGTCAGTTTTTGCGAGGTACGGACTGCACAGCATCGTCTCTGGGAAAACAGACGTATTTTTATGAAGTTATGAGACGTGAAAGACTTGATGACCTCGTTATGTTCACAAGGACGATTGTACCGCAGCAATTAACCCTTTTTAAACACCGCCCACCCAAAGTTGAATAATATAAATTACAATATCTTGGGTTTTAATTGGCTATGAAAATTGTCCGTTTCGTGGGGATTACGTCATTTACATTTCGACACTTCCGGTAATACAAGATAATGTTGGCAATTCCGATCCCTACAATATCAGTTGAGGCGGTCAAACGTTGTAGAATGAATACCGACTTTGTATTGCATACCGCAAATGTAGAATATTTCACGACCGATTATGCGAGTCTGATATGAAGTATAACTTCAAAGCTTGTCAATTTAGGACAAAAACTAGAAATTTCCCCCATTCCAAGCGTGATATTGAGATAAACGTTTCCAAACTAGCCAATAATCACTGCGCCGAGTAAATTATGTCAAATATTAAACCCTAATTATGACCCAAAACTGTATTCCAGATAATCAAGGTATGGGAAAGCACGATTCGGGAAGCTACAATATAGTATTACAGCATAAGCGCTCACCATTTCGAAGAACGCAATTTGTGATGAGGCATTTCAATTCTGATGCAATTTTTTCATGGTGTGTCAGTAATTTTGAAATCGCAATGTCAATTTTCTGCAGGTTTTTAAAGTACATTATAGCGTGCATGACATCATGATAGAAATGTAGATGCAAAAGGTTATAGTTACTCTCTTTACACGGAAACATTTATAAACTACGCGGATGTTGGTCGACCGTATTCAATTGTGTTTCACAAATAGATTATATAAGTTATATGGTATTAATCAAGTGGAGGTGTAGAATTTGAATTGTACTTGAATTGTTGCAACGGCTAGCTGCGATGCCCTAACTCCAAATGACTGGTACAAATACGACATCACAACGAGGAGATTCGGGTTGCATTCCTTTCATTTATCGCCTGGGTGTTGAATAGCGAATAAATGACAATATTTGGTTTCCATTAAAATCGTTACTGCAAGTCATACAACGCGACAAATTCCGAATCTCCCCAAAACAGGTTCATGATGTAACACGAACAGCTGAAAATATCCCCCCTACCCCAAGTTTAAAAAGTGCAAATTCAATTTTGACTGACGCAGCGTCGAACTGAGAGATTCTGTTTCTCGAACGGATCACGCGCTCTTCGAGCGAGGGATTATGGCAGATTATTTGCGGATTGCTCCAGATGTATGGCGATTTATCCGTGCGTTCCTCGCCTAATTCCACAAAGTCTGCGAGTTCAATGCGATATACATATAAACGCCATTAGTTTTGCACGAGATAACGCGGTCGAATTGTCACATTGACGCAGCTCAGATCGTAATCCGACAGCTTCATATCTCTTTGTGACATTGCAGCGCTAATGAGAAATTTAGCAGTCAAAAATGAATGAACTGCGAATCAGTTGCACTGATATCAACAGCTCTGGGTATATACTGGTAATTGGGTTATCACAGCACACCTATACATATGAATAGAATACTTGACTGTAAAGGGTATCACTCTAGTTACGTACGGGCATTCGAGCACCCGTCTGCAATCGCAGTCATGCTGATTACCGCGTTACAACACCTGTGAATTGGACAGGTGCTACCCATGACTAATACGTCGATAAAACCCTCATCGTCAAGGATAATAAATTAAATTTTAAACGCCGTGACCTTACTGCGGATTTCTAAGTGTAATCTAGTTGAAACGATTTTCAATCCATAACCTTGTACGTGAAGCACGCGATGCCGTCAATCATGATATCGATGATCGGAACTGCGTAACCAGCCACTAACCGGACATCCATCCATCCATATGCCTAATTCTAGATATCCCTGTGCGTAATATGCGCCGCAAAGCCTTGTATTATCCGAATAAATTTAATCAATGTATCTAATTTTTGTATTATCTATCCGAGCATTAATGTGTGCATGTGCAAATTGTGCATAGTATACAAAACTAATTATAATCAACATAGAAATAACTCTCGTCCTGTATTCTCGTAATTGCGATATGATCAAGATTACTGGCAACCCATTCACGGCATTTAACTCCCTCTTTGACATCGTTCTCTAAAACTAAAATACCCGGCGGGATATATAGGCTGAAAGTGCCACATTAGCCTTTCCACGTCTTTCTAATTGAAAAGACAGTCACGAACGAATGCAAAGCACTGTGACGCTATCATTATGCTCGAATGACTATGTAAAACATTGTAAATATGAGGTCTCCGTGTATAACTTGATAGATTTAGGTATCGAAACCTTTACTACCGGCCAAAGAGTAATTTACGAAACATCGCGATCCACGTCGACGCAAATTTCAGTACTCATTTTCTGCCTGTCCTTTGCACGTTTCCATCTCTTATGACTTGTATAACGTAGGCGCATTTGATATTCTGAAATTTCATGAATGCACGTTGGGTTGGCGCATACACTGTACGTGTACAGTGTCTATCAAAGCTTACTGTTTCCGATAATGATGCTATCTGCTATAAGCTATATGTAACCACAAATCACTTGACAATCTCGAGTAACGTCTCAATGCACCATAGTAGTAAATCACTAAATGCAGCACAGGATTATAGATTATACTGTGGAGATCATTGACAATTGAGTGATAATTATAATTACAATCGCGTACATGCAAACATTGGCGTAGGGGTGGAAGGGCATTTAGGGGTACCAGGAAACTTTCATTTTGTTAAATCCTGTCCGAAACAGGATGTTTCCTTTTCCCAACAACAATACGAATGATACACTATTATCCGTGCAATACCTCCAAGACAATAGCGATAACCTCAAAATGACCTCCGCTCGATTTTCTCCTAAATTTCTCAAATAGCTCTCTATTTGAATATAGTAAGATGCTTTGAATTCCAGTACAACCGCCTGTACTTCCATCCCTTAAACTTATGCCTTAACGCCACGTCCAGAGCTTAAATCAATTTCGGTTTGGCAGAGTATTACCCTGGTATACGATATAGATAATTATATCTTGGAGGCTATTATCCTTGAACGTGACGACCGCCAACCATCCTGCACATATGTTTCACAAACTGTTTCAATTCTATCCCATCATATCCAACTTGATTGTTTTGATTAGAAGGGAACGCAACCAGTCTTACGACAAATGTTTTCATTAATTTGTCCGCATTCCCATAGTTTGCATACAGTTGGGCTGCTATTACTGGTGTTTACTGTTCAATTATAGAGCTTCACATGTGCTTACGCCAAGCTCACAATGTCTTAAAGACTTAAACACAGTAATGTATTTATATATGATTATGTTTACGAACAGTGCATCGCACGTTAATTAATGGCATAGAGTCAGGGCGTGAAATATACCCCAATACGAACCACAAATAAGTAGTAGCGTTGAAGTCGGGTGGTTGTATTTTGTGCTATCATTGTGGTGATAATAGACACAGTATAGACAGCGCGGTAAATTATATACTGTCCACTGGAATCAGTATGCCTATATTGCTATATCTATTGCACGTTGGACAATAAAACATCTTTATTTCTAACTGTTGGATACTATGCTGTGACTCACACTACCGTACAAGGCGCACATGATTTCGTCTTCGTACGAATTACTGATAGTACTAAGCGATAATTTTACGTCGTGTATATATTTAGGGTTGTCCAAAATTTGAAAAATCTTACAAATCCCCCGTTGTAATGTCTTATTCTATAGATTATTGATAAAAAACGACACTGAGCCTGAAAGAAGCTCACAGGAAGGCCGTTAAGATTTCGTGCAAAGCGTTTGAAAGTAGCTGCCGAAGAACGGGCGTGCCACCGACCATAGAACGGCGAGAATACTAGTAATCACGAAACCACGGCTCTTGATTGGCTTATCGGCTATGCTTCAATGACCACGACAGCAGCAGCTTGCTGATTATGTGATCAAGGAGTCTGCTACCGGCGGCGATTCTGAAAGCGCATTGTATGTAGGCTGACAGATAATGATTTAGGATTGATTCAGGGTATGTTGAGGTACGAAATATATGATGAACAAACAACAGCTGCTTCTCAAAAACGTCTAAAGCATGACTGCTTTATTGTGAAGGAAGCCTCCGTAGCCTATATGCCTTGTTTTCAACGAGGGAAAGCATAGGCGCTTATGCAAGTGGCGACGGATTCCTAGTTTCAGAAAGGATATATAAGTATTGAATACATATATAAAGCTTAGCAATGACACTATAATTTGTGTGATCTTATTGGGCTCAGGTTGTAGTACATAGTTGAAGTTTTGAAAGCTCTAAGGATCGGCTGAATCAGCGGGTTATGTTAGGCACTTGTCAGATGCTTTATCAAACTGTATTCACTTGCA
Organism: Botryllus schlosseri; assembly: GCF_051294905.1. Classification (NCBI taxonomy): domain Eukaryota; kingdom Metazoa; phylum Chordata; class Ascidiacea; order Stolidobranchia; family Styelidae; genus Botryllus; species Botryllus schlosseri. The sequence continues at coordinate 6,835,560 of NC_137246.1, forward strand.
AGTGTTGTCAAAGTCCTTGATGATGACGCAGAAAAGAGGTGTAAAACTGAGCACAGACTATGCTTGATATGATATACAAACTATGCTGGTTACTGTGCACTATGCAGCATTGTCTGTGCTTACCTTTACACCCCTTTTCTGCGCGATTATTAAGGACTTTGACATAACATATCCAGCATAGTATGTGCTCACCTTTACACCTCTTTTCTGCGTTATCATCAAGGACTTTGACAACACTTGCAAGTGAATACAGTTTGATGCAAGCATCTGACAAGTGTTAAGCATAACCCGCTAATTCAGCCCATCCTTAGAGCTTTCAAAACTTCAACTATGTACTACAACCTGAGCCCAATAAGATCACACAAATTATAGTGTCATTGTTAAGCTTTATATTTGTATTCAATAATGATATATTCTTTCTGAAACGAGGAATCCGTCGCCACTTGCATAAGCGCCTATGCTTTCCCTCGTTGAAAACAAGGCATATAGGCTACGGCGGTTTGCTTCACAATAAAGCGGTCATGCTTTAGACGTTTTTGTGAAGCAGCTGTTGTTTGTTCATCATGTATTTCGTACCTCAACATACCCTGAATCAATCCTAAATCGTTATCTGTCAGCCTACATACAATGCGCTTTCAGAATCGCCGCCGGTAGCAGAGTCCTTGATCACCTAATCAGCAAGCTGCTGCTGTCGTGGTCATTGAAGCATAGCCGATAAGCCAATCAAGAGCCGTGGTTTCGTGACTACTAGTCTTCTCGCCGTTCTATGGTCGGTGGCACGCCCGTTCTTCGGCAGCTACTTTCAAACGCTTTGCACGAAATCTTAACGGCCTTCCTGTGAGCTTCTTTTAGGCTCAGTGTCGTTTTTTATCAATAATCTATAGAATAAGACATTACAACTGAGGATTTGTAAGATTTTCCAAATTTTGGACAACCCTAAATGCTTAGATCTTGTATATTTATCTGTTCTGAACTAAAATCCACATAATTATACCAAACCTTCTGACCTGGGACCAGGTACAGATTGAAAGTTAAGGTACTCAGGCATGTAGTCACATAATATATCGTAGAGTTACCATACCATAGGATTTGTCCTCTTTTGAGAACTTGTCGTCTTTTTGAGAATTTTGGTTAAATGTACGTGGAAATTGGACTGAGATATAGGAAATCATCGGCAAAGTAACGGTCCGATGGGTTTTCGGGACTTAAGTCAGAAAATTGACCTTTTTTAGTCAACCAACGGAAAATATATTAGAAAGCCGGAATTCGGGATTTGAGCCGGAAAGATGACATTTTTTTATTTTTAGTGAACCGAATACAAAGTCGGGAAAAATTTACTATTTTTTCAGGATTTTACTCCAGTATGATAAGTCTGAAAATTTTGAAAAATTGTCTTCTATTCAGATTCCCCAAATATGGTAACCCTAATACATCGGCACCACGTAGTTATAAAAGTAGTGGTTTATTTCTCTTGCGTAAGATTTGACTTGATCGGCGTTTTCAGATAAAAATTATTCAAACTATGCTGAAGTTCAGTGACAGGGATTGGTGCATCATCGAACAGATCTTATAAACGGAGAGTCGCGATTGTTACGTCATTTGCACAAGGCGGCGTCAGTCGTGCGTGACTAAATTGTTAACAATAAACAAGTCGGACGTCACCCATAAGCTGATATACCCAAAGTACATTGTGGATGATATATAGCTGCACTTCTGAACTCTATCTGTTGATAATCGCGGCAGTAAAGACAAAGCATGTCGCCGTTGATAGATATCAACCCAGACGTTTTCTAAGGTAGTCACCACGTCATTAACGGTGAATGCAGTAAATTATGGCAAAATAGCTTTTCAAGCATAATTCATCGGATGACTGTAGTCTGGTATTATTGATGGGCTTCATAATTAAAGACGGTTGCCAAGTGCGAAGCGTATACATTATACATTGTATCTTATCAACCGATCATAGAGATTAAAATGCGCGGGCTACATCTACAGCAACAATGCGAGCTGGATGTGATCCCAATAGTGTCTTCACAATGTCCTAATGCAAATTCTGAAAGCAACAAAAAGCGCGTTCTCGCACTTGGCTACGTCGGAAGCTGAGTCTGTTTCTGGTATCATATTTGATGCGCTATATTTCGTTAACGATCATTTTCGGTTTATTTACATGTGTAATGATATTTGCATCACCGAGCATTCATAACACTGAAAATTAGTACCAACCCGGCGAAAACGATTGGATATACCAGGGGTCGACAACTCAAAATGGATCGCGGGCCACTTTTCAAATTTCGTAGAGGCCGCGGGCCGCATGAATTCGATATCGATGAAAAATAGGCAACAACGTTCTAAAACTCTACTTATGTACAAGGGTGAGCTACCTAACATAGGCGATGGGCATATTGACCACAAAAGAAATTATATTTTATTAAAAGAATACAAATACAACAAAAAATCATTATAATCAATTTTATTTTATTTTGAACTGTGAGCTGTGCACGATACCTGGAAACGATTTTCAGCGACAGCGATATTGGGACTAGCGAGATACGTGACTAGCTGAAAGACCATCTTCACGTGAAGCTTGATCTTGTGGGGAAGCCCTAAGCCAGTGGTTCTCAAACTTTATTAGACACGTCCCCCTTTATGATACTGAAAAATCTTCATATCACAAAATGCAACCAGAATGCTAGCAATGCCAACGGCTAGTTTGATGGCATGGAAGGTTATGACTGTTGATAAGAGAATTCAATAAGATGAATTCCGGACTATACGCAGAACAATAACTAAGAAGTACAGGTAAATCGCGCAGAGCGCGAAAAGTTTTTCAGTTGAGCGCATCTCCGCCTGCCCTTCAGATGCTTTCGCGCCCCTCAGTTTGGGAACCACTACCCTAAGCCGCTTTCTGAGCGTCGCGCTCTTGGCAGTGTTTGGGCCATTGAAAGTCAAGACAGTATGCCCAATTGCCCATTGGTATCAGCTGATTCTCCCTCGATGGAATGTTGTTGCCAGCCCCACAGCCGTTTTACATAGTGACGAATAGTGATATTGGGCACAAGAGAATAGCTTATTTTGAAACAACAACATGTTGAAACTGCAGTCAATTTCAGCAATTCAAATTGGTTTTCTTAGCGTTCTTCCGAAATCTCAAATCAGGTCGCGGGCCGCAGAATATGACTTGGCGGGCCGCGTGTTGGTGACCCCTGGGATATACCCTCAATGTATTATTTTTGAATAATAATTTCATGGACAGATCTAAACCCTAAAACTGGTTCCGTGCATGGTGCAGTTGCAGATACACAGAAGAATGAAAGAAAATTCTGATATTTACATGCTCAATTACTGGAAATACACTGTTCAAATACATATTCTGTAGCTGCCTTAAGATACGAGTGAGGGGAAAAATTCAGTACATATGTTGAATATTCAACTCAGTTTTCATCCACTCGGATTAAATTCTGATCGTAAATTGCAATTTTCATCTGGCATATCCTACCTGTCGCACTAATCGAAGCTTCATCCTGCCGTCTAGGAGAAAGTTACACGTCACAATGATGTCAAATTGACAACAATCTTCTCTGCCTTACTCTAATGGCCGCATCATATTCTTATAAGATATTCAGACGATCTATCGTGAGGTGTTGCGAAAAAACTAGCTGTCAAACGCGAACAAATTGATAGTCTTCGTCTCTTTTCACATAGGTTAACGGCCATCTTTTTCTCATGATGATCGCTTAATAACGAATATAAATAGCTTCGTTGATATGGCGTTATGAACCGTATTTCGTGACTCGCATAACAAAACAATGCAGCGGTGCATCAATGAGATGCGTTGGCGATTACGGCGCTAATCGTATACGCTGAGACGCTCTAATCAACAGTATTTATATCATGATTAGAATTTCCTGTTTGAAGTCACATATAATCACCGCCACTGTATCTTTCCTGCGCGTTTAATCCTTAACATGGCGTAGATAGCAAACTATTACTAACTAACCAATTTACCCCACTATTTACAGCCAGCGTTTGGCGTCTAACCTCGCATGTTGTTACGAGATGAATCGGCCTTCCACATGCATGCTAATAATCATAATCCTGAGAACCAAAAATCGATGCTCAAATAAATCGAATTCCCATTAGAACGACACCCATATAAGTTCCAATATTGCATAATTGGATTATCTGCATCTTCGATTGTCACGCAAATCTATAATTGCTCAGCAGCGCCACATATCATATCCTATTTATGATCAAGTTTCTTACACAAACAATTACTGTCAACCTCCATCCAGTCGATATGCAAGAATATAACCTTTATATTTTGTGTATTTCAATGATTGATTTTACACAAGCAATCAGTTAACCTCTGGAATCTAGAAGTACATTGAAACGAAAGTCACATCTTCCCCCAGAAACACTTTGTCACAAAGTATGGGTAAAATATATCCTTGTCCCCCGCCTACTCGGCATTTGCGATCCTCAATTAAATTTACGATAGTATTAGTTACGTGTTTCCAGTATCGCTTGCAATTTATACACCCCAGTATGATAACTTCTAAATCCGGAGCGAAGGGGATGCTACCGTCGGAACGCTTGCCCGCCTACTGACCGGAGTTATCGTAATACGAAACGAGAGATGCGATTGCCCCGGGGTTACGATCTACAAGAAATTATCTTGTAAAATCTCGTCTTTTATATTCCTAAATAGACTTAAAGATCGGGAATCAGTGTTTGCAAACTGAGATAACGGATTTCGCGGAAGACGATTTTATTGCAGCGAACGTGTATCCAAAATTAAGTGGCGTTGCAATCGATTCGTCACAGGGACGAATGCGTGAAATTGCCTGCAAGAGAAGCACCACATGGAAGTATTTATGTGATAAGACCACCGATGTTTAGACTTTTGTCCCAATCTATTCCTCTCCAAGTATTGAAGGTAAAGTTGATTCCAACGAACCTCGTTGGCGGTATCGCACAGAATCCTAAAATGTAAGTAGACCGTGCAATAAAAGGCCTCGCCATCTCATCCATATAAGCGGTGTCTTATAAAAGCCTAGAAGTGGGCCGTGCTACAAGTCGGCAACTACGGAATAAAATGAAAAAGAAAATTGGCCTGGTGTAAATGACCATAGTAGTCGATAAACACCATGAATACCACAAACAACAACAGCAATATTTGATAAAACCGAAAAATGAAGTTGTGTAATGTGGTATACGTGCAATGGTGCATGAAGAGCAAAATGCATTCCAGCTTGGGTCCCCATTAATTGTATCCCAGATCGGCTAATTCCCAAGATATTATATAGAAATCTGGCGACTGATACCATTATTTTTCCAAATCATGTAAATATTGTAAACCAATGTTTTAGCGGTCGTCCCTTGAGCTACCACTGATTTTATCGAATTATTTCAATGTTATTAGCTTCCGTCGTTAATTGTACAATAGACAGGGACAGGGAGTACGAGAAAATGTGTCTAGAACTTACGCGCCGAACTATGAATGCATAGTGCACACACTAGAACAGTCTTGCAAGTTCCTCAACATTGACAGCACAAGACCAATCAGACGGTCAATTTACTGATGAGTTTTTGGTTGCTGTTTTTCGTCAATGACCATCATGTTGAAACGGGGTCTGCACTTCTTCGTGACATTAAAGTTAGCTTACTATTTTTTCGACCATACCCATGTCATTGCACTTATTGACACTGATGTGCGTTGATCATGGATTAACAGAAAGCAATTTCCACATACTTACATACAGATTCGTACTACATATTTTGGATGGCGTGATACGAACAATCGACATTTTAAGGAGTCCCGGATGGCATCGAAATTATAATTCTTGTTGATAACATAACTCTTCGTGGGAAGGGGCGTATAATTTCAATATTCAAAAGCATACGGTCTCACTCGAATCATTACAAATAATATGCCCGATTAGGATCCGAGTACTCGAACCGTGGTGACCAGGCCTAACGAAGTACTTGTTACGCATTCCAAATACTCCGAAACAGCGTTTAAGTTACAAACGATGCCTCAGTGTAAATCCAATGAAGATTAGAATAGGCTATTGGTAGCGAATCGAAATACACAGCATCGAAAGAGTTGAGAACACTAAACTTCGACCCCAAGAGTCATATGTGTGGCGAGATAGCGTAGTGGTATAATCCATAGCTGCAACACCAATGGGTTGTGGGTTCGAGTTCGACTCCAGAATTCCTACCCAAGCGTTGGAGGTTAATCTAGGCTCCTCCTCGCCATCTCATCCGCGTAAGCGGTGTCTTATAAAAGCCTAGAATTGGGCCGTGCCACAAGTCGGAAGAAACGGAATAAAAATGAAAAGAATTGGACTGGTGTAACTGATCATAGTAGTCGACAAAGACCATAACTACAACAACAACCCCAAGAGCCACACGAAGCCACGCAAAGAGCCGAAGGTCGTCCATTCCTGATCTATTCGATATTGCGTAATGTAAACATTTCGTTTAATATAAAAAGAATCACCATCTCCTCTGATTAACGTGAAAATCCTTCAAACGTAATCATCGTGATTACGGATTGAACGCCTTTGCCCTCTGAAAATTATAATCTTTAAACGCGTTATTGTGTTTGTGAAGCCAAGAAGGAACTATGACATCATCTATCCACCTAGATTTTCTTCAGTTTACAACAAGGTTCAACATTGTAACCCTAAACATATCTCGTGAGATCTTTAAGTGATTGAAAGTAATATTCCACGGGTCGCGAAAATCCCACAAAGTCATTTTCAAGGTTTTGCGTTCCATTGTGCCGTGTCGATAAATTTGTAACTTGATGTGCGAGTCAAAATAGGACTCTCATGACTAGGAAAGGCGATACGCTCTCAAGGTGGGATAATAAGGTCGTGAACTTTGTTGCTTGATCCCATAAGCTATTCAAGCACTTGACAAGCTCGATTCGACAAAACTTGAACTGATAAACTGTTTAGTCCTAGTATAGCCGACACGGCCACGACAGACGTCTGCATCATAAAGTTTCAACGGTAAACAGATGCCTGGTGGTACCGTCATTAGTAACAACATTCACTGTGTGAGATAACAATATCATGACTGAGGGAAAAATCATAATATGTTATTAAATTCCGCTAACCGTGTCTTTCCAGGTGTCCTATAATGTTACATATTGCAATGGTCCGTTGTTTGTCGGCGACTCTGACACTTCCATGGCGTAAATGTAAGTGGGAGGTACAGCTTGCCAGATATCTTAGTTCCAATATTTCTCCTCTGGAGGAGAACTGCGGAACATTTACCGACGTACTAAGTGAGACATATGAGTTATAAATACTTTACACCATAAATCAAGGTTGTGACCTGTACCTTATTGTAAGTGACCCCGAGACAAATTATAAACAAATCACGTGTTCGCAATTAATAGGGCCTTCCCGAAATGAGCACTTGACATATATCATTGCAAATATTTTGAGATGCTTCTGGATAACAACATTGCTCAAAACTTCGATATCGCATATCGGACTAACTTATTGATAATTCGAACGTGGTCACCACAGTGCTGTTTTCAACGAGCGCCTGACGTAGCCATGAAGACCGCTATTAAATGGATGCGAAAAATAACATGTTCGTTTGCGGCCCGCTTTTAGCACTGATTCGTACCTAACAGGTTCAATCACTACATTCCATCAGAGTAGTCGAAAAACAGCTTCACATATACATCACAATATGACAAAATCGTTACTCAAGTTTCCGAATCATGATGATATACCCTGGTACATAAAACGTCAAATATATTCTATTATTTACATTATGAAGTGTTGAAACGACCAACACAGTTAAAGGGAACCTACATATAGCTTCGCACGAAGTAAAGATCACAATTTCACCATTCCATTTCAAGAGGCGGGTTAGTCCTGACATGCATTGACATACTGTAGATCGGAAGCAAAGATTTTGAGAAGGGAGCTTCCCCTGTGGAAAACGACGTTCGATCAGCCAATTCGCTGTCTATATATGGTACCTCATACCAAATCAACTAGTTATTTCCTTGCTTTATTTTTCATCAACTTGTCTGACCTTTGGTCAGCTGTTGTCTTGTGTTGTATTCGGAACATCTCAGAACCATATAAGAGTTTCCAAAGGAGATGTACTTCAACACAATGCAGGCATAGATATCAATGAAGTGAATTTACCTCAATGAAGTTAAAGTTAAAGATGTAACATCTGATTAGGAACGAAGCGTGCGACACGGGCTCTATTCGGAAGCTACGAAGCCACGTAGCACGAAGTTACGACATTACCATATTTAGCTTTCGATAACTGTTCGAGTGACTATGCCTCAAATATTACCACGAATGAAATCTATATTTGGCCCAAAATTATCTCTCACTTTATGATAATGTGTCCGGTGATTTATCGTGCACATTTCGTTTCAGCTTCAACTCACTCTAAAATCTAGATTACTTACGACAGTACTCGCGTTACGATAAGTTAGACCGCCATCGATGATCAAGATCATTAACCAAACGATACATGCCTGAATACTTTCTGCATATGCTAAGTTGATCGCCTTGCTGGTACTTGATACATGGCTGATGCCAGATGAAAGTGATCGCTAATTAATTGAGATGAATTCGATTCTGTGGGCGATACGTAGGAACGTAACGTAGCACATGCTAGTTCTTCTAAAACAAGACTGTTTCTCCTTTTCTGTCCCCTCTTTCATCAACGCGCCCGTCTGATTATAGGGAAAACATGATGTCGCGAAAAATCTTAATCCGATTATAGATGACATGTGAGCTTCTATTCGAAGCTCGCTTTTTCGGAAGCAGCAGATAGATTACCATCTGATTATGCTAACTCGTGTTTAGATGTTATGAAAGTGCTCTGTCAATCTATGCCATTGTTGCGAATTACGATGCGGAATTGAGCGTCTAAAGTCGCTTACTGATGTTTCGCGTTGACGTGAGGATTCGTGAGATGATGGATGGTCGGAATGTTTCGTCTGCAGTGTATAGTTCTGGGCGATTCAGTGTGGATGCATGTGGAAGGAGAGCTTCCCGGAAATTTCATGAGGCGTACATGAAAGATATAAAAAAATCGGTAGTGCGTGTTGGCGCGCAACTGGGTGAGATGTTCGAAAACATATTATGCGTTATGACATCAATCAATTGACGTTGGACTGAGCTTTATTGTTGTTATTGTGGCTAGACCGGGCCTGCATAATACGTAACACTTAAGCCCCGGGGGTCATCATGTTATGTTCGCACGTCTTAAATATGACATATCGTCAACTTGATTTCCACTGAGTCTCCCTCTGTGTGTATGTGTGTGTGTGAGTGTGTAGTGTACTTTTCTACGTATACGCTTCCCTATTTATGGTCCATGGATCCACTTTGTAAGGGTCGAGTTAATCCTTTAACTAGCCATTCAAACAGTCACATGTTGTGGAGGTCCTACAATCCGATTCGAATCTATATATAGTGGGCTCAAGAACGTGGTGTCACCATTTCTCAATGTTTCGTCTGAATGGAAGCAAATTGTATGTTTGGTACGCACACATCGCTTTACGTACTGACCACAGTCTTCTTTAGAATCAGGTACTTGGATCGAGTGCTTAAATCATTGAATTACTGCAATTATTGCGATAACTCGGGGATGTGGTAATACCAAAAAGCGTCGAGACTCGAGTTGGTACTAATCTTCAAGTATTCTCGTAAAGCTTATGGTCGTTGACCCGATTTACCTGAGACATACAGGGAATTGGCGATTCTTACGCATCGTAGCGACAGATTACATGATGACATGTATGTATAGATATCAATAATAACATAGAACATTTTGAAAATGTTGTTAAATGCGTCTCCAGTGTCAACGAAGTCTGGGAAACGTCATACAATACAAACCAGTAAGTTCTTGCGTATAGCGTAGACTCATGGCCGGTTGTGGTGTAAATAGACTCTTGCGTAACGATGGCGAAGGGGTGGAAAACAGGAAGTCTCGGGACAATACAAACGAGCTTCGGAGTTCGTCTGCTCGTGGCTGATATTTTGTACACATGCAGCTTCAACGTGAAGAGACAGAATTGAGATGGGAAATTCTGAACCGCACGATTCCATTGTATACATCACAAACACGAAGGGCTTATGTTGGCCAAATGTCATTATAGGGGAGTGTGTGCTGCATCGGAGCATAGGGTTAAGAGATCTTAATTCGCTTGCTTAGACCAAAGCGGCAAGGCTCGTATGTGATTTGTGATATGGTACCAAGATGGGGATTTGCGAGCTTTCTCTCCATATGAACACAACTGACGGTCAAAGTAAATAATAAGTATGCATCTGAAGCTGCGTAATTTGCAATAACTGGAGATTGGTATTCTTCGGTTTAACCTCAATATGAATAGATATTTCTTTCGATTATTAAGCAATGTGAAAGGTTCTAGACCAGCGGTTCTCAACCGGGGGTCCGCGGACCCCTAGGGGTCCGCGAAGCAATTTCAGGGGGTCCGCGAGACCTCTAAATTTTTAGAATGGCTGATAACCTAATTTTTATTTTATTTTTTAATTTGAGAAAGCATGAGGCAGTTTCGCACCACAACTGCTAAAACCTCATTACTCATATCATCATAATGTTCGTCTGACATGGACTATCGTAGTGTTGAAACTCGTTTTGTTGGGGATTGTGGGAAAAATAAAAATATGGAGATAGTAACGTCAATCAGGGTGACTTCGTAATGTCTGCGAAACCTCAATTTGAAGTTGTCAGTCTCATCAAATTAGTGAACAGTCGTTTGAAATAAAAATTTCCGAATTATTTCCATAATTTGTCCCAATAATGCAGGGAGCAGCTTCTTGGAGGTACAGGACTTTAATACAATTGAATATTCGTATTGAAATGGACCCGAATAATTTCGGCTGACACTCGTCACTCGTCATAAATCAATTATCAATGATATAGGCCTACCTGCTCTTTAAGCTCGGCTATAAGATTTTGCGCATTCTTATTGCGGATGCCTTATCGACAAGGCTGATTTTTTGATGAACAAGGAGTGTTTCGTTGCTATCAAAGAATTACGCTCCAACCCTGAAATCCATATGACCAGTTATATTGGTATGCAGCCTGGTCTTGTTAATGTTCAATTGTTTATGGTCGAAAATGTTTGCTCGTAAATATATATGTAAACCCGAACAGAACAAGTCGTTTCATGACAGTGTTTCTCTGGTTGGAAAACTTGGATCGCATCCTTTGGAGCATAAATATTGTCTATATACTATTAGATTGGGATTTCACTTTGACGGTAGAAACACTCTGCGGGCCGATAAAAATGCCGTCGCGGGCCGAATCCGGCCAGCGGTCCGTATGTTCCCCGTCCCTGCGCTAGATGCTGGACGTGATATGTTCATAAAATATGTGTTTCTTCATTTTGGTGCCATAAATGTTGCAATCACACCAAAAGTATCGTCGGAAGCGTTATGCGTTAATATTGCATTAGCCTCCATCTATCTTTGCGGAAATGGTTTTCGGCACTCCTCGTTCATATCAAAACGAAGACGTGGATTTTCAAGACACGACCACGTACTTCAAGAAATATAGCAGCAAAATTAGCTTTGAAATAATAAAATCCCACCAATTTCTACAAAAATAGTATGATGTTATGTTCAAGAAAAATCATTATTTTTCCGTTAATCAAAGCCTACAGTTCATATTTGCACGAGACAGATGAAGGTTGCACCATAATAGAGCTAAATTTGAACTAAAACTTGAGGGGGTCCGCGAGGGTCCGTGGCGGTTAAGAGGGGTCCGCGAAGCCAAAAAGGTTGAGAACCACTGTTCTAGACATATCCATGAATTCTAGCCATAGTCAAGAAAACCATTGCATTGGTCAAACCGCGATTACAAAAGATAATATGTACCAGGGGTTGGCAAACTGAGGCTCTTCTAGTCTTTGATTGCGGCTCTTTAATGATTGCACAGTTGCACACACGCTTCGCCATTTTGATTATAAATTGATGCATTTTATTTCGTAGTAACAATATGTGTAGATTGCGTGTTGTTTCTTTCCTTATGGTTTTCGCAAAACTTGTAAAATTTAGGAAAAGGAGGCAGTACAGGTTTAGAAATTTGCAATTGAACTCGTGAATCGAGTTCACAACTGTTTCACCATAGTGTCCTATATGGTGTCGACACAGGCAAATATCACGCCTCAGTGAAATTGTATCACGTCACAATTTCCATTTGGCTACAGGCAATTTGACGGGAATTTTTGACCGACTTGCCGAGCATTAAATTTGGTAAAACAGGTATTGATCGAAAGCTGACTCTGCACTGATTACGAAAATATAAATTTTATTCCGCTCGTGGCCCTGGAACTCCCACAATCAGCCTTGAATTTTTCATTGTTATGGAGATTGGCATCGGGACGCAACAATGCTGTCTGGCAAACGACAGAGTAGCTCAAGAGAAAAAGAGCCAGTCAGCATTGTTCAGCATTTTTGCGTCCCAATGCCAATCTTCATAACAATGAAAAATTCGAGGCTGATTGTGGGAGTTCTAGGGCCACGAGCGTAATAAAATTTATATTTTCGTAATCAGTGCAGAGTCAGCTTTCGATTGATACCCGTTTTACCAAATTTAATGCTCGGCAAGTCGGTCAAAAATGACCGTCAAATTGCCTGTAGCCAACTGGAAATTGTGACGTGATACAATTTCACTGAGGCGTGAGATTTGCCTGTGTCGACACCATATAGGACACTATGGTTTCACCCTCAACAGTGGATGCCGCGTCGTCAATCAATGATAAATCATTGTATCACAACAATGAACTTGATAATTAATTACGCCAGTGTATGTCGCAATCATTTCCGGACTAGCAATGGTGAATACGGCTCCTCCATTTTATTGTAAAGGCTAGCATCTCATCTGCGTAAGCAGTATCTTACAAAAAGACTAGAAGTGTGCCCTGCTGCAAGTCAGCAGATATGGAATCAAAAATAAGGAATATTGGCCCGGTGCAAACGACTATTGTAGTCGGCAAACACCATGAATACCACAAACAACAACTGTAGTTTGGCCAAGAAAATGTCGTCGATATTACCGAGCTGTAATCATCCTTAAATTCTTATCCAGACTTGAAGAACCTGCTCCGCACTGCTCAGAGACGTCATATTAGCCGGATTTCAGACACCTGGCAGCCAAGGTGAGACGCACCGTGTCACCACACAATAATAAACTTCATTTCTTTGTGATGTCATAAATTAGTATTTTTGAATTTTTGTGTTGTGACGTTTGAAGCCGAGATTTTTGACATGAGGATCGCAAATGAAACAGGTCAGCCCAGTGCCCACCCCTGCTATATACTATTATACTATGATATTACGTCCAACTCTCAGTTGCCAGTGACGTATACAACAATCTATACAACTTTGTAGTTGCAAAATGACTTGTACTGCCAGCCCGATGTGATTACTGTTGACCACTGCAACTTATAGACGCAAACAAGATAACGAACAAAACCTCAACACGTACCTCCTCATGCTGCAACGCGGGCCCTGTTGCTGCCTATAAGGCCAGGCATATTTTGAAAAACATAAAATAAACTTTAATTTGAGCTAAAAAATCCCAAATGCAATGAAAAAACGCAAATAAAATCCGAATCTTGAATGGATCGCGAGTCGCGACGCACCACTCGCAGTAATGACACCACGATCAGCACTGACGTTAGATATCACTTTCATCGCGTAGAGCAGAAAGCCAATCTACAGTGTCATATTTAAGCCGTATATGAAATTCATCTCCTGGTAAAATGAAGAAATTATATATCTTAAGCTATATAGATCGGTAGCGCGACAATGCATGGTATAAAGGAGCGAATCGGTTTCTTTAATGGGATAACGTCATGAAGAAAATTTGAACCGCGTTGTACACAGCCAAACGAAAGCTAAACGAGAATAAATTAATATCGTCGACTCCGGGCAAGTGGATATATATGCTCATTGCTCACCATCAGATTGCCGGAATAACTGAAACGCGTGAAAGCAATCACCATATGCTGATTTCCGAGATTCGCCGAACGATATTGTCCCGAAAATGTTTCCACGAAAGAATGTAGCGTGATTCCGGGAAAATTTGCGGTTCAATTGTGGCACTATGGATTGAAAAGGTTCTCAAAAGGTGTGACCCTGCAACATAAGTATTGCTGCAAAGGTAACCTGATTGCTAACAAGGCTAGATCCTCGAAGTAAAACCATTGATATATCAAAACATAGTATATACTCTACATCTGTTAGAACTGAATGGTTTTGCCCAACTAGAATTCGACTTTTCGCAATCTCCGCTAACACAGAATATTAAATATACCCTCTGTCGGCAATAAATGTCGCCAATGGTTGTAGCATATAATCCCTTTACTCCGACTTGGATTTATCTTCAATTTCGCCACGCGAACCTAGTTAACCTTTTGCAGACACTCACTAATAAGCATAAGCAATAAGTATAGTGCAAAGCGCAGTCGGTGAGGTTGTTGTGGGGCAATACAGTAGGTTTGGTTATGCGTGTGGTCAGTTTTAAGTATGGCGTATTTGTTGATGTACGGCTGTGACGCGTAAGATCCCAGCGGGTGTTCTCCAGCATGATTGTATGTATAATGTATGCTACATACAGCGCGCCTCTTCGACAGGAGCCAAATCCAATGAAACAGATAATCCCCGCATATTACTTCGTGTGAACTGACATTTTCTGACATGCCGATGGCGACATCATTCACCACTGATGCGATGGGCGTTCTTGGCGGGCAGTCGATGACAAGTTATGTCAGATATGCTCAAGTGTTTGTGACGACAGACAATATGAAAATCACAAACAAAGGTACTGGTATGAAAAGGATTGACATATGTAGTGTAGGCCTACCCTACAGTGAGAGTGGTAGTCAGTTATGCTTAAAGATGGTGCCTTCTTCCTCAAGCATTTCGGCACCGCATGAACCGCATTGCATTTCAGCCGGTAATAACTAGATTACCTGGATTGGCGACAATATTTCTCGATCGTGGTTAGAGTATGGTAAAACTCTGTGAAAACTACGTAAACAGTACATTGTTCGAAATTAACAGTCAATAAATGACCGATTTCCGACTGGTAACGAGATCTTGATCATGCTGGTTAGCATTATCTATTCCTTATGCCAATGTATATAATTCTATATAGGACCATTCGATCAGACTTGGACAACTAGATAATTCTAGTTGTCTAATTTCACTAAATTAGAGCGAAATGCCAGTAATCTAATTCTAATCTAATTTGTGAAATGCTTCCATGCTCTAATTCTAATTCTAATCTAATTTGTGAAATGTTCTTATGCTCTAATTCTAATCTAATTTGTGAAATGTCCGTATTCTCTAATTCTAGTTCTAATCTAATTATTGTTTTCCTGAAAATGCCTCTTTGTCCGAGGCATATTGCACTATTGCAGTGAGTTAAAAAGAATATCCCTCTTGCGCAGGGAAATCCAGTGCCAAGCCGCCATCGCCTTACTTACACCGTGCAGTCATAGTAGATATTATGACAATTATAGCCTGCTAGAGTAGCTTGTAGTCTGCGAACAACATTCTAGTTACTAAAACTTTACGTTAGTACATCGCCATTCTGACTAACATGGGCGATGCCCACGGTTACCATAAAAGAAGTAATATTTTATTAAAGTATAGTACAAATCGAGCCAAGCTTGGTGTACAGAAGTTAACCATTCTCATGTTTATGGGAATGCACTGTTGTTGCTGTTGTTTATTAAACAAAACTATGTGGCGCTTATCGCCTCACGGCCTTTTGCACCACGCACTGTGATTTGATGTGAACTGCATTTTGCTGTATTCATTTCCCATATACAATTTCATTCAATTTCCAAGTTTTTGCGAACTAAGTGGCTCTAATTCTAATTCTAATCTAATCTGGAAAAACCTTAGTAGCTCTAATTCTAATTCTAATCTAATTTGAAAAAAGCTGTGTAGCTCTAATTATAATTCTAATCTAATTTGGAAAAACTGTGCAGCTCTAATTCTAATTCTAATCTAGTTTGAAAAAAACTGTGGAGCTCTAATTCTAATTCTAATCTAATTCAGAAAAGCTGAAAATTTTCTAGTTGTCCAAGTCTGCATTCGATACAATCGTCTCCCACTCAACTGCTTCATATGGCAATCTCTTTGCATGCAATGTTCTTCAATATTCTTGTCCAATTTTCTACTAGTTGCTGACGGTTACCCATGACAAGTGTCGGCCGAAAATGTTAGGGTTTATATCAACATCAATATACTATTCACCGTCTCTTTGTTCAATGGAGACATGATTCAGTTATATAATACGCTTGGGCCGTATACCGACCGTGGACTGTTGCTCGCATCCAACTCAAATCGCTTCTTATGTAGAGCGTATGATTGGCTTTACTAAAATTATTACATAAATTCGTGCATTTGTAAATATACAATTGAATAATATCTTCATGTTGAAATACACCACGATATTTCCTGCTGGCCCTCTACTAGTTGCTGACGATTATTCCTGACGAACGCCAGCCGAAAATATTCGAGTTTATTACAATAACAATATATTCTTCAATTCTATACTGGAGTTCTGTATGTCCAAGAGACTCCGAAAACTTGCAAATATCTATCTGTCTGTATATTTGCCACTGCGTATCACGACAGACACCGTCCCGCTGTAATTCTAACGAAGGACATAGTTTCCAAGTTCGTTCGATGGGTCTGGCAACGCGCAATGTGGGCGGAGATTGAGCAATACAATAAGAAAAATAATATTTTTTCAAACCATACCTGACTATTATATCGCTTCACTGACATTGTTTCGTTCCGTGACTAACGCGAAGGGTAACCCGTTTGATAGGATATGAATCAATCGGCAAGCTTTAATTGGAATCGTAAGGCCATTGACAGAATCTCGCGTCGTGGAGAAAAGCCTATCGATTGACCTCAAATGTTTTAGTAACACCAAGTATACTGCATAAGTAATATTAAACATAGTTATATAATTGTAGTAAAGTATTTTAAATGCAATTTTAGTTCGCAAAAACTGCTATTTGACATACTTTATGACATTTGACCAGCTCGTCACTTGTTGATGACTTTTTCAAGATTTAAGGTTAAATTTTTCAACTGTCTGACATTTCCTTGGCTATATACAACAGCTGTTCGTCGATAATTAACGTTCTGCGGGACGCTTGCGGCATTTAGCAGGGTATTTAAAACTAAATGCCCTTTGACCCATGGAATATGATACATCTATAAATGGTATAGGCCTATGTGAAATAAGAACCACATAGTGGATAGTACACTACCATACAGATAAAACAGATCAAATTATCTGGTTACGGTAGGGAGTATCAATTGTAATAATTAGATTCGGCCAGTAAGAATCTACCTTTCCAAGAAACGAGATTATACGAAATTTTCGGTTAGAGTTATTTTATCAGCGGGAAAATTCTTTTCTAAACTCCCGTCCGATAGTGAGAGCCTTCGAACTGGTCGTAACACAGCGCCCTCAACAAGTTTCTGAAGACTACCAGTATCCATGCACATTGCACACGATATCTGTGATCTACCCCAGCATTTTCTCAAAGCATCATAAATGAATAGCCATAATATTAACTGGCATGGTTTTTCTCGTGATCGAAAAAGGTACATATTTGAGCATCCTTAGTATGCCATCTATTATGACGTCACAATAAGTGTTTCTCGAATACTCGACTAGAAATTAAATCACTCAGGTACTCGATACGTCGCCATCCACAGATTATTAATATCAGGAATAGCTTACTTACGGTTCTCTAAGTGAATCAAGGTCTGACAAGGGTGCAACTAAGTATGTCTGCTGCCTGCTATGCAAATCATACATTGGTGAGAGAATCCTGTAATCGAAGGACAATTGATTTTCGTCCGGTTGAATACAGTGCGAAGTAATATATTACCTCCAAAAATGACTATTATCCTTTTTTGGTATTTCTTTTGATGAGTTTTGCATTCTTTACATCATATTTTTGTATTTCTTTTACCCGACTTCAAACGATCACGATTTGGCCACTGATAACGAGTCAGTTTATTGACTCAACAAAGCGTGCTTTTCTCAACCTCAAAATGCCTCAGTAGAAAGCGTTCTTTAAGTTTATTTTTTGAGAAGTCGTGCATGATGTCCAAAATACCTTCCTCAAGAAATCACAGATTTGTATTGTACCGAGCTCCAACTTTTTTGGCGACCGGAACGCGGAACTGAAAGTCCAGGCGGGATTATTGGGTTCGGGCTTGTGACTGAAAAAAATTTTGGATTCGAATCGGGCCTAACAGCGAGTCGCCGATCTAATTATATGAACTTTCCCCTAGAAGGGATTCATTTACTTTTACTCCCTGACTTTTGCCTGTTAATGAAAGTTAACAGTCACATAGACTCCCATGATTTCGATTCCGAATGAATCGGAAATATTTCTCGCGGCGGTATGATACCGAATATAAACCAACAACATCATCAAGACAAGGAGATGATATCGCAGTAAAATAAATATAAACAGTTGAACAGAGTTTAGGAAAAATATGCATTTGATACCATTTATCTTGGCGTTCGTGACCCATGGCGGCCGGTCAACTGCCTCGGCACAGTTTATTGACAATATACCAATTAGACCAATCTGTCAGTGCTGCACCGAAATAGTATCCTGAGAATAGCAACTGTTACATTAAATTATTTATAAAATCCACAATGTGTGGGCTGAATAGCCCTAAATATATAAACCAGCACCAAAGCGATAAGAATATAATTGAAGAGCCAAGTGTAGACATGGAGTGTACTGTATGTTATCGACTCGGAAACTAATTTCTACCATCAGAATGAGATACGATCGGTATGCAGCGATAATTGTTGCCACAATTTGCACCGCCGCCGCGAATTGGCACATCGAATAATATTATACAACGTAATGTGTTGTCTAAACTCGGGCTGAATTTCTGCGGGTCTTCAAGCGTTTCGCGCCATTCATGAAAGAACGGCTGTGCTTCTAAACGAGCTCTTTGATTTTATCGGGAGATTTCAAAACCTCTTTAAAATTTAGCCCGCTAGAAATCCCACGAGATAAATATTTTCTAAATCTCAACTATTTGTACCGATGCCGACATCTAATAAAAACAAGTTAATTTCGCTTGAAATTGCAGTTACAAATCGCGACAACATATCATATTCAATATTAAAAATATCTCATCATCTCAATCATCTCGACAACCTACCATAAAAGATAAGTCATAATGGTTTCTGATTGCATGGAATCCCTGTATGCGAGTTGATTGCTGGGGAACCATATTCCACATATTCGCAGTGTACTGTTCTACATTCTAGCCGCAGCCTGATAACGACGATCGTATATACGTCACGCGGCCACCACGAGGATGCCATACCGTTTGAAGTTTTAAAGCTTATGGCATGTGTTAATCCGCCGATATGTCGAAACCGATAACAAGATCAAAATCAAATTCACTGATACTTTCAACTATCACCGAACCTTACATGAGAATTCACGTGCAATAAGTTTGAATCACAGTGCGCTGTATTTACTTGAGGTATAGGTGGACAATGGACATGTAGTCAATTCTAAGCTGTCAACATGAAGCACAGGTTATACTCAACCTATACAGGGATTTTTGTGTAAGCGAATAAGCTCCATGTACTATACCAGTAGTGCCAAATGTGGGCGATATCTCCCCCAGTGGGTCATTTTGAGAAAGAAGGGGACGGAAATGCCTAAGGGAGGACTGAGGGGCGATAGGGGGGGATAAAATGTTAGAACGCGCAGTGAGATCTATTTAATTAAATCGGTCAAAGATGCACGCGACGACGGCTTTTTCTGCATAGGAGCCGTAAAGAAGGTCAAATCAGCGGAAAGTAGACGCGGAAACCAGTTTTCCGAGCTCCTACCCCATCGGAGTTGGACTTTTTAGTATATTCACCAGCGATCAGAGTTAGGTGAATAAATTTCCCGATTACATGTCCTCTTTTTCGGATCTGTAAGGTGGTGGGGGGGGGGGGGCGAAAATTTGTGTCGAGATGAACAACGGAGCGATGAGTCGAAAAAGGTGAGAACCACTGTACTATACAATGTACTGTACGTTATACAGCTTGGATAGCGGTGGCATCCAACACACAACTCCAACGATTGATCAGTGATTTAAAGTTGACCTAAGTCCACCACCCCACAATGAGTTTATACAGAGAAGTAACGTTAATACATAAAACACCTCCGTTTTCAATAAAAATGCGTCGACTAATCCTAGTGCAAAGCATGATGGATCATTGCGAAACTTCAATAGCGGTGGTTTTATACTTCATATCTGAAGATCATATCGAAGACGGCAATCCCCCGTTGAAAACTATAATCTTTTGTCTTATCAGCAGTCAGCACACGTGCTTAGGTTTATCATCCCGAATTCTGCGAAATTATGCTGTTACAACCGGAAAGTTTCAGCTGACGTCATATCTATTAGATATTGAACGGAGTGCGTTAAATTAATTCCTGGGGTATTATAGCAAGGTCATCTTATGACTGCGGTTTCAAAAACAAGCCATTCGCGATGAATACGCTGAGATTGGCAGCAATATAGTTGATAGTGTTTAGGCAGGGTTACCATACGTCAAGGGTGGCCAACCTTTTCAGCCAAAAGGCCATATTTGATTGACGAACTATTGCGCGGGCCACTTGCCGCGCCAAGCGCGAAAAGTTCAGAGGTCAATAATATTGTCACTTGACTATATTGCGGGCCTGCTGTATATCGCTGGGCTCAGTTTGCAAGGAATGGACTATTCCGCGCCTGGGCATATTGATATCGAAGGCTTCGACCAACAGGTGCCAATCATTTTGTGACTAGGTTTCATAGTCGACGGTGTTTCTGCGAGCGGAGACGCCAGGTTCCATATGCTGAACGACACTTTGTCTCGTAATCGCGAATATAGTTAGACTCAATCTGATACATTAGGCGTTCTTTCATTTTCAGAAAGGGGTAACAATATTAAAAGCAAGAAATCGAGTGACAACATGTTGCGCGAAGCGTGTAGAAAATTTTTACTTTTGATAAATCTGTCGCAAATTATTCTGCTTCAAGTAGTGTACGAAGATCTACCAAAATGTGACTGGCTCATGGATCTGCCAATGCGTCGGAACTGATATTTTAGTCATCACATCTCGAGTGTTGCGGCCAGACTAATCAAAATTATGGTTGTCTTTGCAAGTTCACAATTTGCAATCCATTTTTGATAATATTACTAATTTTGGAAATTACCTCGCGGGCCACTCAAAACCTTCACATGTGGCCCGCGGGCCTCGGACTGGCCGGCGCTGCCATACGTCCTCTTTTAAGAGGATTGTCCTCTTTTTTGACTTTTTTGAAAGTATCCTCGGAGGACGCCCAAATGTCCTCTTTTTAAGACTTTGTCCTCTTTTTTGAGAATTTTTATTAAATATAGGATAAAATTCGACTGAGATACAGTATATCAGCACTGAAGTATAACACCCCGGCGGGGTATTCCGGGAGCTGAGCCAGAAAGTTGACCTTTTTTTCGTCAACCAACCACACAGTGGATTTTACTCCAGTATTGGACGTCTGAAAATTTTGAAAAAGTGTCCTCTTTTCAGATCTCCAAAATATGGTAGCCCTAGTTTAGGAAACTACAGACATAGAATCATACCTCTTCATCGACTTGAAGCAATATCATTCCATATCATAATATGCCGGACAGTACGAAACCACTCACCATGTGTACTGTAGCCAACCGAACCATACATACATTTCGAGAAACAGTTATATCACTTATCGCTAATTGAGTATGGTAAATAGTGCTATTATGATTAGGTGAAATATTTCAGCGGATCACATCCTAAGTAACACGACAGTATCAAGTTACATGTTGCGGTTTCTTTGACAAGAATTTCACACTATTACGAACATATCATGTAGTTAACAGCACCGACTAATTGTTGAAACCGATATATTTAGAATCAAAACAAAGAGAATCGTATACAGGAGAATGGCACGCAGTGTTGGATTAAACTAGTCAGAAGCGTATATTGCCGAATGCATTAGCGAGCTCTACCACAACAAGCATTCTACGGATTCCAGCAGCCAACATAGGACCTTGAACATGGTATACTAAAGTGATCGTTATCTTTACATTACCTCGTATACCTGGTCTGCGTGCTTTGAATTCATCTTGCTAAATCCCTTGACTTTTCTCCTGTCAAATTCCAGAAAACAAAACTTGGTATGGAAGAAGCATGTTCTATCAGAGTAATTCAACTTGCCATAGTTGTAAAACTGATCCTGTTACTTCCTTAACTCACAAAGCCCACCGCCGACAATACAAGATGTGATGTTCGCAATCAGTCGCGAATAGCTTGAGAATAAACATGCTGCCCAATCACGCTCCAATACATTATTTGTCAACCGCGGAAGTCGTAAATGCCACTCAATATCGCGCCTTGCTCTTGAACATGACCGAACGGATATTCTGGATTGCGGTTAGCCTATCTGTAGTACTTTCGTTTGGGAAATGAATATTTCGATTGATTTAAGTAGCTTGATCCTCAGTTGACGAAGCGATATAAGGCTCGTGCAAACTGTTCACTGTGTTCAGTTTTCACTTACCAACTGGTCTGCTTATTCGTTCAATTTTTTGTAGTGACTCGACTGCTGCATCTATTAATTATAATCATTGATCATATTCATATGGCTTGGTCATTTTTGTGAGTCGTTGGATGCTGCCGGTTGCACGGCCTACTTTTTTTCTAGGCCTTTCAAAGTGAATGACGGGTAATCGAGATGATTAGCTATATCTGGGAAGATTGACTAAAATTACAATGCAAAATTGACAACAATAATCACATCCAGTGCTATGTATGCATATAGTATATTCATACTGTATACAGTTTGGGCGAACGGGCAGCATGTTGCGTTTGTATCGGTGTGCGTATTGGTTCACATAGGACGGCGCAATGCGCATATAATATATACCTTCATGATATCGCCTAACATACGTCGAAGAGATCACTTTATGGCAAGCTGATTTAGTCTTGTTGCTTGCGCGAAGAATTGCATTTAAGGCCTCTAATAAAAATGAAATGTAGAGTGACTGCAATGAGAGATTAAAAGGTCGATGTCATGCTTCCAAACCGAATTACAAAATGCACGCGGTTTAGTCGCGGTTTGCATTGATCTTAGTGAATATTACAATATTTGACTACCGGCTTGCATATACGCCGTAACGAATATAAACAAATGGGCAGTGGATTCACATCGATCATACTCAGTTATGACACATTGATATGCTACATTCTGGACTGGACTTACGTAATATTTATATTCGTAGCACATCCACTAAATTTAACACAAAAATATTACAAGCAACAAAATTACATATTAGATTACACATGGCAAAGGCCAAATATAGCGCAGAACCATTTAACGTGATACAAAAGTCACTATTAGTTCCAGTTTTAGATTTCATATACGTGGTGTGTTTGAAATAATTTTAAAGAAGCGACAAGATTCTATGATTTGTCCAACGGCATACAGATTTCAAAAATGATAGTAGTCATAGACCTGTCACGACATAGTATCGAGCTCTCGTCTCGTAAAAATACTCACGTGTATTAAGAACTATTATTCCACTCAAGACTTGAATTATTATGACGAAATATAGCTTAAAAGTAAGATGATTATGAACCATATCGGCTTACATCTCACCAATGCTAACTCAACAGCGACATCTACACTGTCTTAAACGATTGAAAAGCAAGCTCATTTATTCCCACGGATGGGCTGATGTAAATTCGAATCCAAGTTCGAGTAAAATGAAAACATGCTTCGTATCATATTATATCCTATTTCATGTCCGATAATTGAGTCTAGCTCAATTGAATATGGGAGGTAATTCTATAGCCAAATGCAACTACAGATCCAGCTCGGCAAAGCTGCAAATATATGATCCGTTCGAAATTACCAAATCCGGTATATTCAAATCCATGCGTATCGTGTTTCGACCCAATGCAGGACGAATACAACGAAGAGAGCCTGAAGAAGCCTCAAGAGAAAGACAGGTAAAAAGATCAAGATCGAACACTTTTGTATCAGGGATTAATGCTAGTATAAATCTCAATAGACCAAGGTAGATGTTACATTGATAGACCGTACTTGATCGTTTCGAGACCCTCCTATCTGTTCAGCACATCTAGGTTTGCATTTAAAACAAAAATCCATTCAAAACAAACAAGTTTAAAATATGACCCTTGTTTAAAACATGATTTCATTGTTTTTCCTTTTGTGTTTTAGCCGTGACGTCACGCATCTTTATAGGGTAAATATGGCTCCTTCGACGAAAAGGGCTTCCGACCACTGTCACAAACAGACCAAAAATATCTTTAACCAGGACTACATCGCTATCCAGCATTTTTACGGTCGGCGGGGCTCATCATCAGAACACCCATTCGGCACCAATGATCTATATCTACTTGCTATAACTGTTGAACCGACGACGATTTCGAGGCTTGCAACCAGTCCAAATCGTACACGTCGACTATATTGGTTGCAAATCGTCTGTAGGCTCATATTACTCGATTTTCGAAAGTATTTACACGATTATGGCATAATTAGACAACGTTTGGAAAAAAAACATTTTTCTTTGTTTGTTAAAGGCAAAAGTGGCAGATACCGTACAAATGCAACCATAATTACATCGCATTGAGTGTTCTTTATCGCATGACACATTGTTTGTCTTAGGTGGGTGAAAATGATATGATTGCGTTTACAGCGTAGCATAGCCCATATCTCATAATCTATTCAGAAAATTGCACCTATTTGCGTTTTGCGATTGTAGTTTTATTCTTCGCTATAGTCACTCACAACGATTACTATTTAATTATGAAAACTTTCAAAGATTGACTGCTGAACATATGTGACAAGCCCCGTCCAAAATTCCATCAAATGCTTACATGACTAATTATTATCTGATCTAAATTCCTGCACTGACTGAAATGAAATTTTTTGACAATTGCTACAGCAGGATAATAGAAATTTGTGTTTTTTTCTCATTCAAGCATAATTGGTGATAACATTGATGACCTCTACTCAAAGCACCCCGCATTGTGAATTATAAAAAATGTTACTAGCAGGCCTAAGTACCAAACGTCTCATCGCGACAGGCCACGAATCTACAACGTTTAGGTAATCGCAACAAGATTTGAACATGACATTTCTGAACTTTCGACTCTTCATTGGCGTAACAAAAATTGAATACAGGATGATATTTCTTCAACATTTTTGCAAAGCAAAAAACTGTGAATATCTAATTTTCAGAATTGTCCTCGCGGGTAGCAAGAAGTCACACGCTGGCCGTTAATTGGTATCATCGGCGGTTCTACGAGTTTTATCCGCTCCAGATAGACAATGTACAATGCGATACGATACAAACAATTCGATGGTATGCACAGATGGATGTTAAAACGACCAAGTGCAGCTTCTTTAATCTAGCCTCCATATCGGCATATTGCCAGATATAACAGTGTTTGTTCTTGGTCAATCTCTTCACCTGTCTTTTAGACGCTTTTTGTCACTGTATTCGTCCTTGAACGAGCCTTTTATCAGGATCTTTTTTGCTACAACAGCCACGCTAGCCATACGTCCGTAAGTTACTGCTCTGCACTGATAGAAATATACCTGTCGCTACTGTATAAGATATTCCCTCTGACTCTGAGAGATGCGGAAACGGCCATGCATCAAACTGACGATTGTAATTACTGCCAATGTTCATCAATCTCAATCCACGATAATTCCGAAACTACAAATCATTCGCATACCGCTAGTAAGTGTGTTTGCCATCGCAACTGCATTTCTAGCGATCTAGTGACCTGGCTGTCAGAGCATTAAATTACACAATATGCTTTGGATGACAGAAATTGATTTTATTAGTGCTTTACTATTCCCAAAAGATGCCCCATCCTATGGTCGATACAGAGAAGCCATATGTTTTCGACAATGTAGAGGTGCTTGATATCTCAATGAAGATTATCTCAAAATATCTATACTTGCGAACGAATGTAATCCGCTTTAGGGAGAGCTTTGAGACACCATATGTCCGATCTTAAGCCATTTGTTTTCAACAGATATTATACGGAATTCTGATTCAATTTAGACAATTTCGTCTAAACGAATTAATATTCAGATTCGGTAGTACTAAAGGCCTGCTCGAGCATATAGGCTCTAAAGCAGTGCTTCTCAACCTTTTTGACCTCGCGAACCGGCAAAACTTCGGAACATATAATGCGGATCGGTGAACCTTCAAAAATCAAAATTAACCCCAAATTAATTTTCGACATATATATGCAACTCAAACTAACTTCATTTAATGCTGCCAGTTTGATAAATATTCATACGCAGTTCTATTGAAGTTTCTGCAGGTCGAAGCTCGCGAAGTCCCGCGAAGTCCCACTAACTTAATTGCGATTGTTCGGTATCTGTTGACAGAAATGCGACCTTGCTGTTTGCTGTAGCCTCTATTAAACTGCAAACTTTCGTATAACTGTCGGAACTAAACCAAACACTGTATCGTTCCAAACTTCCAAATTAATGGACAAGCGTCCGACTTCGTGCATTTTTTAATTGAGATATAAAAGTCTAATTTGGCGGACCGGCAGGATACTTGCCACGGACCAGCGGTTGAGAACCACTGCTCTAAAGATCACACTCGGCCAACCCAATATGAAATAGTACATTAATAATAACTTCAAGAGGTTAGCAGGAATATCGGAACGAAACGACATATTCACGTTTTCCTCAACCCCAGTAAACAGGATACAGGTTTAGATGTTTTATCGATGCCAAGTCTTATTTATACATGCTGGCCTAATCACTATAGTTCAACACTACTATGATTTTAGAAACATATATCCTGTTGCCAGTAGCAATTTCTTGACAGCATCAACATTATTATTAAATTTTCCCACCTATATCTGCACAGAAATAGTCTCAACAACTTTCGATATTTTATTAGCATTATCTTGTCATGCAGCTGTAACAGAATAACGATTATTGACTGAAGGAATGAACGATACTTATACACGTACAAGATGATTTTAAACTATTTATGGCCACGCATGTAAACGACGTCCGCAAATATACGGTCGCCGAAGATTTAATGTTGCTCCGTTTCACACGCAAACACTTGTAAATTGCCACCATAGTCCATTATGGATTATCCATGGCTTTGCGCTCGACTTATATTGAAACGAACCGAAGTTCTGTATCTCCAAGAAGCTCTTCAACTTACATTGTCCGAAATTTATATATACCCTTAGTAGCTTACAGGCTACTTCGATTTCACATTACGGATTATAAACGATTTAATACTTTTCGAAGACATCGATACTTTTGCTCGGTTAATTTATACGGTGATTGGGACATTTCATTGTCATTCACTGAACCTAAAATATAATCGCAATCTTTTGATGTCAAATTCTTGCTGTGACACGTACCCAAACGTTCTGAGAGCTACTCCAAGTCAGCAATGTTTTGTCGCAGCGCGAGTGCGTGAAATAATTGTAATTGAGTAGCAATTTATGGCATTACCTCCACTTTAACTGTACTTCAAGAAGCAAAAAAGACTACTTCTTCCTTGTATAATTTATTGCAAATACCTTCAACTCCGTTAATAGCGTATAAGTGGTATATCTCGTGAACGGCATCGAGCTTTAGTGGTATAGCTAGATATCTAGTTCTGGATATCCCTGCGGTAGTAGTCAATTGGTGCATATGTTACTCACACGTCAGTCAATGTTATTTAGCGAAAGTTCAAAGGCTGTGGTTACATAAGCCTGGACAGTGGACAGACTATTCGTATATTACGATTGTGCCGTCAAAATCGCGCTATTCGGTGGCTTACTTTAAGCAGAACACTTAACGAGACACACGTATTCTCCAATAAAGAATTCACTGGACAAGAGATCGTGGTCAATGAACAAAGAATTATGTCTTGGTTTTGTAGATTGATCAACCATTAATCCCGTCTTAAATTCATAAATCTTGATGGATTTCATGCAATCCTACGAAGGTGAGATTTATATGCATTTCTATCAGTGTCGGTATCAAGTCGCTCCTTCAAGTTGCAAGTCATTTCGAGCTGCTGGCGACTTTGTGTCAAGTTAAGTCAAGTCAATTCAACATTTTCCACGCCGAGTCGAATCGCGAGTCAGGTCACGCAGAACGACTCTCGAATAAAGTCAAGTCATGTCATTTGAAGTATTCCAATATCGGGTTAATTACGAGTCATCAAATATTTAAGTCGCTTGAGATAACTAATACGCGGATGTAGATATACATATGCAAGACATATATAAGCTGTACCGCGTCAAACTCGTGGTATAAAACTTGGTGCTATGCTATTTCATATTTACTAATACAATACCGATCATGGGTTATGTGTTGGGCCGCGTGCACCGAGAGTGCTGAAGCTGAGCATGAACAACGATAAAAATCGCCTAATCGTTTTGAACGATTGCCTTACAAGCCGTGAAAAAATTTCCAGTTTTCTCGTTCTATTGAGATATTGATTTTCCGCCCATCTTCCCATCCGAATACCATCCGGATACCATCTTTTCCTATACAGATACCAACACTTGCTGCGCAGTGCGCATATCCTCGTCATATACTCGCACTACAGCCTTCATATATATTTTATAGTAGGTATCAGAGTTGGATCAATTACATTAACTCAGTTCAATTACAATTACAATTACTCCCTTGCATGTTTCAATTACTTTACAATTACAATTACTCAATGTTAAAAATATCAAATTACAGTTACAATTACTGTTAAACATGTGATAATTACTATCACAATTACAATTAATGTTAAACATGTAATTGTTGGTGTTCTTTGACAACTGTAGCGACGTAATTAGCAACAATCTCAAGCTATTCATGTTTCATTCATGATACGTAGAATACCCTTTAATTAAAAAAAAATCCGAACGTATTCGAACTATTCCTAATCATGAGTACTGAAAACTACAAACACAGAAAAAAACTTCGAGCGACTGTTAATAAACAAAAGTTTGAGCGACTAACAGCGAATAGGCTTTAGGGCAATCAATGAAATGTAATCAAATGATTAGGCTACTCAGAGCTGAGTGAAGATAATTAAATGTAGTTGGTAAGGCGTCAGCGATGAGGATGATACCGATAAGATGTGTAAAATCAAAATATATGCAGAAGGAAAGAACCTCCTGATAACTACGAATTACAACATTTTGGTTCGCATTTACATCTTCACTTGCTCGGAAACTGTTAGATTGAATTCGATAAACATTAGGGTGCGAAAAATTTCTGGCCCCAGTAAATGTGGCCAAGATTGGAGGTAAGATTGGGATAACATCTCAACAAATGCGTGATCAAGTTTGATGAAGCCTTGATTGGAACTGGAATTTCTTTTGGCAATTGTTGCAGCAAGCCTTGGTACTGATCAGAGATTTAAAAATAAAACTCCGACCGTGGTGTAGGAAATGGTTCAGCACAGGTTTCAGAAGAGTTTGGTTGCTGTTCATCCATTTTTGAAATATTAAGATTTAGTTTAGCCCACTGGTTCTCCAACTTATTTAGACACGCTCCCCTTTATGACAGTGACATATTTCGTGCCCCCCCCCCCCTTATCGTCATATCACACAATGAAACCAGATTGTTAGCAATCCTTACAGATAGTTTGATGGTATGGAAGGTTATGACTGTTCCTGAGAGAATTCTCCATTATGAAATCCGGACGATACACAGAGCAATAACTATGGAGTGGAGGTGAATCGCGCCAAGCGCGGAAAAAATTTCTGTTTACCAGAGCTTCACCCCCCTCCCCCCCTTCAGATGCTTTCACACCGTCCAAGGGGGCACGCCCTCCAGTTTGAGAACCACTGGATTGGCCTATATAGTAATTCACAAAGTTTTCTGTTGCTTTTGAAGTATGGGAAACAGTTTAGCATGGCTGAATTATCTAGTTATTACGCGGCACGCATAGAGCACCGATGTAAATAGACAAATTGTTACAGGTGACTACTGTGTACTAAGGCAATTGTACAATTACACAAAATAGAAATGCTTCAATTACAATTACATGAAAAAATGTAATTCATTACATTCAGCTCAATTACAAATTACAATTGATCCAACTCTGGTAGGTATACCGATAGGCTATAGGCTATACAATGCCACACATGTTGGCTTAAATTACTGAATCGCCATTACTCCAAGGACTTTATTAGCAAATTCATTTCACGGAGTTTGTTGGTCACAGCATCGGTGATAATTACACCAGGTAAATGATCAAGAATAATTGACATAAAAGTCAGAGAATTTTTAATCTTTGGTGAAAATTGCATGTTGAAGATCCCATGAATTGATATCATCACTGCCTATGCCTCATGAAAGCTGTGGATCTTCGTCACCTGCGTCCCATCCAAACAGACTTTCCACTCTTCCTATGCAGTATTGAAACAAATGATAGGGTATCCAGAGTTGGGTGTCTGTCAGTATACGAAAATGATTTAGGTCAATACACACACACATATACACATTATGGGTCTTCAAAAATGATTTTTTTCTCAAATCGTACTGGCTACTTGATAAAATTGTTAGGTTACCTAGTTTTAAGCATACTCACCAAATTTGGTTCAATTCCAACCAGTAGCCGCATTGCTACAGGAGAAGAAAGTTTCTATTGTTATATAAAAATAAATACCAAAAAATTTGAAAATTTTCTGTTCACCCCATGAAAGTGTTAGGTTGTCTATAGAAACGATGTTCAACAAATTTGGTTCAATTCCAACCATTGGAAGCAGAGTTATTGCCGTCGAAAAATTTGGATTATGAATAAAATAGTATTTACGGTGATCAATTCTTTAATTATTTATTATAGTACCGTAAATACTATTTTCACACTGTGCACTCTCTGACTGATCAACTACTCTTATAAAAGACAGCTTAATATTACTGGCAGCAGATCTGGGAGGCGAGAATTTCTCCAACATAGACAAGTTCAACTTTAAGAAGGCATCACTCAAAGTGACAGAGCTTGCTGCTGATGGACACTTGGACAGGCAGTAGACTCACGTGACTGCTGAATACATCCAAGACCATGATGATCTTCGCTCACCACAAGTTCTTCATTGTTATCCATCAGCATCAGTCCCATCGCAGGTACGCTGGCCTGCAACGTGGTGTGTTTGCGATATAAATGCATTCTGTAACTGTTGTATGTCGTGGCAACGTGATCGCACGACCCAATTTTACAGCAGTAGGCCTACGTCCGACAGGAACCATGGTCTCCGCTGCGCAAGTGACTCAGCAGGTGAAGGCGGCTAAAGAATGCCTTTGAAATGCAACCCTCAGCTGGACAAATCCAATCCATAATCCAAAAACATGCGCTATGGCTGATAGTATCCGCTGTTGTGCACTACGATAACAACCCAAATAGAGAAGAGACGTCTTTGCCTGTCTGGGAGACGCAACTTGGTTTTTGCCTTGCTAATTACCGAAATCGAGTTACGACAACACCCACGTTAGCCACGTATCATATTACAACGCAATTGCTCGTATTAATGACCACGCGCGCAGTGCGCATATACATAACCCAGTTTTAATAAAATATAGGTCCGTCGCACATTTCTGATATCACACCTCTAATTACAGAAAGCGAGTTGCGACAAAGTAGACATACATACAGCGAAGCATGAGATCTCATCGACCTCGGTTCGATATCATATCAATCAGAACCGGGGGGGGGGGGTACTACATGCTCTACGCACGAATAGAACTCTTAGGTATTCGGGAAATCCCCGAACACTTTTTATGATCGGTATTGCGTGCGGGAAGCAGGAAGCTTTCAGAATTGCAGCATAGATTTCTTGAAAGTATCCCGGCCATCTGAGAGTAAAGTATTGAGCGCATTTTGCGATTCAATGCTTTCGATAGCTCTAGATTTCATTTACAAGCCAACAAATAACATGGAAGTCGTTACAGCAAACCGCTGTATTAACGAACTTTATAAAATCTTAAACTGGCTTGCAGATAAACATTTGGGATCAGAAAGCGCCCTTACTGTTTCAATACCTGCTAGATAGCCGTGACGATGAAAACAATTACGGCATTGCCGATAGCGCAGGGTGATCGCCATGTCATAATCGGGCTGCTATAAGCAAAATTTTGAAGTCTCAAAAAGTCTTTGATTCGTTTCAAGCTCATAATTAATCAAGTCATATTAACCATCATTCCGCTCATTGTCTGGACTGCTGCTTGCACTTCAATATTAATTCCCAGAATTTGCTGTTAACAAATTTAGATGGGTAGTCATTAGTCAAGCAATCAAGGAATCCTTC
This sequence comes from Botryllus schlosseri, assembly GCF_051294905.1. Lineage (NCBI taxonomy): Eukaryota > Metazoa > Chordata > Ascidiacea > Stolidobranchia > Styelidae > Botryllus > Botryllus schlosseri. The sequence continues at coordinate 6,867,991 of NC_137246.1, forward strand.
TCAGTTCATTGACGTATGAAACTATGAAGAGTAAATAAGAACAAAGTGTCGGGAGCATAGATATCAATAGGACTGAAATTTATCCTCCCTTGAAAACTCCATGCGACCATAGTGTTTTGCATTATCCGTAAAGTTCATTCACACACGCATGGCACGGCTGAAAAACTTATAGTTCGTGTGACGCAGAATATCACGTAGCAGTAGCCTGCTCGACTCCATCGGTTGCAGAAATAGTCCCGAAAGATCTATATGCGTTGCTATAGTTTTGATATACAGAGGTTGACAAGTTTATGATTGCTATTACTGTGCGCATAGTCGCCAGCTTTACACATATTTCTTATAGTAATCCGCACGACAAATTCAGAGGTGGGGTCGCAGAACATTTTCAAATCGAAATTTAGGGTCGCGAACGTAAAAAGGTTGGGAACCTCTGCTCAAAGGAATGACATCTGATGCAGTGACGTGCGGTCAGGGGAGGAATGTGAGGCAGTGCACCGCCTGTCGTCAGGATGATGTATAAGTAAATTACGAAAACCTTCAATGGTCATGATATTTTCCGTCGATGTTCATGAATACCTAAATATGAACAATTTTTCATCCAACATCACCAATTTTCATATTAATTGTTAAAAAATACACCGTGAAAGAAGAGGAGAGGCACTAGTGAGGCACGGGCGGGTCGTGCCTCACCTGCGACAGTGCATTTCATCATAAACAGTTCCGAATTTATAATAACTTGTATTAATCAAATGCTATTGACGCACTAATCATTAAAATCTGAAAATAGCAATGTCAGAGCACCAAAGTCCCCCAAATTCGCCATGGAATGCGAAATTTCGCTTTATTACGTACGATCACAGCACAATAACCAGGAGAGGCACCATCGAATCTGCCTCTTTCACCATTCGCTAACAATTGGATAATCACAGAACAGTAAAACGCATTATCGATTTAGGAAACCGATAGTGTTGTATGAATCGTGGAGCTGCGGCGGCCAATTCGTAATGTAGAGCAAATACATACCCTTGCTGATGTAACTGTAATGTATTTCCCCTCCATACACGTACCTTACATTGTGGTATGTAGCAGTGTTGGGATCAAGTCACTACCTTCGAGTCACGAGTCATTTCGAGTCATTGCACATTTTGACTCGAGTCAAGTCAAGTCAATCGATTTTCGAAGGTGACTCGAGTCAAGTCAAGTCACTCGATTTTTGGAGGCGACTCGAGTCAAGTCGAGTCAAGTCAAGTCAAGTCACGAGTCAAGTCACAATTCAAGTCAAGTTGCCTTTTCGAAGTATGAGGCATGATTACGTCATTGCATTTTGCTAGCTGTCTGAAATACAGATTGAGTGGTCATTGATTCTGAGCCAATGAACGAATATACGGGTAAATATACATGCAAGAAGGCGCTGTATCGCTCACATATTCGTAGAACTGTTAAGCTACGTAAGTAATTGCCTAGGCTCAGTTTATAGTTTCCAGCCAAAATAGAGAATAGAGAAACGAATTGATAAGATGCAATACATTACCCATTTACAAATTACTATATTCGAATTCAATTTCAATAAAACAAGAGGTTTGGTTAAGGTAAAAACAGAAAACAGATATATTCATTTTTCTATTAAATTACTTTACTATACTAGTTTAGACATCGTACGCTATAAGCTTCGATGACTTAGTTTTCGGTCAATTTGATTGTGAAAGAATAATGGAGGTAGGCCTACAGTGAAACGCCCGATCATTGAATTAGTCGCTCTCACGGGTTACACGAGCGTATCGCGAGCAATCCGACCGTATGCAAGATACAATGATTTTTATCGACACCGATTAGTTGATGACTTGAAATTGACTCGTGAATTTTGCTCCCGAGTCACGAGTCAATCCACATTTTTGATACGTCGAGTCAAGTCAAGTCAAGTCATTTTAGCAAAGTGACTCGAGTCAAGTCAAGTCATACGAAAAAGTTGACTCGAGTCATCCCAACACTGGTATGTAGGGCGGCAGGCCCAACAGCTATACTTACATAGCCTGCAAAAACAATCTATAATCAAAAAACGAGCAACTTATCGCCCTATCTACCAATATGGGCTACTGAAACAGACACTTCGCCTCAGAGTGCAAAAGTGGTTAAGCCCGACGGTTACAATGCGAGAACCGACCAGTCACTATTAAGGCAAGTTTTTGTTGCACTAAACTCGCGAGAAAATTGCATTTAATGTTAACAAAAGTTGCAGTAAATAGTTGCATTTATAATTTTTGTTGAACTATTAGGGTATGAGATACTCGAAAGCATAGGCGCCGAGTTACGGGGTGGAACAGCCACCCCATGACACGTTTATGGGAGCGGCCACCCCATACACAATGCTTAAACGTCTGTTAATTAACGAGTCCATGACATCGCGTAAATCATCATCATTGGTTTATTAGCAATTTTATCAGTTCAATGCACCACAAAAATGCGATACAATGAAAAGACAGGAAGATGTCGAAGCGACAAGGAGTAGTCTATGGAATCTGACACCCACCTTGGCCTAGGCGATGTAGAGAGGAGGCATGCACACTGAATGAAAGTAAAGAAGATAGTATAGAAGAAGAATGCGACAAGAAATAGGGCGGCATGTCATGGGAAGCTAGATCGATAGGTCAGTCGTGGTCCCGTAATCTTGAGGATGGACTGTAAATGCCAACTATTTAACATTAACCGATATGCGCGCGCATAATTGAATGCACAGCTTTGTCGGCGACGACGAACTAGCGCTTAAAACGCCCCAATAAATTGTAATCTGTGATTAGTAATCACTAATCAGTCGATTTCGACATACCTGCGCTGAGAAACACCATCTCTCTCGACCAGACGAGCGAATTCACATTCTACTTCTCTTAATTAAATTGTATTTGCGCGCGTATTCGTTTACAAAATAATTCTTGAGTTAGTTTCGTTATAGTCCCTCTAATTAGATCGCAAAATAGGTCAGTGTGTTTGTGTATGCCTGCGAATTGAAAGTCATTCCTGCGCAAGGTGCGCATATTCACTACTCCAACAAGGCTTTGTTAACTTTTATCGGGAAATGCAGCAATGCAGCTCAAACGTCATTATAATGAGCAAACAGCTGTGGCGATGTCAGACTCGGAACCCCATTGTGATGTACGCAAGTAGAGGAATTGCCAATTAGATGCGCGCTTTCTCGTATGCTACCATCTGTAGGCTACTAATTCTTGTCTGTTTCATACACTCGTATTCCCTCGATGTCACTTGTCAGCGTTTGATTTGTTGTTAATACTGTTTTTTTCGTGCATTTTACGTTGGTATCGTTTGTTTCTTATTTATCTAGGATTAGTAATTACCGCCAATCATTATTTCCTCGTGTGTCGTGCTTCGTATTTATACCCTGTGTTCTGTTGTCTACTCGTCTTTCGTTTAACTGCACTCTGGATCGTGTCGCTGTCTTGAAGTCATACTGCTGATAATATACTGATTTCATATTGCAACCTCGTCGTATTGAGTTATTGTTCAAATAAGATCAAGAACATAACAAATACTGTGCACTGTGCAGTGCATGGCGTTGAATTATGTTGTCAAATATTAATGCAACGCGAGATTCTCGGTGGCGCACATTCTGAATTTATTCGATTAGTTTGAACGGACGTAGGCTATTGATTAGCGCTAATATTAAAGCAGGGCCGGCCAACCCGTGGCCCGCGAGGTAATTTTAGAAATTACTAATATTACCAAAAATGGCTTGCCCAGATTGTGAACTTGCATGTGGCCAACCAAAAATTTGATTAGTCTGGCCCCAACACTTGGGATGTGCCGACTAAAATATCAGTTCCGACGCATTGGCAGATCCATAGGCCAGTCAAATTTTGCTAGATCTTCGTACATTACAATAAAGCAGAATATTGTGCGGTAGATTTGTCTTGAGTAAAAATTTTCTTCACGCTTTCCGCAACATGTTGTCACTCGATTTTTTGCTTTTAATATTGGTACTAGGGATGGTGTGAACGTGAGGTTCACGTTCGCGTTCTGTGTGTGAACCTCGGAAATTTAGAGGTTCGTGTTCACAACAGAACCTTGGTAGGTTCTGCACTGTGAACCTTTTGATAAATTGTAATTTTCACTCCATTATAAGATCTTTGGCTCAAATTTATTGCATTTCAACTGCGGGCCACTCCATGCATGGTGCTGGCAGCATAAAAAATCAACGCTTAACGAGCGTGCACCATGCACCTCGACAACCTTAAAAGTTTTATTTGCTTTGTTGCAAAAATTTTCTCGGAATAACCAGCTTTCCGTTTGTGAATATTTAGTGACTATCTGCTGTGAGCTTGACCCGCAATCACACAACATCACGAGCGATATACGTAGTCAGCGAATGATGCTTATTCAACCAATCAATGACATTGATATCGTCTTCTGATGTAAAATATCGAACGGGCGTACGGGGTCAATCTTGACTTCATATCTTTACTGTATCATTAAAACCAAATCCTTGCGATTAAGGTGCTTGCAACTGCTGCATCATTTGTTGTTGTTTGTGGTATCGGTAGCGAGTATTGAAACCCGTTGTACACTCTGCTCCATATCAATGTAGCAATACTCTGACACCGAACACGTTGTCCGGTCTGGCTAAGACCGTTAAGGCGTAAGCTTATATTCCTTGGTAAGTCCTCGTCCAAATTGTTGGCAAAGCGACGGAATATAATGATTTTACGCAATTATTATATCCTTTGATTACCGCTGTTTGTTTGTTTTTGGGGTATTCATGGTGTTTGTCGACTACTATGGTCATTTACACCAGGCCGATATTCTTCTTATTTTCCGTAACTGCCGACTTATAGCACGGCCCACTTCTAGGCTTTTTGTAAGACACCGCTGACGCGGATGAGGAGGCGAGGAGGAGCCTAGGTAAACCTCCAACACTTAGGTATCGGAATTCGGAAGTCGACCTCGGTCGGACTCGAACCCGCACCCATTGGTGTTGCAGCCGCGGATTATACCACTGCGCTATCTCGCCACCTCGATTACCGCTGTTGATGATACACTTAGCGACGTTTAAAACGCCGATATGTACTTCAGCATTGTGGCATTATGTGGACCGAGTCATCGCTAGGTAAGGTATCGTGTATATTAATATAGGCTATCACTTCATTCGAAGATAGGGTTGGAATTAGCAATATGACGTCACGTGACGTCACGAGGTTCACGTTCGTGTTCACACAGAACCTTTCAAAAAGGTTCGCGTTCACACGAACCTGAACCTTTCAGAGGTTCACACCATCCCTAATTGGTACCCCCTCCTGAAGATGAAAGAACGCCTAATGCAGTGGTTCCCAACGTGGGCGATATCGCCCCCCATGGGGCGATTTGGCGGTCTAGAGGGGCGAAAATGACGAAGGGGGCGAAAATAGCAAAGGGTGCGATGACGCGTCATAACGGCTGACCTTTCTTTTAGTCAACCCACGGAAATTTAGTTGCAAAAGTGTCAAATTCGACATCGAGCCGAATAGTTGACCTTTTTTTTTTAGTCAACCCGCCGGTGATTACAGTTTGTATGCCCATTTTTCGGTACACAATATTTGGGGGGCGATGATCGGTGTTGAGCTTGAAAAGGGGGCGATGGGTCGAAAAAGGTTGGGAACCACTGGCCTAATGTACCGGATTAGGTCTAATTATAATCGCAAATGCGAGAGAAAGTACCGACCAACATGCGACCATGCGTTTGCACTCGCAGAAAGACCGTCGACGATGAAACATAGGCATTAAATGATTGACGCATGTTGGCCGAAGCTTTCGATATCGATATGTCCAGGCGCCGAATAGTCAAGTTCTTGCAAACTGAGCCCAGAAATATCCAGCAGACCCGCACTATACTCGAGTAACAATATTATTGACCAATAAAATTTGAAAGAATTTCGCGCTTGGGGCGGCTAGTGGCCCGCGCGATGGTTCGTCAATGGAATGTGACCCTTTGGCCGAAAAGGTTGGCCACCCCTGTACTAAAGCATCAGAAGATGTGTGTTAGGTCGAGTTATCATAAGATACGACAGGCCTGAATCATCTAAAATCGGTGCCATTACAGAACTGATCTTCAAACTTCAATCTTATTAATTTGTGAAATAGTTCGTCGTCACCGAGGTTGCGTATTCAATTGTTCGCGCGTGTGTTGGTGAATAGTGAATAGTTGATATTGAAGCGAGATCGAGGAATCCCTAATTAATCGCTGGGCTCGCTGGCAAGCTTATGCGCGCTTGTACGCGTATATTCGTCAACACGATGAAGCTTGCCCTAATAACCGTAATAAATTGATGCTAACTTGGTAAATTTGAAACAATTTCAAACCCCTCCCGTTTTCATCCTGCCACCACATGTAAAAATAAAAGTCGGCACCTATGCTCGAAAGGGTCCGCAATGCGGGAATAAATTCCCCAAAAGACCCAAACAGCATAGCGATAACCCCTACCTCTAAAACAAATCAAATGACACACCCCCAACCCAGGTCTGCAAAACTTGACCCAAGACATTTAAGAAAAATTCACTCTCGATGACTTTATCAAAAGCAATAGCATGGAAAAGGTGACACAGTGGAAATGTAATTCACATAATTAATAAAGCGATCTATTTACACATTGTTCGGGCATGGTCGTGCTTGGCAGGGGTAGTTGAACTTCTTGCTTGCAAGCCATTCTGTCATAGATAACAGTGAGATGCAGCTAACTCATCATAGCTCTTTGTTTTGCTAGAAATAGTTTATAGCATGTTATTAAATCATTCCTTTACATTTTAACGCAATATTTGATAAAAGTTGCAGTAAAAATTGGTATGAAAAATAGAGAAAAGTTGCAAAATGTTGCACTATAAAATCCCTCCAAACAGCTTAAAACATCATAGTGCATAGATTCTGCGTATCTAGGAAGCTGTCGGACGCTGTATAAAAAAGTTGCAAAAACTTACCCTAGTCATTATACATCTATAAACATAGTCGTTCATACGAGCAATTGCGTTGTGACATTATACGCGAAGACATCTTGCGCGGCAGGCCTATTACCGATGCGATTGTTCGTTCAGGCCAGCAATGATATCGTACGCGCCATCCAGATAAATTCATTAAAGTTAGCACTCTTCTTAATGACGCAAGCTCCATCTCAGTTATGTGTTCAACTCTATTCTTATACTGCCGCCGTGACACAAGCAGCGACAGTATGTCAACATTCAAGGACTTTTGATCACCGATTTTGAGATTACCTAAACCCTATGTGGGTGTAGTCACTGTCAAATCTCAGGTATAGATCTCGTTCTTGGTATTGTCTTTCTCGGTCGTGTCCATTCTCTTGACTGGTCTTTCTCGGTATTTTCTGTTCTCTGTATTGTCTTTCTCGGTAATGTCATTCTCGGTAATGTCCATTCTCCGTAATGTCATTCATGGTAATGTTCATTCTCGGTGATGTACATTCTGGGTAATGTCCATTCTCGGTTATAGTATTCTCGGTAAAGTCCATCTCGGTAATAGCATTGTGTTAGTATGGAACCTAAAAAAGGTCATCACTTCGACTCGACTCCAAAATGACCCGCTCGACTGTTCATATATTTCGCGGCATTTATGGCGTTTTTCAGATGACCGCATGCCCATTAGCCTAGCTGTCAAAGCTGTAAAGGAAGACGAATTTCCAAATAGGAGGACACTCAGGCGTACTCGGAGGACATTTTCGATTTCCCGAAAAAGCAGGACAAATCCTCCAAAAGGAGGACACATCGTAACCCTAGCTGTACCATATTTTGTTTCTATAGTTATAACGTTTCGTATTTGTATTGCTGTAAATTATTTCATGATCGTTAAAATGGACCTATCTAAATCATTAACTTTTGTGACTGGACCTTTGCAAAAAGTTGAGTATAGGCCGGATATATTTATTTGTTACTCCATATCCTCAATTCGGGACTTCGCTTGCGCGCGTCATCTTGCGTTGTCAATTACTACAATGTCTGATGGTTATGGCAAACGACACTAGTAATATACTATTAATTGAGTCATTATACGAAAATATTGCTGAACTATTAGCTGTTGTACATCCGGGAATCAAACAGCTCTGGTGGGATCCATAACAAAGCAATTAGGGAATAGTCAGTCAGTCGGTCAGTCAATGCCGTGAATATTATCATCTGTCTGTCGGAGAGAGGATCCCATGCACTACCTTATGTTCCAACCATCGATATAATAGACAGTGGTGCCAGAAGCATATTCAAATATTCTCATTGGACGAAACATGTTTCGTCTCCAAACCAGAGACTATAGCAGACTGGCGGCAGCTATTCATGATTGGTTACGACCCCTGTAAAGCGACGTTCCCGACACAGCACTGCTCATAAAAATATGACTTTTACTGGACAATGGACTGGACATGCTTTGCCGATGCATGCATGAAGTACATTACTAACTATGCCGCAATTATTTACGCAATTATTCGGCAAGTTTATCATTTCATGTGACAAGCATCATGGGTTGCAAATTGTTTGCAATTACTTATCTGCTGGCCCGTAAAGAGAAAAATATTAAATGTCCGTGGCATACTAATGTCGGAAACGGCAACCGAAGGCGTCACTCAAAACTACGTATTAATAATAATAATTACCTAATTATTCCACTCAATTACAATGGTTTTATAATGCCATTGATTGGCACGGTCGACAAATAATCTCTCTCTCTCTCTCTCTCTCTCTCTCTCTGTCGCTAAATTGCCCGTAAGTCTTGTGCAGAAATTCGCGCCTGAATTTCGTGATATAATTTCTCATCCCGGTTCCACCTAAAACCCTCCTTTATTTGTTAGTACTTCAGGTAGAATACAACAGTCGGAGCGTTGAATTCCAAAACCGTTGCCACAGAAATAGTAGCCTGAAAGAGCTTGCAAGACCACTCAGATAAGAATCGCGGGTTCTGCATGGATGCTGTTGTCTGTGGAATCCCTGCTGTTTTTCGACTAAAATGGTCAATGGTCATTCACGTCATTCTGCATTTGTCGACTTGTAGCACGCCCCACTTCTAGGTTTTTTGAAGAAAAAAACGAAAAAAAAATATTTATTTCACATGTCACGATTACTAAGAGGTGGTCAAAGTAGTCGAGCAAGCTACTGAAGTACGAGTAGAAATATGGATTTTAAAAGCACCTTAAATTGGCAGGCTTTAATTTATGTACTTGCGAAAAATTGTACGCTCTCATAGACTGTCAAGCGAACACAATGACTTGGACTCAGACTCGAGTCACAGCACTATGTCTCGGACTCGACCCTCAACTCCCTGACTTGGACTCGGACTTGACTCGGTGGTGCATTGAAAATGACTGGACTCGAGTCAAAACTATAAAGTGAGATTGACTTGTAAGTTGGGTAAGGCAGTGACTAAAAAGTCAATGCGACTCCAGTGAGAGTATTCCTATGTGATTTAATTGTGTATTCACAGCGATTGATTGGAGATATTGAACTTCAGTTTGAACTCAAAATTGTTCTACCTACACTACAATATAATCAGCTCCTCAATCATTTCATGCTCAGAAGTTTTACTGAATGGATTGAAAATCCGGTAAGGAATTTCTAATTGGAATATATCCTGGAGTCAAATCACCATGTTCTTGTGCAGTTTTCGAAGATTATTGATTTATGCTTCAAAATCGGGTATTCGAGCTGGACCAGTAGCTCACGCAAGCTTGAGAATTGAAACAGTTCACGTCTCGCAAAATTTTGGTGAAATATCACAGGCTTATCACTGAATCCAGACAGTGCCGTTTTCATCTTTATCAGCTTTCATATTTACTAGGAAGGGAAATATTCTACTCATAAATTTTGGAGAATATGCCCGTCATGGAGGCCTAAAAGGAAAATCGGTTTTCGCTACCGGAACGTCATGTCGACGGCCTTGGTCGCGTCACTGATGATAATCCACGATCGTTTGAAGCTGAGATTAAAATCGCGCAAGACAGTTTCTCTCAAAAAGCCACCACACTTTGCAGTGAGCAAGAACTGCTCAAATACTTCACAGTTCTTTCAGCACAGAATGAACCACACTTTCTAGAGATTTTGCCTCGTACAGAATTAGTCCATTGATGGGCAGGATCAACATTGTCAAGTAGCAATGGACTTTTCCAGTACTGCTGATTAAATGGACGGACGACTCTAGATTGCCCTGAGTGAATTGATTTATCATTTTACTGAATATTTAGCTGCTTTATTCATCAATCGTTTCAACACTACGCAACAGTTGCGTTCTAAACCTTCACCGCCCCCATTTGCTCTCAGCGCCCCCCTAGCGCGAAATTTCGTAGCCATCGCCACCTCCCCCCCCAACCGCACATTTCATGGCCAGCACCCTCTTCACGCTCGCGAAGGCTACCAGGCGCTGGCGCTGGCACCCACTTTGGGAACCACTGATGTAGCCTATACAAATGTTTAAAAGCGGAAAATATGTTCCACGTCTTTTGTCCAGAAGGCTTCCGCGGTGGTCTGCTAAAACAGAATCTCACGCTCAAAAGTTCTCTCTCTGAACTCATTTACTAACTTTTGTAAAAATTAAATGCTTGTTCGTACTCCGTGACAAAATTTCTCTCGGTCTCTCTCTCTCTCTCTCTCTCTCTTTCTTCTTGAAAAAATATAGTACTTCTACTTAACAAACTGTAAATAGCGTAAAGTAAGTAAGTAAGTATATCACAAACTATTACAAAGTAGAAGTAAAAGTATAGGAAAATAGATTTACTTGAGTAAGTTCTACTTATTGCTTTTAGTCGTAATTAGTAGCTCAGTAAATTTACTTATCTCTTGTTATGTTGTTAGTTTTTAACTATTATGTTTGTTCTGTTTAATAATGTTGCCCATTATTCTATAGATATTTTAACTATATTCCTACAGCTCGACCTCTGACCATTTAGTTTGTTTTCAACTTCATTATGACGGAGAGACTATTTAGATAACTTACCTACGGTAGGTTAGTTATCCATAGAGAAACAGTTTCAACTAGTAGCATGGCATTTGTACTCCACAAATAGAGCTGATGGATAATACGTGGGTGGGAGGGGGCTAAGGAAGTATTGTATTTTGATGGCGATTTTTTTATCAATAGACTGTATGTATGTCTCTCTGCAGTAGAATACGACAGTAGTAAATTACAGAGGTGGTCAGTAACGAAGTACTTCTACTTTTTCGAAGTACTCAAGTAGTTTTCCTCTACTTCTGGTACTTATTCAAGTAGATCTTTTTTCGCTACTTCTACTTCTACTTCGTAATATTTTGTGAACTACTTACTGACTTTTCGCTATTTTCAGTTTGTCAAGTAGAAGTAGTTTAATCCAACAATAGCCTAAGGAATTTCGTGGCTGTTTTCACGTAGTGGCAACATTTAATTTTCATAAAAGTCATGTAATACCCAGAATTTTCGTTGCTCTTCGCGCACACTAGATATGGCCACATTGTCGCCTACATCAAATATTTAATCACCATAAGTCTGGCCCCATAACGTTTGAAACTACCGTTTCGCAACCTAGCAATTACCTATTATACCTAGCAGCCCATGACGTACGGGGAATTTGACTTTTTTTTAACGTTAGACTTGTTTTAGCAGACCGCCGTTGAAACATTCTGGACAAAAGACATGAAATATATTTTCCGCTTTTTAGAAGTAGTATTTGTATTTTTCTTTCAATTACGAGAATTATACGTTGAGTTCTAATTATAGTTTCAGTTCTTTTGTTTGGAGAATATACATGTTGAAGTATAAAAGCAAGTGTAGTAATGCCTTATATTTTCAGAAAATAAAGCAATACACTATATGGCATTCTTACGATCTACCATATTCTTAATTAACGTATACTAATCCCGCAAAGTGTTAAAGCCGTATCAGGCACAATTTCTCCGTATTGCTCTTCGACTTTCCATTCGAACGAATTACGATCGTTTTCACAACTACTTACTTACTTGAGTTGATATAAAGTCAGTCAATTCTACTTCTACTTCAAGTATAGTTTTAGGTTGCTTATGTCAGAAGTACTTCTATTCGCACTTGAGAAGATTTTTTCCGTCGCTACTTATACTTCTACTTGAGTAGCTTTCTTGACTACTTTGACCATCTCTGGTAAATTAAGAGTTCAACACCTCTAGCTGTGGGGTGTGAGAGTAGTATTAGAGTAAGACAACTTGACGAAGTAGGCCAACATGTATTGTGAGCGTTGCGTTGTGTTTATTGCGAGTTCCACCCTTTCCACAGTTATATTTGGCCCGCTATTCAGTCTTGCGACCGACATTTGTTAATATGTGATCCACTCTTTCCGCCGCCTTGATTTGAGTGGTTGTGTCATGGTGCGACAGGTTCTCAGTTCCGTAGTTTCGGTTGGTCCGCCGTTTAGTGCTCTTCTATTTAGCGTTAATTCTGGGAGGAAAATCCCGAGAGGTAGAGTGGTTTGAAAATGCATACGCGTTGAAAAAATAAAGTTGATTGATGAGCAGAGCGGCCAAAGAACTTATAACTTAAGATGCATTTCTAGAATTTTTTAATGGTATATTCTTAGAATCTTAAAATGTGAAACAGGTCATATATTTTAGCGCACGATATGCTCAGTTTAGTGTATTATTAAATTTTTATGCAATCATTACCCACCCCACAAGATTGCGATACAATGGAAAGATATAGGAAGGTGGTGCCGAAACGACATGCAGTAGTCTTTAAATCGGACGCCCACTTAGGCCTAGGTCCTAGGTGAAGCAAAGAGAAAGGCATGCACACTCAATGAAAAGTATTATAGAATATAATATAGATATAGACAAATGAGGTGGCATATGACGGATGGCGAGGTCGATACATTAGATCGTGGTCCAGTAATCTCAAGCTCTGTCTAGTATGTTCATTATCTTTGTGTTTGTCAACCACTGCATGGAACCTCCCAAATATATGCTATAGCTTTAAAGGCGACTATAACAATCTCTATGCTGCATTCAATCCGTGCCTATATAACCTGCTTTGTGTTGTTATTGTTGTATTGAATGTTTTGCTGAATTGATACCCTTTTCAGTGTTTAAGTAAACATTATGGATTATGGCTGACCAATTCCAATACACCGTTTTCATATTGGAGTATCATGTAGAACAATTGCAATGAATGGTAAAGCCGCAGATGGGATGAATCCCGCGTCAAAAACAACATCCGATGAATCGCTACTGCAAGCTGGGATTTTTATCAGAGAGAAATGGAAGATAGTTAGTATTTTCAAATTATTATGGATTGATTACAAGTAGGCTACTTTGACTGCAATGAAACAGAACTCCCTTATGATGTTATACTTGTGCTAAAGTTTAAATAGGGATGACACCAGCGAGTGAAAGAGCCTTTATGGTATTTCTGCAAATAAGAGCCATGCACACTGAATAAGAAGTGAAAGAAGATATGGTAGCATGACATTAGGGTGGAGTGGAAAAGTTGAAAAATTTCATTTTCAAGAAGTAGTCTTGATATATGGTGCCAAATATAAAATGAAATAGGCATACTTCAGGCATGATTTTGGGCTCATGCACCCTCTAGGAGCTGTGCAAATTAACCGATCGAGCCGAAAATAGCTAATTCTACCACATCTTGACAACCGCTTGCACTACGCAAAGCTAGTTTTGCATTTGAAAAATGTGGAAATAACATGTTTCTATCACCTCCATCTCGGCATACCAAGCTTAGGCTATAAGAAAGAATTTATGTTATGCACAATTCTTTTTTATTCAATCCCGCAAACGTCTTTAAGGGCTCTTTGCAGTTGCATCTAAAATGACTCGAGCTAATATGTTTTTTTACTCCTGCAGACTCGTAAGATTGGCGGAGGAGGCTTTGGTGAGTATCAAACCTTGAATCAATTTATTCTGTACATATTGTAACTACTAACTAGTTCCAACCAATGTGGGTATTTTTGGTGAATCTGTGACACCTCTTGCAGATCAATATATTGACGTTGTACATTGCTCTGGAGCACTAACATCGATCATCCTCCAAATTATTGACCCATAGAGAGTAGATATGTAAATTAATGGTCCTAAGGGACTGCAAAGTGTTGATTGTGACTGTTGATAATTGAATATTATGTAGATATGGTCTAAACCAGTGGTTCTTAACCTGGGGGTAATTACCCCCAAAGGGGTAATTTACCAATTTTTGGGGGGTAATAGACATTTTTTTAAACTTGTAATGCTGCACTGAAATGTTTTGAAACGTAAATATGAATGTAGGCTAATTATCTTTCTGCGAGCTTGTATATATTTTGTTTCACTTAACACACCATGCCTGCTGTGATATCATATTAACCACTAGTGATTATGAATAACAGGATCGAATGTAGTTTAGTATAGTGCTAGGTAAGTCCAATTTGTTTTGCAGTAGTGGGGATCATATATTGTTACGCATGCTGGCAAATTGAAAGACAACGAGGGTCGTCTAAGTTCAGCTTTACACCTATAATGCAGTAACAATATCATAGAAATAGAGTTATCAGTATTGAAAAGTTTAGTGGTCTAGTCTAGTCAAAGAAATTAAGTCTAACATCATCACAATGCCTTCGAAGAAACGAGGCAAGATATTGGAACCTTTTGGGTTCGCCTTCAAAATGAATAACCAATCTTCGTCATCATGGGATTGAACTTTCTGATTGAATTTCATTCAACTTATTGCCGTGAAATAGGCTTTTCTGCAATGGTATCTATCAAAACAAAATATCGAAATAAGTTTGCGATCGACAATTACAGGAGATGATGTCTTTTATCCTCCCCTTTGTCTAGATGTGACCACCGAATAACACAAAAACAGCCTCCGCCTTCCCATTGACATGATCTTTGCAACAGGCATTTGAGTGTACATTATGACGTCACGTTATGATGTAATATTATGATGACGTCACGTTATTTTTTGAAAAGGGGTAATTGCATCCCATCATTTTCTTCTTGGGGGTAACGATATGAAAAAGGTTAAGAACCACTGGTCTAAACAGTGAATACATTTTGCTAGGTGATGCGAGAAAATTCATATTACTTAATTCCTTGATTGTTTTGAAGAATTTAACCTTGAGTTCCATTAAAACAATTGCTGATTGATTATTAGGCCTACCGAAGTAATCCTATTTCTTTTATATATCAAATGATAAATTGCCATTTATTGGTTCACTTTTTACTATGACGGTTGTGGAACAGCTTGCAATACCATATAATCAGATTTGCCTGTAATTATTTAAGAGATTTGTCCTTATTTTGAATCACTACTTGATTTGTCCATATCGACCCACCAGCTGTAAAGGTTGCCCTCCCTTGACTTGTACTGATTCAACAAATAATCAGTAGGATGTACTACAGAATAATGATACCTCCCTTCATTACATTATACTTTTGTAGGCGAAATTTACGAGGCTCTGGATACCACAAATGGGGAGGCAGTGGCTGTCAAAGCTGAGTCTGCCAGACAGTCGAAACAGGTTTGGCTATTGCTGGTGTAATTGTAGTTATATGCAAAGTCCAATGCCTGATATACAGGTCCTCAAAATGGAAGTTGCGGTCCTGAAGAACTTGCAAGATAAACAGCACATCTGCCGGTTTATTGCGTGTGGCAGAAATGAAATTTTCAACTATGTTGTGATGTCGTTGGTGGTAAGAGTATTTGCTTGTGCGGATTTTGATGTTACACGTGACAGAGTCTGATCTTTCTTGCCAAGTTCGCCATTAACAAAATAGCTTGTACCGGGCACTTGAAACATCTTGTGCTTTTGATTGAATCTGTAATTTTTTTGCTTCATTTTGCTAAAAGTACTGGCCTCATTTCTTGTGAGATCTAGATAGGGAGTCCCACTAGTGCAGTGGTTCCCAACCGGGGAGGAATTCCCCCCTTGGGGGGAATTTTGCAATTTTGAGGGAGGAATTCGACTTTAGAATTGTAACGGATTCCCCAAATTGTTCATGTTCGAACTGCCATGCTAGTCAACCAGTTATATCCGAACGTATGCTCCTTATGGCTGTTTTTGTTTGCTGAAAGTATGTTTAAATGCTATTTGAAATTTATTTTTCACATACAAATCCCCCCCACCCCTATTTTAACTAGTTCAGATGTGCTGCAGTTTGCAAGCCAATTTTGTAGGCCAGCGACGGCCTCTCAATCAAATATATCGTAAGCGAGTAAATGTCGTGCCGAATCCATCACAAAAAGGCCTCTATTGAAAGTATTTATCTTATATTTTCAAGTCAACATTTTCAGACAGTGACTAAATATTCCAACGTCATCGATTCAAGTCAAAGAGATCGCTAGCCTTGCTTTATTCTTAGTGAACAGCTACCCGATCGAAAAAAGACATGATAAACTTGGTGCAATGTTGCCGAAACGTAATGGGTGTCCTAAATTTCAATGAGCTCCAACAGGGAATCTGATCACGTGTATGTTATATATCAGGGCTGTAACCCAGTCACGAGGCTCCGAATCACAAGTCAATCTCACTTTCATAGTTTTGACTCGAGTCAAGTCGAGTCATTTTCAATTCATCATTGAGTCAAGTCCGAGTCCAAGTCACTGAGCAGACGGTCGAGTTCGAGTCATGGTATGAGTACGAGTCCAAGTCAACACTGTTTGGTGATATTGAATGATTTGGATTTATGATATACTAATTTTCCTCACTTTGAGCAGTTTCTTGTCGCATTGTCAAGTACCAGGATCAATAGACGAAATTCCAACAGGGTGGCCACTTTACTGTTCTTCGAAATTGCAATAAAATGTCGGTCTTGGCCGTTTTATAGTCTCGAGTCATATGGCTTGGTTCGAGTCATGCACAATGACTCGAGTCCAAGTCGAGTCAATACCCAGATTGTCTCGAGTCGAGTCGAGTTATCAGAAAATGGTGACTCGAGTCAAACTCGAGTCTGGTCAACCCTGCTAT
Source organism: Botryllus schlosseri (assembly GCF_051294905.1). NCBI lineage: Eukaryota > Metazoa > Chordata > Ascidiacea > Stolidobranchia > Styelidae > Botryllus > Botryllus schlosseri. The sequence goes on from NC_137246.1 coordinate 6,884,910, forward strand.
ATATGAAAGTACCACTGTTATTGGCCAAATACACGTACGCAAACTTGAGAAAAAAATCGCCAGACCTGTAAATTTATGGATACTGATTTTTCACAGCAGTTATATTAGCGATTGGTGCATGGTAAGCCGAAAACACAAATGAAAGTGGGGGTCTGTTGAGTCAAGCCTTCCAGAATTTGTGTGATTGGGACCAAGACCATGGTTTTTGGAGGCACTGCTAGAAACAAACACTCGGTACCGCTCGTATTATCCTCTCCGTCAACAGGTGTTTGCGCGGTAAAAATTACCATTTTTAATCATCGGACAGATTTATCCTAAGGGGGGAATTTTGGCTAAAATTTCGGCTAAGGGAGGCACGAGATGAAAAAGGTTGGGAACCACTGCACTAGTGTAATACCAACACATTTCGATGGAGGGTATGGCCTCAAACACTATCTAAGTTCACCATATCTTGTTTTGATTTGTAATAGCCTACTTTTTATCATATGCAAGCTCTTCGTACTTGCAAAATTAAACCGCAGACCGCACCACGTTTATTTTGCTCGGCTTGAGTGGTTCTGATTAGCGATTGAAAGTAATCCCCAAGCCTAAAATTCAGGGTGCAACTTATGGTGCTATTTTCGGGTAGGAAACCTTTGTCAACTTGTCATATGCTTGCAGGGTCGTAACCTCGCAGATTTGCGGCGTAGTCAGCCTCGCGGGATGTTCAGCATAAGCACGACCATCAGACTGGGATGCCAGATCCTCACTGCCATTGAAAGTATACATGCCATTGGATATTTGCACAGGTTTGAGTTTTGTACTGTGTTTAATTGTATTTCGATGTCATCGAGATGATCAAACCACACCATTTTTGAGTCCCTGCATGTGATCCTTTTCTGACTTTTTTAGTGTCACGTCTAATTTCTAGTACGGGAACCGAGTGTTGTGTTGCTGCATTAGGCCTATGGTAGTACTTTTCTTGGCAACTCTGACCATGAAGCAATCATCCGTTACCAGCTGTAAACTGTGATCACAGGCTATATGTTGAGCGAACCTGTTTCAAATCCTACATTGATGGTGGAGATTTGAGCTAGGTGATTTTGAATTGTATTTTATTCAATTATAATTGAATTATGGAGGAATTAATGGTCGACATTTCGTAGCGTCAATTACAACAACCTATGTATAAGTAGTATTATGCTCCATATTATAGGGTTACCATTCGTAGTCCTTTCGGATTTCTCCTACTTTTTCAGGTTTTTTGAAAATGTCCTCCTAGGACGCCTATATGTCCGTCTTTTTGGCAATTCGTCCTCCTTTACAGCTTTTTCAGCTAAGATAATGGACAGATTGCATAAATGACGCTAAATAGCAAACCTACCATATCACAATCTGTTTTGTGTGTCAGACTGACACAAGTGAAGATAATTATCAATGAGTAACAACGGTCAACAGCAGTATATGTATGGTGGTGACTGGTGGTGGTCATGCTTATGGAGAGAGACAGATGCTCAGATTCATTTTGTGCCTGAATACTCAGTTGAGATCGAAGATATTTTGTGAAACCTGGGCATTGGTGCAAATATAGTAGCAGGTTGAATTAATACTTGTCACTTGCTAAATTATTGGAAAGCGGGATATTTATCAGACTTTCTTTCTCTGTTTTATTGAGTGCGCCTGATGTGCTTCCAGTCATTTGTCACTTGAATATTTTGTCTCGTTCTTGCTTGGGCATAAAATGGTAGCCTACTTTCTCTGCATCAATTTCAGAAATTTGCTGTCCCTTGAGAATGGTTTAAATCTGATTTTAAGTGAGAATGCTATTCCTTTGGGGTTTTTGGAACTTTCCTGGAATTATCCTGGTGGGTAATTGTAGCAACAAGCTAGATAAGCTACCAGACAACTAAGCAGGCTAGAAAGCGAAACTTTGTTGTAGCATTGGAATTTACTAATCCAAGACTTGTTAACAGACTTTTTATTACTACAACATTAGCATTTGTTACTATGATCTGCTGACGAATGTACCCGTTTGTGTTGATCCTGGATCATGGTGTGGCATTTGGAGATCTAATCATAGATTCATAGTTAACCATTGCTCTTTCGGCCGTCTGAATGTTGGATTTGAGTTTGCATCATTTTGCGTTGGTGGAATAATGATAATCGCAAAGCATCTTAGCATGACGGTTAGCTGGTTTAGTTAGTGTCTGTGTCTCGTAGATGCGTACTGGTATTGCTATTACAAAATGTGCCACACGCTATCAGCCAACTACCGTCTTCTACGGGGCTATTTTCATGAATAATTTCCTACTACTCAGCCGCTGTCTCGATCGTGTCTGCGGATTTATAGCTGCGGCGTGGTTTTTAACTGTTCTATCGCCAACAGGGATATCAAGCCATCGAATTTTGCCATGGGGAGAACCTCAGGATCCAATCGGACTGTGTTCATGTTCGATTTCGGTCTCTCAAGACAGTACACAAACTCCTCGGGGGAAGTGCGCGCGGTAACCGTAACAATTTAACTGGTGATCGAATCCACGCTAATCTGTTCCTTTTGCAGGCAAGACCTATCGCAGGTTTCCGGGGTACGGTAAGGTATGCCTCGCTGAACGCTCATCATAACCGTGAGATGGGAAGGCACGACGATTTGTGGTCCTTGCTTTATATGCTGGTGGAATTTGTGAACGGACAGTTGCCTTGGAGAAAAATCAAGGATAAGGAACAGGTGAGGTTCTGTGTGATTTGAAATAAGGGGATAAGGACTGCTTGAGTGCTTGTTACAGGTTGCCGGCTCTTGCTATTTTGTAGTAGGCCTGCTCTATTGGTGGTCTGATCTTGAGTTGTATGTACCGACACTGATTGCTGAATTAGTTTGCTTCTACTCAATCTGTTTACTCCAGTGACTTTATGGAATAGGGTCTATTTTTGTCCTTCTCGAACTTGAAGACGACGTGCTTTAGATTTTTTCGTGGTTTCGGGGTATTTTTGAGCAGATTGGTGGGATTTCTGTAAGTACAGTTGTCACTGCGATTGTTTTTTTAATGGGAATCTACCAATCTATGCGTTCAGGTGTACTCGAGTAGAATTATACAGCACAGATTTTGCTTCTACTTCTGTAATTTTCATTGAGTAGCCTACTTCCGTAAAATCTTGAATGCAGCTCAGACGGATTTGGTTACATTGAAATTGAATAGTATATTCATATTGAAATGAACCCGAATATTTTCGGATGACACCCGTCAGGGGTAATCGTCTGCAACTAATAGAGACTTAAAAAGAACATCCTATATCAACAATCATATCACAAAATATGACGTCACCAGCATGAAATTTCGAATACGAGAACGTTCAGTGTACTATTTTTAGATGATACACGAACTCTTTTTGTTGACACAGCCTTGGCTTGTGTATTTTGATGAAAGTCGACTCCAAGGCACATAAATGAAAGTGTGAACGACCCTTTCCGAGTACGTGAAATCTATCTTCTCGATAATTTTTCGCACAGGCGGGATTATCCAATTGGATATTGAAGTTCTGTACCTCCAAGAAGCTGTTTACATTGAAATTTATTGATTTGTTTTTTACCGCGCACTAATTTATCTAGTCTTTTATTTGGCAATGGTTGTTTTCCAAATCTCTTGCGCTGTGATATTTTTTCGACAGTATTCGGTTAGGAAATACTTCTACATTGTTTTATCAACAGGTCGGTAATATGAAGGAAAAATACGACTATCGCCTCCTGTTGAAGCACATGCCGCACGAGTTTTTGGAGCTCTACCACGAACTGACCAGTCTGAGTTATTACAAAAAGCCAAATTACGCAGTAAGTTTGAGAGCGCGGTATCAATAGTACCTTCGCGGAGTGTGATTACAGCGAAACTTTCAAACATATTACACGAACCATTTCTGCACCATCCGGGATAATCTTGCTTCCAAAGTTAAAATTTATGACGACACTGTTGAATTCTATATCTATGAATCAATAATAGTCCGTCGATGTTGAAAAATATAAAACAGCCGTCCTCAGGTACTTCTTTAAAGACTAACCATTATCAGTATAATCATATTAAAGCAAAGTCCTTTGTAAATGTCATGGTGTGACGATTTTCCTTTTTGTCGTTTTCATTTTGCAAACATTTGTACACTCATGCTAGTTAACGATGCCAACCGTGAGATATCAATTACATCAAAACAAACCTACAAGACCAATTTTTCTTCCTGTTCATAGAGATATAATAGAGACAGCACGCCCTCATGTTCCTCTCCACACTCAATCCGTGTGCCAGGCATCTGATTTTGATTTGTAAGCCGCTGATACCAGTTTTGCGGATTGGGTCTTTGGCCTGAACCGAACGGGAATGGCACCCGCGACTTCCGATCAAGGAACCGTACGCTCTACCATTACGCTATCTCTTCTTCTTCATCCAGGCCATACGAGGACTGTTTCACGATATCATAGATCGTAAAAACATTCGAGAAACTGACCTGTTTGACTGGGAGAGAGGATCGGGTGAAGGCTCGCTCACAACCACCACGACGTCTACGCCTCCGCGTGGGGACAAGCAGACAGCAGGACCTGCCGGGTGAGTGCTACCCAGATGGTAGGCGATCTCTAAAGCTGGGATGTCTTGTTCGTTTTCTCTGCGCTCAGCGATGTTGTAGACCTTGAACGAACGGATGTAGTTTAGCGGTATGGTGTAGTGTTTTGAGGAAAAAATGTTTTGCTGTGGGCTTGCTAGTCGAGAAGCGGAGAAACTTCAATTGCTTCATTGTATAGCATTGTTAAACGTGTAACATGGTGCTAGACGTGTTCACGAAGGCGGTGTTTTGGGTGGATGTCAAGACGCGGTATTGTTGCAAGGCTCTATGTCATGGTTATTGTTGAAGATATGAAAAATGAACTTTTTGCATTTCGCTCTTATACTAAACTTACGTTGTATCCTCATGGTTAGTAACACTTGAATTCTCGGCTTCAAGCTTTAAAACTTAACTTTGAATCGATTCAGTCAGATTCGGTACTCGAGTTCTCTGGAAAAATGCGGCCGGTCTACGTCTCGCATTTCACATCCATCTTGCATTTGTGGTTCGAGACAGACGCATGCAGTAATTACTAAATTAACATTGCGTAAAGCAGGTAATTGATTTGTGATCTGTGCTGCCTCCTGCGCGCCCTTTACATCTGTTTCTCAGTTCTGCTGCCTGTAGTGCAACGCTGTGACAAGCGTGATTTTCTCCCGAATTAGCCACGCTACCCCTATTCGCCATTCTTGAATAATTCATGTGTGGAAACAGACGGGAAGAGTATCTGCTAGTGCGGCCAAATACAGAGAGAGATGGTGCCATCATTTATGTTTATCCTACGCTTGATGCATTGGTAAAACGGCCTGCTGTTGTTTATCGGTATTTTCACATAAAGTGTCTGGCATTGATCGATGGTGGCAGTGTCTAGGCATTTTGTAGTATCAGCGGGATGTCACGGGATTACGATGACATGGCAAGGTTGCAATAAAGTCAAAAACACAACTTTCAAGTCAATTTTCCGCTTTTATTGCTAAATACTGCTCCTAACGCTACTAAGATATCCAACTACTTGATAATATTAATACATGATTTATAATTCAAATTTGTACCTCCATGTCCGTTGTGGTTTGTTTTTTGGTAGACGGTGTGGATTATTGACCTAGTTTGAGATGTCCCAATCCACATTTTAGGCAATGCATTCGATCAATTGCCATTCGTAGGCATTTAGTCAGCTGCCATGGAAAGAAAACCTTGGCTTGTGTCAGGGAATAATTTGATCATCCCTCTGTCCGTTCTAATCACTGTGAAATATTGGTTCTACCTAAATTTATGTTACATTTTGTTCTAGTATCATTCGATTCTTGATTCGGCGCAATTCAGCTTCGTTATTGTGAGCTATTCGCAACTCTTAACTTCTTACTTTTGTCCAGTATGGAGATCGTGTCCGGCGCGGTGGAAGCGGCCAATACTGATCATGAACTCGACGGTCCCGGCAATCTCATATTCGAAGACATTCGACCAACAGTTCCCGATCTGACTGCCCAGCCCAACAGAGCTCGTTCTCCTCCAAAGATACTGCAAGTAGGTGTTTCGTTAGGGAGATATTTAGTAGGTTGGTTTTACAACCCCAACTAAGGATTTTGACTAGAACAGTGGTACCCCAAGTGGAAGCTAGCTACGAACTGTGCGATTGGGGCGTCTGTGTTGAAAATTACTTAACCAATAGCTATATTTGTGCAGTAGTAAGAGATATATAAGAAGATATATGTCGTTCACGGCCATGCAAGGCGCTTTCCATTTGAAATCGTCACCGATGCTTGTTGTCATGCTATATTGGATATTCAAATCTATCAGTCACATTAGCAGCATTATTAGCGTGCAGGGCGTATTGAACACACATTTATAAATGCCCGTACAACTGGAATAATGAATTTTTAGGAGCAATAATGCACCACAACGAAGAGAATTTGCCTTGCACGATTTTATTTCTTGATAATGTCTGTCCTGACATTTCTGCAGAGTTGTGTCTCTCAAATAACCTGTGTCGTGCTGCTTATGACGTTTCAGTTATATTGGCGGCGCACTTCATTATTGTATCGTTGTAGTACCCCTTGCTCACAAAATTTTACGTTGCGGTAATATGAGAGCCTGTTTCCAGGATCTGAATCCCCGAACTGGTGGGACCAATGCCAATCAAGGCAAGCCTATCGCTGGCGGAAGTCCCAGACGAAAATTACCGGTGCCCAACACAAGTTTACTTCCAAAGAAAACAGTAAGTTTGCGCGATAAAGGCGTAGCAGTTCAATCTGATACAGCGATTGATTCTCTTTCATAAATATTTATGATTGATTGCGTTGGCCGGTTTTAATCAAGACTGTGTTGTACGCCTTCGATGGATCAATTTGGTAGGTAGTTCAATCCAAAATGTTCTCAACAATATATCGATTGGCATGCGTGGTAAGTCTCACGACAAAAAGGTGCCTCTGAATCGATCTTCTTATGTTCGCGGCTGTTGAAAAGCGTTCCGTTATTTCCCTAGGCTTTCCAAATGCGCCTTACAGCATGAGGTGCAGTGTACCCCCGGGCAAAAGTTTCGTCAAATTTCATGAGTTTTGAACTTCCGTTTTTGTGAGTCAAATTGTAGAACTGACTGGTGTAGCCTATCACACCATCGTAGCAAAAGTCGGAACTGAAACCTAATGGTGGGGGTTTTCATAATGCGTAATGTGTATGAAATGGAATTGAGTTTTGGGTTCGTCATTGTGTATTGTGGAAAAATAGTTATGATTTAAAACGGTAATTCTTAAACTGTGTGTCACGGCACGTTAGTGTGCCACCGCAGATTCTCAGGTTTGCTGCAAAAATTTTCGGAGTTTTGGAAAAGAACTGTATAAATATTTTGAAAAGTCCTGTAGACTAGCATACGCAACTTTTAATGCCACTTTAACTTCTTCAACAGCTCATAAGTAAGCGCAAGTGACAATGAAATCAGTTATGTATTGCATTCAAATAAATCAAGAAATCTTTCCGCAGAAGAGCAGATAGCCTAATTGATTTACGGAAATTGAAAGCCATTTCTTAAAATGAAATTGGGTGATTTTTAGCTGTCTGCTAGCAAATCCTATTCCATTATCAGTGCAGAAATAATCAATATTGTGTTACAATTTGCATCTTCCTGCTAGACGGACATGGATTTTCCTTTTGAGTGAAATTAAAAGCTATAAACAAGAGACTCGATTTCAAGGAAGTGGTCTTGTTTGCCATATTCAAAAATCCTTTTAAAATCTTGGGATGTTCATTACAAAATGCTGGTAAGTTTGCGAACAATTCAGCTTCCTTTCTATTGCCGATCAAGATAGCGTAATGGTTAAGCGTCCGGCTTCTTGATCGGTAGGTCGTGGGTTCGATTCCCGGCCGGGTCAGACCAAAGACCTGATTAGTAACACTGGTATCCATGGCTTCCCTGCTTGGCGCTCATGCATTACTGGGATAGCATGGAGGGGTGGTGCATGACTTAGAAAGTCGTAAAGGCTATATCAGCACTTCCTTGTCCAGCGGCATATGCACATCATGCACTCATGGTATGCATATGCGCAGATCGTGTGTATGTATATCATGAGTCGGTGTATATGCCGCAAAAACATCAAGGACAAAAATAAACTACGTCCTTTCCTTCCTTTCCTTTCCTTGTATATGTTCCGTTCATGTTTTCGGCCCGAGTGTGCCACAAGAGTTTTATAAAGTTCTTTCCTAGTGTGCCACAAGCCAAAAAAGTTTGGGGACCACTGATTTAGAAGAACGATATGTATGGTGTGTACTTTGCCCATTACCTGTGTAGTTGAACATGAGTTTGTCTGTTTTGTGAATTTTCAATCCACCGATTTAACTGCGGTGTCGACTTTCTATCTATTCGCTGATGGTCATCTTCTGTACATCTACAGATACCAATCACTGCCGAAAATTTGCAAAGGATAAAGGTAGCTCCAGTCATAAAAGAAGAATTGCAACCGTTTGAAAAGGTTTGTTTTTCCGGTATTATGCTCCATTTAGTCAGTCTTCTACAGGATCATCAGCTGGCTTTAAATTGAATCAGGGTAATTATTTTTGTGAGTAACACGCTATGGCCTGGTAAGTCAAACTTGCATATGCTTTGAGTCCGTCAAAGCAGTCGCACGATTCCCAACTTTCGTCTGAAAATTTCCTGACTGTGACATCAATGGATTTGAGGTCTTTAGCACGTTACTAGCTTTGATGCTTCCAATTGGAATTGCTCGTTCTGATATTGAACTTCATTATTGCGAATTCATTGCAAATATTGTTAGACCAAGTAACTGTATTGGATTGATACTGGAATACTCTATGCCAGTGGTTCTTAACCTTGCCCCCAGCGCCCCCCAGGGGGCGCTGGCGATCTTGAAGGGGGGCGGAAACGCTCAGGGGGGCGGTATGGGGGGCGCTGGAGAAAAATGGCTTCGCAGTAGATGATGTGGTGATTGGACATATCCTTATTGAGTAGGCTATTCAGAGCAAATTAACACCGAAAACTTCGTTACATATAGCCTTTAATATACATATAGGTTTAATTGTCCATGGGCGCCTAAATGACTGACACCGAATGTTCCTGTCTTGGCAATCTGAACCCCAGAAGACGAATTCCATCTGGCAGGGAAAAATTATATGTCAGTGAAGAAATACCAATCTGAAATCGTGTGCGTCTTTTAGTTTAGTACGATTGGGCGACAGGGATATTCCTGTTGGGCGATATCCCCGTTAAGCGATTCTTTATTTTTTGATATTGCAGACAGGGGGTCACGAAATAACATCATGCAACGAAGTCATACCAACGGGTTCGCCCGCCCGAATATGTTTAATTATTAGTAACGGGCCCTACAGTTTCCAAGAAACCTCACAATGTTCGCTTTAAGTTTTGATGAGTCTGTGCACTCTCAACAACTCACTGCACTGACCCTTGGACAACAGTGCGTAAAGACTAAAAAAAGGTAATAACTCCGGATTTGTTGTGCGCAACGTACATTTTCTGTGCGCAGAGACCGTGTCAGCACTGAGCACGTGCGCAGCTTAGAGGGAACATTGCACCTCACTCAGCTCTACCGGTAAATGTGTTTAGGTGAGCAGAGAGAGGATAAAAATTGATCTCAATTTACATGCAATTCCCGATGATATTGACCAATTCAATCATTAATTAGTGAAATTTTTCGCACTTCGCGCGAATAGGCGAGAACAGCTGCCTCAGTAAATGGACACCCAATGTAGATACCTAATAGGCTATCAGCAAATAGCGGACAGCCTAATGGGGGTCTGGGAGTGAAATCCCCCGGAAGTTTGGTTTATCACCCGATGGGGGCGCAGGACCGACGTTTTTTTTTTTGGGGGGGGGGGGGCTGACGAAGTACTGTTACGGCCCTGGTAACGAATAATTGTACCTGCGGAAACGCCCGAATATGTTTAATTATTAATTACGTGCCCTTTATTTTCCTATACAACAGCTCACTCTGTGCTACTGGTAAATCTGATTACGTGGGCTGAGAGGATAAAAAATTTATAGCGACTTATATATGTAATTACCACCTATTCATTCATGCATTATGGAAAATTTTGAGACCTAGGGCGACCAGGCCACACAAAATTTGCTGACCGTCAAAATCACGATATGGGGTTCGTGGGGGCGAAGCCCTCAGAAGTTCGGTTTATCACGCTATGGATGCGCAAGGCAATCGTTTTTAGGGGGTTAACGAAGTGCTGTTACGACCCTCCCTCCTACTCATTGTCTTTATTACATTCCTTACAATATGAAGTTGGGGGGGCGCTGGAGCACGATAATTTTTGAAAGGGGGCGCTGGAAGAAAAAAGGTTAAGAACCACTGCTCTATGCCAATTGCTGGATTTGGAATCGAATCCTTTAGGTCCACGAGTGTATCCAGCTCAAATGTTGATGACGAGAGGTGTGCGTATTTGCGTAATAGATTGTTGTCGACATTTTTCATAATGTTCAGGATTCCAAGCCAGTTCAAGAAAACGAAAATGTTCCACACGGTACGACGACTGTAGACGTAGCGAATGAGCGTTCGAACGAGGATTCGAGCAAGGTAAATATGCTGTTGTTAGGCTATGGCCCGCTTTGATTCAGGCTAGCTGTGGGGTCCCTAGGGTGCGTTAATTGTGTGACGAATTGATTGGCTACGGTTTTGAATTACTTGTTTATCATCAACATTCAAAGGTCATTTCTACTTGAGATTTTGGTGAAATTGCGTCGCCGTGGTCAGCTTTATATTTCCTTGCTTTTACTGTTTGTGAAGTATGGCAATGAAACAACAAACGCGAGCCTTGTGGATGCTCTTTAAATTTGCATTGAAACGTATGCTATACAGATACGAAGTGGTACTTGGTAGATCTGTCCTGTGTCCATTAGAAAGTACAATCTGTTTGAAAAATCATGCTGTTGTTTTCGTCGACCATCTGGTCAAGAATAGTAGTCTTACACTAAAAATCTTCCGCATGCGCACTGTTACGTGGTCTGCTGGGATGTGAAATAAGCCACTTACCTTTCGCAAGGCGATAGGTCGTTAGCGACTGAAAATTTTCGAGAGATTTAGGGATCAGAGTTATCTCCAGAGGCGGACAAAGTGGTCACTGTTGACACTCGAGTACAAGTGGAAGTTACGTTGCAAATTTCTTCCCGAGTATAGAATAGTTTAATATCATAACTACTTTATCAATAAGTACTAATAGGTGAAACTTGAGTATCGTTACTTTAAAGAAGTAGTACTAGTTAGTTACAGACCACCGGTGGTTTTGTCGGCCTTCCGTCGAGGTCTAATTCGATTCGACTATTTTACTACTCACTCCACAAGCTACTTGAACGGGTTTTGTGACATTTACAGAAGGTACCGCCTCATATTTCATCTACGCCAAAGTCTCGTGACGATAACAACGTACAGCCAATCGTCCTTCCAATGCCGGTTCTTGCCACCGAAGCGAAGCACAAGCCGGAACTCCAAGATCATACCGAACAAAGCAAAGAACACGAGCAATCGCGGAGCGTACGCGAACAAAAACGTGACGAACCAAAGTCAAACGAAGTCGCGGATGTCCGATCAAACTCACGCCAACTGTGTCACGAAACTCGTAGCTATATGATGCCACGGAATGCGGAAAATCGCGATAATGTAACGGCTGCATCGCAGACTGACGTACGCGAGCGAAATGATGAGTTTAAACGAGACATCTTAGAATTGAGAGACGGTTTAGCGATTGAAAGCCGCTTGCCGCAACCTAGCCATCATTTTGCAAAATTTGATGCAAGAAAAAATTTCATTTCGGATTGTACTGAAATGAAAATTGACGGGGACATAGTTTCCGAGCGTGGTTCGGGCTCGCCGGGGCGTAATCCTGGCCCTTGTCCGGCTGGGCCGGTGGGTGAAGCTGTTATTTCTGGAAGTAAACCCCCAGACTTGGAATGCAAGGAAGTTTGCGGAAGCCAAGATGCGCATCGACCTGAGGATGATAGCAAAGGTAACATTAATTATTCATGCCGTCGTGTTTTTGTTACGTGTCTCCTGTCTTTCGTCGGTGTGAGCTATGCGTTTTCTGTGTGTGCGGTTTGATTTTCTTGATATCTTGTGCTTTTCGTTTGCTTGTTTTGGTGTTTTTATCATGCGACAAGTGTATCCTGGATTTGGCGGCCCGTCATCGTAATCCTGACGTACCCCTTTTTTAATACCGTACCCAAGCCTAACCTATTCCCTAACTGAAACAGCGACCTGTGTACGCGCACATTGATTTACAGACATACCTGGTATAGAAAAATTCACCCTCACATTAGGTGAAGCATCATTTTCGAATTTATTAATACAATTTTGATGTACCAATAGTCAATATATTACATTTCTAAGGCAAAGTTCCGAATTCAACTTGATGAATTCACGAACTGCTGTGTATTACTATTGATTCTCATGCGATTCAGCCACACTTTCCTTTTCAACTTTATGAAAACAATATTGATGCTTTGCATAAATAGTAGTAATAGTTATTACATGCGATCTTTTATCGGACACTGTCCAAATCTCCGAGTCTTTTGTTAAACCCGGTAAGGGTTACTCTTACTTTTTGGGTTACGTAACTGATACGCTTTCCTTTACAGACGGGAAGGGGTCACTGTCTTCGTCTCCTGATATGTTCGCTCCGAAGTGCAAGCTGAACGATGTCGCCAAGGCTTCCAAAGGTACAGCGTTACGCCAAAAGCTTTTTGCCTATACGTTGCGGAAAGTAACTGTGCTGAGATTCACGTATGAATATTTTTTGTCTGGCTTGAATCGATAGATGGTGGGTTTTGACTAGTTGAGACTTGATAACTGTGTGCTGCGCCATGAGTAGGGTTACCATACGTCCTCCTTTAGGCGGATTTCTCCTCCATTTTTATTTTACATTTCCTGCTTGTAATGCGTATATACACTATACATTGATGAATTTTCCGATCTCTTTGTGTTTCAGGCAAGTCACCATTTATGAAAGCTTTGTCGATGGCCAAAAATAAACCGATTACGTTTTCCGACATGTCCGATTCGAGCCAAAGCAACCGAGACAACGGTAAAGGCAATCGGCCGGTGAGTGTTTGAAATATGTACAAGTAGTTTACAGTATTGACGACTTGGTCCTGTTTATGAAGTTGGTGATGGGGGTTTTGTGCTTCATTTACACTGCAGGCCATACTGGTGGCACAACTTGGGCCTCGGTAGTGCTATTACAGTATTCTAATTTGCGTCCAGTAGGCCTATCATATGGATTGATTGATTTGAGTAATGAGATTAACGAAAATAGAGGTCCTTCCCGTTAACAATCATTTTATCAGTGAGTGATACAGTTATTCTACTTCCATTCCACCTCCTAATCTTTGTTGGTCATAACTCGGCATGCAAAACAAGCTGCCCAAAGCTATTCAAACCTATTATATTCACGGAATCACACGTCTAAATAGGTGTGATGGACCGGTGGTATTGTCGCAAGCTGCTATGACGTAGTCATCGTGGTCTATAAATACCGAATTATTTTTGATTACTTGCGACTAGCATTATTCTCGTTATAGCCGCAAAAAGTCTCATTTTGAAACCTTTTACTGTTTTGATGTCATTTGGGGATACTCGATCTTGCCCAGCTATAGTCATGGCCACTGGTCAGATCCAACTGAGGTCAAACAAGAAATAAATTCTCGCTGAAATTATCCGTACCCTCTCCAGGGTCATGGAAAATGGTATTGCATGCGATATTTAACCCAGTGATTTGCGTAAATAGCATACCCTTTAACATGGTAGCACGTTTCCGTGTTGCGATATTGCGACATTGTTGAATCACGTTTGATTTTAGGCATGATGAGTATGGTTGATGAATTGCGTGATATCGATGCGTCTTTGTCGTATGTTGACGATTTCAATTTTGATTGGATCATAACTGCATCCTGAATCGATCTTCGACGTGAGATTTTGACCGGGTCCTATTCGCAAGTTGTTTTTTCAGCACATAGCCAATTTCAAACCGGTGTTTCGGCGTAAGCACTCGAAAAAGCGAGACAAGTCCAACAGCCGTTCGGACGTCATCCCGGCGTCGTCGGAGGACGAGACCAATTCGGAAAAAGACACCGTCGACACAACTTTGAGTTCGGACAAACAAATCAAGTGAGATACGACATTATCAAGGGCAGTGGTTCTCAACCGCTGATCCGCCGAATATATTACAATTCTATATCTCAATTCGAAAATGCAAGAAGTTGGACGCTTGTCCGAAATGAAACATCAGATACATCAAATTTTAAACTGATTGATAGAAATTTTGTTACTATATTCGCATTGAAATGAACCCGAATATTGTCGACTGACGCTCGCTAGGGTTAATGTTCAGCAACTAGTAGAGAATGGGAAAGAAAATGTATATCAACAACCGTATCACAGAATATGAGCTCAATATTGAAAATTTTATGCTGGTGACATTATATTTTGTGATACGATTGTTCATATACGATGTTCTTTTCAATTCTTCACTACTTGCTGGCAATCACCCCTGGCGAGTGTCAGCCGACAATATTCGGGTTCATTTGAATATCAATATACTATTCACTTATTGAAGTTCTGTGCCTCCTAAAAGGAGTTTGTGATCTACTTTGGACATGGCAAACTACACAATGCTGCAAGTGTTGTACAAAGCTGTATCAAAGTAGGCTTACCCGTTCAAGAATAGGTATACATGAATGCCAAGAAGATATTCTGAACAAAATTAGTCACATTTCGGCAGTAGAATTTAGCGACATTATGCAGTATAATAGAGGCTAGTAAACAGCAAAGTCGCATTTCTGTCGGAAGAAACTAAACAATCAAAATCAACTTAGTTTGAACTTTACCATAGCGAAAAGAGAACCACGTCTCTGATTTCGAAACGGCGGCAATGAGTGAGATTTTGTTTTGATTTGCATAGATTTGTCGTAATTACATTTTGGATTAGTTTGGTTTTTTGAACAATTACCGGTCCGCAAGCTTGAAATGGTCGAAAACCACTGGTTTACGCTGTATTATTTACGCACGACTTGTCCCTTTTGCATAACCCCGTATTGATCCGCTGTTTTTTCGCATTGATTTTTATTTTTACGCTCGGTAGATATGGATATGTTGTTCGCGAGAACAGTTGTCGTGTGGCTTACTGTGAGAATATCGTAACAGGGAAAGAATGAAAGGCGCTTCTAACGTGGATACGGCGATATCAAATCTGCAGAAGGACTATTTTGCCGCTGCCGCCTCGAGGGCTGGAATAGGGTAGGTTACTTGAGATTTTTTTTTGTCGGGTTAGTGAAGGTAAAAAATAATAATCCGTTTATACGGGAAAGGTAGCGTTCAAAAGGCTTGCTTACGTTTGATGAAATGATATCACTGACTATGCACGTATTTTAATAATTTCGCAGTCCCGAACATTCATGACGGTCTGACAGAGAGATATCTATCGATACCACGATTATATCCTGTTATTGTTAACCGCACTGTAATCCATTACCTTAAAAGCTTTTAAGCGTCATTGGTTTTCTTTAATGGAAAATATGAATCTTGTTAAATCAACAGTTTTGTTTTTACTGCGCCCTCACAATGGATGATTGAGATTTTTGAAGCATTAGAGATTATGTCCGGCATATCACTAATCCCCGTCAATCACATTTTGCTGGCGAGCAGACGGTGGATTATAAAATGCCAAGGCACAATCACAATCCTAAAAGCACTATATTCTGCGTTGCATGTGAGCTTCAAAGTTGATGTATTATTATTATGTTTGTTATTTGGGATCGTCACCGTTCGTAGAGTTAATATTCGTGTGGCAAAAAACGTGTTTAAGAGCCGATAGCTGTAAAGACTTTGACCGGGGCACCAAGTTTTGACACTAGTCTGTGCTGACACTGAAAATTAACTCGTACGTCGCGATTCTTTGATTGCCCCACTGCCGAATCTCTGTTGGTATGCCTGTCATTGTGCCGTTAACTCTCGGATCAGGGACATACAAAAAGTCTTCGAAATTTTGCTGCAGTGAATGTAGTCACAAAAGCAATGTTCTGTTGATTATACCGACGGGATAGCATAATGGTGAAGAGTTTGGGTACTTTATCGATAAGTCGTGGGTTTGATCCCCGGCCTGGTCGGACCAAGAACCTGATTAGTGACACCTAACGCTGGTATATATGACTTCTCCGCTTGGCGCTCATCATAACCGGGAGAGCATAAAGGGGTGGTGCAAGACTTGGAAAGCCTTGCCAGGCTATGTCTGCACCTTCGTTGTCCAGCATCATATGCACATGTTGCACTCATGTTATGCACATGCACAAGTCGGTGTATATGCCGCAAAAACATCAAGGACGAAAATAAACAACGCCCTTTTATCGGACTGTGATTATTAGGTATATAGTATACAGTACACACACTATATAGAAGCTGTTACATAAAATCCTGTACAAAATGAGAAATTTAATCATGTACACCGGTTCTGTTTTATGTGAACGATATAACGGAATATATTCATTACACCATTTTGCAAATCAGTAAAACAGGGTACCGTATTGTAGTCATAGATATACCGCCACGCATTATCTCGGAATATAACACAATCTTAAGAAACACCAGATAGGTTCGTGCTTCGCGTGAGAAAAGAATGATAGCCTCCACGCCGTTATGCTCTTGGATTGCATTGAATATATATACGCGTGTTAGAAATTCATTCATATACAATTGATTGAGATTCGAGTGGTCTCTGTGTCTACAAGTCGGGCTATTGCATGTCATGTCAAAGTAGTAACAACATAACCGTCTGTAGTCAGATTGCACGTCAATAACATCACATAAACATTCGCTCTGCGTTTTAAACGACTATCTCGCTACTGTAACATCCGTATTTGTGTTGCAGTTTATCCCATCTGTCGAAATACAGCGGCAGAACAGTTTTGGAGAACGGAAATGTGCCCAAAACGGCACCGCACGAAGCCCAAACCGTGGTACGTTTCTGTTGTCCATATTGCCGATTTACCCGTAGACCCCATTGATCAATGCGTCTGCGTTCTAGGAGGACGGTGATGGCGGAGATCTGCCTCGCAAGCACGAGCCACAGCCTTTGTCCCGAGAAAGGTGTTATTGACTTCTTCTTATGTCTCGACTCTAAAATCGCATTATCAATCGTGTTTTGTTGTGTTGCAGTAAGCCGAAAAGACTGGCGCCACTAACGTCCGTTGGACTGCCGTTGTTTTCGAGCTCTGTCATCAAATCAGAATCGGAAAGAGGTTGGATGTTATTGATTTCGTGCGTGCTATATTTTTGAACAGTTACTCGATTTTGATCTAAGATCGGGTGTGTTTAAAATTTTGTATTTGATCTCATATTATTATTTATAATCATACTCTTAACCATGGGGCTCCATAATAAAACCACAGATTCAGCTGTACGCAAACTACCATCATGGGCATTTGTACCGTCACGTTGTGAGTTGTGAGGCCTCAATGGTGGGAAAAGAGTGTCAAAACAATAATTGCTGCTGATAAGATAGTTATTTTTCGAAAGGGGCCTATGATTCCAGTGCTCGAAAAATTCAACTTTAGCTACTCGCATCAATGTGGTCAGCCCTCTTTGAAACTTAAAATTGATGCGATTGCAAAATAGTTGGCCGTTCAAATGAATCTAGAACATTGGTTCTCAAACTGGGTACGCGAAGCTGCGTCAACTGAAAAATTTTACCTCCAATTCATGGTTTTTGCTCTCTAGTATAGTCCGAATTTCATATTTGAGAATTCTCTCATCAGCAGATATAATCTTCCATGCCATCAAACTATCCGTTGGGATTGCCAGCATTCTGGTTTCATTTTGTGATATGACGATAAGGGGGGCGCGAAATTTTTCACTTTCATAAAGGGCAGGTGGGGGGCGTGTCTAGAAAGTCGAAGAACCACTGATCCAGAAAGTCATTCATGTGTGCAGAACATAAGCCTACTGTATGAGAAGCGGCAGCTGCATAAAGACAGAGCCAAGACTTAAAATAACTTCAGTTCTGAGGAAATTTACTTGTGCATGATTTAAAACAGTAGATTGGGTTGTTTTTGTAGCGGTTAACTAGAGGTTACTACTTTTGAAGCAAGACAAATCTTCACGACTGACGCTAAATCGTTAATGACACTGTAGACTGATGAAATTTTGTAAAATATATTCAGTTACAGACGGTACGGTGATACAGGGGCTAATTATTCAGGTCGTTATGATAATTTCACTTATTTAGAGCTATTACTAAACTACTTTCCACCTTACAAAATCCAAAATGTAGTTTGGCCTATAAAGCCTGTTAGATGCGGGAACAGATAAGGGATACCTGGTAAAAGATAAATCGTGCAATTTGGCAAAACTCTGAATCAGAATAAGTACTTCTAACCCACCGCCTTTGATCATGTCTTTCACGATACAAGTAGTGTCACGTTTGAAGTAGTTTTCGTCAACGCTTATGTTGCGTTTTCCAGATTTGAAAGCGGACAAGCTCCAGTCCATCTCGTCAGTGGCTTCGTCCGTCCAAAGTCAAAGATCAAGTCTGTCGTCTGTTCCAGGAAAGGCGTCGCCGAGATCGTCGTCATGTTCCAAAGCTGAGAAAACTGGTGAGGGGCCGCTCTTGATTTTTGTCGACAGACTCCGTCGTTAACGCTTTGCTGTTGCAAGGTTCATATTCGACTCGGCCTGACGGGATCAAAAAGGCAGATATGGCGGAAGTAGCTGGCAATTCGCATTCGAGGGTGCCGCGCCCGCCCAACGTCAGGAAACCTGAATCGCCGCAAATCATCGACCAAGCAAGGTGTGGTGTTGTTTTTGTTTGGTAGGACTGATATATCTGACTCAATCAATGTGTAGAGGACTGGGCACAATGATTCCAGTACTTGAATCTGAATCTAGTATTAATTCTAATGATTTGAGTGATTTTTTCAAGTGTTGAAAATACACGCTCCACGCCACTGAAAGTTAATTCATCAACGAGCATTATAGTTTCGATAATAGTTTTCACTTCGGATGGCTGCAAACCTTGATTGGTTGTATCTCAACACACCTAACACATTGTACAAAGCTACTAACGTTACTGGAAACGACATAAATCTGAAGTCATAATTAACCCACAACACGCCGCTAAGTGCTATTGAATCGGTACGGTCGAAAAAATACCAAAGAACCTTTAATGTAATGGATAACAGGCATTATGTGCTTTGTGGACGCATAAAAGGTACAAATTCGGACATGGACCAGGGGTGGGCAAGCTGTGGCTGTATGTGTTGGCGGCTGTGTACATGGAAATTGAAATTACGAATTGACTCCCGAATTTTTTAGAGATTTTAATTGAGCTTGAAATTTTCTTAGGGCTCCGCGCAATTCAATGCAACTTCATTTTTCGATTTTAATACGGTAGTGCCCTTTGCAATCTGAGCCCTACATTGCAGATGCAAACAGCAGTGGAGAATGATGCGTCCCGTGTAGAATGTAGATATACCAACTCGGAATCGTGTGCTCCTCATGGAAGAAATTTTTTTCTGGCACATTTGGGCAGTTCCAATATATATTTTAACTATGCTGACAATCCTGACGGAAGGTCAAGAAGTAACAGCATGCAACAAAGGGACTAATATAATAACTGGCCCTCCCAAAGATGTATCATCATTTATAACTTGCCCTGAATTTTCGAAAGCACCCCTCCGTCAACTCTACCGGTGAAGCTGATCACTTGGGCTGAGAAAGGATAAATATTTGATAGTAATATGTGACACTGCTAATAATCAGGGTTGTAACCAAGTCACAACGCACCGAGTCACAAGTCAATCTCACTTTTATAGTTTTGACTCGAGTCAAGTCCGAGTCCAAGTCATTGTGTTGACTGCTAAGTTTCCTGTTAAAGTCATGTCAAACCCACTTTTTGTAACTCTTTATGTTGATATCGGACGGTTCGCATATATATTATACTAATTTTCCTCATTTTTAGCAGTTCCTGGTTGGTCGCATTTTCTAGTACCAGTGCCAATAGACGAAATCCCAATAGTGTGGCTACTTTACTGTTGTTCGAAATTACAATGAAATGTCGGTGTTGGCCGTCTGAGTCTCGAGTCATATGACTTGGTTCGAGTCAGGTCGAGTCATCAGAAAATCGTGAGTCATCACAATCCTGCTAATATTAATGACAAAATGCGCTTGTGAATCTGAAAAATTTTCTTGCTTCGTGCAACCATAACTGATCCCAGTAACTGTTCATAACATTACCTTTCGCGAGTTCGGTGCATAGGCTATAGTAGACCGATATGGGAAGTAGATTAGTCCGAGTTCGCTGGAAGTGGATACGGACAGTTTAACATGGGTATTTTGCGTTTGGTTAGTTCAGTGCTTCTCAATCTTTTTGAGCTCCGTTCGCACCTTTTTTTTCAAAAGAATTTTCATTCGCACCAGCCAGCCGGAATTTATTACAGAAAATGAAAATGAAAAAACTTATAACTTTTGTATTCAGAGAGCTTCTTTAAGGTACAGAGCTTCAATATTTTCCATTCAGCGTATCATATTATTGATTAATCGATTCGAAAAATCACTGCAGTCGAATAATCACAGATATAGCACTGCTGTTGTTCTCGAAGTGTTAGTTGTTTCCAGGGGTATCGTGCAATGATTTCCTTCGAAGCTTAAAGGGCGAACCCAAGAACTATATTCACTCGCAATAATATCACTTTTCCACTAAGTCGGCATGTTACGTCATCGCGATGTGAATGTGTTCGCATTTAGAACGCACAAATAGTGAAACTGCACTTGAATCGTAGCATCAATGTTGCGACTAGCACCTTTGGTTCATTTTCTGACAACATTCAAAAAGATGCTTCACCTTACTATGGTATGTTAGCTGATTGGATGGTACGATGGGCGTTGAAATCGGTAATGCATTGCTATACAAACCCACACAATCCGAGTAATTGATGACAGTGATTTATGGATAGGCTTAGGCTTCATTCCCTTCTTATCTATGCAGTACACAAATCAATAAATCTTTCAGGAACAACTTGCGGCATCCTTGTGTTGTCAAAGCCAACACGTACACCTTCTTGAATAATTATAACTTACATAAGATTCATGATTAACATACAGTTATATCTGCGGGGGTTGCCAACTGCGGGATGGCTCTTACGGCAATCGTACAACATTGGCCAACTGACTGAAATAATATCAAATTATCTTTACTACCCCAAGTAATAAGTTTCAACAGTCTAATTAAGCTTAAATTAGGCTGCAGAAGGAATATCGTAAGACATACGTCTTGGGGGCTTTGATTTTGCTCTGCAGAGGGTGCTCATTGCTCAAGCTAAATCGGTAGAGTTCGTAATATTATTTGTAGTACAAAGGCGGTACGAATACGAACTAGGCAAACTTTTCCTATGTATGGATCAGCAAGCTTAGTGACGTCACCAATTAATTATGTATAAGCCTATGCCTTTACGATCTAGACTCGACCTGAGATCATCACTCCAAGAACGGGAAAGCGTGCCAAAGCCTAAATGGTGTAGTTAACATTACAAACAGGCTATTGCAATGGTCAGTAGTTAACTGCCCAGTGAATTAATAATTCGATGCAATGCAAGATTCATCGGACGTAAGACACCAATGTGCTCACACTAATTTTATTTTTAAAAGCCTCTGGTACACGAGTAAACAACACTTGTTACAGATCTAATGTGCTAATGGTTATAGCTGAAGAAACGCAGAATTCTGCTGTTAACCAACTTGAATATGTGCCAAAATCCCAATATTTTTCGTTGACATATACCAAATGTCAACGCTGGCACCGGCTACTATTACCTATATACAAGGTCCGTATGGCTTACGCGGAGGCTGTTTCCGAGTTCGAGCAACTGATACCGATTCCACTAATTCTTTTTTCCAGGCAGTGACGTAACCCTCTTGCACCGAAATATTCTCTCAAACTTTACAATATACACACATCGGGAGCGGTCCTCACTTGTGAACTTGAAAAACCCAGCTACCAACAAGTTTTTAGAATTGCTTCCAAACGACAGAAGTTACGGTCTGGCTGTATTTGATATCGTGTTAAGTTTATTTGAATTATTCCACGTCAGAAAACGTGAGAAACATGGACAATTTACATTCGCACTCATCCGGATTTTTCTTTCGCACCAATCCTCACGCTTGTCATTCGCACTCATGCGGTTTTTT
The DNA here is from genome assembly GCF_051294905.1 of Botryllus schlosseri. Classification (NCBI taxonomy): domain Eukaryota; kingdom Metazoa; phylum Chordata; class Ascidiacea; order Stolidobranchia; family Styelidae; genus Botryllus; species Botryllus schlosseri. Next base: position 6,907,166 of record NC_137246.1, read on the forward strand.
ATGTGCACTATTCGCACCAAGCTTGTTGTTCTCACTGAAATTGTTTTCATTCGCACAAGTGCGAACCGTCACGCGAGTTGAGAAGCACTGGGTTAGTTCATTACGGCTATGGCCTGGAATGCGACCGTAGGCTACATGAGTAATCGTGTGCAGTAAAAAGGTTGGCCACGCCTGGGCTCGAGTGTGTCGAAATAGGTGCCATATTGTCCATTATTTTGCGTACAGGAGGCGGCGATACAGAGCGATCTCGTCGTCGCGTGCAGAGCCTCTGGGTTTTTTCTCGCCATCTCGAAACGGAAACGCCAGGACATCACAGCCAGTCAATTGGAAACAATCTTCTCACCAGAGCTCGAATATGCAACCGTCTTGGAGCAAGCCGGTGCAGCCGAGGCAAGGGCTCGGCGACGTGCAGTCGCAGAAGAAAGTGGCTTTCGGCAGTACCGTAAACGCTTCCATTCCGGCCGGTAAAAGCCAGTGGAACGGAGCCCACGGCAAGTCAAACGGTTTGACACAGCATCGGAGCGATAAATCCCTGGTTAAAAGACACGATTCGGCAAATCACCCAAAGACTTGATCGCTTTAAACTCTGGCGTGTGAAATCTGAAATGTTCCAGCTCCGATGTTGATTTTGTCGACAAAATGCGATACAGCACCGTGCGTGTTAAGGTTAAGTTGCCACGAGAGCGATACCTATTCTTGCCAACGAAGTTTGTGATGAGAATCTATGGTGGTTTAGACGCCAATTGTCTTTCCTGTTTTGTTGTGGCTGTTCCATGTCCGTGAGCTCTCTTGTGCTCTGCTAAAATTCTAACTGTGACACTCGAGTATTACGGAGCTAGTTAGTACAATGCGAGCAATTTCAAAAGCAAATTAGCGATAATTCATTTTTTGCGAATATTAATTGGTTTCCTTTTTGCTCCTCGTTAGCGTTGTATGTGGTAACCTCGGTGTTGCATTCAATTTTTTGTGTGTTACCAGCGATACTTTGACAATGAATCTGGATCTATCCTCATTGTGTGCCTGACATTTTCGCATGCGGCACTTGAGAATGTGACTTGATCATCTCAAAAGTAACCCGAACCCAAAAAATAACCTTCCCCCTAGCCTAATCCTAATCGTAATCGAAACCTATCTTTAACCCAGATGCTGAAATGCTGCTTGCTATTGTGCTGTATGCTCATATGTCAATTGACTATTCTTGGTACCCCTGCGTCTGTCACAAATATCCCAATTTAATATCCACATGCGGGCAATTGTAGGAAAAATAATATTCAAACTACACTTTTTGTTAGGCCGCAATGATGTACGAGCGTGCGTCCAATCTCAACCTTGTTCGAAATATTTTGAAGTGGCCTATTGTTCCACGCCGAACACACTCTACCGTTTCTGTATCGACTTGCTTTTAGGTGTTTTCAAAATGAGTTCCCTTTGTCATCATAAATCTGTGTGTTGTATTTTCGGAAAATTTTACTACTGTAACTTAGCTGTAAAACTGTACCGGTGCACGTACCAGTGTTTGCATACTGTATTTCGTTGGTAGATTTCGTTAAAAGTTAGTGCGTTTCGCTAGAAAAACATGGCTTCATTCCCATTTCGAATATCCGGTCGCTTTTGTACGTCACTGTGTCATTCGTTATTGAGCATGCGAAAAGATTATGGTCACTGTGTGCATTATTTATTTTTTAACAGTGTTGATCGAACCTTACTGTTCCGCCACCTTTTTCGTGGTGGCCCGTGCGTTGAAACTTTGTGTAAATTTGGTGTTTTTCCTGTGCTTTCGAAGCAACGATCATGTCCGAATGCTGGTGAATTGATGTGCCCCCGTATCCGTCTGTTTACTCGTGTAATAGCTTTAACTAGACCTTCGTACGCTTCTATATTGGTATATTAATATATTGCGAGGCATGCCATTCTTTTGTTTTGTGACCATTAAAAATCAGGACCCAACACGGTTGTGTATTTGAGTTACGAGGATTGGCAGAGGGGGTGAGTAACATATATAGGTGGTCATGGTCAGTATAGAAGTACTTCTAAATTTTGGTAGTACTCATGTGCGTTTTGCCTTCCAGCACTGCTTCAGTGGTTATGTTTTTAGAATTTTCACTTCTACTTCACCAGTTTTGATACAAAATTACCAACTTAGTAAACTTAAGAAGGTGATTTTGTTATTTTAGAATTTCTACTGATGCCAGTTTTTTAGGCAAAACTTCTCGATTTTACACTTTGGGTGTCCCGGTAGAGAGTATCTTTTTGATAAGAATGGATCACTTTTACAAGTGAAATTGTTTTGAGAAACGCTTGAAATATCCCCCGTGTCACGGTAACCGAATATATTTATTATACAGAACTACTCTATTTTTCATGACTGTATCTATTGGTGGGGTATTGTAGTTGCGAAGATGGTCTTGTAATTTTGAAAGTGGCTATCAGCGATTCACATGGTTGTAATTTAACCCAGTTGCAAGTCAATCTCACTTTCATTGTTTTGACTCGAGTCAAGTTGAGTCATTTTCAATTCACCACCAAGTCCAAGTCAGTGAGTAGAGGTCCGAGTCCAAGCCAATGTCTTCAGTTTTCAGTCCGGCTCAACCGCTAAACCCACTTTTTTCAACTCTGCTCAAGTGATTTAGAATGGTTCACAGTAATATCGTAATTTTTCAAGTATCGGGACTGATAGGCAAAATACCAATGATGTGGCGACTTCACTAGTCTCGAGTCTGGCACAATTACAAAGTACAAGTCGAGTCAATACACAAATTGACTCGAGTCGAGTCATTTTACACATTTGAAAATATGATCTGAGTCATTACAACCCTGCTTTAACCCCTCGGCCACTTCTAGTTTTGGAGACGACTTAAGTTTTCAAATCGTCCATGTACTATTTCCACTTGATGTACCTTTGACATGGCCTGGAAATTGCTCCTCACTTTCATCGAGTAGAAATTTACGGTGAATGCACGACCAGTAGACCTAAATCTACCGCCTTGCAAAGTAGGCCTACAGGACAACAGAAATCTAACTACACTGTGTAGCACATCCTTGCCCTTCGTACAGCACGGCCTTGCTGCAACGACAGTACACACCTTGGATTGCGTATACAATATATTCGAGATTGCACATAGATACTCTTGTCATTTTATATACACTGATGAGTCAGTCGCAGTCTACGTCAATATATGAATATGACCTCTCGTTTAGCAGCACGACGAAAAAGATTAGAAATCACTACACTTAAGTGACACGACACTCCAGGTCCGTGTCCAATTCAAATGCAAGGCGATAATATTCAATATTGATTGGGAAAAGAACAAATTTGTCCCATGGCGACATGACTTTGAAACTGCGATATACAATTTATAGTGGGGTATATATTAAAAATCATTGAGATAACATCTGAGGATTACGGTTGGGCAAAATTGACTACCAGAATCCCGACTAAGGCTTCATGCTTTCACTTTGGCGGGTAGCGACAGACATTTCGCGATTTCCGCATTGACCGGATTTCTGCCCATCCCCCGTAAAATCTTGCCAAGCATCTCCTCGTCCGCACACCCCGCCTTGACCGACGTGTTCCACGTGTTGACCAGCAAATCTCGCATATTTTTGTCAGTCATATCTCCATGGGCGATAACCGCAGAGACCAAAGCCACTGCTACAGACGCTCGCTCGGCCGCTTTGCTCGGAGAGTCGGGAGCCACAAATTCCACAATCGGTGTCAACACTGCTTTTGCGACGTTGGATATTTCAGCGTTGAACTTTGGATCGCTGCTGTAGAGATGTTCGTTGGAGTCTACGTAATCGACTTGATATATGTATTTGCTTTGACTGTAAGCCGACAGTAAGCTCAGAGCTTTCGCGTATATCCTCATTTTCACTTCGCCGGTGAACTGACTATTATTCTCGGAAGATACAACGTTCAACAAGCCGCGAAGTAGATACAACATGCCTTGTTCTGGGTGGTCTGGCACTGTGAGTAAAGTCGAGAGGAAATTACAGATATATCCAAACACGGAATTGACCGAGACGCTATCCAACCCAGAAGCGTTGAAGTCTTTCATTTGAGTCACAACCGCGCAAAACATGGCGTTCGCCTGCGTTATGCATTTGTTCAATAGAGCAGCCTGTCCTGAAGTCAGGTACAATTTCAATCGAGTCTCGATATCGCCGATCGAAGGGATGGTAATGAAGGAGTATGCGGTGCAAGCCCGCACGAAAGCGGACGTTTTCGCCGTGTGCTTGTGCCTCACAAGTTTCGTAGCAGTCGTAGAGAGATTGTTGACGTGGTGAACCAAGCTTGCCAATACCCCGTCTAATTTGTAGAAAGAGCCACGGCATTCGACATAAAAATTCAGCTGTTGCTCAAAATCCCGTCCGAAAGAGATCTTCTGTATAACCGAACATATCGACAGCGTGGCAGACTTAACGTCACTGTCTAAAGACAACGACGTCACCGAATCATGAATTCCGCGGCAAATATACATCATACCGTTAATGACTAGGGGATCGGCAGTGTTTTCGGCACGCATTTTACAGAAATGCTCGACCAACTGAGCGCACATTTTCAGACGCGCGTCTTCTTTTTGGAACAAATCGAGAAAAGCGAGATATTTATCCATGGAAAACACTTCGGTAAAGTCGTCCATGTGGGAAAGGATACCTTCGAGGACGTTGAGCAATTCGGGGTAGAACTTCTGAAAAGCTCGGTCCGGCGTCAAATGCTTCAGTATATCGCCGAGAATCGTGTTTACTTCGCGTTTCCTGCAATTTTTACTGGCGTATTCGCACCAGGGGACCACGCATTTCATGTAATCCCCGCAATTTTTTATCGAGGACAAAAATTTCCAGGTTTCGGTGAGAAGAGATTTCTTATGCTCATCAGGCGGGCTGGTTTTTGCGACACAACGGCCAAGAGTTGAAAGCACCAAGGATTTGGAAAACTGTTTATCGTTTGATTCAGTAATTAACGTACACAGCTCCAATGCGGTTGGCGCAATTAATTCCGGCTTAAAAGACGATAAGATGCATTTTAATACCATCAAACTGTTTCCAGTTTTCAAGCACTTCTCCATGACGTCCGGGAGTTGGTTTTCGGACGCGTTGCTCGAAATGCAAGATAGAATCCATTCCAATCCCGGCACATACAGCGCAAGGTACGTAGCCATATCTAACTTTTGAGACGCGATCTCGTTTTGAACTGAAGTAATGTGGATTTGCTTGTAAGTGTCGATAACCTGGTAGAAATTTGAGAATAAATGACCGCGGAACTTAGGAGCTTGTTTAGCGCCTACGATGCACAAGAATGTACGAGCGTACAAAGCAACTAAAGGATCACCAATGCCTTTTGTCATGTTCGATAAACGGATTAAGGTGGAATTGCATTCATCCTTCTTCAAAAATTTCAGACAAGGCAATATGCTGGCCTCGGTTAGTATCCTAGGAAGTAATTCGCGAATGGACGCAACCTTCATCATCCAGTTAAGGCAGATTTCTTTTGCTTGCTCAGGGACATTGTCTGGGTTTATAGCATCAGCTTTCATGCCTGCACACATCGATAATATTCTTTCGAACACAAGCTTGCCGAAATGCTCGAGCAAGTCCGTGATCATCACGAATTTACTCGGATAATACTGCATCGCGGACGTGTTTCCGAGCATTTTAGCGCACTGGATCGCAATCTTGAGCGCGTTGACTTTTTGATTCGCTTCCCAAGACTGCGTCAAACTCTTTTTGTTGTCTAGCATTTGGTCAACGAATTGCTGTTGACGGATGGTTTTTGTTTCCGAAACGTTGCCAGTCGCGATATCGTCCAGTTTTTTCAACTTGGAGCGAAGTTGCTCGCTTGTTGATGCATTGTACATGTTACGGCCAGTGGGTTTATCCCCGGTTTGAATTATGGAAATCATTTGCGCCGACAATTTCTCATCCAAGCTATAATCCTTCAAAATCTCAAACCTGCGTTCTTTCCAGCGATTGACTTCCACAGATAAAGATCCCGCATCATCTGATTCTATACCAATCTCTACTTTTGGAGGGTCAATACTGGACAAAGGATCTGTGATACTTGTTGATAATGGATCGGAAGCAGCCATTGCTGATAATGGATCGATGAATTCCGCGGATTTCACACTCGATTTACTGCTTTTGTCGCTAGAACCAGATTTGGTCGAAGACGCAGCATCCTTCTTACGCCTTGATTTCAAGTCGGTGACTTCTGTGACGATTATCGGCTTGAGAGGGTGGTAGTCTGTGAAAGGAATCTTGTGTGGTGGCAAAGTGTGTTTTCCGTCTTGAAGGTCGTAGTCAACCTTTTTCGGCTTCCACGATGGATTGGATGATTGCATGGTCTTTGAATGACGTACCGGTAGCTTACTCTATCAAGGGGAATAAGCAAAGAAACGACAGAACCGTCTTCTGACTATATGAGCGGAGTCATATAAAATATAAGTGTGGTCTGAAAATATTACAAAATCGAGCTAATTGAAATATTTAAAAACAATATTGCATTCTTCGTTTCAATTACTGTAGCCTACTGCATTGTAGAGCAGTGGTTCTCCTTCTCAGCCTTTTTGTCTTCGCGGACCCCCTCAAGTTTTCGTTCAAAATAAGCTCAATTATCGTGCAACCGTCATCTGTCCTGTGCAAATAGTGGACAGGCTAGTGATAAACAGCAGAAAAATGACTTTTCCTGAAAATAACGTCACACGATATGTATACAAATTGGGTAGACTCTATTATTTCGAAGCGAATTTTGCAGCTGTATTTGTCTTGAAAATCCACGTTTCCGATTTGATTTGGTGGAGAACGCGTAACGCTTCCGGCGACAGCATTTGGTGTGAGTTTTCAATGAACATATCAGGCCCAGCCTAGTCATTTCTTCTTTCTATCTAGCATATAATCTTGAAGTTATTTAGTGATTATATCCAGGAGAAAATGTATTTCTTGGCGAGGTTACAATTCCTTCATTGGGACAGATTAGGAAAAAAATTCAGGAATTTCTAGTTCAAACGACCATTTACTAATTTGATGAGACTGACAACTCCAAATCCCAAATGTTTTGCAAAGATTTCGAAGTCACCCTGTTTAACCTTGCTATCTCCTGCAACATTTCATTTTTCCACAAACTCAAACAAAACATCTCTAAACAGGAATATGTTTGCATCGGCAGGCTATTGGCAATTTGACAATTAAAATTAGTTTGCACAGTCGGATATTTCATCTCAGACGACCATTTTATTGATGTGAGTCCTAAAGTTTTAGCAATTATGATGAAGCGAAACTGTCGCATGCTTTTCCTAATTGAAAATGAAATATAAACTAGGTTATCAATCATTTTACTAGTTTAGGCGCTTCGCGGAGCCCCAGATAAACTCAACTCGTCCTGGCGAAATTTCGGCGAAATCTCTGTGATCACGTGAAACACTATTACTGCGAACTCGGAATATTAACCCTCAACTCGCCGCTGGGCAATATTCCACTATTCAATAATCGAAATGTTAGGTTATTCTAAACAAATATAATATCTCTAATACCTATACATCTTCTATTCACAGTAAGACCGGCTAACGAGAATCAACTTGACACATTAGTGCCATTTTCACTGTCGCAATATTCCGCTTTTCGGACATATGGCCGCCATTCCAAATGGGCGACAGATTCCAAAGTATGCTCAGTTCCAAGATTAATTCAAGAATGTTTCGCCAATATATTTCACACAATCAACGTATTATCGGAAAGGTCTTTCATAGTACTTTAAAAGAAAAATCTACATTCAGGGTGATTATTGGCCTTTTTGTTTTCAATACGACTACCAACCTTAGATAATATTGCGCTATCAGGCATATACCCGCCATTCCAAATGTGCGACAGATTCCAAAGTATGCCCAATTCAAAGCTGAATCAGTGTTGGGATCAAGTCACTACCTTCGAGTCACGAGTCATCTCGAGTCATTGCACATTTTGACTCGAGTCAAGTCAAGTCAATCGATTTTCAAAGGTGACTCGAGTCAAGTCAAGTCACTCGTTTTTTGGAGGTGACTCGAGTCAAGTCGAGTCAAGTCAAGTCAAGTCACGAGTCAAGTCACGATTCGAGTCAAATTGAATTTTCGAAGTATATGTGATGACCCAACTGTGTGCTAACTGTGTGAAGGATAGATTAATTGGCCATTTATCTTGAATCAAATGACGATTATAAAGTTAAATATTCACTCAAAAGGGTGTTTTATCGCTCACGCACACGTAGAACTGATAATAAAATACGTGAGTAACGTGAGCTACATGCTACAGTCTGATTTTATCAGCCAATATAAAGGATCGAATACGAAGCCTCGAGAAGTTGAACAAATTGATATGGTACAATAGGCACTACCGACTTACACCTCTGTGAGAATATAAAGGCATAAACTATATTCGTTCGATTTAAATCATACAAGAGTGTTGGTAAAGGTGACCACTGCGCAATGTGAGCACTAAGCTGCCTAAGAAACAGAGATACGATGCGATTAGATAAATCTACTGCTACTACGACAATGTAGGTGTGATGGTTTCGTAAGTGGTCCATTTATTTGTGATGTAAGAATGGATGATCAGTGAAACTTATAATGATTGAAGACTGGTTGCTCTCGCAAGTGACACCGGCGTATCGCTGACAACCAAAACATACATAATATAGGGTGATTTAATCGACACCGTTTACTTAATGACTTGAAATTGACTCGTGAATTTTGCTCCGAGTCACGAGTCAATCCGCATTTCTGAGGCGTCGAGTCAAGTCAAGTCAAGTCATTTTTGCAAAGTGACTCGAGTCAAGTCAAGTCATACGAAAAAGGTGACTCGAGTCTGACTCGAGTCAAGTCATGACTCGAGTCATCCCAACACTGAGCTGAATTCAGGGGTGTTTCGCCAATACATTTCACACAATCAGGGTATTATCGGAAATGTCTTTTAGAGTACTTTTAGAAAAATCTAAATTCGGAGTGATTATCGGTCTTGTTTGTTTTCAATACGACTAACAACCTTAGATAATATTGCGCTATGAGACATATACCCGCCATTCCAAATGTGCGACAGATTCCAACGTATGCCCAATTCAAAGTTGAATTCAAGAGTGTTTCGCCAATATATTTCACACAATCAACGTATTGTCGGGAAGGTCTTTCAAAGTACGTTAAGAAAAATCTAAATTCAGAGTGATTATCGGCCTTGTTTGTTTTTAATACCACTTCCAACCTCAGGTAAAATTGCGTATCGGACATATGCCCGCCATTCCAAATGTGCGACAGATTCCAAAGCATACAAACTCCAAGCTGAATTCAAGAGTGTTTCGCCGATATATTTCACACAATCAGGGTATTATCGGAAAGGTCTTTCAAAGTACGTTAAGAAAAATCTAAATTCGGAGTGATTATCGGCCTTGTTTGTTTTTAATACCACTACCAACCTCAGGTAAAATAGCGTATCGGACATATGCCCGCCATTCCAAATGTGCGACAGATTCCAAAGCATACAAATTCCAAGCTGAATTCAAGAGTGTTTCGCCGATATATTTCACACAATCAGGGTATTATCGGAAAGGTCTTTCAAAGTACGTTAAGAAAAATCTAAATTCGGAGTGATTATCGGTCTTGTTTGTTTTTAATACCACTACCAACCTCAGGTAAAATTGCGTATCGGACATATGCCCGCCATTCCAAATGTGTGACAGATTCCAAAGCATACAAATTCAGAGCTGAATTCAAGGGTCTTTCGCCAATATATTTCACACAATCGACGTATTGCCGGAAAGGTCTTTCAAAGTACGTTAAGAAAAATCTAAATTAGGAGTGATTATCGGCCTTGTTTGTTTTTAATACCACTACCAACCTCAGGTAAAATTGCGTATCGGACATATGCCCGCCATTCCAAATGTGCGACAGATTCCAAAGCATACAAATTCCAAGCTGAATTCATGAGTGTTTCGCCGATATATTTCACACAATCAGGGTATTATCGGAAAGGTCTTTCAAAGTACGTTAAGAAAAATCTAAATTCGGAGTGATTATCGGTCTTGTTTGTTTTTAATGCCACTACCAACCTCAGGTAAAATTGCGTATCGGACATATGCCCGCCATTCCAAATGTGTGACAGATTCCAAAGCATACAAATTCAAAGCTGAATTCAAGGGTCTTTCGCCAATATATTTCACACAATCAACGTATTGCCGGAAAGGTCTTTCAAAGTACTTTAAGAAAAATCTAAATTAGGAGTGATTATCGGCCTTGTTTGTTTTTAATACCACTACCAACCTCAGGTAAAATTGCGTATCGGACATATGCCCGCCATTCCAAATGTGTGACAGATTCCAAAGCATACAAATTCAAAGCTGAATTCAAGGGTCTTTCGCCAATATATTTCACACAATCAACGTATTGCCGGAAAGGTCTTTCAAAGTACGTTAAGAAAAATCTAAATTAGGAGTGATTATCGGCCTTGTTTGTTTTTAATACCACTAACAACCTTAGACAAAATTGGGTATCTGACATATGCCCGCCATTCCAAATGTGCGACATATTCCAAAGTATGCCCAATTCAAAGCTGAATTCAAGGGTCTTTCGCCAATATATTTCATACAATCAGCGTATTATCGGAAAGGTCTCTCACAGTACTTTAAGAAAAATCTAAATTAGGAGTGATTATCGGCCTTGTTTGTTTTTAATACCACTACCAATGTCAGGTAAAATTGGGTATCGGACAAATGCCCGCCATTCCAATTGTGCGACAGATTCCAAAGCATACAAATTCCAAGGTAGATTCAAGAGTGTTTCGCCAATATATTTCACACAATCAACGTATTGCCGGAAAGGTCTTTCAAAGTATTTTAGGAAAAATCTAAATTAGGAGTGATTATCGGCCTTGTTTGTTTTTAATACCACTAACAACCTCAGGCAAAATTGGGTATCGGACAAATGCCCGCCATTCCAAATGTGCGACATATTCCAAAGTATGCCCAATTCAAAGCTGAATTCAGGGGTCTTTCGCCAATATATTTCATACAATCAACGTATTATCGGAAAGGTATTTCAAAGTATTTTAAGAAAAATCTAAATTAGGAGTGATTATCGGCCTTGTTTGTTTTTAATACCACTAACAACCTTAGACAAAATTGGGTATCGGACATATGCCCGCCATTCCAAATGTGCGACATATTCCAAAGTATGCCCAATTCAAAGCTGAATTCAGGGGTCTTTCGCCAAACTTTCAATAATAATATCACATGCCTCTTGATACGCGCCTATAGATGCATTCCTTATTATTTCATCACTTGTAAAATTCAAACATGAAGTACTGACGTGATTGATTACAAAACTCGGTAACCCGCATTGTATCACCCACAACATGGCATAATGAAATAAAATAATTTTAAAAAACACCTGCCACCCCGCCAAACGGTCGACTACTTCTAAAGCTATATCGAGTACTGACCCAAAAGAGAGAATTGCGTGAGACACTGGCAGTAAACCCTAATGTTGAACTTCCTAGACCTCACATGCACGTTAGGACGTGACAACGGATTGCTATATAATTTACTGATCTTGAAAGCTCCCACAGATTCAACTCACGCGACTAACAGTGATATGTGCAATATCGCACAAAATGAGACTATGCCATACAATCGCGTGGACTGTTACACCGAATTTTCTCAGCGAATATGAGCTGCATAGTGGGGTGCCGGAAAATGTGGCCGAAAGGGGTCAGATCTTATCAGATTAGGGGCCAATTAGGGATAAATCTTAAAGTTATACAGGAGTGCGTATATAAATAGGTAAATATTGTTGGATGACCAGTAGTCATCACTGATAGTTGACACGGCGAGCGAAGAATCTTACTACCAGCGGGGAATCACTTACATCAGATCAAAGGAAATTGTCGACCAACATAAACACTTTAAACACGAGTCATCAATAAACACGCATCATGCACTGTGCAGAAGCGGAATAATACGCACGGTTTCTATTCGCATTTAAAAACTGTACTCTATATAATAAAGAATCATTTCCGATGATGTGCTCATTGTCCGAAATGCAGGCGCGGAATGCTCTTGAATTCGGCGTGAAAGTCTGCCAACATTACAATTGAAGCGCGTGCACTTTGAAGGCGCGCCTTCCGCTAATGTGTTCATTGTCTGAAATATATTGAAAATCTTAGGGTCGAGACCAAAAGTCGAGTATTGAAATCTGAGTTAACGATATAGCCTACTGTGGATCTGACATGGGGTAATTGCGATTAGTAATCGTAATCGATTACGACGATTACATCATTTTCAAGTAATCGTAATCGCAATCGATTACATTCGAGAAAATTACGTAGTAATCGTAATCGACTACTTGCCGTATTTAATCGAGTTCTTTGTGAAAGAACTATTACTTTTTATTTGTACAAAACTATGACATGAACTGAACATTGGTGAACAAGGAAGACGAATTATACAAGTTAGTGATAGTACAAACGTCAGATTTTCAAACGCCACTGCTTATTATTGCGTCAGAAGTGGCTAATTAGCTTTGCTCGTCGTTGCATAGAAAGTATCCAGTTATCCTAATAGTGAATAGAGATATTCGATGTACAATGTACATTGTACATTGTACATTAGGGTTCTTCAAATATGACTTTTTTCTCAAATCGTACTGGCTACTTGATAAAATTGTTAGGTTACCTAATTTAAGCCTACACACAAAATTTGGTTCAGTTCCACCCAGTAACCGGTTTGCTACAGGAGAAGAAAGTTTGAATTTATTATATAAAAATAGATAATGAAAAATTTGAAAATTTTCTGTTCACTCCATGAAAGTGTTAGGCTGTCTATAGAAACGATCTTCACCAAATTTGGTTCAATTCCAACCAGTGAAAGCGGAGTTATTGCCGTCGAAAAAATTTGATTTGAATGAATGAGTATTTACGGTGAGCACAACTATAATAAATAAACAAAGAATCGGTCACCGTAAATACTATTTTATTCAAATCCAAATTTTTAAATAGGTAACCTAACAATTTTATCAATTAGCCGGTACGATTTGAGAAAAAAAGGTTATTTTTGAAGGGCCCTATTGTACATTAGTGTGAGTGTAAGAACACTCACCGTGCTGTATATAAGGATCAGCATCGGGATCGCTACTCTGCCTAGTTTAATATAGTAACTTTAGTATTGATGGTTTGTTATGCTTAGTTAAACGCAGTTTGACCGTTGCTGCTTGGCGAGCAGTAGGCCTATGTAGTACGAACGTACATCGGACAAAGGTTTGAAATTTTGTAGCCCACTCGTCAAATAAAACATTACGGTTTCCACGACGAAGCATTAAAAATCAACAGCTGCTGATATATATCATAACCGAGCCGTTTTTCGTAATGGCCACTTGCATTACATTATCTGTATTAAGTTGAAGGCAGAATTTTATGTTCACTTTCTCTTATTTTCAAATGATTCTGCTTGAAACGGGCGCCAATCGTTATTTCACAATTCTTTACCCAACATTTGGACCTGCCGTCATAGCCATCGGCTTATATGCAATGTTATTGTGACTTGTAGCTAGAATCTAGACCAAAACATAAAATATATTGGCGAAAGACCCTTGACTTCAGCTTTGAATTTGGCATACTTTGGAATATGTCGCACATTTCGAATGGCGGGCATATGTCCGATACCCTATTTTACCTGAGGTAGGCAGTGGTATTAAAAACAAACAAGGCCGATAATCAATCCTAATTTAGATTTTTCTTAAAGTACTGTGAAATAATTTTCCGATAATACGCTGATTGTATGAAATATATTGGCGAAAGACCCTTGAATTCAGCTTTGAATTGGGCATACTTTGGAATATGTCGCACATTTGGAATGGCGGGCATATGTCCGATACCCAATTTGGCCTGAGGTTGTTAGTGGTATTAAAAACAAACAAGGCCAATAATCACTCCTACTTTAGATTTTTCTTAAAATACTTTGAAAGACCTTTCCGGCAATACGTTGATTGTGTGAAATATATTGGCGAAACACTCTTGAATTTACCTTGGAATTTGTATGCTTTGGAATCTGTCGCACAATTGGAATGGCGGGCATTTGTCCGATACCCAATTTTACATGAGGTTGGCAGTGGTATTAAAAACAAACAAGGCCGATAATCACTCCGAATTTAGATTTTTCTTAACGTACTTTGAAAGACCTTTCCGGCAATACGTTGATTGTGTGAAATATATTGGCGAAACACTCTTGAATTTACCTTGGAATTTGTATGCTTTGGAATCTGTCGCACAATTGGAATGGCGGGCATTTGTCCGATACCCAATTTTACCTGAGGTTGGTAATGGTATTAAAAACAAACAAGGCCGATAATCACTCCTAATTTGGATTTTTCTTAAAGTACTGTGAAATACCTTTCCGATAATACGCTGATTGTATGAAATATATTGGCGAAAGACCCTTGAATTCAGCTTTGAATTTGTATGCTTTGGAATCTGTCACACATTTAAAATGGCGGGCATATGTCCGATACGCAATTTTACCTGAGGTTGGTATATAGTGGTGTTAAAAATAAACAAGACCGATAATCACTCCGAATTTAGATTTTTCTTAACGTACTTTGAAAGACCTTTCCAGTAATACGTTGATTGTGTGAAATATATTGGCGAAACACTCTTGAATTTACCTTGGAATTTGTATCCTTTGGAATCTGTCGCACAATTGGAATGGCGGGCATTTGTCCGATACCCAATTTTACCTGAGGTTGGTAGTGGTATTAAAAACAAACAAGGCCGATAATCACTCCTAATTTAGATTTTTCTTAAAGTACTGTGAAAGACCTTTCCGATAATACGCTGATTGTATGAAATATATTGGCGAAAGACCCCTGAATTCAGCTTTGAATTGGGCATACTTTGGAATATGTCGCACATTTGTAATGGCGGGCATATGTCCGATACCCAATTTTGCCTGAGGTTGATAGTGGTATTAAAAACAAACAAGGCCGATAATCACTCCTAATTTAGATTTTTCTTAACGTACTTTGAAAGACCTTTCCGGCAATACGTTGATTGTGTGAAATATATTGGCGAAACACTCTTGAATTTACCTTGGAATTTGTATGCTTTGGAATCTGTCGCACAATTGGAATGGCGGGCATTTGTCCGATACCCAATTTTACCTGAGGTTGGCAGTGGTATTAAAAACAAACAAGGCCGATAATCACTCCTAATTTAGATTTTTCTTAAAGTACTGTGAAATACCTTTCCGGCAATACGTTGATTGTGTGAAATATATTGGCGAAACACTCTTGAATTTACCTTGGAATTTGTATGCTTTGGAATTTGTCGCACAATTGGAATGGCGGGCATTTGTCCGATACCCAATTGAACCTGAGGTTGGTAGTGGTATTAAAAACAAACAAGGCTGATAATCACTCCTAATTTAGATTTTTCTTAAAGTACTGTGAAAGACCTTTCCGATAATACGCTGATTGTATGAAATATATTGGCGAAAGACCCTTGAATTCAGCTTTGAATTGGGCATACTTTGGAATATGTCGCACATTTGGAATGGCGGGCATATGTCCGATACCCAATTTTTCCTGAGGTTGTTAGTGGTATTAAAAACAAACAAGGCCGATAATCACTCCTAATTTAGATTTTTCTTAAAATACTTTGAAAGACCTTTCCGGCAATACGTTGATTGTGTGAAATATATTGGCGAAACACTCTTGAATTTACCTTGGAATTTGTATGCTTTGGAATCTGTCGCACAATTGGAATGGCGGGCATTTGTGCGATACCCAATTTTACCTGAGGTTGGCAGTGGTATTAAAAACAAACAAGGCCGATAATCACTCCTAATTTAGATTTTTCTTAACTTACTTTGAAAGACCTTTCCGGCAATACGTTGATTGTGTGAAATATATTGGCGAAAGACCCTTGAATTCAGCTTTGAATTGGGCATACATTGGAATATGTCGCACATTTGGAATGGCGGGTATATGTCTGATAGCGCAATATTATCTAAGGTTGGTAGTCGTATTGAAAACAAACAAGGCCGATAATCACTCTGAATGTCGATTTTTCTTAAAGTACTGTGGAAGTCCTTTCCGATAATACGTTTATTGTGTGAAATATATTGGCGAAACATTTTTGAATTCATCTTGGAATTGAGCATACTTTGGAATCTGTCGCCCATTTGGAATGGCGGTCACATATCCGAAAGGCGGAATATTGCGACAGGGAAAATGGCACTAATGTGTCAAGTTGATTCTCGTTAGCCGGTCTCACTGTGAATAGAAGATGTATAGGTATTAGAGATATTATATTTGTTTAGAATAACCTAACATTTCGATTATTGAATAGTGGAATATTGTCCTGCGCTCAGTTGAGGGTTAATATTCCGAGTTCGCGGAAATAGTGTTTCACGTGATCACAGAGATTTCGCCGAAATTTCGCCAGGACGAGTTGAGTCCAGATAACGTTCGCGTTCGCGGACCCTACAGCAGCATAGATGAGCATGGATTAGGATTAGATTTTGAAAAAACAGGATTTGTGAAATTTCGTTGGATTTGGATTGGATGTGGATCAGACATTTTTTGAGAACGGATTAGGATTTGGATTGGATTTACCTATTTTCTGGGAGATTGAAATGTCATCATCATCATCATCATTGGTTTATTAGCAATTTTATCAGTTCAATACACCACAAAAATGCGATTCAATGAAAAGACAGGAAGATGTCGAAGCGACAAGGAGTAGTCTATGGAATCTGACACCCACCTTGGCCTAGGCGATATAAAGAGGAGGCATGCACACTGAATGAAGGTAACGAAGATAGTATAGAAAAAGAATGCGACAAGAAATAGGGCGGCATGTCATGGGAAGCGAGATCGATAGGTCAGTCGTGGTCCGGTAATCTTGAGGATGGACTGTATTTATTTAGTAGTAATTGCTTGTATTTCGACTTGAATGTGGACATGCTCGTCGACTGTCGGATGGCCGGCGGGATACTGTTCCACACATCAGGTCCGGCATATTTGATGGAGCGATGATCTTTTCGGTCGATCATATGATATTTGGACGACGTGGACGCGCGTGTGTTGTACTTGTGCGCTTTTGATTCAGAGGTAAAGAAGTCATTGAAATATTCGGGGCAACGACCGCAGTGAAACTGATACATGAACTTGGCGATTTCTAGTTTCCGCATATCTTCTATGTTTAGGACGCCGAATCTCTTCAGCAGCGACTTATTGGATGGGCAGCCAGGTCCATTTGGGGCCCTAGCTATGATTCGGAGTACTTTGTGCTGTAGTTTCTGCAGTGGCTTGAGTGCAGTTTTACTGGCAGCCCCCCAACAGAGGATGCCATAATGTAACTTCGATTGGATTAAGGATTTAAAGAGTATCAGAAGAACCCATGCTGGCATGAAGCGCTTAAGGCTGTAGAACAGGCCGCACTTCGGTGATAATTTAGTTTCTAGGGACTGAATATGACTCTTCCAGGACATCCCAGTAAACACAGTACAGACCAAAGATGTAGAAAGCCGATCCTGATATAGTAGATATTAGATCTCGGCAGGTCGTAGAAAGGGGGATTTTGTGTCGACTCAATTCAATGTCTTTTCCATGTCCTTCAATAATGTAAATATTATGCAGATCCTACAGCCTTTAAACATGGTGAGTAGAATGTAGATCCTACATTAAAAGAATATCCTGATATAATAACCTGTTTTCTACCACTGGGGATAACCTGATCACGGCTGCGTACACACACACACACACACACACCACATTATCTACTGCATATTAATCACATTTGCAGTAATTTATTTCAAAACGAATTGGCAAGTAAATAATGCCGGTGTAAAAAATGAAACGAACGAAATTACTTGAAGGGCCAAGTAGCAATGAATAAAACTATGAGAACAGTCAGTAATCAGAAGGTTTCATCGTCTGATGATGATAATCCCTCTGGCGTTTTCTTTTCAACACGCTGTAGAAATAAAATGAAAATGACGATTATTAGCTAAGACATTCGTACTGCGAAAATGGCAGAGGTAGCGAGTAACGAATGACTCCTACATTTTTTTCACCCATACTTACTAAAATGGATTTGATTCTGGACTATTTCCACTCAAGTTTTCAAGTTTTTATTATTATATTTTTTATGATTATATGACTAGAGAACTGACTTCAATCGCCACTTCTACTTGATTATCAAGATCAACGGTGACTACTTCAGCAATCTTTGAAAACAGCCACTAATACAAAAAGAAGTCCTGACTAAAATTTCTTCACATTCTGTCAAAAATGATCAATTCAACAATCCAAATGAATCAGTTATTTGGCAGCTAGTTGGAGAGATATATACTAAGTCCAGAAAGTGGAATGATACTCTGCCTGGAAAGCTGAAGACCTAACAATATTGTGTACAGAGAACAAAACATTTGAGTGGCGGCACTGGTATAGACATTAACAAATTATTAGAATTGACAGCAAGATAACCAGCAAGACATTAAAATGAGAATTAGTGCAGTTTCTTAGGCTGTAGTGATACTCAGCCAGTAATTGACCTAGCAGAGAGCAAAACGTTGTAAAAAAGCGAGCGAAACCTCCGACAAATGATACGATAAAACATTAGAATCGACAGTCTTACTAGAAGCAGAATAACAATCATGAGGGGTTAGAGAACAGAAGCCCGGGAAGTGACCATCAGAAATTACTGCATACTGGCCGAACAAATCCATGACCACTAACAAATGGTCTTTTAATAGTCAATATTGATACCAAATGACACCACCCCTATTTCACCGCAACATTTAGCAAATACAGCGCTGGAGTCAACCTTATAAAGCGCTAACCAAACGCCCATTAGTTTTCCCACCTACTACTTCGCGGATGGAAATACGCATTAAAGCGAATGGACGCGACTTGTCACACTCTTGCTATTTCTGCTCCCTTTTTCTCTTCCTTCCTCTTGAGGAGGGAAACAGTCAGTCGCGTTTACGGATCGTGAATTCCCGGCTTAAGGGTGATTCTTCCTCCAATGGTCAGCACCTTGAAAATTGAGAACAATGTTGTTGCAAAATGCATGACAATTTGAAAGTTACATCATTCTAATTATTCCAGTTATTGCCGTGAATCGTTACAAGTGCGGTAACCATAAGAATTATTACTATACTACAACTACAAATACAATATATTGTATAAAATAATTACTAATTCTTTTACGTTGATCGAGTCCCAAATGGATGAAATATGTCGAAGAATTTGCTAAATTTTTTTGTATAATTTGACAGATTCCGAAATCTTCTCAAAGTGCACCTTTCAAAAATTTGATATCAAGACTCCCAACATTTTACAATTCGAAGTTGGATGGCTTAACCAATACAAGCGAACAGTTTGTATCGCAATTGACGATTATGTAGAGAACGCTGCGAGACATTTGAGTAGGCCTACCCTAAAACGTTTCTCTGACATGGACATTAGGGCTCTTAAAAAATGAAAATCGTTCTTGCTACTTGATAAAATTGTTAGGTTACCTAATTCAAGCCTACACACCAAATTTGGGTCAATTCCAACCAGTAGCCGCATTGCTACAGGAAAAGAAAGTTTCTATTTATTATATAAAAATAAATAGAAAAAAATTGAAAATTTTCTGTTCACCCCATGAAAGTGTTAGGTTATGTATAGAAACGATGTTCATCAAATTTAGTTCGATTCAAACAAGTGGAAGCGGAGTTATTGCCATCGAAAAATTCGGATTTTAATAAAATAGTATTTACGGTGGGCACCGGACACCACTATAATAAATAATTAAAGAATTGTGTCACGCTGTCATACTGTTTTACGCAACCGTTGTTATGCACTGCATTGTTGCTGTGTTCTGGCTCCATTGATGTTATTTCTAAATTCGACATTAATGCGTCATAATTCTCCATCTGGTTTTGAATTCAACTCTGTTTTGCTTCCTTTATCGTGCCGGTAGCTCTTTAATAGGCACGCGAAAAGTTCTTCGGGTTTCAATAACGTTTATCATGAAGGTACTTTTGAAAGCGGTATTAAAATTTTGTACCACCAACCAGTTATTTAATTACTATTCATCTTCAAAGTAAATGCTCATTGCATGAAGCAGGGTTGTAAGACTCGAGTCAGGTTTTTCTGTTGACTCGACTTGACTCAGGTCATCTTCTCAAAGTACTGAAATGACTCGACTCATTGCGCATGACTTGAGACTCAGACGGCCAAGACCGACATTTCATTATTATTTCAAAGAATAGTACAGCAAATCGCTATTGGGATTTCGTCTATTTATACTGGTATTTGAAAATGCGACCAGAAACTGCTAAAAGTAAGGAAAATTCGTATATTATAAATGCGACCCACTCGATATCACAAAAAATATATAAAAAGTTGGTTTAACAAGACTTAAATTGGAAACTGAGCGGCTAACACAATGACTCTGGCTCGAGTCATAATACCATAACTCGGACTCGGCCCTCTGCTCGCTGACTTGGACTCGGACTAGACTCGGTGGTGAATTGAAAATGACTCGAGTCAAAACTATAAAAGTGAGATTGACTTGCGACTCGGAGCCTTGTGACTTGGTTACAACCCTGGCATGAAGCCTCAAAAGTTACATGAGTGGAGTGACTAGACAAAGAACACAGTGACATTTGCAGCATATCATGAATGTCTCTTACTATATGTGATCTTGTTCAAATGGAGGTTGATGAAAGCGTATTTCCCATTCTTTCCGACTCTGCTATAATTTCACCAGACTGGCAACCTTCTTCATGATGCTTTTTGCTGACTGACCAATATTGTCGCCGCCAACGGTACGAGTGCAAATGTCTGATATGTCAATATAGGAACAGAATTAGTTGACTGTTCATGACCGTCCACGTTCAGAGTTGCATCTCAAAGATGCTAAAATAAGCCTAAATATAATCCAAGCAATACGATCGTCCACTTTGACTGACTGAATTTCTAAAAATAATAAACATAACAACTTGATAGCTTCCACATCTTACGTTTATATATACCGTCTACTATCGGCAAGCATTTGAAAATAACAAAACAGATTCAACATACCACATCTCTTGCAAAGGCTTTTGCTTTCATTCAATATGTCATCAAACTTCTTTAAATCCTCCTTTGTGGTGAGTGGCTTTGGAATTCTTCTAGGATCAATTACGATATCGTTTTATCATATACAATCTATGACGGAATAAAAGTTTCGGATAAGTTCTGAAACGAACACAATTTTCCACACAAAAGTCAATTGCCACACGAAATGTCAAATGCTACGGTGCCATTTTACGGTCCATTATTGCGGGTTCGAGCCTGACACGTCGCCTCCATAATTCCTACCGAAGTTTTGGCCGTTTATCTAGGCTCCTCCTCGCCATCTGATCCGCATAGCCATGTCTTAAAAAGCCTAGGAGTGGGCCGTGCTATAAGTGGGCAGATGGTTGCCGATGAACTCGGCACTTGGTGAATTCGGCCCTCGGGAAATTTTGTAATGAAGTGTATTAACAGCTATTAATATGAATTATTTAACTAATAATAGTATTATCAAGTGATTCGTCAATCTTGTAAGGAGGTCAGGGCATCCGTAGATCACGCAGTCACGGCGTGATTAGATCACGTATTGCGTAGTAGCCGCGGGAAATAACGCAGCGCTCATATACCGACCACGCGCGGTCTGCTTGGAATCGATGGCGTGAGTGACGGGCCTGTGTCGTGTAAGTTTTGAGAAGATGGATCTTGGCGTTGTATGTGAGATCGAAAATGTGGAAGATCAAGCGGCGCTTCTTCGTTTATCCATCACGACAAGCCAGTGTTCCTCATCAACAAATGTTTCGCATGATCACGTCAAAATAAATTATTTTTTGCCTTTGGAGAGACGATTCCACTATGGGGTTAGGGTGTCTCGATAACAGTGTTGAAGGATCCCAAGATTACGAGATCTACCTTTTTGATACTGTTCATTCATATTAAATGCATTTCTAATGCGAAGGTGTTCTAGTGCCAATTCCTCCAAGGGCCGAGTTCACCAAGTGAAGAGCGTCGCGTTATTTCCCGCGATTACGCAATCTGTGATCTAATCATGCCGTGACTGTGCGATCTACGCATGCCCTGACCTCCGTACAACATTGACAACCACTCAAAGTGCCAAGTTCACCGGCAAACATTCCAGTAACCAATCATGGCGACCGGTACCGCTACCAGATCTACCACGGCCGAATTCACCAAGTGCCGAGTTTGTGCGGCCGAATTCACCAAGTGCCGAGTTCACTGGTAATCGGGCAGATACGGAATGATAATAATAAGAACCGGCCTGGTGTAAAATGACCAGTGTAGTCGAACCACCACCATGAACACCACAAACACCACAAACAAACAAACATCTAACATGGAAAAGAAATTACCTTTACAGCCTTTGACAAACACAGTTACCATTGAAATCAGCAATTTAGGTCTTATTCGAAAGCAGAATACTGTTTTAGCGAACATACCAAATCAAATGTTGGAAAGTTCATGTAAATTAGCCCAAAATATTATCTTACTGTGACCATATTTTATCAATATGGTCTGGCTAGCCAAATTCTCTGGGCCAACATAAACAAGCTGCGTTTGGTTTCAACGATTAATAATCTTGTCACTGGATTCGAGGTATAATTGCACTCAAATATCAAATTTTGCTCCATTAATCAACATCAAGTTGAAAATGTCCATTCTTGCACAACTTTTATAAAATCACGAATCATTGTTCTACAGGTATGTATCCATATGACTTATATACCAAGAAAATTCAAGCATAAATATTATGATATACCGTAGGTATAGGTACCGGTAATTCAGCTGTTTGAAGCGACTTGGACAACTAGATAATTATAGTGGTCTAATTTCACTAAATTAGAGCGAAATGCCAGTAATATAATTGTAATCTAATTCGGAAAAAACGGTTTAGCTCTAATTCTAGCCTGGAAACGCTGAAACTTTTCAATAGTTGTCTACACTTGTTTTGCAGAAAGTCAAACAGCTCTAGGCGTCATATACTACAGGCAATTCGAAATACCCCATAAGCTATATGCTACTGCGTATATACCTTTAACCCGCTACCTCAGTCAGTCACAATTCCTATATATTTACGGCATTTACCATACAGAAAAAGCGAACTATGCCTGGCTGCGACCTGTTGCGCGTCAAATCTTTGTAAGGCGCGATGACGTAAAATTTGAATCGCCGAAATATTCTAGAAGTCACGCATCGATAATCATATTCCTAAACGTTCAACATCTCACTTATTTAGTTATTCTCTGAATAAAACTATTAGCCATACTCGTTGAACATGCGAGATTACCGAAAGAGCGAATATATATATAATAAAGATCATATATATCAGAAGAAAACAAAACTGTTCGACCTCAGAGCAACAACACGAATATACGACACCGGTGACATCCTCACGCAATAAAACGAAGGGAGAACATTGTTTTCTAATGGATAGAACGAAGCTACTGCATGAGATCGAACAAAACCGGATGGGAATTCGTCGTGATTGAATGTACCGACAAAGTCACCCTTTCTACGTATTTTAGTCATACCAGCGAGAGATAGAAAATTTGCATTATTAGGTTAACTACCGGATATAACGAAGCCTAATGCATGAGATGGAACAACACCGAGTATGAATTTATTCTGATTGAATATAACCACAAGACCATCCTACTACGTATTTTAGACATTCCCTCGACACTTAGAAAATCAGAACCTAATCGAGATGATCCCGGATGATCCTTTTACGGTTTTGTGTTTGCTGGGATGTTCGAGTCCAGTAAAACTCCGAGATATTTGGCATTATCTGTGTTGGAAACGGGCTGACCAGCGATATTAACGGTTAGGTTATTTTTTGAATTTACTGTCAGCAATTGCGATTTCGAGGCGTTTATGCAAAGGTTGTTCTGGGCCGTCCAATCATGGACTTTGGGCATTTGGTCACCAGTCACGGCATCCAGCTCTGCCGTCGAAGATGCGGAAGAGAGGAGGTGAGTATCATCAGCGAACAGTGTGGTGTTCAATGAGGAGGTTTCAAAAATGTCGTTGACATATAAGGTGAAAAGGACCGGTCCAAGTACTGAGCCCTGGGGCACACCACAGGTCACCGGGTGAGGAGAAGACAAGGTGTCTGAGATCGCAACCATTTGTTGGCGTCCAGTGAGGTAACTTTTCATGAGCTCAAGTTGTGGGCCCGGAAGTCCGTAACGCGCCAATTTCGAGATGAGAATTTTATGATCTACGCAGTCAAACGCTTTTTTTAGGTCGAGAAAAATGCTACATCCCACATCTCGCTTCTCCGAGATATCATAGTACTGTTCGGCCACTGTTAGGAGGGCATGAGCGGTTTGGTGTTTGTTTCGGAAGCCAAATTGTTGAGGAGAAATGACAGACATTTTGGCGAGGAATGAGGACAGGCGGGAGAGGAGCAACTTTTCGAATACAATCCCGATGCATGGGAGAACGGATATCGGACGGTAGTTGGTGACATTGGTTCTATCCCCAGCTTTGTGTACAGGGACTACTCTGGCTTTTTTTAGATAGCTTGGGTAGACTCCATTTTCTATCATGAAGTTGAAAAAATGGGCCATATATTGACCGATATGCAGGCTTATCATTTTTAAAAACCATGAAGGGATTTGGTCATAGCCGTCGGCCTTGTGTGATTTCAGTTTGTGGATGGCTACTTCTACTTCGTATTTGGTCGTAGGTTCAAGCACAATTGACTGGGATATCGATCTCACCTCTGACCTGGCCGACACAGGTTTTGTAATAGAAGAAGCAATATTTGGGCCTACGTTACAAAAATACTCATTGAAGTGATTCGCGATCGCCGCCGGGTCTGAAAGTTTGTTTCCGGTATCCGAATTCACAATTTCCGAAACAGACTTATGGCCTTTTTTTCGATGTAGGAGAGAGTTAAGTCCTGACCATGTTTTTCGAGTGTCCTTTATGTGTCTGTTGAAAAATCTCTCATTATATTTTGCTTTTGCCTTGGAAATAAGATGCACGGTGCGATTCCTGAAACGTCGAAATCTTTCTCGTTCATGTTCTGGGCAGTTCTTGGTGTCTATTCGGTTATGCCACCGGTTACGTTTACGGATAAGTTGAATCAGCTTTGTGGTCATCCACGGATTTCGCTTCAATTTTCTTTGACTTCTCGAAAGGCGCTGTAGAGGTGCAAATTGTCCCAGCAGTGATTTGATAGCAGACATAAACTCAACAAATTTTTCGTCAAAGTTGTTTACCGAGATGTGGGGGATGGCTGATGTTTTAAATTGATTGAATGCGGCATCATCGAGCGCTTCTTCGTCCACTAACTCTCGTCGTCTGCAGAGGTGATATGTTTCGGGGGGTGTCCTTTGTTGTTCTTGTGATAGAAAACCAATATGGTTGTGGTCACTGATTTTTGCCGAAATGACAAATGGAATGATTTCCATGTCGCGCGAGTTGGTATATATGTGGTCGATCAAAGTCCTTGACTTTTCGGTTATGCGTGTAGGCTCGGTGATCATTTGGTAGAGACCGGCGGATTTGACGGCGTTGGAGTATGCGTTGCCTTTGTGTTTTAGAAGGTTTATGTTAATATCTCCCGCAATGAAACACATCTTTTTGTCGCTGTTGACTTTGTCCAGTGAGCGCTCCAACGCTTTTGCGAATTGGTTCATGTTTTTCGTGGGATGTCGGTATAATACGGCCACAAGAAAAGATTTGTGAATTCCAATTGGGTGATCAACTTCCAGCCATAGCTCTTCGCAATCTTTGACATTCAGATCGTAGTCCGTGCAAATTTCGTAAGGAATTTTTTCTTCAATGTAAAGACCAACACCTCCGTAAGATTTCTTTGACTTCGGTGCCGGAGTATACTCGAAGTTGTAGCCCGATATATCAACGTTTTGCGTGGGTTTGGTTGGAAAGTTTATTTCTGAAATTGCTACGAAGCTAGGTGACTTCAGGTCAACGATAAGGTCCTTTAACTCATCATGGTGGGAATTAGATTGCAATCCTCTGATATTTGTATGAATCAAACTAATTTGTTTACCCTTCGGGGCTTGCAGAATTGATGCCGTCTCGTTGATCGATATTGAGTTACACTTTCTGATCAGTGGGAAACTATTCTTATTCGTCATGATTCCGAGTTGACCCAAATTCCCATGTTAGCTTGTCACGCAACGCTGGCTTAATCCAATTATGAGGGCGAAGAGCGCTACAAATAGCGATTTTACAGTAGCATATATCGAAATATATTAGCACCAAACCTTTGGATGAATAATATCAAGTAGAGTTTCTGTTCAAAATTGCTATGTATTTTGTCCAACGGTTGGCGAAGCTGGGTCCAAATCGGTATTGATTGTCTGACGGTTGGTGAAGTATTGCAGCCAATGGCAAATTTCCCGATGTAGCAACCACAGTTCTGTTCAGTCTTGATATCCTATCTCCAAATGATATATCCAGTTCATCAAACTTTTTTGCGTCTTCAACCGATTTCTTGCTGTATCGTTGGTGTATCAATTTGGTTGGTAAAAATTCTGTCTATCTAACTCGATAAATCGACTTCTTGTCTTCTAGAATCCTGGATTTTCGCCAATTATCATAGCTACATTACGGGAGCGCTGGAAACGCGTCCGCTCACCACGACGCCTTTTTGTCAACATCATCATTGGTTTATTAGCAATTTTATCAGTTCAATACACCACAAAAATGCGATACAATGAAAAGACAGGAAGATGTCGAAGCGACAAGGAGTAGTCTATGGAATCTGACACCCACCTTGGCCTAGGCGATGTAAAGAGGAGGCATGCACACTGAATGAAAGTAAAGAAGATAGTATAGAAGAAGAATGCGACAAGAAATAGGGCGGCATGTCATGGGAAGCGAGATCGATAGATCAGTCGTGGTCCGGCAATCTTGAGGATGGACTGTATTTATTTAGTAGTAGGCTAATTGCTTGTATTTCGACTTGAATGTGGACATGCTCGTCGACTGTCGGATGGCCGGCGGGATACTGTTCCACACATCAGGTCCGGCATATTTGATGGAGCGATGATCTTTTCGGTCGATCATATGATATTTGGATGACGTGGACGCGCGTGTGTTGTACTTGTGCGCTTTTGATTCAGAGGTAAAGAAGTCATTGAAATATTCGGGGCAACGACCGCAGTGAAACTGATACATAAACTTGGCGATTTCTAGTTTCCGCATATCTTCTATGTTTAGGACGCCGAATCTCTTCAGCAGCGACTTATTGGATGGGCAGCCAGGCCCCTTTGGGGCCCTAGCTATGATTCGGAGCACTTTATGCTGTAGTTTCTGCAGTGGCTTGAGTGCAGTTTTACTGGCAGCCCCCAACAGAGGATGCCATAATGTAACTTCGATTGGATTAAGGATTTAAAGAGTATCAGAAGAACCCATGCTGGCATGAAGTGCCCAAGGCTGTAGAACAGGCCGCACTTCGGTGATAATTTAGTTTCTAGGGACTGAATATGACTCTTCCAGGACATGTTCGAGTCCAGTAAAACTCCGAGATATTTGGCATTATCTGTGTTGGAAACGGGCTGACCAGCGATATTAACGGTCAGGTTATTTTTTGAATTAACTGTTATTATTATTATTATTGATGAAAAGATGAGTGACGCTTTTCGCCTGTAAGGCCAGGTGCGTCACGGACTAGAATGAGCGATTTACCAAAATATGGTCAATAACCGATTTACAAGTAAGTACCACAAGATATAACAAATTCTGCAACATGGGATAACATTTCGGGGATGATCAGTAGATTTTCGAGTGTTGCAGTGATTTTGAGCTCGCGCGCCCTGTCGATTAAAAAGTTCCGATGAAAATCATATCGATTGCAGTGCAGCAAAAAATGCTCGACTGTATCAGGTACTGTACAATGGTCGCATAGGTCGGTGTCGCTACATCCAATTTTATATAAATGCGCTTTCAGGCGGCAATGGCCTGAACGAAGCCGAAATATTATTCGTTCGTAAAGCCTATGTCGATGCATCGATGGAAAGTGGCCATCAGTCAATGATCTATGGAAATTTCGATAGTGACCTCCACGCTCATTTCGTTGATATTCGGCGTTCCAGGTCGCTCTACAGTATTGACGTACTTCGGCTTTCGCCTCAGCATGGCTAATTTTTTCTGGAAGCGTCTGAGAAGGGGTATTTTCGATATTGGTCCTGGCAGCTTGCCAAGCCAATTTATCAGCTAATTCATTACCACCGATATCAGCATGCCCCGGTACCCAGGCCAGGACAACAATGGCGCCTTTCTGAACCACTTGATTCAGCAAGCGACCACATTCAAATATAACATTCTGCGTTTGCGGTGCCTGCAGGTTGGTCATAGCGGATAGCACGCTCAGACTGTCCGATAGAATCAGATATGTTTGTTGGTATGAGCCATTCTGGCAGATCCATTTTAGAGCGTGGAGAATGGCTTGTGCTTCTATGGAGAAGATTGACTTAAGAGTGGAACACGACTGGGAAAAGTTTATCATCAGCGACGGGATGGTAAAGGCAAAACCGGCTCCCTCTGCTGATTTGGAGCCGTCAGTGTATATTTCAGTGGCATCCCTATATCGTTCGAATATGAAGTCCAGGACTATGGGTTTATGCGACAGAGGTGCGATATCTTTTTTAATGATTTTTGCAAGGTCTAAATCAATATTAGGTGATTGAATCAGCCATGGAGGCAAATTTGGAAGACTTTTTCTTTCCAAGACAAGGTTATTCAGAGACTCGACATTGGTGGCGATGTTGAAGGTAATGAATTTTGGGTTCATGAGGCTATATATCTCCTGCCAAGAGTCTTCAAGCACTCCTAATGTTGGATGTTCGTGAGCCTGGTAACCTCTAAGGTGACAGCGATAGTTAAGGCTAAGCTGTTTGTGGCGCAGATGGAGAGGAAGCTCGTCACATGATGCTTCAAGTGCACAAATGGGGGTGCTGCGCATTGCTCCACAGCAGAGGCGGAGAGCTTGATTTCGTATGGTGCGTAACTTGTCCAGATACTTTTTTGGGGCGAAGTAATATGCTGGTAACCCATAGTCAATCAGTGATCGTATCAGCGCCCTGAAAAGTTGCAGCAATGGTCTTTTACTCGCTCCCCATGTGGTACCAGTCACGACTCTGATTAGATTCAGTCTGTTGGAGCACTTTTTGGAAATCGTATCGATATGTTGCTTATAGTTAAGCAATTTGTCAAACGTGATACCCAAATATTTGTAGGTGTCGACAAATTCAAGTTCATGGTCACCAGTTTTCAAGATAAGTGGAGGAATTTTCCTTTTCTTCGTGAACAGCATGCCTACGGTCTTTGCCTTGCTGATGGTAAACCCCCATCTGGAACACCAGTCGCTTATTACATCGAGTGATGATTGAATGGAAGACAAGAGGGGCTGGATAAGAAGACCGCTATCCCAAACAGCGCAGTCATCTGCGAACACCGCATGTTCAGATCGATGACCTAACGAGCTCGGTAAATCATTGATCATTACCGCAAACAGCAAGGGGCTGAGAACGCTTCCCTGTGGTATACCGTTCTGCAGTACATAACTGTCGGAAAGAGTGTTTCCTACGGTCACCTGGAAAGTTCTGTCAGAAAGGAAATTTGTAATCCATCGGTGCATGTGTCCGCGTATACCGAGCTGGTATAGTTTGTACAGAAGTGCGTGGCGCCACACCATATCGTAGGCTCGACTTATGTCTAAGAAGACCGCTACCACCGATCGCTGGTGATGGATATTCTTGTAAATCGTGTCGTGGAGACGCAGTATGTGGTCCAGGGTGCTTCGACCACGCCGGAAGCCGGACTGTGAGGGATGTATCAGATTTTTTGACTCCAAATCCCATCTTAATCGATTGGTGACCATTACTTCCATGACTTTACAAATGTGACTCGTGAGAGATATAGGACGGTACGATTCCACAGAGGTAGGATCTTTGCCCTTTTTGGCAATTGGGCAGACTATGGCATGTTTCCACGAGACTGGCAATTTCCCCGTCTCCCAGGATGCATTGTATAGTTTCAAAAGATCGGTGCGACCGGAGGATGATAGATTTTTTAACATCGAATACCCTATGGAGTCCTCCCCGGGTGAAGTTGATTTTCGGCTACGCAAAGCTTGATTCAGTTCGGCAAGAGTGAATTCGATGTTTATGATCGAATTCCTGTGCCGATCTGGTTCGTTGTCAGCGGTAAGATGAACCGTGTTTTCGAAGTTAGCCTTCGTTATACGAAATCCTGCTGGGTAGTTGTCGGAGCTGCTCGTTTTTGCGAAGTGTGAAGCCAGTGTATTAGCTTTGGTTCTGTTATTTTGAGAAATAGACCCGTTCGACTTCAGCGTTGGTATGGAATTGAACGTATGCACTCCCGACATAGATTTCATAACGTGCCAGACTTTCGCCATCTGCGTACGGGAGTCCAATGTACCACAAAAATCCTCCCAACATTTGCGTTTAGCAGAAAGGATGGTTTTTCGACATTCGGCTCTCATGCGTTTGAAGGCGATCACGTCTCGAATGTGAAACGTACGTTTCATTTTCAAGTAAGCAGCCCTTTTCCTGCGCACAGCACGGGTACATCCCACGTTCCACCAAGGTACGGCTATTTTCGTTGATATTTTCGGTCGTGGGATCGACTCTCCCGCCGCTAAAAGTAGGCTATTTGTGAAATGGCGGTGAAGGTCTTCCGTTTCCCCCATAGGAACGAAGTTGGATTGGAGGTGGAAATCCGCAGCAGCCGAGAAGGCTGACCAGTTCGCCTTACTGTAATCCCATCTACGTTTTGATGAATTGCACGACGCCCTATTATTGTATGTGGTCTGGACTACAACGTGATCACTACCGATGAGCTGGTCCGTTACTGTTGTGGCACATCTCGCCGCAATGTCCCGAGACGACATCGACAGATCAAGAAGTGACCAGCGATGGACGGCATCACACGCAATATTCATACGAGTGGGTGACGATGAATTCAACAGGACAAGGTCGTTTCTATCCATTATTTCGCAGAGTTGGTTGCCACGTGCATTTGTCGAGTGGCTCCATGAAGAATGGTGCGCATTGAAGTCGCCGCATATAATGGAGCGTGATGACAAAGAGCCGAATATCCTAAAATCACTAGCTGTAGTTTCACAGTCCGGGGGTATGTAAACGTTGCATATGTTCAAGTTCCCTACTCGCACACATAGTACCTCAAAAACGGCTGACGAGACATTGTTCGAAAGAGACGCATTGAGCGATGCTCGAACAAAAGTGGCAATGCCGCCAGAGTGCACCGTCTTATCACGGCGGAATAGTTGGTACCCCCCTAGTTTTGGTGTGTACTTTTGGACAAGATGGGATTCTTGAATAAGAATAACGTCTGGTTGAATGGTTAAGGTTGACAAGTAGTGCTTAAATTCGTGTAGCTTGCGATAGATGCCCCTGCAGTTCCACTGTAAAATGACTAAAGAGTTGTGATTATCCATTTAAAGTGCCATTTGACGTCTGGGAGGGAGTGTCTTCGGTCTCACCAAAGCTTTTTGTGACATTTTTCAGAGAGACTGGGTCAACAGAAAATCCCAAATATTTGCTGGCAGCTTTGGCTACAATAGTATGTAGAACGGTACCACTGTCGCTAGATTTGCAAGCATTTACAGTTATCTTAACGATTTCAGCAATGAGCGCAAGGAGGACTACGGGGTCAATAGAAGCAAGCCCGCTTGATGCGGTTTCGACTGTGGGGTTGGCAGCAGTTCGAGCAGGTGGTGGTTGTCGCCAGTGGCACAGGTCACCGTCGTTGGGCTGTGAGGTGGTAGGCCTGTAACTCCGACCACGGGTTAGTACATTCTTATAACTAAGCCGCTGCGGGTATGGCTTTGAAATCCTGTGTACGTCAAGTCTGTTGGGGGCAGGATCGTCTACGATTACCGTCTCATGGTACTCGGACATGGTCTCGGGAGTTTCCTTGGGTTGTGGCTGTGGTTGTGTGAGGGATATATGATATCCCTCTCTAAGAGCATTAAATTTGGCTTCTTCCTTGTATATGATGCAACCACCATATGCAGCGCTGTGTTCCTCGTTGCAATTTACACATTTTTTGTTGTTTGAACAGTCGTCATACGTGTGATCACGGCCACCGCATTTGGAGCAGCAACGTTTTCCGCGGCAGTGCTTGGCGACATGCCCAAAGCGATTGCATTGGAAGCATCTCGTTGGCGGTGGATTATATTGTCTCGTTTTAAAACGAAGATAGTGGAACATCACGTGCGGTGGAATCGTGACCGTGCTGAAAGACAGCAGAACTGCAGTTGTACTAACAGTGCCATCTTTCGTTTTTTTGGTGAGTCTTTTAACATGAATTACATTCATGCTGCGAAAACTCTCTAAGAGCTCCTGTTCCGATATTTCGACAGGTACTCCAGGGATAACTGCGCGACTTGCGTATGGTCTGGGTTGAAAGATTGATGTCTTAATTTTAATGGTTGTCGATGCGGACTTCAAAATGGTGCAATCAAGGAGCTGCTTTGCTTGCTTTTCGTTGTTACAAGTGATAAGGATGTCACCCGAGCGAAGAACCTTGATATCAGCATAGCTGCCTATTGACGCATAAAGTGCCTTATTAACCAAGTCTGGATGATACGATTTCATTAGTCTACCCTCTCCACTGAGCAAAACCTTGAGATTTCCCGAGACAGGGATGGAAGACGGTACGGCAGAAGATACTTGCGAAGGAGATGTTACTTTAGGACAAGGATCTGGATTGTTAGGCGTAGTTGCATAGTCTCTAGCTATAACTTTAGCGCCATTTCCATTTTCATCGGAGTCACTCTCAGCTTCCTTAACGCTACACTTCTTGCGCTTCATACGACTAGACGTTTCTGCGTCCATGTTCTCCATTTCCTACAAGAGGAATTGGAGAACTACTGACTAGACTACTCTGACTAGTGTATCTATTGGTGATTAACTGATACGGTTAGATAATGAAATGACAAAGCGCCTCTGTCTGAACGACTCGGTGCTTTGATAGAGCTGACAAGAGCTAATCAAGAGACGACCGTACTCGACGACGTCTAGCGATTGTTAGCAATTGCGATTTCGAGGCGTTTATGCAAAGGTTGTTCTGGGCCGTCCACTCATGGACTTTGGGCATTTGGTCACCAGTCAGGGCATCCAGCTCTGCCGTCGAAGATGTGGTGATGTCGTGTGGCGAATGGCGACAATCTTTATTCAGATCAGTTATTATTGAACTTATGATTACTAAGTTATCTTGAATCAAGTGAATCGTTGGCTCTGATAGAAAATTTTCGAATCCCTCCATTGCATAAATTAGTATTTCGTCGCAGTGGAATCAAAGTGTCTTATGTCCAGTTTTCAAATTTTGAAGGTCCATTTTTAAAACTTGAAAAAAGTCAAGTTTTTGGAAGATTTTCAATTTTTTTCTGCCATATCGTGGCCATGGTTATGTCTGTTTCATTATTTCAACGTTAATCAGGGCCAATATATGGCTGAAAGAAGATGAAAACTTCACGTAAAGTCAATTTTCTCAAAATGTGTAAAATGGACATAAGTCACTTTGATTCCACTGCGACGATTTTTTCTGAATTTCCAGTTGGAATCGGATTAGGATTGGACATTGACTTGAATATGAAAAAGTTATGGATTAGGATGAGGATTTGGAATTGAAGGTTCGGATTTGTATTGCATTAGGACATAGAAATTTCAAATCCGCTCATCTCTGTACAGCAGGGGCGGGCAACTTCTCCAGCCGGCGGGCCGGATATAGGAACATTAAATACTTGGCGGGACGGATTGCTGAATCGATGCCTTATTCGCCAATTTAGCCACATATACGAGAAATAAATCGTATTTAATGAATGTATTTTAACGACAGCAATGTAACTTTCAAGCCATTTTTCGCCAATAATGACGAAGACAATGTGGATTTGAGAACAGCATTGTCATTCAAGCACCACCTTGTCTGCTTCTCTCTGATCAATCAACACACGGTGCAATCCCTAATAAGGATTTCAAGGCGTTCGATAAGCCCGGTACCCCAATTTTACGAAGATATCAATTCATTAGGGTTTAGTAGGTGAAGAGATATTGCGTGGTTGTTCAACTGTGTGGCCTATTTTATTTCGATATTGAATTCATGCGGCCCGCGGTCTCTACGAAATTTGAAAGTGGCCCCCGACCCGTTTCGAGTTGGCGACCCCTGGCATAAGCGATAAGTCTTATAAAAGCCTAGAAGTGTGTCGTGCTACAAGTCTACGGTTACGGAGTCAAAAATAAGAAATATCGGCCTAGTATGAATGACCATTGTAGTTGACAAACACCATGATAACCACACATGACATTAGGGTTGAGTATAGGCAACATCGTAAATGCCGATAATGCAAGTCTTCTCGCTTCGACTAACTCACGCGTAAGCGCCACACTCGCTCGCTGCGCTTACATGTGTATATAATAACATACAGTCACTAAAATTTGACTTATGTAAGCAAGTAGTGGGGAATCTCGGAAGACGGGTCGCTGGCCACATTATCATGTAAGACGGAAAACTGTCCGCGGGCCGGACAAAATCCCTTCGCGGGCCGGGTCATCGAACTCCAAGAAAATAGGTAAATCCAATCCAAATCCTAATCCGTTCAGAAAAACATCTTCAATCCTAATCGAATCCAAATCCGACTTAATTTCACAAATCCTGTTTTTTCGAATCCTAATCCTAATCCATGCTCATCTCTGCCCTGCGGACCCGGTTGAGAATCACTGCTGTAGAGCAACTCTTCGGGTAATTTAGTTGTCAAAAATAATTTCAACATAGTGTCCTATATGGTGTCGACACAGGCAAATCTCACGCCTCAGTGAAATTGTATCACGTCACAATTTCCATTTGGCTACAGGCAATTTGAAGATCATTTTTGACCGGCTTGACGAGCATTAAATTTGGTAAAACGGGTAACAATCGAAAGCTGACCCTGCACTGATTACGAAAATATAAATTTTATTCCGCTCGTGTCCCTGGAACTCCCACAATCAGCCTCGAATTTTTCGTTGTTATCGAGATTGGCATTGGGACGCAACGATGGTGTCTGGCTCTTTTTTTCTTGAGCTTCTCTCTCGTTTCACCATCATCGTTTCACCAGACAGCATTGTTACGCCCTGAGCTACTCTCTCGTTTCGCCAGACAGCTTGTTGCACAATTTCACTGAGGCGTGAGATTTGCCTGTGTCGACACCATATAGGACACTATGATTTCAACACATATCGACGGATACCTACTAAAGGTAATCATAATAACGGACAGACGTATTACTATGATGCAAACAACAGTTTTTATTTTATTTATCAGTGCTTATTTGTATCTTCCTTAGCTAACTTGGTAAAGCGTCCAACGGGTTTGAAAAACAAATTAAATCGTCAGTGCGACATTGCTATTCACAAGTAGAAACGCAGATAATCTTCATCACGAAATCTCTGATGACTGCAACACAGAAGGCTGTGCTACCTGCGACAAATCAAAGCAACATAACCTGGATATACCTGCCGAGGTAATAAGTCGCACGTCTCAACTCTCATCTCAGCGCTTGCAACCAGTGTTGCCAACTCCGGATGAACAAAAATCGCTAAAATTGGTGTCAAAAATCGCTAGATGTCGCTAAATCTTGAAACAAAATCGCTAGAAAAAGTCGCTAAGGGTGCGTTTTAGGTGACGTTTTCGAAATGATTTCAAAACCAGTCGCGAAAACACGACCGTTCCAAGTGAACCTGGTTTCGGTAGTGGTTTCAAAATTACCCCGTTCCGACTAGTAGTTTTCGCGCCCATGGTCTCGAAAACCCAATTATAGATAACTAGTTGCGATAACTAGGTGACGTTTTCGAAATGATTTCAAAACCAGTCGCGAAAACACGACCGTTCCAAGTGAACCTGGTTTCGGTAGTGGTTTCAAAATTACCCCGTTCCGACTAATAGTTTTCGCGCCGATGGTCTCGAAAACCCAATTATAGATAACTAGTTATCTATAACCCAATCGTCTACTTGACCGAGTAAATTCGGCCCTCGGTAAATTCGGTCCCCGTGAATATCCGCGCTATCTCCCGCGATTACGCGATCTACGCATGCGCTGACATCCAAATCACTTAATAATGGTATAATTATGTAATTAATTCATGTTACCGGTTGGTAATACATTTTAATACAATATTCTCGGAGGGCCGAATTTACTGATGTCATGGGCCGAATTCACCGCGGGCCGAGTTTACTGGCAACCGCTGGTAATACACTTGGAGTTCGGCTTGTAAAGGTATCTGTCTAAGTAGTCAGTCGTACAGCTAGAAGCTCGGTGATAATACTACATGGTGGCAGCAGTGGGATTCGAACCCACGCCATCGAAATGACTGGTGCCTCAAACCTAGGCTTACCATACGTCCTCTTTTAAGAGGATCTGTCCTCTTTTTTGAAAGTGTCCTCGGAGGACGCCCTTTTGTCCTCTTTTTTTTGAGATTTTGTCCTCTTTTTTGAAAATTTAGGTCAGATTTAGAGCAAATTGCGAGTGATATGCCGCAAATTAGCACAAAAGTGAAGCTCCGGCGGGTATTTCGGAGTGAAAAACGGTGATTTTAGCTCTGAGCGAAAAGATGACCTTTTTTTTTTAGTCATCCACCTGGCAGTGTGGAGAGAAAAACGGTATTTTGAGCTCTGAGCGGAAAAGATGACCTTTTTTTCTAGTCATCCACATGGCAATGTCGAGAGAAAAAAGGTATTTTGAGCTCTGAGCGGGAAACATGACCTTTTTTTTTATTTAGTCAACCGATCACAAAGTGGGTAAAATTCACCTGATTTTGAGAATTCTACTCCGGTTTTGTAAGTTGCAAATTTCTGTAAAAGTGTCCTCTTTTTAGATTTCCAAAATATGGTAAGCCTACTCAAACCACAACCCACAACCCTCCGGAGGAACCAAAACCATCTCTTCCGCATCAGAATAAACCGGTTGAATATTGTCTTGTAGCGTCGAAGAAACCAGGACACCATCAAGGAGCCAACGGTTCAACTGAACCTACCGGAGAGAATCCCGCGAGACGATCCTCGAGAATTAGAAATCCGCCTCAACGATTTATAGAGCAATATTGATCATACATACGTTTCAAGATCAGGGTCAGAATAATCTCCTAACCTGTTGTACACCTTGGGAGTAGTCTACCTCCCTGGTGACTCTGTCTGTTTAGTTTAAAGCTGTGTCGAATCAACACATTCAAATACGAATCAACTTGATTTGTGTAGTCAGTTGCATTTCAAGTTGACAAATTGCCACACTGATTGATTATTCTCATGATTCGTATCGCGCAACTAAAGTCAACCACTATTCCAGAGGTGAGAAAACACTGACATAGCGATCGCGGAAAGTGTCAAATTGTTTGTTTTCGAATCACCGTCTGCGACGGTTCTGTCACAAACTAATTACCAAAATATTACCAAGCGACTGATTCCTAGATTTAGCAAACTATTTCACATCTTTTTGCTGAAAGTACGACACACCGTCGCAGCCTATACCTGAAAGTACGAATCATAGCCGCGCCCATAAGAATAACGATATATTGAAGTCGCAATCACCGTAAACGTTAGGATTAACTGTAGGGTTACAATACGTCCTCTGTTTGAATGAACAGTCCTCTTTTTTGACATTTTTGAAAGTGTCCTCGGATACTGTGCAATACTGTCCAATCACTCTCACTACCCGGGACGAGTATGGCTGCAAGGCCTTCATAGTCCGAACCCGGGCATGCGGTCAGATTGGTGGCTCTCTCTCCAGGCTCATGTATGATGGCGGCGGGAAAGTGGCCGCAGACGCCCCCAGCCAAAGCCTGCTTGTGCCAACTGTTTGTTAACGGCTCCTGTGACTTTGTGCTGTGTGCAATACCACAGTCTGTCACAAGCGTTACGGGGGGAGGTTTACTGCGGTTCCTCCGGTTACCCCTAAAAAAAAAGTGTCCTCGGAGGGCGCCCTTTTGTCCTCTTATTTGAGATTTTGTCCTCTTTTTTGAAAATTTAGGTCAGATTTGGAGGAAATTGCGTAAATTAGCACAGAAGTGACGCTTCGGCGGGTATTTCGGGGTGAAGTACGGTGAATTCGGCTCTGAGCGAAAAGATGACCTTTTTTTTAGTCATCAACCTAGCAATGCGGAAAGAAAAACGGTATTTCGAGCTCTGAGCGGAAAGATGACCTTTTTTTTAGTCAACCGATCACAAAGTGGGAAAAATTCACCGGTTTTTGAGAATTCTTCTCCGGTTTTGCAAGTCTCAAATTTCTGTAAAAGTGTCCTCTTTTTCGATTTCCAAAATATGGTAAGCCTAATTAACTGGAATCCGTCATATATAATAATTTGGAATATACACATTATGTAAGGATCAATCACGTGGCTATTTACTATCTATACCTGATGCATATTCAACACCGTGCGAGAGAGACCTATACCCAGGCCGTGTTCCATCGTCCTGATCTGATTTTAATGTATATTTTCGGAATCAGTGCGACAGTAGCTTTCAGATAACATCAACTTTATTCAATTTGAGGGCTCAGGTCGTCAGCTATCGGATTGGCAATTACGTTGCGTTCAGATTGTTGAGCAGTATTTTCCTCCGAGCAAGCAAGCGTGACGACGGGTGTTGTATATCTATCCGTAGGTTAGTTATCTATAATTTCTCACATAGTCCTACTGGCCTGCATGCACTATGCAGCTGGGCCATTTAATTTTATAGTTTACCGACATGCAGTGAAGACCTCACATCTTCTCTGATTCCCTACCACCTTGTTGTGACGTCATATTTTTTTTACCTCCAATGGCCGATACCGATATTTCTTTCCAAGTGTGATATCGACTCGATATTATCGGCGAGCCGATAATCGGTCGGGCTCTAATTTTGGGGGTTCCAGTTCCATGAGCAGAATATAATTTATATTTTAATAATCAGTACCGCGGCAGCTTCTCATTGATACCCGTTTTATCAAATTTAGCGCTCGACTAGCCGGTCAAAAATGGTCGTAAAATTGCCTTTGAACAAATGGAAAGTATGACGTAAACCAAATGCAGTCAGCCGTTCAATCTCGCTGTGCCCACACCATTTAGGACACCATGCTTTCACCCCTAATGGGTGGGCTGGGCTCAGATTAAGAAACCTGCCTTTCACAAACGCTCTTCTCGCTTGTAACGCGGTCCTGTTAACACAACACCATGAACGAAATACACTATTTGGCAGATCGTGTTATTTTTGGCATATGCCAAAAATTGCTTATTTTTGGCATTTTCAAATTTTTATTTTTGGCAGTTTTGGCATCTGGCTGCTGAAATGCCAAAAATAACACGGCCTGCCTATACCCGAAAGGATTCACGACCGCGTCCATAAGAACACATGGCGAATCAGCAGAGACCCCGTAAGAATACATGACAGGCTAATCACCGCCACAGCCTATAGCAAAAAGTACGAATCACCACCACGGGTTTTCAATACGACACACCAACGCAGTCCATACCTGAAAGTACGATGACTCACCAGGGTTGTAACCAAGTCACATGGTTCCGAGTCACGAGTCAATCTTACTTTTGTGGTTTTGACTCGAGTCAAGTCGAGTCATTTTCAATTCATCACCGAGTCAGTCCGAGTCCAAGTCACCGTTTAAAGGGTCAAGTACGAATCATAGCGTTATGACTCGAGTCGAGTCCAAGTCACAGTATTGAAGTCATGTTCAACAATGTTTTCAATCCTGCTTCGGTGATATCGAATTCCTTGCTTGCCAAACATGCTCATTTTGTCGATATCAGAGTCTTGACACGTGTTTATTTAGGCAGTTAAAGGACAGGTCCTGGCCTCATCTACCGATGCTACAGATAACTTCACTAAGTTAGAACTTAAAATCAAATATCTGTCTTGTCAGTTCGATACATCACCAATTCAAGCATTCAGTTTTTATGATGAGCACATCGACGATAGCTCATAAATAGCTGATAGAGAACCAACGAATTCACGTCAAGATACCAGCTGATAGAGAATCAACAGATGCATGTTTATGTAGAGGTATTTACAACAGGCCAACATGCTGTAAAAGCGCGCATGCAGCTATGTGCATTGTGCAGTGAAAAAAACAGATACCTTTTGATATTACTTAAGGTTTTCCCAATTGCATTTGAACAGTCCTATTGTACAAACATCACGGGGCATTAGCCATTCATTATTTCTCACGTGCACAATGCACATACCTAACAAAACTTCAAATGGACAGAGGGTATGTGTGTTTTCACAGACAGCAGATCAAATCAATGATGAGTTACACTTTAAAAATGCCAAAGTGGAAACGAGCTCCTCAGATATATTAGAGCGGCATGGCCTTAAAATAAATCCACCTCTACTGAATACACGTTCCACTGGTGCACTAGATGCAGGAATTGACAAGCATTTTTGAACCACACTGAAGAGCATTATATACTCATTCTTTCGAGTCGCCCAAAAATGCAAAGAATCATCGTTTTCAAATCTACACATGAGCTTATCAGTCTCTTCCAAGTACTGGACCATCTGAGCCATTGCATTGGCTCTGATTGAACTTTGCTTCGATTGTTTGCTAGTATAATTGAAAAGTCTCAAGTAGGCCTACTTTGATTGCGGAGGATATACCTCTTCGTCACTGGATGATTTTGTACCTTGGCTGGTCACATGGTATGAATGAGTGTCAGCCTCAGTCCTTATCAACTCGATTATCTTCTGCCGCAGTGCAATTCGGGATTGTTCTGAGCAAATATTTTAGATCCATATCCCAATGGAAAGCAAATTTCAGATCGAGCACGCAAGATGTGAGGTAGATGGTTTCACCAAACGGTTCGGGATTACCGATAGGCCTATCCAAAGACTCATCAGTTGTGATCATGTTCACATTTTCAAACACTACTGCAAAACGCTTTAAAAGAGAATTTTTCAATGCTTCAACTAATCCGCGCAAGTAATTGACAGTGAGGATGTGCCTATTCGCATGGTTGTAGAGCAGTGGTTCCCAACCTTTTTGTCTTCATTCCCCACTTCAGATTTATTCCGAGCCTTCATTCCCCACTAGGACCGTAACAGCACTTCGTCAGCCCCCCAAAAAATCGTTGGTCTTGGGCTCGCCACAGGGTGATAAACAAAACTTCAGCCCCTGAGCCTGTACGCTTTCCCCCGTTACTTATCAGCCACATTGGGTCTACTGTTTAGTGCGTCGCCTTGTTTCGACTAAAGCGCGAAGCGTGAAAAATTTATATAATTCATGTTTGAATCGGTCAATATGATCGAGAATTGCATATATTTTGCTATCAATTTTTGAGCCCCTCTCTGCTCACGTAATCCGATTTACCGGTAGAGCTGAGTGAGGTGTGTTGGAAAAGGTGAGACCCCAAAATAAGTATTAAACATCTTCGGGCGGACCCGTTGGTATATTGACTTCGTTACTTTATGCTATTTTGTGACCTCCTATATCTGCTATGACAAAAGATATGGAAATCGCCAAAACAAAAAGGCACACACGATTTCAAATTGGTATTGCTTTACTGGCAAATAATTTTTCCCTGCGGGATGGCATTTGTCCTGTGGGGTTGAGATCGCTAGGACAGGAGCATTCGGCGCCAGCCATTCAGCCACCTATGGACAATTAAACATATATGTATATTGTATATATATCGAAGTTTTCGGTCAACACAAAGGCATTCCTTCTCAGCCAAGCTCTTCTCGCTGCTGATCGTTCTGGCACACTTTTCGGGGTCACATGTTACGTAGCCTATAACATCATATGTCTTGGTGCGTCGATGTGCAGTATTGGCCGACGCCGAAGTCTCCAATTCTATAAATCTACGTATTTCCGTGGGGGAAAGGTTAACAATAATCAATATATTCGGCAATATCAAATCGCGCGCCGGCGCGAAAAAAAAATTGAAAAAGTGGCATAAATTTCCTTAAAAAAAAACAACTCTATAATTTATGATAATTCACGAAATAATTTGGGCCCCTTCGAGCTCGTCCCTCCCCCAATTGGGGGGTTCGGGGTGCGGCAGTTACGGCCCAGTTCCCCATTACCCAACACTTTTGTCATCACAGAGCAGCTATTTGCTGGTTTGACTACACAAGACACACAACCACACCAGTACGCAAGACAATCGCCTATAACTGCAACATAAAACGAATTGTGAACCGATTCCAGTAACGGTCAGAATTTCGCGAAAGCGGTATTTCACGTCAAACTAGTCGTGCTGGATGCGTTTGTGACGCCATCATTGGCCATCCAGAGTTAAAAATGAGGTTTTGTGAACAACACGCAATATAATTTTCGATACATACATTCCAGAGCAGTTAACTGGTAACGTTAATTGCGCATGTGTTGTACGTGATTATGTAGACCAGAGGTCTCAAACTCAGATGTGCTCGCGGGCCAATTTCCTATTTTTGATGGCGCCGCGGGCCGCAGCACCAATAATAGGGGAATTCAATGTATTTCAAAGTAGGCCTTATTTCCGGGTTTCGAGCATAGGTCTACTGATAACTAGCCTATATTGACATTATATGTCATTACGGAAGTCAAATAGAATCAGCGTTTGATTTTCCTTCGAATGTTGGAACAGATCAATT
Source organism: Botryllus schlosseri (assembly GCF_051294905.1). Lineage (NCBI taxonomy): Eukaryota > Metazoa > Chordata > Ascidiacea > Stolidobranchia > Styelidae > Botryllus > Botryllus schlosseri. The sequence goes on from NC_137246.1 coordinate 6,949,855, forward strand.
AGAACTTGAACATAATGGATCTGTGCATTTGGGTGCAATAACAATAGAAATGTGCAATCGCCGAAGAATCCGTTGGTGTTACAGCTGTGAAGCGCAGGCTACGACTAGTTAATACTCGCCACATTAAATTGGCGAATATAACATATAGAAAGATACCCAAGACGACACAGGATGTAACCAACTATATACATCAAAGGGGCAACATAATGCCAATGTCGTTTGCCATACCTAAATGCTTGGATATCTAAATAAGCTACGCAACGCAAGCTACGACCTTTTGATATTTTACTATTTCTCCTACCAGTTTAATAGTTTATTCATAGTGTGCTACATGGTGTGGACACAAGCAAATCTCACAGCTCAGTGAAAATGGTTTTTGTCACACTTTCCATTTGGTCAAAGGCAATTTGACGGTAATTTTTGACCGGCTTGTCCTGCATTAGCCTAAATTTGATAAAACGGGTATCAATGGAAAGCTACCACGGTACTGGTTGCGAAAATATAAATTTTATTCTGTTCGTGGCCCTGGAACTCGCCAAAATAAGCCTCAAATGTTGCATTGTAAGTGAGTTTGGTATTGTGACGCAACCATGCCGTCTGAGCAGCTCAGGAGCAAATGCGCACGAGAGCGAGAGGGCTCAATCGCTTGCGTGACAATGGCCAATACGTTTGCAGCTTGTGGTGCTCCTCGCCTGCTCCCAGGCGTCATTGCTGCATCACAATACCAAACTCACATACAATGCAACATTCGGGGCTTATTTTGGGGAGATACAGGACCAGACCACGAATAGAATATATTTATATTCTCGCAATCACTACCGCGGTAGCTTTCGATTGAGACCCGTTTTATCAAATTTAGGCTAATGCAGGACAAGCCGGTCAAAAATGACCGTCAAATTGCCTTTGACCAAATGGAAAGTGTGACGTACACCAATTGCACTGAGCCGTAAGATTGTTTTGTGTCCACACCATATAGGACACCATGGTTTGTTGCGTGCGTGGTTCTACCAAGTCACGGCATTCCGAGTCAGAAAATTCCTTCTCTGATTGTAACGTTTTAAGTGACGAGTGGGCTACGAGAAATTCTACAGACGGTCGCGCTCAAGTCCAAATCACAATTTCCAGTCACGAATCATCAACAGGTCATGTTTTACCATATTAAACAGGTAATGTCACGTATTATAGTTGATCTTCCACTGAGTGGTAAGTATTAGTGAAGTTTGATGAGTAGTTCCAGGCTTCTGGAGTAGTTTTAGAGCGAATTTTAAGTTCTCAAAAATTAGTAGTAAAATATTGTCGAATACTTTGAAATCCAAAATGCCGTCGTGGGCCGCACAAAATGGTCTAGCGGGCCGCATGCGGCCCGCGGGCCGCGTGTTTGAGACCTCTGATGTAGACTGTCCCGTATATAATTTTGAACAAATGCGTCTACTCCCTACCAGAAACCATTGAATTCCCCACCAGTGGGGAATTCCCCACCGTTTAGGAACCACTGTTGTAGAGTGTGAGCAGGGTGGGTACGACCCTGATTGGCATTGGGACGCAACAATGCTGTCTGGCGAAACGAGAGAGTAGCTCAATATAAAAGTGTCAGGCAGCATTGTTGCGTCCCAATGCCAATCTCCACAACAATGAAAAATTCGAGGCTGATTGTGGGAGTTCCAGGGCCACGAGCGGAATAAAATTTATATTTTCGTAATCGGTGCAGAGTCAGCTTTCGATTGATACCTGTTTTACCAAATTTAATGCTCGGCAAGCCGGTCAAAAATGACCGTCAAATTGCCTGTAGCCAAATGGAAATTGTGACGTGATCAATTTCACTGAGCCGTGAGATTTGCTTGTGTCGACACCATATAGGACACTATGGTATCATTTTCTGTTGTTTTTGCGGCGGCATATCTGATATCAGACGAGTGCAACGAAAGCAGTGGTGACAAATAGCAATGTCGGCAGAATTCGTCAGATGTGTTGAACTGGCCATTACGATTCGCAAATTTATTCATCTTCAAGTCATATAAAATATCCTGAGTCATTGACTTGGGTCGAGTCATGCGTAATGACTCGAGTACAAGTCGAGTCAATCCAAATATTGACTCGAGTTGAGTCGAGTCATTTTCCCATTTCAAGAAAATGACTCGAGTCAAGTCGAGTCACAAAAAAATCGTGACTCGAGTCATTACAACCCTGCGACTCACCACCACGAGTTTTCCATACGAGTCACCGCCACGTGGGGGTCTGAAAGTACGAATCACCACCACGAGTTTTCAATAAGAATAACCGCCGATATCACCGGAACGAACGTCTTATCATAGGATATACTCGTTGGTGACATTCCATCTGATCGAGGTCACCATTATTTGGCTTAATGATGGATTGCACTATCACAGGCGAGTCTTGACTCGTCTCTGCCTCACCTCTTTTTCCGCCCTTTTTTTGAACAATGAATATTCAAAAGGCGTAATTTTGGAGATATAACGAATCGAAAAACCAGGATCCGTATCCAAATCATTCTGAAATGTTTTTTCTGATAGCCTCTTCGCCACGGGCCTACCATCTTTCTGCCTCGATACAAGTTGCATGCTTTGTATCACATTCATATGACTCACTGGAAAGCATGACATCGCATTACAAAATATACAATTTTACAAGTACATCCCCGAATTTTGGCGCATTGAGGCAGCGTTTATACGTACGATCAGATGTGGTGAAAGTGTATTCAATGAATTGAAGCAAATCACGATCAGGGAATATTGTTGTCGAAGTAGGAAGTGTTATCTCAGTAGTGACGAAAATAGTGTCAAAATCCAACTTTACGGCTACAAGGCTAGATATCTTGGCATCTGGCTTACTTCGACGCTGTTTAGGTAGGCTATGTATGTACCTTTCGTCCTTTCCGCTACACAATATGTATTCAACTGTACTTCAAAATAAAGCCCAAAACTTATTGATGGAAAATGATCTCTTCTGTAACTTTTTTCTGGAATGGACCTTCATGAATCCTCGTATCGGCATTTCTCCTTAGCAATGAGGTTTAAATCAAAACTATGCTCTGTACAAGAGAGTCCAGGTATATCTTACTAGCAATATCCGCATGATTTCGCGCAGAACTTCTCCATGAACGTAGAACTGAGGTCGTCCTGCGAATCTACGCAGTAGCCATTGGTAATCAATTGAGAGCAGGATGCTAATTCGTCTTTGCAGGCTGTTTGAATGGAATTTTATTGTGTAATGTTCAATTTACATACACATCAGCCCCCTCTAATGTGCTTAAGAACACATACTGGGTTACAATATTAAATAAACGGGATAAGTTTAAATAAACTGACTGCAAAATCTTGTCGATTTGTGCTTGTTAAATTCTGTTATAAAATTCCAACCACTCGCAGCAAACCTACATAGGATACCGTTCGACAGAAAGGCGGGGAGATAAAGCACGCAATCTACAACATTGAATTCTGATATTGTGACGTCATTTCTGGAATTTCATCACAGAGGGCCGCATTTATTTGCTGACATTCGTTCGCCTCGTTATTTCGAGCTTTGCTATACGCATATGGTGCATAACAGAGTTGCAGTAGTTGTAAATATAAATGTGATTATTTTTAATCAATTAAATTTATCACCCTTTGTAATTGTAATTATAGGGAAGAAATTTACAAAGTCAAAAGTCAAAGTTTGAAGAAATGCTAGGCGTACAACTCGCGGGAAAGGCGTTTGTCGCGCGACAGGATTTTAACGACAATATCCGTCCCTATACACAACCAAACACACAGCCACATAGTCCTGGACCGGATCGTGACCACATCTGGTCTATAAGCAAAGCTTTGCCAATGTGACGACATATCGACAGACACTGTGCTCATAACTCATTTTGAATTACACTAGTGGGCGCTAAATATTGTCCGGAATTTGGGTCACAGAAATATGGTAACCCTAGCGGAAATGTCATATGTCTTACCTAGGGTTAGTTCGGATATCAATAATTTTCACTATCCGGATAACGGATATATCCGGATATTTGGAATTTATCTAACCGGTTGAACGGATGATAACTGCTAAGTTAGGCAATCAATTTCACGAGGTCTGCATTAGGGATAGTGTGAACGCGAGGTTCACGTTCGCGTTCTGTGTGTGAACCTCTGAAATTTAGTGGTTCGCGTTCACAACAGAACCTTGGTAGGTTCTGCACTGTGAACCTTTTTGGTAAATAGTAATTTGGACTTCACTATAAGATCTTTGGTTAAAATATATTGCATTTCAACTGCGGGTAACTCTATGCATGGCGCTGGCAGCATAAAAAATCAACACTAAACGAGCATGCACCTTGACAACATTAAAAGCTTTACTTGCTTTTTTGTTGCAAAAATTTCTCGAAATATCCAGCTTTCCATTTGTGAATATTTAGTGACTCTCTGCTGTGAGCTTGACCCGCAACCACACAACATCACGAGCGATATACGTAGTCAGCGAATGATGCTTATTCAACCAATCAATGACATTGATATCGTTTTCTGATGTAAAAAATCGAGCGGGCGTACTGGGTCAATCTTGACTTCATATCCTTACTGTATCATTTAAACCAAATCCGTGCGATTAAGGTGCTGGCTACTGCTATATAACTTGTTGTTTATGGTATCGGTAGCGAGTATAGAAACCCGTTTTACACTCTGCTCAATATCAATGTAGCAATACTCAGACTCCGAACATATTGTCCGGTCTGTCAAAGACCGTTAAGGCGTAAGCTTATATTCCCTGGTAAGTCCTCGTCGAAATTGTTGGCAAAGCGACGGAATGTATTGATTTTATGGGATTATTATATGCCTTCATAACCGCGGTTGATACATTTAGCGACGTTTAAAACGCCAATATGTACTTCAGCAATGTGACATTATGTGGCCCGAGTCTTCGCTAGGTATCATAGGCTATCACTTCATTGAAAGATAGGGTTGGAATTAGGAATATGACGTCACGAGGTTCACGTTCGTGTTCACATAGAACCTTTCAAAAAGGTTCGCGTTCTCACGAACCCGAACCTTTCAGAGGTTCACACCATCCCTAGTCTGCATGAAAAACTGATCGCAAAATCATTACTGTTAATATAGACTAGACCTATACGTACACGCGCAGTACGAGCGAATACGAGAAAAACCACGCAAATTTAGTGTTCACTGCTTCTGCAACGCCATCCTTATAAAGCCCAATGCATGAATTGTGACATCCTGTAGCCGGGACCGGAATTTTCTAACAGAGAGTCCACATGCATTGAATGCTTATTCAACTTCCACAGAAGTGGGCTGAATAGTAAGCAGCGCTTCGTAGAGAGTCTAAAGGTTGGCAGGTCGTTTCCGGGAAACTTCAACTTTATATTCCTTTTGACCATTCTTCTGTTTAGGTTTGGAGTACTAGTAGGACGAGTAGCTGATACTGGAATTGATGCCGACATGATACCTCGCTCTTATTCCTCTGTGACAAATTCACGTGATCAGGCACGCAGCCAGCCGAAAATTAAGGGGGGAGGGTGTTTGAAATGATATGAGGGGTTTCTATTTTTTTCGAATCAAGTATCAGCGGAAATCAATTACACTTGCACGCACGCACATGTTTGAACATTCGATGTCATTCAGTTCCGCGATGTCACTCTCACAATCGCTAATCAGAATACACTTAACGGCATATCGTCACCAAGCCATCGAGGGACAGGAGCCAACGCATGCTAGACCCGAGACGCGGTGGTTAGGCCAGCGATGATATCTTTCATAGGTCTATTGCAGATGCGATTGTGTAGGTCAGCGATAATATCGTGAGCATCAACCCAATTCAGATGCGATTGTGAAGGCCAGCGACGGAATAGTGTGCACACTGCATAGGCCCTATTGTAGATGCGATTCTTCAATCCAGCGAAACTATAGGCTAGTTGAAGACGCGATAAATCAGGCTACAGACGATAGCCGAGCGCGCGGCAATCAATGACCTAGTTTAGCGATCTTCTCAGCAGGAGATCGCGTCGCGTTACATTGTGCAGACGCATCTCGCTAATTGGCAACACGCTTCTCGCTAATCGGACGCGCGCAACATCGAATACTAGGCTTACCATATTTTGGAGTTCTAAAAAGAGGACACTTTTTCAGAAATTTGAGACTTGCAAAACCGGAGAAGAATTCTCAAAAATCGGTGAATTTTTCCCACTTTGTGATCGGTTGACTAAAAACAAAAAAGGTCAACTTTCAGAGCTCAAAATACCGTTTTTCTCTCCACATTGCTAGGTGGTTGACTAAAAAAAAGGTCAACTTTTTGCTGAGAGCTCAAACCACCGTTTTTCACTCCACATTGCTAGGGTGGTTGACTAAAAAAGAAAATGTCATCTTTTCGTTGAGAGCTCAAATCACCGTTTTTCACCCCAAAATACCCGCCGGAGCATCACTTCTGTGCTAATTTACGGCATATATCACTCGCATTTTGCTCTAAATGTGACCTAAATTTTCAAAAAAGAGGACAAAATCTCAAAAAAGAGGAATAAAGGGCGTCCTCCGAGGACACTTTCAAAAAAGTCAAAAAAGAGGACAAATCCTCTTAAAAGAGGACGTATGGTCATTGGTTATGGTCACCCTACTGAATACGACTTATTGAAGCTTACTAAAAAGTGTAAAACGCATTAGCAACGATACTCTTTTATCCGGTTAACCGGCAGAATTATATCCGAATATCAGATATTAAAAATACCTGTGGTTAACCGGTTAACGGTTATCCGGATAATCCAACCCTAGTCTTACCGTGCCCTTGGACCGAAATTTACTGATGACAAATGCGATAGACAATAAAGTTATACCTTGACGATTACAGACTATAATTACATTCTCAAAAAGTCACTTCATATGTTTTTTTACTATTTTGCTTACAAACCATATTTATATTCAAGTAGCAAACTTGTATACGGGCCTACATCTGCTCAAGCGGCAGTAATAATTTTTCCGCGATGAAGTAGCCTATGTTCAAATACGGTCGGGTCCAGGGTTGCATGGAAAACAAAAATCAATTTAAAACAAACATGTTTAAAACAAGGCCCATGTTTAAAACACGTTTTATTCAGGCCATGACGTCACGAATATTCAATTGTGGCGTCACAGTGGATTGAGATTGATAATTGAAAATATAGGGTATTTATAGCTTCTTTGACGAAATATCTCTATTATTGGTGTTGAACGTCGGCTATATCGGGCGGTAGTTGTCCATAGGCTCATACAACATGTTTTTGGGAAGTCTTTATACAATTATGGCATAATTTTACAACCTAAAAATAACACAATTTGGTTTTTCTTAAAAAAGGCCTTTGTTTAAAACACTGTTTAAAACATGTTTTGAACAAAATGTTTTAAAACACTGTATGTTTTAAATGCAACTCTAGTCGGGTCTGTTTGTTTGTTTTGTGGTATTCATGGTGTTTGTCGGCTACTATGGACATTTACACCGGGCAGATATTCTTAATTTCTATTCCGTAACTGCCGACTTGTAGCACGGCCCACTTCTAGACTTTTTGTAAGAGACCGCTTACGCGAATGAGATGGCGAGAAGGAGCCTATAGATAAACCCTCAAAATTTTGGTGGAAATTCTGAAGTTGACCTCTGTCGGACTCGAAATCCGCAACCCATTGGCGTTGCAGCTGTGGAATATGCCATTACGCTATCTCGCCACCTCATGGTCGGGTCACCCTAGCATAGACTGCTGATTATGCGACGGTTTTGGACGCCGAGGACGAGGAAACTGCACAATTAGCAGCACGAAACGTCACGGTACCAAGTTATATAATACTGGCACCTGCTTCCAGAACGTCGATAGGCATTGCAAATCCGTCATCTTCCGGCAGCCAGGCTTCCACGATAGCGAATGAAGCGACGAATATACTTAAAATCAGCGTGTTAAAGATTTTCTGACCTGAATGCGATGGAAAAAAGTGTCTCAGACCAAAGCCACCCCGTCAGTGAGCGCTATATAATGCTGTAAGGCTGCGTTCGGTGTCCGACTATTGGGATTTATATAATATACGTGCGATGCGAACGTAAAGTTGAAACAGGAACGAACATTGGGGAGTTTTGGCACATAAGAAGTTGGTGCTGGGGCACATTTGGACAATTAGGCTGGGGCACACTGGTCCGTTGACATCCAAAGGAGGATTTTACAAAATATATGAAAATCAACTGAAGAGTGCGCAAGAGCAAGACCGTCACCAACAATCCTTCAAAATCATCCCTTTAAATGTCACGCAATAAATAGAGTACGAACCGGCAGCGATCTTCATACAAGATTCATTGCGATTCCTAACTTCGGGATGTAATCTAAAACTGGTTTTGGACACCTGCTGATCCATTAGTTTCTTCAGCAGGTCTCAGTTTCTTGCTAACTGATGCAGTGTTGAATTATTTATACTATGCCCCATATCACCCTACCGCCAGTCCTGTTGTGCCTCGCCTTGGGACACAAAAGTACGTTTTTCAATGGAATGTGCTTTCGTTTTTTCTTCGTATTTTACAATATGCGTTTTATGTTCGTCCATCGTTTTAATAAGTTCGTTGATATTTGTGGATTCAAAATATATTTACGACTAAAATGTGTTTTTACCACTTGCGCCCCACCTAAAAATTTCCTACTTGATCGCATCGAGAACGTGCAACAGCGATGCAATTAGGGTTGCATTTAAAACAAAAATCAATTTAAAACAAACATGTTGGAAACAAGGCCCTAATTTAAAACGTGTCTTTTATTTTTTTTTCTAAGTCATGACGTCACGATTATTCAATTGTGACCTCATAGTGGATTGGCATTGACAATTGAAAAAAATAGGGTAAAAATAGCTCCTTTGACGAAATATATGTACTATTGCTGCTGAACCGACTATTTTGAGTGTTTCAACCGTACAATATCGATATACGTCGGCTACGTCGGGTGGTGATTGTCCGTAGGCTCATACAACATGTTTTTGTAAAGTATTTACACAATTATGGCATAATTTTACAACTCATTATGGTTCGAATATGCGGTGGTTCTTTGATAAAAAGCGCTGCTGCTGCCTAAAGCGTTTCACACCTTGGACTTCAATTTGATACGAAATCATATTTAGAGCGCAGTGCTTCAATAAGGGATGGCCGTTTTCTTAGTTACCATTATCAGAATATTGGGCTGAATATGGTTATGACGTAGATGGTGCCTTTTGTAGTATTCAACTTCCGAAATCTTGAACTCGGTGTAAGTGTACCGCTAACTAGGGATCGTGTGAACGTGAGGTTCACGTTCGCGTTCTGTGTGTGAACCTCGGAAATTTCAAGGTTCACGTTCACAAACGAACCTTGGTAGGTTCTGCACCGTGAACCTTTTTCAAGTATTACAATTTTCACGTCATTATAACACCTTTGTTTGAAACTTATTGCATTGGGCCCCTCTATGCATGGCACTGGCAGCATAAAAAATCAACACTAAACAAGCATGCCCCTTGAAAATCTCAAAAATTTTACCTGCTTCGTTGCAAAAGTTTGCTCGAAATATCCAACATGCTGTTTGTGAATATTTATATGGACTTTTTGCTGTGAGCTTGACCCGCAATCACACAACATCAAGAGCGAAATACGCTACATAGGTAGTCAGCGAATGATGCTTATTCAACCAATCAACGAAATTGATATCGGTGTGATGTAAAAAATCTAGCAAGCGTACGGGATCCATCTCGATTTCATATGTTTATTGTATCATAAATATCATATCCATGCGATTGGGGTAGTTGGCGATTGCTGTATAACTTGCAAATAGGGTAACACCCGTTTTACACTCTGCTCAATAACAACGTATAGCGACACTCAAACGCCGAATACATTGCCCGGTTTTACCTCTAGACCGTAAAGGCGTAAGCTAATATTCCCTTGCAAGTACTCGTCGAAATTGTTGGCAAAGCAACGGAAGATATTGATTTCGTGGGATTATTATATCATTCGATTGCTTCAATTGATACATTTGGTGACGTTTGAAAAGTCGGTATGTACTTCAGCATTATGACATTATGTGGCACGATGAGTCTTTGCTACATATCGCATACATTAATATATATCACTTCACTGAAATATAGGGTTGGATTTAGCAATATGACGTCACGTGACGTCAAGAAGTTCACGTTCGCGTTCACACAGAACCTTTGAAAAAGGTTCGCGTTCACACGAACCTGAACCTTTCTGAGGTTCACACCATCCCTACCGCTAACTATACTTTCCCCTTTAGAGGATGCCACGAGGTCAAAATGGTGGGGAACCCCTGGTCTAGAATTAGGACTGAACACAATGATTGGACTTCTCAAATCCGAAACGAGTATTATTTCTAATATTTGTTATATTCTCTGCATTACTTTTCATTCAGTGTGCATGCCTCTTATTTACTTCGCCTAGGCTAAGGTGGGTGTCTGATCTTAATGGCTACTCCAAGTTGTTTCGACACCTTCCTATCTTTTCATTGTATCCCAGTCTTGTGATGTTTTGAAACGATGAAAATATTAATAAACCTGATTGATTGATTGATAATGATTCGGCGAGTGGTGGGAGGTGATATTTTTCGACTGCTGAAATCATGCACTCCTTATCACCAAGGCATGATATGGTATGGTATGGAAATATGGTATGATATGGAACGGAATTACGGTATGGAATATTAAAAAGCACAGGTATGGTATGGCATGGAATTTTTTTCCATATAATCCATATTTTGGCAATTTTGCCAGAACCATGACAATGATCCAACTTTCGATTTGTCAACGCGACTGCATAACTCAGAAAATAGTTCATTGACAACTCTATGTTCACATCTCAAAGTGGGACTCAGACTCACCCACCCCTGTCGACATCTAGACCAGTGGTTCCCAACCTTTTTCGACTCATTGCCCCCTTTTGAAGCTCCATACTGATCATCGCCCGCCAAATATTGGCTACCGAAAAATGGGTATACAAACGGGGATCAACGGCGAGCTGACTAATAACAAAAAGGTTAGCTTTTCGGCTCGACCTCGAAATTAAACTTTTACAGCAAAATTTTCGTGAAAGTCATTTCTCCAACTTGACTCCAATCAGGACCGTAACAGCACTTCGTGAGCCCCCTCCCCAACATTGGTCTTGGGCCCCATATGGTGATAAACCAAACCCCAGAACCCTCTCAGCCAGTGGGCTTTTTGTCGCTACATATCAGCTATACCCGATTTCATGTACTGTTTGGTGAGTCACCGCATTTCGCCTAAACGCGCGAAGAGCGACAAATTTATATAATTCATGCTGTGAATCGGTCAATATGGTCGGGAATTGCATATATATTGCTATCAATTTTTTAACCTCTCTCTGCCCACGTAATCAGATTTACCGGTAGAGCTGAGTGTGGTGTGCTGGAAAAGGTAGGACCCCTAAATCATAATTAAACATCTTGGGAAGGACCCGTTGTTATATTGACTTCGTTGCATGATGCTTTTTCGTGGCCTCCTATATCTGCTATGTCAAAATATACGGCAATCGCTAAAACGTACCAATCTAAAAGACGCACATGATTTCAAATTTGGTATTTCTTAACTGGCAAATAATTTTTCTCTGCGGGATGGCATTTGTCCGGTAGGGTTCATATCGCCAGGACAGGAACATTCGACGCCGGTCATTGAGGCGCCTATGGCCAATTAAACATATATATGTATATATCGCAGTTTTCGGACAGCACCAGGGCATTCCTTTTCGGTCAATAAGGTCTTTTCGCTGCTGATCGTTCTGGCATACTTCTCGTCGTATGTTGCAAGGCCTATAACTTCATATGTCTTGGTGCGTTGTGGCGCAGTAATTGCCGACGCCAAACTGTCCATTTCCACAAATCATGCGGATTTTTGCTGGGAGAAGAGTACCCCAAAATCAAGATATATGACAATAGTAAATCGCGCACAGCGCGAACATTTTTTGAAAAAGTAACATGAATTTCCAAACGGTCCTGACTCCATATAGCCGTTTTAAGGCGCCATCGCCCCCTATCGCCCGCTTCATTGTTTTCGCCCCCTATCGCCCCCTTCGTCCGTTTTCGCCCCCCTATCGCCCCCTTCGTTATTTTCGCCCATGTTGGGAACCACTGATCTAGACGAAGACAAAAAAGTTGTGCAACTCTGATATGAAGCAAAATAATATTATCGAAAATTATTAATATCAATTTGAAGAGCTTCTTGGAGGTACAGAACTTCAATAAACAATTGAATCCGAATATCTCCAGCGGACACTTGTCAATTCTCTGCTATAGTTGCTGACAATTACCCCTGCCAAGGGTCAGCCGAAAATATTCGTGTTCATTTCAATATGGATGTACCATTCAATAATATCAATTCGTTGGACTTAGAAGCCATTCCCCGCGCTTTGGTCGAATGATCACCACACAGCATCTATTTGACATAAGCATCATTGGAATTCAAAATATATATATAGCTGTCTCGCAGCAGCGTCACGCGATGCCGGGTGCCGGCCTCCAACACGAAGTGTAACTTCAATAAATCTGATTATCGCTGATGAATGAATGGAGAGCCTGATGTTGGCTAATGAGGCTAATGGATATAAGACCCACACAATGGCGATATTCTGAGATATATTCTAATCGGAAAATACTCTTGTTTTATCTAATTTTGTAAATGATATCTCCATATTACTGCTAGTAGCGCGTTGCCACACTAGTTTTATATGTCATGATCTTTTGTTGATATTCCAAAATTAACTCGTATATATTTTACGTTCCGTCTTCGATTATTAGTCGATCTACATCGTTCAAATATGACATGATGGTGCATCGGGCTGTTTAAATGGATAATTTCATCCAAAATAATCGGCATATAAACGTCGAAAATTCCCACGCAGCAAAAATAGAATGTTGGGCCACTGGGAAAGGATGGAAAAAATATCAAATATGGTACGGAAGAAGGTTTCTATGGTATGGAAAGTTGTAAGTACGGTATGGAACGATTGAGACAGGCGTGGAGTATGGAAATGTCTCATTCCATCCCATGCCATACGATGATCTGCTTATTAGCCTACTAACAGGAAACATATAAACGAGAGCTATATATAGTTTCGATACTATTTTCCACTGTGGAAGTCTTGAAACTTGGATTTGTCGTACCGCAGCATATGAAACATGATACTGTACCTAGCGACGCACGTTATAGTGGAAATGACGTATTTACGAAGCCATGATCAACCCACAGCATATAATCACAAACTGCAGTGAAATATAGGTAAGGTCGTAAAAATCCGAAAATATCTTTAATGTGATGTAGAACAGGCATATTGCATCCTTTTGGTCGCATAAAATGTCCAAATTTCAACCTTCCACATTAAGCATACTGATTAATATCATAATGGGTGAAAGTCGAACTCGAACTCGACTCGACGCCTAATACTCGATTCAGAATCGAAGCACTCATGTACTCGATTTCGCCCGGTCCTATCTAGAACAAAGCACCCCAATGGCCTCCTGTGACCACAAGCGATACTAGGAATATACCGTCCATTCATAAGTGCGAATATAGTTTGATTTATTGCTGTAAAAAAACGCATTTTTTCAATCTAATTTGAAGGTTGAAATCCCGTGACACTAAATCGCGCGAAACCCGAAGAAAATTATCAAGTTGAAACGTTAACTCTTCTCTCTTCATGAGCGAAATAATAAAGCATGTTATCGTCATACTATAGTAGGCCTACAGTGAATTGGTCGGTGGAGAGCTTACAGTTCCATTTTCATATAGAATACTCCTTGCAGGCTTGCTGTTTTCAGTATTCATGGCGTTCGACTACGTAGGTCGTTTTACACTAATTATTACGACGAAATCTACGTTCCGTACCTGGTTTCATCTTTGTCGCGATATCGTCTGCTCGTCTAAGACAATAAGAGGTAAGACTGCTGTCATCTGGGCCGATTACTTGTATGAAATTTCCTACGCGGAAAAAAGATATAACCTACCGTTATCATTTTTAACGAATTACCTCCGGGAGGAAGGTATGAACTTATTACCCGAATTTGCCGTTCATGGTGATCATAATTGGATTCTACTTACGTCTCAGACTTTTAATACTATAATACTTAGCAAGCTTCATTCCACGATAATCTTATCACGAGAATAGTCATGAACGCCTGGGGCTAGTACAATTCTGATAACTTGACGGCTATAATAAGTTGTTTTTCGTTTCGTGATAATCTCATCACGAAAATAGTCAGGGACGCCTGCATGGGGCCAGTATAAATCTGATAAATTAACGGCTATAATAAGTTGTTTACAGTTTCTGCCTAGTCGACCACGAATTTCATTTACGCCTAGGGGCAAGGCAAGTATATTGCTCCTAGTTTAATCCCCAATACGGAAGATAGCCTGAGGAATTTCGGGGCTGTTTTCACGGAGTGCACACATTTAATACACATAAAAGTCAAGTAAAGCCCAGAAATTTTGTTGCGCTTCACGCTCAGTATTCTTGGAGTGACAATTATGTTTTCACGAAAGTATCAGTGAATATAACTTAGGTACCGGATTGTTTGGTTCCCCGCATTGGCGCCCATATCAAATATTTCATCACAATAAATATGGCCCACCAACGTTTGAAAGTCTAGCAGCCCATGACGCGTTCTGCTAATCTGGAAAATCCGACTTTTTTAACGTTACACCTGTTTTAGCAGGTCACCTTTGAAGCGTTATGGACAAAAGACATGAAATAAATTTTGCGCTTTTTAGAAGTGGTATTTGTTTTTCACTGTCAAGTCTGAGCATTATACTTTCAGTTCTTAATACTTTCAGTTCTTTGGTCTGCAGAACATACATGTTGAAGCATAAAAGCTAGTGTAATAATGCCTCTATTGTCCGAAAATAAAGCTACACTAAATACAAAATTTTCGATCCAAAATAATTGTTACCGAGCGAGATAGTGTAATGGCTATGCGTCCGGCTTCTCGAGCGGTAGGTCGTGGGTTCGATCCCCGGCCGGGTCATACCAAAGACTAGAAATTTGGTATCCGCAGCTATCCTGCTAGGAGCTCAGCACTCACGGATAGCATGGAGGAGAAAAAACGGTGGTGCATACTATAGATAACCTCATAGGGCCGTATCGCAACTCCGTCGTCAAAGCATCTCGACGGTGCAGACGAAAAAGAATATCATCTCTCTTATCAACGTATATTAATCGCGCAAAGTATTGAAACCATATCCGATGCAACTTTTCCGTATTGCTCTTCGCCTAAACTTGGGGCCTTATAATATGGGTTAGGGCGCCATGCCATGATATTCTCTAATATGGGTTCTTCCAGTAAACAAAGGATTAGTATCGCATTTTCATATCAATACCATAATTTGCATCCGATGATGCGAAAAAATGCTTATTCTGTCGAAAATTGATAGCTCCTGGGATGCATCAATACGAATCAATCTCTCTCCACATTCCGTATATATCAATTTGCAGCTTTTAACAGTCGAGCCGAACGAATTAAGACTGATTTCAAAACTACTTACTTACTTGAGTAGATTTAAAGTCAGTCAATTCTACTTCTACTTCAAGTAGTTTTAGGTTGCTTATGAAAGAAGTACTTCTACTCGTACTTGAGTGGATTTTCCCGTCGCTACTTCTACTTCTACTTCTACTTGAGTAGCTTTCTTGACTACTTTGACCACCTCTGCTCTAATCCCAAACCTAATACCCATCACCCCCAACCCTAATCTTGGGTGTCCGATCTTCAGGCTACTCCTAGTCGTTTCGGCATCTTCCTATTATTCATTATATTGCAGTCTTGTGATGTTTTGAAGTGATGAAATTTTATGAATAAACTTGAACTTGGGATACCTCAACCCTAACCCTAATCTCCAACCCTAATATGCTAGGGTTACCATATGTTTGGGACACAAATTCTGGACGCTCTTTAGCGCCCACTAGCGGATTTCAAAATGAGGTATGAGCACATTGTGGGTCAATATGACGTCACACTAGCGAAGCTTTGTCTATCGACTAGAGATGGTCACGTTCCGGTTCAGCTTCAGGAGTGCGTGGTTGTGTGTTGTAAGTTGCAACTAGGGCCGAAGCCACATCTTCCAGCCCATATTCCCGCCCAAATAAACACTGATCTTGAGCCGATCGTAGGGTGAGCGATGCAACTTCTGAGGGCTTATATAATATAATATATAATATAATATATAATATATATGCATCTGGTCGTTAAATGATTTGAATGAATTATGTCAATAAGCATATGCCGCTGGACAGAGAAAGTGTAGATATAGCCTTGTACGGCTTTCTAAGTCTTGCAACACCCCTCCATACCATCGCAATGCTCCATGCGGGAAAGTCATGGATACCAGCGTTACTAATCAGGTCTTTGGTCTGACCCGGCCGAGGATCCAACCCACGACCTACCGACCAAGAAGCCGGTCGTTTCACCATTACGCTCTATTGTCGGTTTACGCTATCTTGACGCTATCTTGTACATCCTTAAGTCATATATGTCGAAACAGCCTAAACCGACTCTATGAATTTACCGTTATCTTGTAATTGCGATTACAATTAAACTTATTTCTCTAACTTAAGATGCCGCGATCAGAGCCCTCTTGAGCTGGAGGAGAGAAAGCATAATAGATCCAACCTTGGAGAGAGAGTCAAGGTACTCAGTAACATCAAGCAGCTTGTGAATAATCAGAAAGATCACGGCGGATGGAATGAATTCATGACAGCAATCGCTGGGAAGGAAGTCACAGTTATTCATATTTGCAAAAACCGTAAGACGGTACGTGTTCAGTACAAACAGTGGCGAAGTTGGATTGTAAATCAAGCATCTCTGTTCCACGGTCCAACGAAACAGATGCCCAAAAGTGACTGCGAATTTAGGGCAGGGGATATCGTTAAAATAAAAATGACCGTTAGTATGAAATTTTTACTTCAAGGGCAAAATGTGCCGACAATTTTCATCGACTATTTACGAGCTACGGCGGAAGTGAAGATGGTCGACGATGATTTTGATTACTTTATCAAGGACAATGGCGATCACCACGTGTCTGCTAACGCATCGACCATTACAGGAGCTACACTGGAAGAGAGAGAGAGCACCATATGCAAGCGGAGAAAGACGCTAAAGATATTAAGATCAATTCTGAGGTGCTTCTTGACATCGGACCACCTCAGTACGTGGAGAAACTGAGCTTCTATCGGATGATGTCATCTATGCATTATTACCGCACCCGTCTACTCTCGTCGGTTATGCCGATGACAACAGAGCCGTCCTGCAGTATAGCAACGGGAAAAGATATAAAATTAAAAAGAAAATCCTGACCGTGCCCCAAAAGTTCATCATGAAAGGCAGCATTGATGGAATTGGATTGGAAGCTACGACTGAAATTATGGTAGCGATAGCCAACTGTGTGCAATTCCTTGGGTCGGAGAAAGGTCCGGACATAGACAAAAACACTGCAGTCCGAATATTATTCATGTCATTCGACACAGCAGCTCCCGTCGTCCATCTGCGTGTGATATCAACGTCGAAGTCAGTAGATCGAATATACGAGCTGCTGTTAACAGTGTATAAATGGGATGTCCATACCACAGTTGCAGAAGATAACGCGATTTTCGTTAAAAACTTGAAATCGGTTGGTGGAGAAATCAAGATAGTTATATACTTCAATCAGGAGCCGTATTTCAATTCATTACATATTCTTACACGTCAGGAGCGTGCATCATCAAATCCATGCAAAACTACAAAGAAAATATATGATGTTGCTCAACAAGCACACACAGCTTTCGCAGCGACAATCTTAACAGATCCACAGTAAAATGTTATACAGCCCGAAGATCACATCAAAGGTGGATCCATGATTGGACCACGAAACGTATCTGATTTTGATTACATTCCATTACCCCATGCAGCAGGAGAGAGGCGCGCATATGTTCCGTTATATATAAGTCGCAGAGGAGACCGGCGAGTGCACGCACGATGAGGACGGTAACAACCATCAGTTTCGATCGAGAGAACACACCCAAGTTGTCACCAATATATTTGACATAAAGAGTATGAACAATTTGTATACATAAATCAGTAGCCTACATTCGTTGTAAACCGTATTGTACATTTGGAAATGAAACTTATTTTTTCTTGCTATTCTATCGCGATTATGATATATTATTTCCAGGGATATCTAGATATCCCTGATTATTTCATACATATACAGTACAATATAAGGCAGAGGATCTCAAACTGGGGCGTGAAAGCATCTGAAGGGGGGCGCGAAGCCGCAGTTACCTGAAAATCTTTTCGCGCTCCCCGCGATTTACCTTCAATGTCATCAAACTATCCGTTGAGATGGATGAGAACGCGTTGTTAATGTTTGCGTTCTGTGTGTGAATCTCAGAAATTGAGAGGCTCGCGTTCGCAAACGAACCTTGTTAGGTTCTGCACTGTGAACCTTTTTCATGTATTACAAGTTTTCACGTCATTATAACATCTTTGGTTGGAATTTTTTGCATTTCAACTTCGGGTCACTCTCTACATGAGGCTGACAGCATAAAACAAATTTAACACTACAAGAGTATGGACTTTGCTAATTTCAAAAATTTTACTTGCTTTCTTACAAAAGTTTGCTCGAAATATCCCGCTTTTCGTTCATAAATATTTAGCGACTCTCTGATGTGACCTTGACCCGCAATCACATAACATCAAAACGAGATACACTATACTTGTATAGGCAGTCAGCGAATTATGATTGTTCAACCAATCAATGAAATTGATATAAAGAATACATCGTTGTCTGATGTAAAAAAATCTAGCAGGCGCACGGGATCCATCTTGATTTAATATGTTTATTATATAATAAAAACCAAATCCGTGTCATTGATGTGTTGGCTACAGCATAACTTGTTTATGGGGTAATATCGGACGTAAGTATTAGGGATGGTGTGAACGTGAGGTTCACGTTCGCGTTCTGTGTGTGAACGTCGGAAATTTCAAGGTTCACGTTCACAAACGAACCTTGGTAGGTTCTGCAATGTGAACATTTTTCAAATATTACAATTTTCACGTCATTATAACACCTTTGTTTGAAACTTATTGCATTGGGCCCCTCTATGCATGGCGCTGGCAGCATAAAAAATCAACACTAAACCAGCATGCCCCTTGAAAATCTCAAAAATTTTACCTGCTTCGTTGCAAAAGTTTGCTCGAAATATCCAACATGCTGTTTGTGAATATTTATATGGACTTTTTGCTGTGAGCTTGACCCGCAATCACACAACATAGAGAGCGAAATACGCTACATAGGTATAGTCAGCGAATGATGCTTATTCAACCAATCAACGAAATTGATATCGGTGTGATGTAAAAAATCTAGCAAGCGTACGGGATCCATCTCGATTTCATATGTTTATTATATCATAAATATCATATCCATGCGATTGGGGTAGTTGGCGATTGCTGTTAACTTGGTAATAGGGTAATACACTCCGCTCAATAACAACGTATAGCGACACTCAAACGCCGAATACATTGTCCGGTTTTACCTCTAGAGTCTAGACCGTAAAGGCGTAAGCTAATATTCCCTTGCAAGTACTCGTCGAAATTGTTGGCAAAGCAACGGAAGATATCGATTTCGTGGGATTATTATATCATTCGATTGCTTCAATTGATACATTTGGTGACGTTTGAAAAATCGGTATGTACTTCAGCATTATGACAATATGTGGCACGATGAGTCTTTGCTACATATCGCATACATCAATATATATCACTTCACTGAAATATAGGGTTGGATTTAGCAATATGACGTCACGTGACGTCAAGAAGTTCACGTTGGCGTTCACACAGAACCTTTAAAAAAGGTTCGCGTTCACACGAACCTGAACCTTTCTGAGGTTCACACCATCCCTAGTAAGTATAAGACTCTGATTAATATCAATGTAGCATTGAAGCAATAGTCAGCAGACGACGAATACATTCTCCGACTGTGGCGAGATAGCATAGTGGTATAATCCACAGCTGCAACACCGATGGGTTGAGGGTTCGAGCTCGACCAAGGTCGACTACGGAATTCGTGCGATCTACGATCTACGATCATCTTTGCTATATGATCCGCGTAAGCGGTGTCTTGAAAATCCTAGTAGTGGGCCGTGCTACAAGTAGGTAGCTACGAAATAAGGAATTAGCCAGAGGTGGTCAGTAACGAAGTACTTCTACTTTTTTGAAGTACTCAAGTAGTTTCCGATACTTGATTACTTACTCAAGAAAATCTGATTTTCCGCTACTTCTACTTCTACTTCGTAACATTTTTTGATATATTTACTTACTTTTCGCTATTTTCAGTTTGTCAAGTAGCAGTAGTTTAATTCTCCAATCAGAACGATAGCTTGAGGAATTCGGGGCTGTTTTCACGGAGTATCAACATCTAATGTTCATAAAATTTGATTAAAGCCAGGTTACCACACTGTCTTGTCCTCCCAAAAACATGTTTTCGCTGCAACGAGAATGCGGGTCATCATGAAAATTTACCAACAAGTTTCTGCAATATTGATAAATTAAGTACAAAGTTAAATATGTATCAAAGAGTCATATCTTATACCCAAAAGAGCCATATATGGCTCGCGAGCCATAGGTTCCCGACCACTGGTTTATGATTTACAATGAGCAGACAAGCTGTAAAATGTCAAATGATAAGTTAAGCGACAGTGCAAAATCTACGATACAAACGAAATGCATGCAGGTTGCAAAAATATTTGACTTGTAAAAAATTATAACTTTTTATAACTTTTTTTGACATGTCAAAAAGAAAATCGCCCTACTAATAACAATTGGCCCACCCGAAGATGCATCATAAATTGTAACTTGCCCTAAATTTTCGAAAACAACCCCCCCCCGTCAATTCTACCAGTGGATCTGATCACATGGGCTGAGAAAGGATATTTGTTTGAGAGATGATGAAATTCATTAGTAAATCCGAAAAATTTTCGCGCTTGGCGCGACGATGTTCGTTACTATAACATGACCACTGACCAGTGAGCACTCGCTATTTCGGTGCGTATATCAAGTCTATATGATTAAATAGATTAGTTTGATGTTCACCAGAAATGGACATAGACACTCTAACATGGGCATTTGGCGTCCAGCTAGTTCATTACGACATTGTCTTGGAATGGAGCTGTAGGCTACATGAGTAGTCGAAATTGCGGCCGTGAATTGCCAGAAGGTTGGCCACCCGATTGCTGG
Organism: Botryllus schlosseri; assembly: GCF_051294905.1. NCBI lineage: Eukaryota > Metazoa > Chordata > Ascidiacea > Stolidobranchia > Styelidae > Botryllus > Botryllus schlosseri. The sequence goes on from NC_137246.1 coordinate 6,971,102, forward strand.
TGCGAAAAATGAACTGTACATCGACAGTATTGAAATATCAATACCATTAAAATAGGATTTCCACACAAAACTAGAAACATTACAATGAATATTCATTACAAATCTGCTGTTCATTTTCAGACCAGTTCAGATATTCGAGGCTTCACCTTGTAAAGTGTGATCGTATTGGTCGGTTGAAACGCCAGCGTGATTAGGGTTGCATTTAAAACAAACATGTTTAAAACACGGTCCTTGTTTAAGACGTGTTTTTTATTTCTTGTTTTTTCGTGTTTTTTTTTAAGCCATGATGTCAGAAATATTCAATTGTGGCGTCATAGTGGATTGACATTCACGATTAAAAATATAGGGTGAATATAGCTTCTTTGACGAAAGCTGTGGAACCGATCATTTTTTAGGTTTCCAACCATCCCATCGCATGCGTCGGCTATATATAGGGTGGTGTAGTCGTCCGTAGGCTCGTACAACATGTTTTTGGTAAAGTGTTTACAGAATTATAGCATAATTATATCACAACTTTTTTAAAGGCATTTGTTTAAAACATTGTTCAAAACATGTTTTAGACAAAGTGTTTTAAACAACCATTTGTTCTAAATGCAACCATAGATACCAATTGCTTCATTACAAATGAGCTTACAAATATTGGAGATAGAATTGGCATTTCAGAAAAACTGGATTTCGTTTTTTAACCCCAACCTCTTCGGCGTTCGCAACTGCACATGCCGTACCACCACAACAATCACAATTCGACTATACTGATCGGTCTTAAGTGTCTGCAACAATTGATAGCCAAGACAGACGTATCATCACAAATCATATATGTGTGAGTTGATTGTGTGTTTTGACCTCATGAGAATCCTGAGACTGGCTCGGGGAACCCATAGTGTTTCACGGGACACCATATTTCCTTCCAATACATGTTCAAGACTCATGAAGGAAATAAATGTAATCGTCAGTAAACGTGATTACTTTTACATGTACCAGCGCGTAATCGAAATCGAGATTGTGCTGCAATCGTAATCGTAATCGCACGATTTAGAAGTAATCGTAATCGCAATCGATTACATTGATAAATTAATCACCCCATGTTGTATAACCAACTGAGACATAGCTCCATGTAACCCAGGGGTGTCAAGCTCAATTTATGTCGCTGGCCGGATTGAAACCACTTGATCGTTCGCGGGCCGCACCAGTCAAATCATAACAAAACCTTACCTCCAAATCCAGACATAGCAAAACTTCGATTTGCAGCCGATTGCATACAGGGTTGCATTTAAAACAAAACATGTTTAAAACAAGGCGCTCATTTTTACAGCTTGTTTTCTTTCGGTGATGACGTCACAAATATGCAATTGCGACGTCATAGTTGATTGACATTGACAATTGAAAATATGGGGTAAATATATAGCTCATTTGACGAAATATCTGTACTATTGCTGTTGAATCGACTATTTTGATGGTTCTAAACATCCAATGTCGTATACGTCAGCAATATCGGGTAATAATCATGTGTTTTGGAAAGTACACAATTCTGGCATAATTTTACAACTTAAAAAACACAATTTTGTTTTTTTAAAGGCCGTTGTGTAAAACAGTGTTTAAAACATGTTTTAAACAAGGTGTTTTGAAACACCGTTTGTTTTGATGCAACCCTACATACAATACAGGTATAAACCGCAAACATAGTAGATCTAAACTACTTGTAACAACGATATATATTAACATATTTGTATGTCCCACCAATCCATCCCACTCTACCCCATGTTTTAGTCATGAAGCGGCGTTGGCCGTGAGTATATGCATTTCGAGGAGGGCAAGAGTGTGAATCCGAACGCTGGAATTTGGTTGGTTCGTCATTCTTTCATCATTGCCAGGGTTTCTGCGGAAGCCGGGGACCTTTTGAATTAGAGCACAAATATTTTCCTTGTATTGTTTGCGTTACCATCTTTTTCTCTATGTAACTTGCATAGAATGGTTTTGCATTGCCGTTTTCAGCCATGTAAATCGTCCATTTTCCAAAAAACTCAGAACTGAGTGTGAACTGTTTTTATCTTTCCGGAATTTCGTGACGATTTCGCCGAATGGGTATACTAATAGTGACTTGTCTGAAAACGCAACGTTTCCGCGGGATAGTTACGATGTGGTAAATTTAATAATATCAAGTCGTCTCTTATAAATATCATAGATAATACAAGTACTTTTTCATTTACTCAGAATTGCTCCGCGGGCCGTATGTTTGACACCCCTGATGTAGCCACTAGCACTTAAGAGATGATTACGGCGGGATATCAAGTGATCTGTGTTGCTTGATTTTGTTGAAACTATATTTGTCATATCATCGATTTTTACGATTGTTAGCCTATTTCCAAAAATCAATTCCCGACACCGGTTACTGCAAATATATTGATACTTGTATTCGGTGTAGTGGTTTCTCGGAACCTATTATATTTGGGGTTGCATTTAAAACAAATGGCTGTTTGAAGGACTGTGTTTAAAACAGTGTTTTAAACAAAGGCCTTTTTAAAAAATGAAATTGTGTTATTAAGTTGTAAAATTATGCCTTAATTGTGTAAATAATTGCCAAAAAACATGTTGTATGAGCCTACGGACAATAACCACCTGATATAGCTGACGTATACGATATGGGATGGTTAGAACCCTCAAAATAGTCGGTTCAGCAGCAATAGTACGTAGATATTTCGTCATAGGAGCTATAGCCTATTTACCCAATATTTTCAATTATCAATGTCAATCCACTATGACGTCACAATTGATTATTCGTGCCATCATGGCTTAAAAAAACATATTTTAAACTAGGGCCTTGTTTTTAATTGATTTTTGTTTTAAATGCAACCCTAATTATAGCCTATTGTGAAAATGGTGAATGGGTATAAAATATCATTTTAAAAGTATCTCAAAACTAAAAAAAAGATCAAAGTCATTTGTGGTTGCAGCTGCATCAGCCTCTCAATTCTCATACACCAGCTTCAATGTCGGCAATGCGCGTGCGATGCATGTATACAATATGCAATGTCAGCACAACGGCAAGACCATTATTCATTAATGTCGCAATAGAAAGGTAAACAAGCAATTGTGCAAGCCACAACAAAGATTATGGAAAGGTCGTCGAGTTTAAGATTGGTAACGTGTAAGGCTCGTCTGATGCTGCAATTGACAAAAGATCGGTGCTATACCCCCACAATCGCGACGGAGAAGCGAATATTCTCACTATATTCATTCGGAATTCAGTAAAAATGAACTTAGACGAGCGCTAAAATCAGGATTATGACAGGATTGCTGAATTGTCACAGAATTGACAACCGCCAGGAAGTCGATAGAAGTCTAGAAGGGCAGATTGTAGCTGAAAGTCATCAGGATTCTGCGCCAGATAAATGGCACTCGTATTCATTGTATGAGTAGAAGCCATTGGTACATACCAATTCCTATAGTAATACTGTTGGCGTTTACTTTCTACACCAAATGAACCATCTCAGTTTTTCCATATCGTTCAATATGCATGATGGTAGGAAAGTTCGAACTGCTTGCTATCCGATTCAATATAATAATCACACCACCATGCACACTTCTATACAATGGATGGTTGTATGCATTGTTTTCATATACAATAGCCTATATTTACCTCATAAAATAGCGAAAAATGCTCGTCGAATAAGCTTCGAAGGGCGAGACAATATAGGTGGCCGTAACGTGTTGCGCTGTCAGGAGCATATATCGTCTCTCGCTTCCAACTTGCACCGACACATATTTTGTGAAGATACGTTTTCCTAGCTTGAAACATTACTCATTCGTCGCAACATGCAGTTTTGACCAGATTTTTATGTTATTGCATCATTTCTCTGCAGTCTATATAAGCAGTCATATATATAATCATCACACATTTAGCATATGTCTGGTTACATTAGAGACTTGTGGATATAATATAATAGATATTTCAGTTCGCTGATAAGCTTTTCAAGAGAATGGATGAATCCATCATGAACGATGATAGTTCATCGGAATCGATGGCTTCGGCTGCGGCTCACAACCGGGGAGGCAATAGCAGCGACAAAGGGGACGAAGAACAGGAAAAGAAACCTTCTATTAGAGTGCAAATGGCACAAACTCTCCACCTTCTATATGTAGCTAGTAAGCTACGAATTTTCAAGGTAGCAGATAGAATTGCAGCAAACGAAATTTCCAAAGAAGTAAATTTGTACGATGTCGAGAGGCAAGTTGTAATTCCTGAGCAAAAATATTGGGATTTCAGACTTGGCGACCACGTCAGAATCAAAAGGGAATATTCTTTTCAAGATTTCAAATCCATCCAAAGCCGAACCCGCGGTTGGGATGCTAAGCTTCGAACAATTTACGGTTGTTGGGGAATTGTAACAGCTAGATGGAGTAAATTCGAAATGGGCGTGGCTATAGATGTACCGTCGAGATTATGGAAAGGAACCATTTATGCGGGTTTGGTAGAACAGATTCCCGATGACGAGATCGAGGAGGACGCGTCTTACACATCTCAGTGGAAAGTAAACGAATACGTGACTACAATAATGGATGAAACGATCGTACAACTGATGCAGAGACGACTTGATACGATTCCGCAGCGCTATCTGGGGAGAAAGGGGAGAATTATCGCAGTGACCAGACTGGCAATCATTGTAACATTTAACGAGCGTACAAGCTTTAATATCAACTCATACTTGTTATTGAGATGCCGCGATCAGAGTCCTCTTGAGCTCAAGGAGAGAAAACATGATAGGTTCAACGTCGGAGACAAAGTCAAGGTACTCCGTAACATCAAGCAGCTGGTAAAAAATCAGGAAGATCACTGCGGATGGAATGAATTCATGACAGCAATGATTGGAAAAGAAGTCACGGTTATTCATATTTGCAAAAACGGTAAGACGGTACGTGTTCAGTACAAACAATGGCGGGATTGGATTGTAAATCAAGCATCTCTGTACGACGGACCAACGAAAGATGTGCCCCAAAGTGACTGCGAATTTAGGGAAGGGGATATCGTTAAAATAAAAATGACCGATGATTTGAGATTTTTACTTCAAGAGAAAAATGTGCCGACGATTTTCATCGACTATTTACGAGCTACGGCGGAAGTGAAGATGGTCGACGATGATTTTGATTACTTCATCAAGTACAATGGCGATCATCAAGTGTCTGCTTACGCATCGACCATTACAGGAGCTACACCGGAAGAGAGAGAGCGTCACATGCAAGTGGAGGAAGACGCGAAAAATATTGTGATCAACTCCGAGGTACTTCTTGACATAGGACCACCTCAGTACGTGGAATTTGTGCTGAGAGAAACTGAGTGTATATCGGATGATGTCATCTATGCATTAACGCACCCATCTACTCTCGTCGGTTATGCCGATGACCACAGAGTCGTACTGGAGTATAGTAACGGGAAAAGATATAAAATTAAAAAGAAATTCCTGACCGTGCCCCAAAAGTTCAACATGACAGGTAGCATTGATGGAATTGGATTGGAAGCCGCGACAGAAATCTTGGTAGCAATAACCAACTGCGTACAAATCATTGCGTCGGATAAAGGTCCAGTCGCGGCAAAAGGCACAGCAGTTCGGATACTATTCATGTCGTTCGATACAGCTCCCATGGTCCATCTGCGTGTGATATCAACGTCGGGGTCAGTAAAGCGAATATCAAAAATGCTATCAACACAATATAAATGGGATGTCGATACCACAATGGCAGAAGCGAACGTAATTTACGTTAGAAATATTGGATCGGTTCAAGGAGAAATAAAGGTACATCTATATTTCAATCAGGAGCCGTATTTGCCTTCATTACACATTCCCACACATCAGGAGCACGTAGCGTCAAATGCATGCAAAACTCCAAAGGAAATATCTGATGTTGCTGATCAAGCACACACAGCTGTCACTGCGACAATCTTGACTGATCCACATGCGCAGTCAAACGTTCCACAGCCACAGTCCAATCACTTCGAAGGTGGATCCATGATTGGACCACGGAACGTGTCTGATTTCGAGTACATTCCATTGCCTCATGCAGCAGGAGAGAGGCGCGCATATATTCCGTTATACATTGGTCGCAGAGGAGACCGACGAGGAGACCCCTACAGTCGACGAGTGAACGATGATGGAAACAATCATCAGTTTCGGTCGAGAGAACAAACCCAGCAAGTCGTCACTAATATATTTGACATAAAGAGTGTTAAAAATTTGAATGCATAAGTCAGTAAATCCAGCGTAACCCAAATTGTACGTTTGGAAATGAAACTTATTTTTCCATGCTATTCTAGCGCGATTATGATTTACTATTTCATACATACAATAAAATTTACTTTAGTTGTACTCCAAGGACGATATCTAAATGTTTCTCGCCTGTAGGTGGATTCCGTGCATTGCAGTGGCTCTCAACCTTTTTGTCTTCGCGGACCCCTTTTGGACCGTCACGGACCCCCGCTGACCCCCGAAGAATTAGTTTCAATTTAGCTCAATCATTGTGCAATCGTCATCTGTCCTGTGCAAATGATAACTGTAGGCTAGTCATAAACAGCAACAAAATGACTTTTTTTGAAGATTGCATCATACTATTTATGTAAAAATTGGGTTGACTTTTATTATTTCAAAGCGAATTCTGCAACTGCAGTTCTTGAAATACGTGGTCGTGTCTTGAAAATCCACGCCTTTTATTTGATATGAACGAGTGCCGAAAATCCATTTCCACAAAGATGGGTGGTGGCGGATGTAATAATAACGTGTGACGCTTCCGACGACACATTTGGATATGATCGCAACAGCTATGGCACCAAAATTGACAAACAATTATTTTCATGGTCGATATAACGTCAGGCCTGGTGAATGGGTCATTTCTCTCTAGCAGCTCATCTTGAAGTTATTGTGGTAAAAAGGTTATGCATATCACAGGAGAAAATGCATTTTAGTAAAAGTTTCGGAAAATGCATTTTTGTAAAAGTTTCGAAATCACCGTGATTGACCTTGCTAATTCAACTTATTATTTTTCCACAATTCCCAACAAAACATCTCTAAACAGCAAAATATTTGATTCAGTGGGCTATTGGCAATATAGCAATGAAAACGAGTCTGCACAGCAGGATATTCCATCTTAGACTACCATTCTGTTGCTGTGAGTTTTGGAGCTTTACTATAGTAATAAAGCGAAACTGCCTTGTGATGTTCCTAATTGAAAAAAACACAATTCACGTTATCAACTATGTTGAAAATTTAAAGACTTCGCGAACCCCCTGAGAATGCTTCTCGGACCACTGGCCTAGTGACTTTGTGTAGCTCATGTTTAATGTGTTGCTTCGGCCGCTGAGTATCGCACGTGAGATTGATGGTGCCCGGTCAATACCGAGAAAACCATTACCGAGAATGCCATTACCGAGAATGGACACCACCGAGAATGGACATTACCGAGAATGGACACCACAGAGAATGGAATTAAATAGTATATTCATATTGAAATGAACCCGAATATTTTCGGCTGACACTCGTCAGGGGTAATCGTCAGCAACTAGTAGAGAATTGGAAATAACATTGTATATCAACAATCGTATCACAAAATATGACGTCACCAGCATGAAATTTCGAATGAGAGAGCGTTCAATGTACTATTTTTAGGTGGTACACGAACTCCTTTTGTTGACAGAGTTTTGGTTGGTGTATTTTGATAAAAGTTGATTCCAAGGCACACAAATGGAATTGTGAACGGCCTCGCCCTACGATTCGAAATCGGTCGTCTCGATAATTATTCGCACAAATCGGATTATCCAACAGATGTTTGCCGATGGCAGAATTAATGGCCTTTGATCGATCAGCATCAATCTTAAGTGGATGAGTTAAGGGTGAGCTTTTCACTGAGCGTGACGCACGTGTTCTGATAAATCTGGAAACATGTTGGTTTATGCGGTCCTGCAGACGTCTTGACGTTCTTCCCACGTAGCCACAATCACGAATATAGGTGCCACTGTGATTGTGTCAATGCTGACAATGCAAGTCTTTTCGCTTCGACGAACTTACCCGTAAGCTCCACTCTCGCACGCTGCGCAGTGCGCACACCATGATATAGGCTAATAACACATATAGTCACTAAAATTTGACGTAGTAAGCAAGTTGTGGGGAATTTCGGCAGACTGATGGGCTGCGAGCCACATTATCATGGAAGACGGGAATCTGTCCGCGGGCCGGACAAAATGCCGTCGCGGGCCGTATGTTGCCCGCCCCTGTTCTAGGCCAAGGTGAACGGCAGCAGTCGTTTTAACAATCCTATCTTTTCATTTTATCGCAATTCTGTGCGCATTATGCTTCGCTTAACCCAGTGGTTCTCAACCTCGGTGATCTTATATATATATATAAAAGACCTCGCCCTCCGCCACATGCCACCTCATTTTGTCACTTGTGTATTATATTCTCTGCATCAGAGTTGGATCAATTGTAATTTGTAATGTAATGTAATGTAACTAATTACATTTTTCAATGTAATTGTAATGTAATTGTAATTGAAGCATTTTTATTTTGTGTAATTGTAATTGTAATTGTAATTTGACAAAAATTTTGCTCAATTACAATTTCAATTACATTAAATTGCTATTGAGACCTGACAAGCACATCATAAAATAATTGACTTATAATGCATTCTCTTTAAATGTCGACAAGGAATTTGGTGGATCCATTCGCGGAAGCCCTTGACTGCGCCCTTGCGGGCGAAGTTTTTTATTTTTACCGCTATGCTGGCCTCGCGTGCCATTGTATACAATTTTTAGGGTGTCCGGACAATACCGAGAAAACCATTACCGAGAATACCATTGCCGAGAATGGACACCACCGAGAATGGACATTACCGAGAATGGACACCACAGAGAATGGACATTACCGAGAATGGACACCACCGAGAATGGACATTACCGAGAATGCAATATATGCAATGCAGGCATGTTATGCATATGCACAGGTTGTGTGAGTGCATCACGGCGTTGCCACATTCGGTATCGATGCTCAGGTACAAATTTCGCGGCAACGTCAGTCCCAGTAAGCTATATTCTTGACATTGGCCATTCTCGGTAATGTCCATTCTCGGTAATGACCATTCTCGGTAATGTCCATTCTCGGTAATGGTTTTCTCGGTATTGGTATAGAACCGAGATTGATTGCTTACGTTACGTTTGATTGAGTTGAGGTTGCGGGCGTGTACAATTGGCAAACAGATCGCGTATGACTGTGGAGAGAGGTCGGCTTCGTTGTTTCGCTGCTGTTATGTTTTTGCGACAATTTCTGTTTTAATCTTTGTATTAAATTTCGTATAGGCTAACGTCCTACACCACCGTCCATATTTCACAAAGCCAGCGTTCACCCGTTATGTCGGGTCGATGCCTCTCTCCGCAGTTATATCGGTATAACTGTCGAAACAACGCAGAAATCATTGTGATCTCGATCAAGAATTTGAACCGAATTAATTTCTAGCATATAGAAATACATAATATCACACTACTTATTTTACGAGATCTGAAACCAGGTCGCGAACTACAATAAAATACCAGACAGGCCGCGAGCTCGTGACCCATCACATATTGTATGATTTCGGTGACATTGTCCAACAATTTTTCAAAAGTTGGCTGCTGCCGATAAGGAAAACAAGGAAACAGCGCTATTGCAATCTTCAGTGTTTTTTTCTTGTTTACAATGATAAGCAGGCAATATATTTAAAGGAATGGCATCAGTGACGTGCGGTCAGGGTAGGCAAGTGAGGCAGTTCCTCATCTGTCGTCAGGAGGTGTAAAAGAAAATTGTGAAAACCTTGAATGATAATTGATATTTTCTGCCGATATTCATGAATAACTACATTTGAACATTTTTTCACCCAACATCACTGATCGTAATATTTATTGTTCAAAATTACAGCGCAAAAGGAGAGGTGAGGCACAGACAAGTCAAGTTTGGTTCATGGTTCTGTTGAGAGGCAAGACCAAGGCCGATATCGTACATTATGATTCCATATCTGCGGACTAGTTGCACGGCCCAGTTCTAAGCTTTTGTAAGACACTGTTTAAGCGGATCAGATGGCGAGAAGCAGCCTAGATAGCCGCGTGTGAAGAAGGCTAATGTGATAAGAAACAGGTCGCCAACTCCATTACCTAACCTGTAGGTTACATATATTTGCGAATCTTATTCCAAGGATATCTACGCCCCCAACCATGCATCTAAACCTGATTTTCCATAGTCTGAATGATGTTTTCAACCATTTAAGTTTGATGTTAGTGAGTGCCTTCGCTTCCCCAAAAACCAGGGAAATATGAGTGAGGAACGAGGTGGAAGGTTTCTTCTATAATAACTTTAAGAGAAATATCAAGATTATGACTGATTTAGTGATTAGTGATTACTGTCAGGTGCCTATTGCGAATCTGTCCCCATCAAAATCATACAAGACGACTTTCCTGCAGATGACATCAAGTTAATTTGAGTTAATAGTAGGAGTGGCATCTAAGAACTTCACTGATGCACATCCCGATATTGATTTATTTATACTAGAAGATTTGAAGACTCGTTGGTATACATAAATATTGGTTGTTTGTTTATTTCGTCTGTGTTCACAAATTGTCGTCTTCTTGTAGGTTCAGGCATACTTGGTTTGTTACTGGTATTTGTTGTTCACTTCAAGCACATTTATCGGTATAGGAAGCATGGGATATTTTTGTGTTCGATATGTGGCAAAGAATAGATTTATGTAGCACAGTTTCGTTCCGCCGATCTAATTGTGTTTTACATTTCTCATATTCTCGTGGTTTCAGTACAGACTGATCTACTGAAACATTCAATATAGGCTGCTAGGATAAAATGTAACCTAGTTTGAATAAAATTAAAAAATATATATGCTCAAACTCGGTGATATCTTGAAAAATAGAGCCATTGTGCGTAAATCAATGCCATTTTCGAGCTCAGCGACCCCGATTTACCCTATAATCGTTTTCACCTACCATGATGAAATTTATTTGTTGTCTATTGTTATAAGCTGCGTAATCGCGGCATATTAATGAACACTGAACAGGCTTGAAATTGAAAGTAAACGAATTTTCTGTTCAGGTTATACAGCCTTCGGTTTTAGTCAACACAGCAACATTAAGAAATAGGTTTTATGTTTAGAATTCCAAGCAACATTTCGCGGACCGCGCTCTACCCAGGTCTGATCTGGTGTAGCCTAATGCACTATAGAAATCAGCGTGGGAATCTAATAATTAGCCTATGCCGATATTTGTGCACTACGAATAGATATATGAATATGCATGTGGTCATATCGTTCGCTATCGTATAAGGTGAGTTCTATTGGCAATCAAGTCTCGCCACTCGACGTTCGTGAAAAAACACTAGATCGACAAAAAAATACACTAGTTTTGAAATTTACTTCAAAACGAAGTAATAAATCAAGAACGACAAAGAAAATGAACTGATTAACAACAATAACATAATGAGAATACTCAGCAAACGACAAAATCATCACGTTTTCTGCAATCTTTCGACATCTGACTATATTGCAAGGTATTTTATTTCCCCGTTACAAAATTTTACTTCAGCTCCAAAGTAAAAAAGACGAGAGGGATATGAAAGTCGGTGGAACATCATACACTCAAATTTCTGGAGTTTTCCATTGCCAAGGGCATCTATCTACAAAGCAATTAAATTCAATATATTGCTAGAAATTTCATAATTTCAGTACACAACAAGAGTGCGATACAATGAAAGATAGCTATCGTACGAAAGGTGGCGAAACGACTTGGAGTAGGCTAGTCTTCCAAATCAGACAATCACCTGGCCTAGGAACACTGTATTGAGTTAAAAACACAGTAGCCTAATCACTGTAGCTGTAGTGTAGGCAAGAATGACCCCTGCAAATTCAGACTTTCGTCTTTTTGGAGCCACGTCATTTTTCAAATAATATGGCCCTAAAATTTTACATTCCGCTTTCAATACATTCGATCAAGGATATATAACTGATCTGAGTGCATGTCGCCGGGCTATACTATACATACATCAACTTCTCAATATTGGGTTCAGTCAATTGGGGTAAGACGGCAAGGTAGCCTATACTGTTCGCTTCGAGTGAGCACTGAGTACTAGAGTTTCGACTTCCGGGGCTTGAAACCCGCGGTCTCAGGCTAGGATAAAATATACGGCAAGCATGCTGGCTGGCCCGGTCTCTTTCAGTCTTTGTCATATTAACGTAGGGTTACCACACGTCCTCCATCAGGAGTAGCCTATTTGTCCTCAGGTTGTTGAAAATGTCATCCGAGGATGCCTAAATGTCCTTCTTTTTGGCAATTCGTCCTCCTTTATAGCTTCTAGGGCTAAGATGATCGCTAGATTCGAGTGAAATGGGCATAAACGACGCAAAACAGGAAATTCGTGTTTTTTTTAATCAACCAATGGAAAATGTGAAAGAAAAACTGTATTTCGGGAGTTGAGCCGGAGAGTTGACTTGTTTATTTATTTAGTCAACCAACCACATTATTGTGGCAAATTTAACATTTTTTTTCGGATTTTACTCCAGTATTGTAAGTCTGATTTTTTTTTAAAAAGTGTCCTCTTTCCCCGATTCCAAAATATGGTAACCCTATTAACGTACGTCACCCGCCGTACAAACTGCCAGCTCCAGATTAAATCTCAGGACATTAAACAGTCTGTAGACGAATATTAATTGCTATATCTTCAATTATAAATTATTTGAAGCACATCAAATAGCATCCTCATTCACAAATATGTTTCCATGAAAAAACACTAGATTTGCCGAATTTCGAAAAAAATAAACTAGAACACTAGATCAATTCAAGATACACTAGATCTACTGTAAAAACACTAGGAGAGGCAACACTGTCTGCAATCATCCCCAAAATGCTCTCCAATCATGCGCAATGGTGTGCATTATTAAGTTTTCTAACCAATCAATCAAAACGGATAGAATTGATAGCCAGTGAGGCTTAATGTTCAGTACATACATTTATTAACTGTCTTTATCTGTCTAAATTAACATGAGTATATTATAACTCCGGGGGCCTCGGTTTCACCCAATTGAGTTGAGCTTGATACTGAACAGTAAACACTGAATCCACCCGCCGTTTTTCCCCGACTTGGATTGGGTGGTGAATTGAAAATGACTCGAGTTAAAACCAGAGGTGGTCAGTAACGAAGTACTTCTACTTTTTCGAAGTACTCAAGTAGTTTTCGTGTACTTCTGATACTTACTCAAGTAGATATTTTTTCGCTACTTCTACTTCGTAATATTTTGTGAACTACTTACTTACTTTCCTCTAGTTTCAGTTTGTCAAGTAGAAGTAGTTTAATCCCCCAATAAGAAAGATAACGCAAGGAATTTCGGGGCTGTTTTCACGTAGTAGCCTACTCACGTTTATTTTTCATAAAAGTCATGTAATATTACCCAGAATTTTCGTTGCGCTTCGCGCAAAGTAGATCTGGAGTGTCAAATATGTTCTAAGGAAAGGATTGCTGAATATAATTTAGCTACCGGGTTGCGTGGTTCCCTTCACACCGCATTGTCACCTATATCAAATATTTCATCACAGTAAGCATGGCCCCCTTAGCGTTAGAACCTACCGTTTCGCAATCTAGCAATTGCCTATTATACCTATAGCAGCCCATGACGTGTCCTTATCTGGAAAAGTGGACTTTGGCCTTTTTAATGTTAGACCTGTTTTAGCAGACCACCGTTGAACCTTTATGGACAAAAGATATGAACTATATTTTCATCTTTTTAGTAGTAGTATTTGTATTTTTCTTTCAATTACGAGTATTATACGTTGAGTTCTAATTATAGTTTCAGTTCTTTTGTCTGAGGCATTTTCACGATCTGTCATATTTTTAATTATCGTACACTAAAGCCGTATCCAACAGAACTTCTCCGTATTGCTCTTCGACTGAACTAGGGGCCTTAATTATAATATGTGGGAGGGCGCCATGTCATGATATTCTCTAAAACGTGGTGTTCGAGCAAACAAAGGATTAGTATCGCATTTCCATATCAATACTATCATTTACATCCCATGATGTGGACGACAGCTTATTCTGTTAAAAATTGACGCCTCCTGGGATGCACCAATCTCTCTATACCAGGGACGGGCAACATACGGCCCGCGGACAGTTTTCTGTCTTACATGATAATGTGGCCCGCGGCCCCAGTCTTTCGAGATTCCCGACTGCTTGCTTACATGCATCAAATTTTAGTGACTGTATGTTATTATACACATATATGCGCAGCGAGCGAGGGTGGAGCTTACGCGTAAGTTCGTCGACGCGAGAAGACTTTCATTATCTGCATTTACGATGTACTCAACCCTAATGTCATTTGTGGTAATCATGGTGCTTGTCGACTACAATGGACATTTACACCAGGCCGATATTTCTTATTTTTGATTCCGTAACCGTAGTCTTGTAGGACGGCACACTTCTAGCCTTTTGTAAGACACCGCTTATGCCAGGGGTCACCAACTCAAAACGGGTCGCGGGTCACTTTCAAATTCCGAGCTCGCGGGCCGCATGAATTCACTATCGAAATAAAATAGGCCGCACAGTTGAACATGCACGCTATCTCGTCGCCTACTAAACCTTAGTCCTAATGAATTGATATTTGATAAATTTGGGGTACCGGGATTATCGAACGCAGTAAAATCTTCATTAGGGATTGCACAGTATGTTGATTGGTCAGAGAGAAGCAGACATGGCGGCGCCGGTATGACAATGCTGTTCTCAAATCCACACTGTCTTCGTCATTATTTGCGAGAAATGGCTTTAGAATTACATTGCCATCGTTAAAATACATTCATTAAATACGATTTATTCCTTGTATATCTGGGTAAATGGGCGAATAATGTATCAATCCTGCAATCCGGCCCGCCAAGTACTTAATTTTCCTATTTCCGGCCCGCCGACTTGAGAAGTTGCCCGCCCCTGCTCTACACCTTCTGCGTAGTTCCATCTACAGCATTTGACAGTCCATGCGAACGGATTACGATCGTATTCACCACTACTTACTCGAGTAGATTAAAATTCTACTTCGTGTGGTTTTTCCTTGCTCACGACAGAAGTACTTCTACTCGTACTTCAGTAGCTTTTTTGACCATCTCTGGTTGAAACTATAGAAGTCATAGTGACTTCTATGCAACCCTGATCAATGCACCATAATGACACTTGAAGGAAAATTGGGTTGCACGATCATTTATTTGATGGTGTCAGTCATGAAATTTCTCCGCCGTTGGGACTTTGAAATAACGTTTATCGTGCTGCCTGTGAATTATAATAACCTAAAAAAGCCATAAGCGCCAACGTCGCCTACGTGACTAAAAATCTTTGCATTGATGCACTTGGATTATTGGCCAGTCATATGCTGCCAGAGCGAACCCCAGAGAATAGAGGACACCTCGCAAAATATTCTACCGACTAAAAATTCCTTCAGATATTGCAGCCTCCGCAGGAGCTAATATAACCTCATAAACAACTTCACCAATTACGGCAGCAGTGATAGAGTCGGGGAGTTCTGTAATGCAAGAAATAGTCGGAAGAACAAATAACTCTAGACATGGACAGAACAAGATACCACGTCCGCAGTCCGTAATATTACTTCATTCTGAACACCACTCGGCGTTTGCAGCTGTCCGACGTGAAACTGCAGAAGCTTGTTGTCACATGCCTTCAACACTCCGTCCATGGGCGCGGTTTGCACAAGTTCAAATGAGATTTGCTTGTCTATGGCAAAACATGGCAACATAATTACCAACAGCGTTGAAACCGATATTCATTTATTATTCAGTACACCAAAAATTTCTTGCCCAGAGCATGCCACAGGTTCTCTGTCATACCTGTCATAACCAGTAGAGATTTTAGAAATCTTTCGCGGAGATAAGCGCTGTCAATTTGCTCTTGCGAGTCCCCTCGGTCGGTTTTCATTGACATGTTAACAGGAAGAGTATATTCATAACTATATCGACAACCTGTGTTTCACAGATACGTCACAGAATTATTCTAAATCACAATATCATCTGTGCTTCCGACATTGAAATTAAAAAGTGACTGGACATCATAAGACTGTCATAGAACAACAATAGTTTCCGAACACATAAAAATGATACATTGAAAAATGGTCCGACCAAACCGCAAAGACAAGCTGTCGCGCATTTCCGTTAACTCGTTGCCACAGACAAACTTTTGAGCATGCGTTCATCCTGCAAAAGCAGAGATCATTAAAATCGAGACGGGAATCTCATAGAATATTCATTTATTCGAAACCACGTCAGGCTCTCGGTTGAAGTGGCGTGTTGGTAGTGGCTGCATCTGGAAAAAGAGCGTGGTAGTTAACCAAAGGAACGTAGGCGGCAGTGATCATTTTCCCGGCGAAGTATCTTCCGTGCAGGGCGGCCACAGACTTCACGGCAGAGTCCAGTGTCGCGCATTTCACGTACACATTCCCGTCTGAGTTTTTGTCCACATAAACGTGCATCACGGCACCGTATTTACTGCATTCCTCGATGACATCAGAGCGTATCTCCATATCCCATTCTGGATCAGTCTCAGACTGCGCGTCAAACATATTCGATAACTGAAAACAGGTGGTTGCAACTGATGGTGAAGCCACAGCTCCTGGATATCCATTCTCCCCGATATTCGCAGAACCTCTTAATCCCAAACCCATAGCTTGTCCGACTGTTAATGCTTGCTGCGTAGCAGACGGCACGTTCATTCCGGTCCCTTCAGCGAGTTTAGCCATCAGTTGGAGTCTACCTGTTGTGCCAAGATCAATCCCTGTGCGTTCTACCGCATCATTATCCAAGTACGATGGTCCTGCTTGACCAGCCGCTAGGGCCATCGCAGCTTGCTGCTCTGCTTTATCCGTGATATTAGTCACGTTCATTGGTTTACCCGCGATTTCAAAACCGTTAAGCTGGTCGAGAGCACGCTTAGCACATTCCGCTTCGAGAAAAGTTATGAAACCGTACCCTTGCGAAATTCCAGTGCTGGGGTCCTTCACGAGCTGAACTTGATCAATAGTGCCGAAAGGTGAGAATATTCCTTTCAGCATGTCCTCCGTAATATTCTGATGTAAAGACCCGACGTACAACTTCATAGGTCCTACATTCCCCTTTTGCACGGCCGGTTGTGCATTATTTTGCACGACTTTATTCTTCTCCGCCTGCGAAGGCTGCACGATGATAGGAACGCCGAGAATCTTCTGCCCGCTCAGCCCCAACGCGAGAGGCACCGATTCCATGTCTTTAAACTCAACGTAAGCGATGCCTTTCGATCGTTTCGAATGCTTGTCTGCGATTAATTTCACGTCCCGTACGGTTCCTACTGCGGAAAAGAAGTCTTCGAGATCTCTCGGGCGAATTCTCTGAGATAGCTGCATGCAGAAGACTGTTCTGGCGTCACGATCGTCTGGACTTGGTGATCTCTCTGGCACGTTCAAAGGCGGAAGCCCGGATAATCCAAGCGGGGGTGCGACAGCTATTCTAGCTGGTGGACTTTTTTGTTTCTCCTTTGAACGCGAACGACGTTTTCTCTCCTTAGATCGGCTTCTACGCTCCCTAGATCTTCGCCTCTCTCTTCTGTCTCTACTCCTAGAACGAGAACGATGTTTTCTGGACCTACTTCGTTTTCTCGATCGGCTACGTTTCCGAGAGTGACTGTGTCTCGGAGAACGGCTGCGTCGGGATCGGCTACGTTTCCGAGATCTGCTCCGTTTTCTTGACCTGCTGCGATCTCTTTTTCGGCCGTCACGTTTCCTACTGGACCTATGATCAGATTTATCACCGTTCTCCGCGTTGTCCTTTTTGAAGGGCGCTTCCAGCATTGCTTCGACATCGATATCGTCAGCCATGGTCATTGATCGCACAAATCAGTAATGGTATGTGGTCTATTCAAAATGAACTTATTATGATTTCAAGAAGACAAAAAAGTGTTACGGATTAATTGAAAGCTATGAAACCTTGTTTTACACGAAGACGTTGAATTTTAAAAAGAGTAGGATCCAGAGTCATTCTTGCCACATTACCCGGATCTGTGTAGTAGAAAAACAGCAGGATTAGACGAATCAGTCCATACTACAGTATGATGCTGCTTAAATCTACTTGCACCACAATACTACCACATGTCATTCGGAAATCGCACATCAAGTGATCAAACCCTATATCCCAGTGAGTAGGCCTGGAGTTAATTTCAAAGTACAAATTTTATGCTGATACCGAAAATATAATAAACAAATGGGTCAGGGGATTATAGAGCCACAGCCAGCTCAAAATCGCATGTAGCATTGTATTATAATTCATCATCAAAGTAACTTTCCTATGAAACGAACGTGCTGCAGCGTAACAATATGATTAACAATCATTCAACGACATGAATAGATCACGAACATCTTAAGAAAGGGACATTATTGCGGTACTAGTTGACAACTACTCCTCAAGTCCCAATGCATAACAAAATGATGTGAAGGGCCAATAAAGGTTCAAATTATAAGTAAAATTGATGATTATTCCATCCATGTTGTCAGTAGTACTTTCAATCTTCATAATAATGATGATTGATGAGAATGGGTTCTGTGAGATATGGAAATACGGCACTAATAATAACTATAATCAGAACATCAATACTGGTATTGTTAAAACTTCCTGATCATGTTATCAGACCAGAATACTTTAGAATTCTTCATAAAAAACAACTACACAGCTCAGCAGCTATATGTGTCACTAATGCCTGAATAGATCAATAAATCAAGCATTAAATGATTTTTTTTTACTTCTAATGAGTCACTTCACCAACCACCATTGCTATTCGACAGTGAATTGCTTCACATTCGCATAGTTTCAAGATTCTGACACCTAGGCTACAGCAATTCAAAACACTGGCGGCAGTGAGTCTCATTCGATGGACTTACCGTTGACAATATATCGCAGTCGTACACAGAGAGACAACTAGAAATTGTTGTGAAACCCTTTCATGGAGAAGGCCTGCAATACAGACTGTACAAGTGACCACAAAATGGAATATAAAGTGACAACGCTAAAGGCTTCGCGACATCATCGCTATTGCTAACACTTGATATGATAATAAACCTAGTAATCCCGCAACGGCAAGTGAAAACATGAACGTGTGATCGCCAACAACACTACGATACTAGTTTTGCAACGCTACTGTGCCAAACAACGGAGGAGAAGATCTTTATATATCTAATTGGCATAGCGTAACAAAGCGCTAAGACAGATATCCGGACGCCTGGAAAGCGCACACCACGCGTCATAGATACGACTGCGCCGAGACTAGCCTTGCTTTCTTCTTTTGCGCAAAGCAATAAAATCGACTCAGGCCAATCAAAACTGGGATAGCCTACTCATTTTTTCAAAAGGGGGATATTTTTATAAAATCATGAATTGCGATGGATGTGCGCAATCGGAGCATATTGCAACGATTCGGGCTTAATTATGTTCCTGGGAGTAGAAGTATAGCTAACCAAAGTATGAAAGGTTTAGCTGGCTGGCTACTTAACCTGGAATCCTATGTATCCTGGTGAGATCTTCTTAATCACAGATATTACACAAGATATACGAATATATTTCAGGCATTGATACCAGTAGGTTTAGTAAATGAGTCTAGCTGATTCTCTCGAATCATGGTTTTATAATAAACGCAAATTACTCTAGGATGTGATACATTCATGGTTGGATGATCATCACTGCAGTATAAACCAGTCTAATACTGATATAAGAAATCGTACGCTGAGAAACATGAGGAAAGACAGATTTTGTGAGCCATAGTTCTCAGATATCCGTAATCGTAGGCTAATAATGGTCAGATGACATATATATATATTTCCATTTCTACCCTCTTTTAATAGGATTTTTCCTCCTTTTTCAGGAAATCGTAAATGCCCTCCGAGGACGCCTAAATGTCCTCCTTTTTTGGAAAATTCGACCTCCTTCATAGCTTCGACAGCCAGGCCAATGGTCACGCACTTGGACACACACAATGGACACGCACAACTAAAAAAACGGCATAAATGATGTGAAATCTGCAACACGGGTGTTCGGGCATGTCTTTCGGGAAAGGGACTGGAAAAATTACCTTTTTTTAAAAATTTAGTCAACATCACAGCAGTATTATTATAAAGTGACTCATTCGGAAGTCCGGTCGGAAATATGAACTATTTTTCTTTGCAACACAACATGATTTTCCGTAAAAATCATAGAATCGGCATAGTTTCTAGTCCGGCAATAAAACTTTCGTAATTTTTAAAAAGTGTCGTCCTTTCCGGGACTCAAAATATAGTAAACTACATATCTATTCCTATAACATCATCATAGATTACTATATACGGGGTTATATAGTGATTAAAGTGATCAATAATATTGCGAAGTTGTTGAACTGTTGCTGAATTGTGTGATTTTCAAGCTTCCCGATCTACGCTACGCGGCTGTGTATATCGAATAATATTCCTGCATTTAACCGACTTTCATTTGTAAATTAGATATTCAACGAACACATTCATAAGCACCGCTATACTTCAATCTTTTTGAAGCTAACACTTTAATATAATACTTAATGGAGTTGGCCCACTGCCCTACTCATTCGTCAGCCAGCTATAAGAGAGTCGTCGAGCATGTCCCCATTACAGTCGAAATACAAGCAATTTTACCGAATGAATATTAGAATAGCGACCTGACATATCGACCTCGCTTTCCGTCACATACCTCATGTCGCGTATCCTTTCATATTATCTTCTTGTACTTTTCCTTCAGTGTGTCTATGCCTCCTCTTTACATCGACTAGGTTCTGGTGAATGTCCGATTTCAAAGAGTGATCCAGTCGTTTCGATACCTCATCCTATCTTTTCATTGCATATTAGTGTTGTGGTGTTTTGAAAAGGTGAACTTGTTAATAAACTGATATATTTCTTCTTCAAATAGACTCGGTAAAAAATCGGTACTATTTTTAAGTCTAGTTGAGTTGAATCAGTGATTACGTTGAGTCGCCGGTCAGTTCTGGGATTGATGCAACCGAGATAAATTCGTCACGCATTATAAATATGGTAACTCTTAACCATAATTATGGCCTGGGTTCAAGATGATAAGGAGTTAGGCTACTTTTTTGGCACATCGATTTCAACTATACCTCGTTCTGACATGTTTACACATTTCTATGATATTTCTGAATCCCATCTTCGATGTACAAGACAGTGTTTGATTGATGTCGTCGTACCTTTTTTCTAATTGCAATAGCACCAACGGGTTTCAGTCCAACTATAGGATCCATAAGCGTTGGAGGCTGTATTGAGGCTGCTGATCACTGAGGAAGCTGGGGAATCATTTAAACATACGGTCGGACAGGTGTAAATGACGAATGACCACGAGTAGTAAACAACAACAACAACATATCGAGGTCTTGTCGCTTGTGGTTAAGGCTGGGCAAAATCGAGTAGTACCTGAGGGATTCGATTTTGAATCATGTAATATGCTTCCAGTCGAGTATCACTTATTATGACGTCATAACCGATTTTAAGACATTTAAGTTCAAATATCTACCGTTTATGCCATCTCAAAAATAGAATGCCTGCCATCCATCTCAGAAGAGATACTTTGGTATTTTTCCCCAGTACCGATTTCATTCCACTTGGTGACAATGTTGTGGGATTATCATGACTTCGGATATGTGTTACGCCCAGTAATCTTCGTTGCTTTGCACTATATGTTTCGTATTCTACGATACCGCCAATCACGGTTTGAAGGCTTCAACAGTGAAAATTAATATCAAAACTATAATTCTCGTTGATAAATATACTTTCAGTGGTGAGAAGCGTATATGATTTCAGTAATCGAAAAAATCGTCTTTTACAACTCGACTCGAATCATTAAAATTTATACTTGATTACAATTCGAGTACTCGAATCACTGTGCCCAGCCCGACCTACTTGTGGTGTTTGACCAATAAAAATACTAACATAGCGAATAATACTGAAACGTCCTGGCCAAATAGCTGTATGCATGAGACTCAATATCTTAACCCCTGGCTCATGATCAATAACACACTGCCACTCACTCCGTGAAGCCTGATTTCAAATTGACAATAATTTTTAAAAAAGTTTATTTTCCACTGGGTGACATGATCAGTCATAGACCTCGTTCACGAATTAATTTGTTCCGGCCATACTCTTATCTCCGGCGCCTCGCCGACACATTCCGACGCCCCTTCTCGTCTGCCACCGGCCAAGTCTTCCATTCGCGGAGATACTTTGGGCTTGGGTTGTAGCGGCGGCTTGGAGGCTAATGACCCACGGGCTTGCCGATCGTCCATCACCATCGCGCTATGCCTTTTGTTCAACGTATGCGGAAGGTGTTGAACCGGCGGTTTGTTAACCACCAGTTTTGGTGGGAGAGAATGGTAGAGCCTCTCACCGGGCTGCGCCTTCAAATCGAAGCTGCTTTGACTTCGCATTTTCACAGTGCTTGGCCTTAAAAACTTTTCCTGACCAGGCCTACCTTCGTCCTGTTGCCTGCGTAGCGTATTTGCGGGTGAGTTCGACTCTGCAGGCTTGCCGTGAAACGCAGGCCTCAAGCCAGTCCATAAAGTGAGCTGAACGTTTTTGTTCAGGCTAACGGCAGGGTGGATTAATCGCGATTTGGCAGACGACGACTGTCTCGACGAATCAGAGGTGGCGATTGATACAGGCTCGCCACGTTGCTTTTGATTCACGAAGTAAGTGACTGTTTGGCTTTGGAAATTGAGCAGCACTCCGAGTCGCGAGCCAACTTGTACGCCGCTCTCTAACCTGAAATTAAACAGGCTGGTATAAGTTCGGAACACAGGTGGTCAAAGTTGTGATTGATGATGCTCAAGTATAACTCGAGATAATGCTTGAAATTCCTAATCAATTGCGAGTAGACGCTGTGACTCTCAGTTTACAACTATTTTTTTAAATAGAGGGAAAATGAAATATCTGTAAATTTCTGAAGAAATGAATGCCAAGAAGTAGATTACGACGGATCGACAATCTTTACGAATTTTATGTCTTAGATTGGTCGAGTGGTCACTGGTCATTCGAACCGATTCACGCACGAAATATTTTCTGAAGTCGAACCCGAACCGGGCTTAGCCGAACCCAAAAAGCCAGGTCCAACCTTCGCTTATGATCTCTGGAATCGCTTTAGATAGAATTACTAACGGCAGCAGCTACTTCTGACGAGGGAGTGGACATGTTCAGTATTTATTTCGACATAAAATTCTATTTTTTACTTGACCATCCAGAAACCCGGGCAATTTATACGGAAATTAGATTTAAATGAGTTTAATGGGAATAAATTCATTAGAAATCACCAGGAATTCTAATTTATTTTGCGGAATCACATATTCAAACATATTTATTCAATATCAATATTTACCATTAGGAAATAGCACCACGGACCACATTAGAAAAACTAGCGGACCACAGGTTGGGGTACCCAACCCTTGCAATAGTAGTGCAGTAGTAGAAATACAGTATTAGATTTGTATAGTAGACGAGACCTATCTACATGTAGTATATCAGAAATAGAAAACGAAAGGTTTGAATATTTTACAAATACGCAGCTTTGATATGCTGGTTATACTGAGAAGCGATTGTATCGAAACAGCAACCGGTAACGTTAATCCTAACCCCTTGACCTTATCTGGAAAATTGAAATATAAGGCAGACTGGATCACTTAATATAATGATGTGACGTACCGGATCCATGGTGACGTAGTGAACACAAGTACGTCACAATGTCCTATCACTCGCCCGAGATCTGACCGGCGGAGTGCTGGTGTTATATATTTAAAACAGTGAAGGCCCAATGTTTTGAACAATTTCTGCATGTTTCCATCATGCTTGAATAAATCTTGCGGTGATCGAGCTGTGTATAATAGGATTACACACCCCTTTCGGATCGAAATATGTCAAGGATCGAGGCTTAGGTGCGACCGCGCCCATTTTAAATGCAGCCAGATTGCTTCAAACTCAATATTGAATCGAGTCGTATAGTTTTCGTATTACGCGTAACTTCAACAATGGATGGCAACCGACAGTAATTATCGGTCAATGAGCAATGAACATGATGTGCCTTTGTTAAAAAATCGAATAATAAAGGCGTCCAATTGTAAGAATGCTACTACAGTTGCAATAGAAACTTGAGTGTGCTTCCAACTATTTAGCACGAACTGCAAGCGTCCGCGACAAGCTTGTGACAGGATGAATTGATATCACGCGGGGATAATGGGAAACCCATGCGGTAGAGAGGAGTATTGGGAAAATTTCCAACAGATAACAAATGAAGACAGCGTTTGATAATAAGCGATTAACATGAATTTGGTGTCGAAAGCGTTTCAAAACCTCCGCGGCCGCGACTAGACGTTTTGACGACATGGCGGGTTCGTGAGTTTGTTCATTGCCAATTTATTGTCATATTCACGATCACGGAAAAAGCCAAAGACAAAATATTATCGCGAATTTAGATTTTCACGTGACTTCTAAGTAAGTCGTTTCCATGAATGCCAGCGTTGCCAACTTTGTTTTACCATAAACTGACACACTAGCTGAGTGGAAGTGAAGATTACGGCAACATGACGTGTTCGAATAATTTCCCACTGAAACTTACATCCGCGGAAAGACTATACAACAACTTACATGCTGATTAAAGGGAACGTGCTTAAACACTATATTAGTAGCGTTAGCGTTAGTAGTTTCATGAGCAATCATTGGTCTCGACTCGACACAATGAGCCGATTACTCGAATTCGAACCGAGTATTACCCAGGGATATCCCTGGTATTACCTCTAGTGATTCGTGTCGAGTATAGTAAGATCCGAGATTTTCGGGTACTGACATTATTACCTTAGAAAACTTTGATCGGTGGTATCATAGCATGCAAAACATGTATAGCACAAAGCTATGCACGTTAGCATAGAAGCGTTACGGCATTTCTGTGAAACAGTGACGAGCATTGTGTCAAAGCGCAATGAAATTGATGAGGTCGAAAAATTCCAAATTATCTTTAATGTATGGTGTATACTGTATAGGCTACATCATATTATGTTTGTGGTCACAAAAAGGTGCGTATTCGGACTTTTCAAATAATCCAAGCTGTCATGCAGTCGTAATGCACGATATGCCTTGACTCAACTCGAAGCCTATAACACTAGATTTAGAATCGAATAACTCGGATTGTAGTACGGCCCGCCTTCGTGCAAGGATTTCGCCTTATCGCTATATCAATACGCCATTCAAAAGCCTAGAACGAAAGTGGGCCGTGCTACAATTCGGCAGATCACGAGTATTGGGCTGATGTGAATGACCGTAGTATAGTCGAAGCACCATGAATACCATAAACAACAGCGCACGTCACAAGCTTAGCGATAGATGTATAGTGGGAGCTTTCAAGCCGTGTGCAAAGAAATGTTTCGGCGGATATCACTATTAGGTGTGATAGCACAAGCACATATCAAGTTTAAATACGATAATACCGGATAGACGAGATTAGGTGCAAACAAAATAAAATCGCACTAAGCTAACGCGAAGCGGTATCAAGGAGAAAGCGTACCTGGACGAGTGGACGTTGTTGTGCAGAAACCACGTCCGATTGGCGTCTACGTACATCGACCACGCGTGCGCGTCCTTGCCCAGTATGAAATCAGTGTCGACTTTTGAAGTGGCGACGCCCACGGCGATGTCTGGGTCTGATCCTTCGTAGCGGTCAACGGAGTATTCCCAGTAATGGATACCCTATTGAGAATCGCGGAACGTGATAACCGAACGGCACAGTATAGGCTATGGTAGTCCGTTCTATAAGCGTTAGGGATCCGTGAAATCAAATCAACCACCACCATGTGTGGTGACCAAACCAAATGTAAATTGTTTTAAGTCAAAATTTTGTGTCTGTCATATGCAGAGTGCCATATAGATGTACTCGCCGAGTGGTGACCAAGATGTATGATATTTGGTGACTTCAATTTTATCTATCAATGATTTCATCATTTCAAAACAACAAAAGATTGCGATACAACACAAAAAGATAGAAAGGAGTCGAAACGATTTAGAGTATAGTCTTTCAATCAAACACCCACCTTGGCAGAGAGCATGTGTAAACAAAAATCACGTATACAGTTATATAGAGAATTCAAAGTAACAGAAAATAACGTAAAAAAGACACGCGATCAAAATGAAGCGGATCGTGTAGCTAACTAGGTGAATATATAAGTCAGATCGTGCTACAGTAATGTCAAGAGCAGACTCGTAGTATTCATATGCTCTGAACCATAGCTGCTATATTGTATAGAAATTCGCTTTTCTTGGACATCTGTCATTTTGCGAAATTAATCATTCTGCTTCATTCTTGTCACGTGGTTCCGCCGTTCATCCTTGTACTAGAGCTAGAATCTTTGTGCTCATTTTTTCTCATAAGCATAGGCATAGATATTAGATATATGTGCGGATTATTACTTGAAATTATGTTCCAGTAAAAATATGTAAGGGAGTCAGTGATAGGGATCGACCTATATTCCAATTTAAAACAGATAGCTGTGTCAATATCTTTGTACAGAGGTGAATGAATTGCTAATCATAGAAACATATGCTACATACTTTTACGAAATTGTGTTGCAGGCCGGATGTTCCAGACCTCTACGTCAACCTACCCGTACACATATACGCGGTACTCGCGTAGAATACAGTTCACAAACCTTGGAAAAGCAAGTGTTGGAGATGCATATTTTCAGGTCCGTGCTTTTGCAATCGATCGTGCAACAGTCCTGCGATAACTTGATATCCGGATGCGAAAGCGAAGGGTCCATCCGGAAGATGGCGACTGAAAGCAAGAAGACTAATGACGCTACAAATATGTGCAATTTTCGAAAGCATATGAGTATAATATATTTAGTTACCGTGGTTGAAGGGCTATATTTGACTACAGTTCATAAGAGATACATACATATTTCGAAACTATACGTTCTCCCCTTCATAATCAATGTTGTAAAAGCAAGTTGATATGACTGAAAAATATTCTGATAGAATTGGAACTAACCCCTTGACCTTGAGGAAGTTGTGCAAGTAGAAAAAGTTTAAGATGCTGTAATACGACTAATCGAGGTTTCAAGGTTGCAACGGTGGGAAGAAAGTGCTGGAACTATGATTGTCGTTGATATATATCTCTTGTTACAATTATTACTCGATTCAGTTTGAGTTCTTGAATCATTTTGCCCAGCCCTACTGATCACTAGGGCGGTTTTTCTTGACATGTCGAAAGTTGTCAAAATTTTGTCAAAATTGTAGCGTTAGGTCAAAATTTGTCAAAATTTTTCATGGAGTCAAAAATTTTTGACGCTTCATCATTTTTTATCGTCGATTTTGCACTGTCGGTGAACTTATAATTTGATATTTTAATTTTACCGCTGGTAGCCTATTTTATAGGCCTACCGTTGTAAACGGCTAATCGTTTGCTCATTGTGAATCATGAACGGTGAAATAAAACAAATAATAGGTAGACATGGTGTTATGGTCAACGTACCGCAGTATCCTAACTGAAGAAAGACTTCTTGTGCATTGCATCATTCTTATATTAAGAAGCGCATGATGAAAATTTGTGATGTAGACAAAATTGTCAGAGTGAACAACACGGTTTGTCACCAGGACCAGCAGTGTACGCACAACTTGAGTGTTGTCAGCCAACAACTGCTGCTGTTGAACGTCATTGGCAAGCTTCTTAGTAAGGACGTGCACTTTCTACCCAAGAACGTTGGAAAGTATCTCTCGTACTACAAAATATTTTAATTATTTCTACCATAATACATATTGTAACCACTGGAATTCTTCATAGGGCCAGATTTCGTAAAAATATTGTTTTTTCATGTAAAAAGTTGCTTGTTTCTAAGCTAAAAACGCTTTTTCAGACCAAACTACTTCGTTAGGACAGTCAGATCCAACCAGAAATGAAGATAAGTGGTACAATTTTAACAGTATGTGGGAAAACACCTAATTTGCATACGTTAGGTCAAGATTTGGTCAAAATTCAGTTTTTTTAGGTCAAAAAAAGTCAAAATTTGGATTTTTCAGGTCAAAATTTCATTTTTTTCAGGTAAAAAAAAACGCCCTACTGATCACCTATGTTACGTCAGGTGACTAGTCCAGCAATTACAGCACACCGCCTACCTTCCGATGTCTGCAGTTGAACAACGTCACTGCACGGACTCCTCCCGACCTTATTGTAAGCACTGACCCGCGCTCTGTACACGCTATCAAAATGTAAGCCGTCAATTGTACAGGCAGTTTGTTTGCCGTGATAGACGTCCTGTAAAAGAATAGTAATAATTGATTTATAGGCGTGACGTGTACAACTAGCGTAGGAGGCACGGAATTTACGACAAGCGATAACGACTTTGAGTAATGTGAACACAATGACGGAAAGGTGCTTAGCGGTTGCCAGTGATTTGAGAATGCGACACAATAATAAACGACAGTTATGCATGCGACATTTGAGCATGTGACTTTAATACCGGAAAATCAACCCTAACCCAAACTATATCTCACACGCTCAAGTGTCAGAGAAGCAGTCAGATATATTTATTGATCCGGCGAATCAAAAAGAAAATCATATTGTCGGATGAAAATAATAAGTAAAAAATTTTACAACATGATACGACATAATGCGATCGATATCACGCTAGGTAGGTCAACTAGTCTGATCCCAACGTACATTCAGAAAATACGGATGTTATTTACTAACTTGGTTGAATTTCGTAATTGAGACAATAAAAATTCGGAGTGGGATAAGGGGGGGGGGGGGGGGTCAGTAAAAGGAGAGATGTTGACGGAATAATTACATTTTAAAGGATTGGTAGGGAAGGTAGGCTACCGTAGTGATGTTGGTATGGACTTCCATATAACAGATATAGACAATTGACTTCTTTGTTGCTGGTGACAGGACGCATGTGGATGTTACAATTTTAGACGAAAATCTATTATTGTGGGAGTGAACATTTTGAGCTAGTGCAGAGAAATGGTCGCATGCTCATTGGTCATATGTCCACGGACCGCTGTAGCTATAATCTCAGATTCCCATACGAATTCAGTTGTTGTTATTTACAAGTGGTATTCCTGGTGCTTTTCGACTACAATGGTCATTTACAGTTTTACAGCAGGCCGATATTCTTTATTATGATTCCCTTGCAACCGGCTTCTAGCACCGCCAACTTCTAGACTTTGTTCAGACCCCTACCACAACCGCCTCTAAATAAACCTCTAGCCATTGGGAAGGGGTCTTGAAGTCTGTTATCATTTCCTGCGTTCTGATTAATAATGATTGGCTTAGACTGGCATTATTTTTCAGACGCAACTTTGTTGCGTCTCACTTTGCCGAATCTTCCTTTCCATTTCTATTTATAGTCTTGTTATTGTGCAGATCACGTAAAAGTCTTGAAGTTCAAAATTAATAATAGTGAAAGAAGGTTCCGCAACACACCACTACTCTCGGTCTGGGCAAGGAATATATGGAAGCTAATTGCCTTTGTATCGAATAAGTACCGACTTAAATTTCCAGAACCATGATAAAGTGCGTCATGTACAATCGTACACATATTAAATCGTTTATATGACGGTGTCTATAAATGTAACATAGATGTAGCGGTGTGTTCTCCGCACATTCTGCGCCCCACGCCACGACTATAGCTAAAGATATTAAGTCAGTAGTGACTGATATGCGAAACATACATATGCACAGTCGGACACACACTCACATACATGTGCTTTGCTAGATTTTATCAGTGTAGAAGGTTGTTGACGGATGACCCAATATGAGAGGTGGGAACGATTCATGTGGTAATATGTTAACGCAAGCATTTTCAATGCATATTGTGCTTGCGTTTGTACACCAGCCAAAGAAACCAAAACATGTTCGCAGAACTTTTTAAATACAATACAGATTTATAAGGAGAACAAGGAACCCAATAAAATGAAATCATAGCAGCAACCTCAGACACTGTTAGAATCATTGACTCCCGTATTTGCAAAGATATGATTCATGGTGGAATGAATCACGGTAGCGGCCAGGTCGTCTATATCCGCGTCTATTTCGTTATATTATGTCTGTCGCCTATGCCCAATGCGACTCCCTTAAATTCGTCAAATTAGGTCGCTGTGGAATAGATTGGATTCTCAGTAGCAGTAGCCGTTGACACTGGTTGTGAATATATTGTAACGTCACCACATCCACAGATACTATCCCTGACGTTGTGATCGTTCCACCGTTATACCATATCCAATTATCCATCTACATTAGAACGATTTCACGGATGGTTTGAATACAGTTCCGTATCAGTGATTTGACGCACCTAACGATTCAAAGGTGCCAATTAGCGAAGGCAAATATTACATATACAATTAATTACCGGTGTGCTGTGCTTCGAAACTCCTGTTACGAAACAACCAGGACCTTGTTTCAAAACGCATTATATCAGATATACAGGTGGTATATCGTAAGAATGTTTCCTTGATAAGATACACATATTCGCTATCCCATAAGCGGCCAATTTGTAATATTTCCAAAATAGGTTTAGAATGTGCGGCTACGATACAATACCAGGAATGGCATAGGAGTGTATAGTCCTTTCAACAAACCGCAATATTTCAAATTAAGATTCAAGACGATATATATCGACTATACGCACGAAGAGACAGTCAATATCTCGTGCATATCCGATGCATGATATCGCAACACCACCAACAACAACAATACGCTCTTAAATAATTCTTATACTTCAAGCAATAAGCATCGCATAACAACATAATCAGCGGTTACGGAGCACTACAATTACAGCGGTTACGCCCGGGTAATTGGGCAGATTGGATTAACAAACAAAGTACCTACGCGCACTAGACATTGCCCTTCGCTATAACTACGCGAAGATATAATAGCACGCGTACCCTGAATGGTCCTTTAGCCCCGTCGTCGAGTTCAAGGATGTACGCATCGATTCTGCTCAATACCGGCGCCGCCCATGATAATGTAACCGTGTTGTTAACCGCCGAACATTCGCTGATTTTAATAATCGGCTTCTCGGGAGCTGTAATACATGGAAACGAACGCTGTGTTATCGATAACGTGTGTAATGGAGGTGCTGCTATCGGTGTATAGTGGTTGACATTTGAACATGGATGACACGAGTTATGCTATACGGGAGGTGGCTGCCAATTTTATAGACGGTACGTCACGTCTAGGTGGATAAATACATGTTATTATGAGACTCAAAAGGTTGCCTCTGAGATCCCTTGACCAATGCGACAAAACGGGCAAGTCATATATTGTAGTCAGTTCAAAACACAAAAAGGTCGCTAACTAAATGGAATTTGAAAATATTGTGCTCGTGCTCGCGCATAATTGCAACATGATTTTCACGGCCAGGTGACGACTCTGTATTTTTCCCCTACACTGCAAAAATGAGACAGTCATTTTGATGTGCCAAGATTTTAACAATGACGGTGAATTCTCGTAGTTTTATATAGGAATACATATGCCAATATCCCTGAGTTTGATAGACTGTAAAATTTGAAAATTTTACGAAAACGATTGATCATGATCATGGATTAAATTTGAATATATTCTTACAGGACCACGCTAACTTTTTGAGGTTCCAAATCGTATTCACGAGTCCTATACACATGAAACTTGTATATTTTCGATTCTACTGATGCATGTCGTTTCAATACTATAACAGCAGTGAGATTTGTGGAAATTGAAGAATATTCCAGTATTCCAGAGCAGCAGCCATACACCTACTAATCAGGACACTTTGAAGTATGTGAAGTGCATAAGAGCTCTCCTGATCGCACAGCTAACAATCCCCAGACATGAAAGAGTTCTTTCTATGCATAGTAGGCTAGTCTTGTATAGCAGTACACAAGACACATTCGTCTGCATCTCTCAAGTCGACCCGGAGATTACTTGGGCACACGTACAACATTCATTATGGTGTCATTTCTACCCTATACTAGGGCCACCATATTTTAGAAATCTGAAAAGAGGACACTTTTTCAAAATTTTCAGCCTTTACAATACTGGAGTAAAATCCGCAAATTGGTAAATTTTTCTCGACCAAGTCGTTGGTTGACTAAAAAAAGGTCATCTTTCCGGCTCAGCTCCCGAAGTAGCCGGCGTGCTTCAGAGCTGATTTACTGTGTCTTAGTCGAGTTTTACCCTATATTTAACCCAAATTCTCACAAAGAGGGCAAAATCTCAACAAAGAGGACAATTTGGCGTCCACCGAGGACACTTTCAAAAAAGTCAAAAAAGAGGTCGTATGGTAACCCTACCTCATACTATACCTACGATGAAAGGAAACATACGCAAAAATATTAAGCTTCTACATTTTATATAACCAACTATGTTCTTCAATCGGTATTCTATTTATACTCTGTATTCCAGTGCATTGAACGGTACAGAACAAACAAACTTGAAATGATAGGACAGCTACCTCCGCGACGAGTGATATTGAACTCGGCAATCGCTTTCAGAACTTCGCCAGAATCAATATCAACGTTCATCGCGCCGTTTGACTTCGCGACCAGCTCGTCTTCGTTCCATTGTTTGTCAGTGGCGGAAACCCTTTGTATAAGACCAGGTGATACCTTCGAGGAAATGAAACGTTATTGTTTATGCAAGAGTCATAAGCGGAAAACGCGAGCGATTGTCTCGACACCTGTAGGAACGGGGTCGCGTCGCTGCCTTTCATGGTTTCAATGCAGTATTCCAGCAGTCCAGTGGTGCGCTTTAATTTCATGGTGGAGTATTGCAGTTGGTCGCGTACGATCTGGTAAACAATATCACCGCGTTATTACACATGTGAGCTGGACTAAGTGGACTTGTTCGGTTTTTATTTGATGAAAGATAACCGTTTGCAAATCTATTTACACGGTATGAAAGTGAAAACTTGTCTTTACACCGCAATAAGTAACCTAATCGCGAAGGTGTCATTTTCGAGCATAAAACAGTATGATAATACGCCCGATAGACAGGACATTTGTCGCTGACAGAATAGTGGCAAATCTTTTGCAGCATCGGTAAGTTTAATGGAACCAAATTTTCAGAAATTAATTTTTTGGACACACACTTTTTCAAGAGCTTCTTGGAGGTATAGAACTTCAATATACAATTGAATAGTCTATTTATATCGAAATGAATCCGAATATTTTCGGCTGGCACTCGCCAGGGGTCATCGTCGGCACTCGGCAACTAATAGAGAATTGGAAAGGACATTGTATATTTGTGTATCAACAATCGTATCACAAAATTTGACGTCACCGGCATTAAATTTCGAATGATCGGGGCGGAGAGAGCGCTTAAGCTCAATGTACTATTTTTTAGATGGTACACAAACTCTTTCTGTACAGGCACAGGTTGGTTGGCGTATTTTGAGAAAAGTCGACTCCAAGGCACCCAAATGAAAGTGTGATGGCTTTTTCGTATTCGTTTGGTGGTAATAAGACGGATCTAAACGACATTAAGCTAGCTATGGTCAAAGTATTCATAGTTGGTAGTCATGTCGAAATATTTAGCGATTTCCAATTAATCTCCGACTAGCCATTGGAGCTTATAGACTTGTGGTTTGGGTTGTCAATTGCAGCGGAAGATAGGTCGGAAATTCCTGTCTCTTGGGTCCTACATTCATGTCTCGTAGTAAATAAAGGTTTCTTACCGTTGTAAAAGAGTCTTACAATGTGTGACCTTTCAACGCGATGGGATTTATACTGTTACCTTTCAACGCGATGGGATTTATACCGTTATGGCACGAAGTCGTCATCAAAATACGAGTGACAAAGGGAAATATACATCTGCCATCACGATAGCTGACGGAGGTTCAATATCGTATCAAGTGGATGAATCGTGCATACACTCGCAAAAGAAACTCTTTCGAGTCAGGAGTTTAGTATCGTAAAGAAACAAAAGCTGCGTCAAACAATTAATCAGTAATCACCCTCGATGGGTCGAAATTGGGTTATGTTTTTCTTTGCGAAAACAATAATTCTAGTCAAACATTGTCAGACTCGAGCTCCATTGTTTTGTAACACCGATCTCGACCTCGTTACACGAAGAGTCGTTCAACCCACCAATCCCAACTGACCAAATTGATATTTGTACGTCATCGCGCCGCAAGACGACACGCATCCATACATTTGAGCGATCATATCGTCGCGTTTATACAACGGACGTATTAAAATCTACACACTTATACAAACATTTCAACTTTCGATTGTATTTTGACGCAACCATGAGTCCCCATCAGCACACAAATTTTTGGCTTGACTAGAATGTTAATAGAATGCGAATATAATATGCCTATTTATGGAGGTGTATATGAGCTTGGTGGTGTGCTGCAGTTTGACGTCATTTCAAACGCTTTTTGTATGCCCATTGCCCATGCCCAATTGTCAGTTGACCACAGGTTAACCATCATGGGCAAAGATTTCAATTATATCTTCTAACAAGTATAGGGCCGGGCAAAATCGAGTATACCTGAGTGATTCGATTGTGAATCGCGTACTATAGGTTTCGAGTCGAGTCGGGTATTCGAGTATCACTGGTTATGACGTCACAACAGTATGTATGACTTGAAAGGTTCAAATATATTCGTTTCCGCGACTACAAAGAATATAATGCCAGTTTAACAACACATTGAAGATGATTTGGTATTTTTTCGACCATGACGATTTCATTGCACTTTAAGTATAGATAACGACCTACGTAGGTTAGTTATCTATACCTTGAGACAATGCTGTTGATTGATTACTACGTCACAGATATATCATTTCCACCATCGTACGTAGCTTTGTACTACCGGTACACGTTTCGTATGCTGCGATACGCCTAATCGAGGTTTACGGACTTCCACAGTTGTAAATAGTATCGAAACCGCGATTCTTGTTGATAAGTGTATAAGCGTATAATTTCCAGCACTCGAAAAAGTCGTTTCTCACTATTGGACTCGAATCATTGTACCCAGACCAGGGGCTTCGCTGAGGTACACGATACGACACAATGACGTCACAATCTGGTATCGCAAAGTAGCCTCACAGCAGACTCATGAGACTCTAATGAGACTCTAATGCCGGTAATCTAATTCTAATCTAATTTGTGAAGTATTTCTTTTCTCCAATTCCAATTCTAATCTAATGTGTGAAATGTTTTTATGCCCAATTTTAAATCTAACCTGATTTTTAGTTTTCGTGTAAATGTTACAGGAGAACAGTATAGTGCGAAACGGGCCAATAAGCTTGCTGTAAAGACATTTGTTATTCTCATGCTCATAAGAACGAACTATGATTTGATATTAACGGAACTTGCTTCAATGTCCAAGGTATCGCGAATTTAGTGATTCTAATTCTAATCTTAATTGAAAAAAACTGTGTTGCTATGATTCAAATTTTATCAAATTTGGAAATAACTGTGTAGCTATTATTCTGATTGTTCTCTAATTCGAAAAAAAACATTTGTAGCTGTATTTCTAATTCTAATCTAATTTGGAAAAGCTGGAAATTTTCGAGTCGTCCAGGTCTGCCTCGAAGTGCGGTTCTCTCACCTTATATTTCCTTTCCTTTTCAGAGTTGATTGATTGTAATATATCCCGTTTTCTCTGTTCAACGGCTTCTATGATCGCGTCGCATTTCGCTATGGCTGCAGATTCGATGGAACGGGCATTGTTCTGCATAGAGATCACGCTGTAGTGTCACATTGTCATTATATTAAAAACAAACGTGTACGCACTTGTAGTTCCGTCTGAATCCCTCGCAATTGCACTATAAAGTTGGTCGCTAGTCTCGCTTTGGATGATAAACCGCTCATAACCCGACTTAAATTCGCCTGAAAATGAGCAGTTGTTTGTTAATATCTCGCGGAGAAATTACGTATTTTCTTCTTTTGAAATCGTGCCGAAAAATAAGTAGTTTTTCTTGTAGATTCAATAGATGAAGTCATGTTAACTCGTGGGTGATTTACTCGTGGTGAAATACTACATGTTGGCAAAATCTACTTGAAGTAGAAATGTAGAAGTATAAGTACTTCGTTACTGACCCCCTCTGGTATCGAGTAAACAACAAACATATTTACCAAAGCTTAAAATTAATGAACGGCTTACTTTATACGCCTCATACACGGAGCCAATAGGCTTAATGCAATGCCCGTCGTGTCTCCCGTCCGAAACGCACCGGTTACAAACCGGCACGCTACAGTCGTCGCAGAAAAGCGTCATGTTTTCCTCCGGATGGAACGCGCAAGTCGACAGCCTGATTCCTTTCTGTTCGCCGCTTATGACGTCACAATCGTCAATCTGATCGAACGCAGGCAGCTCGTGAACAGTCGGCGTTGTCGGGTGAGATCCGGATATCTTTCTAGTCCGGAATCTACCGGAGTTGTGTCTCTGGCGGATGTTTATGAGCAGGTGAGACGCGAGAGGTCCTCTGGGCGGGTGGTACTGGTGAAGGCATTCCTCGCAGTATCGAACTTGACACTGTTCACATCTGATCATGGCTTGTACGGAAGAGCCTACTTCACACATTTCGCAGTATTTGATATCGATGCCCGTGCGTTGATAGTCGTTGACTACTTCAACTGGTGGAAGTTCGAGGCTGTGCGGGCGACTTCGAGCCGGTGTTTTTCGACCTTCGCGAGTCGGCGGCTCGCCTAAATGAATGCGTCGTTTGCATACGGGACAAGTGAAAGATGGGTCGAACTGCGGCACACGGAAAGGTGACGTTCCTAACTCGTACCGTTGCCCGCGTTCGGAAACGTCGTTTACTCCGCCGTAAAACTGCATTCGGCCGGTGGTGCTGTCGCTGCTTGCGGTGGAGTAGCCGCTTTCGGGATCGCTGAGCTTAGGCCGGCCGTTCGTGCGAGGGTCTCTTTCGAAGGTACCATTTTCGATATGGCTTCCCGCTCTGATGTTTGCGTTTGCGGCAGTCTGCAAAGGCATTGAGTGTTGTGTTTGTAAATGTGATGATAGTCGAACTCATGCACTGCTCTAGTGTATTATTTTTATACGCGATAACCAGAGGTGGTCAGTAACGGGGTATTTCTACGTTTTTTGGTGTACTTAAGGAGATTTTGTCCACTTGCAATACTTATCCAATGGCTATGTTTTGAAAACTTCTAAAATGTTATGGGCAAACTTACTTATTTTTAACCTTTGGATATTAAAACTTTACGGGGAAAGTTGAATTTAGTCAAGTTTGCATCACTTTATGAGTTAAATTGTCGTTGGATTGCATTTAAAACAAAAATCAATTTAATACAAACATGTTTAAAACATGTTTTCACTGTTTTTTAGTCATGACGTCACGAATATCCAATTGTGATGTCATAATGGATTGACAGTGACAATTGAAAATATATCGTAAATATAGCTTTTTTGACGAAATATCTACGTACTATAGCTGTTGAACCGACAATTTTGAGGGTTCCAACCATCCCATCTCGTATACGTCGGCTGTATCGGGTGGTAGTTGTCCGTAGGCTCATACAAGATGTTCTTTGGTAAGTATTTACACAATTATGGTATAATTTTACAACTTAAAAAACACATTTTTTTTAAAAAGGCCTTTATTTAAAACACTGTTTAAAACATGTTTTAAACAATGTGTTTTGAACAACCATTTGTTTTAAATGCAACCCTTGTCATAACATTAGCTTGAAATAGCCAATCTGTAAAACTGCTAATAGTGGGCCTATGGCTATGCGATCCCTCGACCAGATTTTTATTTTGACAATATTAACTTGACGACCTTTAAGACGATTACCCCTGCCCTGACGAGTGTCAGCCGAAAATATTCGGGTTCATTTCAATATGAATATACTATTCAACGTTTCATTGTGTGCTTCCACTTGAAGTAGATTTGGCGTGTATTGCAAATCGCAACTTGTAATTGAGTAGTGTTACTTCTACTTCTACTTGAATAGCAACACTTACTACTTTGACCACCTCAAGTAAGAACTAAATAACAGAGATGACTGACCAGAGCGTCTTTGACCGAAGTATCACTAGTAGCTTTAGCGCTAACCTACTGTACATGGCCGTAATGTAGAACAACGTTTTTCAACGTTCAGGGTTTCATAGTTTTCCGACC
The DNA here is from genome assembly GCF_051294905.1 of Botryllus schlosseri. Classification (NCBI taxonomy): domain Eukaryota; kingdom Metazoa; phylum Chordata; class Ascidiacea; order Stolidobranchia; family Styelidae; genus Botryllus; species Botryllus schlosseri. The sequence goes on from NC_137246.1 coordinate 7,009,292, forward strand.
CGCGTCTTGTGGAGTCATAACGGGACGATTTTTTATCCCGTCAATTAAACTTAATCCTATTACGTGGTGACGACATTAGATACGATGCAAATAACACTCCTCTCTTCCGCAAAGGGTTTGACGGATATCGTGACGTAGCGAATCGAGCCATTTGCCAGACGAAAGAAATGAAATCGGAAATTATCGCAAGGGGGATCTGGCCAATAATAAATTTAACTAGCTAGAGCAATTAAGAACTACTGAGAAACTTCATACAATACAAAAGTATAGAAATGCTGATTCGCCGGATAGTATGTAGGCCTACTGTATATGTGTGAATATTTAGCGCTGTTAGCATAGAAGTATTGCAATGTTTTGAATACATCTAAATATAGATATCATGTGAATCTACAGCACACTGATTTATCTAAATATTTGTGTACATTAATAGGTACCGTAAATTCGAGCCACGCATTTATTGATAACATGGAAAACTAGAAATCTTTTTGTAATGTCTCTGTAAATATCGACATGAACTAAAGGCGAAATCGGAATAAGTTATGCAAAAGCGAGCAATAATATTATTTAGACTGGAAGCTTGGTTCAGGTGTCACGATAAAAACGTTTCTGTTGGCGCAGTGTTTGAAGCATAGACAGTTTGAGCGACCTATATTGCTACGGGCTACGCGGTTTCCATGATTATAGTATAGCAATTTACATCGTGATAGTATGATTATAGGATATACGGATACTTCTGCACGCTCCATTGAACATCATTGGTAGCATCGTGTTACAACTTGCAGAACAACACACTAAGAGCAAAGATAACCAACTGTACACTTACATGGGATAGTATTCCTTCGAAGCATTGATGGCAAATTTTGTGTGAGCATGGCAATATCGCAGGTTGACTGATAAGGTTGCTGCATACCGGGCATTTCAATTCCTCTCCCATTTTGAATTCGACTCCTTCTTATTTCAAAAATGATCTTATAAACTACTACCATGCGGGTACGCTCGAAGTTTACCATCAACTGACGTTGTAGTTTCTGAAGTAATGAAACGATTATCAACTGTCCATATTTACACAATGACGATTTAGATTTCGACAATTAGACATGATATATATATCTTGCAATCACCGACGAAAACACGTTCGCAACGCAACCACGTCAAATGCTATCTTACCGACTACCTCAATTCAACATGACACGACCGCATTTGCTCTCGACTTATAAATAGAAAGCTGCCAACTGTTCGTACTTCCGTCAGGGGCTTTGTCGGATCGCAAATCTTTATGTTTTCCTGCTACTACAATGGACTCTGAAATGAATATCAATACGACCGTTGCGTTTCGAGTTACTATGGGTGCGCTATCGCAGAACTCTCGTTTTCCGTTACGGCAGGGTGAAGAGACAAGAGCCAGACATGCTCTCCAAAGCAAACAGCGTCGAGAGAAGTGGCTGTGAGATGTGACGCGATATCCAATGTTCGGCGGAACTTCATTAGCTTTTCCAATAGCTCCTGACAATTCCTTTCAAAACATATAATTATATCACTTAGATGCTTCAGGTCAATCTCAACCCCAGCGAGACAACGGTGATGAAAATGGCGACTCTTCGAAACGGACACGGCATGAGACCGCCAGCCGCATTTTCAAATCCAATGAAACTTTTTGGAAACATGCTAGTCAAAGGCGGGAAATATTAATCCGTCCAGTCAGTGCTAAATACGGAATTAGGTCAATCGTTTTTACTATCGCGCACTGAACTCATTGAATAGCCAGTTCCATACTACTACAATGGGGCGAAATTGGTATAAATATAGTCATTGCGAAGGGTCACTGCATTGTGATTATTTGACATCAATTAAGTATTAAGAACTAGTGAATGATTGCATTATTGGTTCTCACGTAATCAAAGATTGACATGTCAATCAGTGACCATGACCTGGCCAACCATATCATTCAACATCCACACCGACTTCACGAGTTTCTTGAATAGCTTATACTTGCGAGTTGTTGATTTCTAATACGGGATAGTGCTTATTCGTTTTACAAGCTATTTAATTAGACATGTCTATCAATCAATCGCGAAGTGACCATGAGATATAAGTACCGGATTACTTTGCAGAGCAGCTAAAGAGTTGCTGGTGCTACAAGAAGATTAAGCGAACCAACATAGAGAGAGAGAGAGAGAGAGAGAGTCTTTATTTTCATCGAACCAAAATACATAACAAACGGCAGTGATGGTGGTACAGAAAATATGCGTGCACAGTATTCGGTATTAGATAGGAATGATCGATAAGACCATGAAGGTCATCTAGTCTGATCACACCAGCATCAAACAGGTACACTTGACTCAGAACAGTCTGGACGACTTCAGAGTTCAGAGACTTTATAGCTCCAGCTGGCGAGCATAATATTTTCATAATTGAACTGCATGGTGATTCAACGATACCGATGTCATAACATTGAATCAAATTAAACTCGAATTGCGACGACTCTACGTAGCATAAGCATATCTATCTTTAAGCCAGGTTGGGTGGTGACTAGCCTTCACCAAATCGTTTCGACTCGTAACACTCATTTCACCGCATTGCAATTCTTGCAGTGTCTTGAAGCGAGGAAGTTTTGAGAAAAATGATGATTGATAGGATGTTAGATAAGCCTTTCAGACCCCTTTTCATCTTTCTATTCTTGCGCAATCTTCTAATATCTTGTGAAATGCTATATAGGCATTGGAACGCCTAGCGTTCACTTAGTCATAATGTATCCTTGATTAGACCACGGAGACACGTCACCGCTGAATAACTTCACCCCACAATTTGGTTACGACTGCGCCTACGCTTCCCACCGCAGATTCAAATCAAGCCAAGTTCGCCATCGAGGTAGTCCTCGGTAGCAAAATGAATCACACGGACAGCGTACTATTCGGTAGCAAAATTGAATATATTACGCAAATGCCAGTCGATAAATCAGATAAAACGGACGTACTTTCGTCAGTAGAGATCAATTGCCAGCACAAAACTTCCGCTTGGACTTATTTCACCCATTTCATTCATCCAATACAGTACAAAGTTTCTAAATCAAACATCTTCGTCACCAACAATAGTGCGAAATAAATTGCGTAAAAAAGTACATATCACTAGGCAATGTTGAGATGTCGGGAAGCAATCATTTCACGCCACATCACGGAAACAAAAAAAGTACCATCACCAGCATTACGATATGCATTCGCGGCAATTCAGCAAGTGCATAGAAGATCGCATATGACCACAGTGAGTGCCGAACTAAGCTTCATACGCAGCAAAAGGCATATATGTAAATTGAATGGATGTTCGCGATTTAAACTTTTGCCAGCAACGCCACCACTTCTTGGTGACTTTTTTCGTCGTCGCCGTTGACTATGGGCAGACTTTGCGCGGATACCAGCCACGCCCTGGCTCGGTCGTATTCGCTTTTTTCGTAATGACACTGAAAAACATAGGTTAACATTTTCATCAGCTGAACTCGAAGCGTCGAGAAATTTCAATTCCGCTATAAGACAGCAGAGTGTGTAAATGCTTTTACGAAGTCTATTATAAATTATTATCAATTCAATTCAATCATTAGGAACTCAAGGACAGATAAGTTACGAATATGTTCATCTGGACCTTCCATGTAGGTTCATACATTATCATTACATAAGGTACAGCGAGCCCATCAGTTGCAGATGTTGCAATAGTTGCATATCAATATGTCAGATGTGGTCAAGTCGTTAAAGTTGATACTCAAGTAGAAGAGACAACGCCTTAAATTCCTACTTAATTACAAGTCGAAACTGGGTCAAAACTGCTTCAAGCGGAAGTAGAAAATGTACAGCCTGAAAATTATCGAGTAGATTAAAAAAGTGGATTCGATCGAGGGTGCATGTGCTTTTAGCAGTTGGTCAAAGGTGGGTACTTTTGAAGTAGCATCATATATCTCCGTGCAGGGTTGTAATGACTCGAGTCCGACTGGAATCACGATATTATGGTGACTCGACTTGACTCGAGTCAATTTTTCTATCGACTCGACTTGCACTAAAGTCATTGTGCAGGACTCGAGACTAGGACGGCCAAGACAGAGATTTCATTGTAACTTCGAAGAAAAGTAAAGTCACCACATTATTGTATTTTGTCTATCAGTCCTGATACTTGGAAAACAGGAACAGAACCTGTTAAGACTGAGGAAAATGACGATATTATGAATGCGAGCCATTCTATATCACTCGAGCAGAGTTGAAAAAAGTGGGTTGGACTGGATTGAACTCAAAACTGAACACAATGACTTGGACTCGGACTCGAGTCAAAACACTATGACTCGGTGGTGAATTGAAAATGACTCGATTTGACTCGAATCAAAACTATAAAAGTGAGATGGACTTGTGACTCGGAACCTTGTGACTTGGTTACAACCCTGTCTCCGCGTGGCTAACACAATACGACTAACGACACCACGAATAGGTGCAATCTTCAAATGTATACTTAATTACCGTGACACTGGGGCTATTTCACACGGTATTTATGGCAATCTCACTTACTAAAGCGAAGAAAACTTATCCCAAAACAACCCTCTACATCTCAAAACCCAAAATGTAAGTATGTTGTTTGGTCTACAAAACTGTTCAAGTAGAAGTGGAAGTAGTGTAAAAACATAAGCACAAATGTAAGGGGTGCAAGTAGGCAAAATGTGCTTCAGTACTCCGAAAAAGTAGTACTGACCACTAGGGTGGGGTGAAAATAACTTTTTGTTTTAAATCGAAAAAAGGGGGTTCTTAAATCCCGACAAATGACCTAAAACTTCAAGAAAAATTGATTTTAGGGGATTGGCCGCATTTTCCAGCCGGCAACCCCCCAATTTCTGCGTGCGAGGGGGTAAAATTGCCCATCTCAACAACCACTGGTCGTAAAATCATGATATATAGCTCAAAAGCTGCTAAAACATCATGCTTCCATCTGTCTTAAGAAGAAAGTTTTCTCTATTGTGAACACACAAGGTGTTACAGCCAAAAACACTAAATTTTTGAAACGGGTAAATGGTGGGAGTAACTATGTTACATGTTAGTGTGATTTATACAAGAACAGCTATATAAATCAATCTTTGTTGCTTCCAATAATGAGCGAGAGTGTGATATGTTTTTAAAAAAATTGAATTGTCTCCACCCAGCTCTACAATTTACTGTGGAGAAAGAAACTGATTCAGCACTTCCATTTTTAGACGTGTTGGTTGAGAGATCTGGAAAAATGTTTTTGACGTCAGTGTATAGAAAACCGACGTTCACTGGCCATTATATCCGTTGGGATTCTTTCTGCCCGAAGCGGCGAAAACTCAACCTAATATCAACTCTGGTTCAACGGGCCTTGCGCATCTGTTCGCCAGAAAAATTGCCACGTGAATTGGATGAGATCCATTCTATCCTATCAAAAAATGGCTATCCTGAGCATATATTGAAATGCTCCTTCGCAAGAGTGTTAAAACGTTCGGATCAACCTCCCAATTATGGACCAGAAAAATGCCCGGCATTTTTACATCTGCCTTGGCTAGGCAATGTGTACAATCGGTTTGAAAAGTTGATCAAATCGGCGGTGCACCGTTGATATTATAGTGTAAATGCGCATGTGGTGTATACAACCAAACCACTTCTGCCAAACTTCCGAAAGGATGTACTTCCTGCTTTAAATGCAAGTAACGTCGTCTACGAATTTAAGTGCCACTGTGATAGTAGGTATGTGGGACGTACATCACAAAGATTGTTTGAGCGGATAACGCAACACGTTCCCAAATTGATTCGCTCAAAAACTTGTGCAAATGACCGTACGGAGTTCGCACGACAATGTAAATCAGCCGCCAAAACTGACTGTTACGACGATTACCAAGCATACGCTTCGGCAATTGGCCAACATTCAAGTGAGAACCCTTCTTGTGCTCAAAACTATAATGACCAAATGTTTACTGTCATTGCGCGAGGCAGATCCTTGTTTCATTTGAAAGCCCTAGAATCAACAATCGTCCAATTAACCAAGCCTATTTTATGTAGACAAAAAGATTTTCTGTATAACTTACAAATTTCCCATTAGTGCGTTCTAATTCGTGTTTGTTATTGTTTAGTTTCAAATTGATATGTTACTAGTACCGTACACTTCAAGTTTGTTATTGTTGCCATTGTTACATTGCGGACTTCATGGTATGTAATTTCTGATTGTTGCGTCATACTTCGCCTTTCTGGTTTTGCTTTTCATTCTGTTTAAATCCCTTCAGTGTGTCGTTAACTCTTCAAAAGAGGCACCCGAAAAGTCTTGAGTTGAATAAATATTTTACTACAATTGATGTTGTATTGAAAGCTATCTTCAAGTTCTGTACCACGAACCACCTTTTTAAATCAATCTCATTATGTAAAAGCTCAATGGCAAATGCTGTTACTCCATCTATTTTTAGAACAGGCCCGCTGGCGATGCATCTGGTCCTTGCGGGCTAGCTGGGGCCTGTGGTGACCACTGACCACTACATTATTACTTCAAGCACGGGTAACCCTATCAGTTGGAGATGTTACATATCAAGATGCATGAAACCTTTTGCGGGTCACTTTTTCATCTACTGCAGGATGTACCACGTTTAGGATTTCGAACAAATATAAAAAGCCCCACCTTGGCGATGTACAGTTGGTTTGCTTTATAAAACCCACGGTTGATTTCTTCCGCCTTTTCGAAATATTTCAGTGCATCTTCAACGGTGGATTGCGGCGGCGTGGCGAATAAGGTAGCCGCCAGCTTCCGCTCGACCCACGACAACATGTATACACCTTCGGAGAGTAAATGATGATTAAAGAACGTAGATTATTGCGAAAAAGATGTCAGATATAAAATAGACACGCACCGTAACACCATCTTCCCATCATAAAGTGCAGCGTCGCGTCGCTCGGACTCAGTTCGAGCGCTCTCAGTATGTGGTCCTTCAATTTGAAGCCATTGGTTATTTTTTCCTTTGTAGGCAGGTAGTCTGTCATGGTGCCCAACGCGACCGCATGCCTGTTAATAGAATTTTAGTGACTCAATGACGGTGACGTCCTAACCAAATAAAAGCCACAGTGAGCTGTCAATGGCTGCGCGAGAACAGGTCACTACCTTCGAATCACAAGTCATATTGAGCCATTTCACATTTTGATTTGAATCGAATCAAGACGCTCGATTTTTGGAGGTGACTCGAGTCCAGTTTAGTCGCATTTTTGAAGTACGGGGCCTGATTCAAGTCTTGCATTTTGCAAGATGATTGAAGGTAAAGATTGAGTCGCTATTTATTCTGAACCGATCAACGAATGCATGCAAAGAGAAGAGCGTTGTATCACTCAAACGTAGAGCTGCCAAACATTATAGGTAACAGCATAGTATAGTTTCAGTCTAAAATTATAATTCAGAATATAGGATAGAATACGAAACCTTGGAAAGATGAAACCAACGCATGCTCACCATTTATGAACGTCAGCAGACGGTTCGTAGATTTTCAAGGCACCTTCGGTGTATCGCAGGCTGGCAAGAGCGTGAGTCTTCTTCTCTTCGACGAGCTCTCTCATTTCGTGTATGGAGATGTGAGACCTGCCCAGTCGCCAGAGGAATTCCCAATCGTCTTTGTACTGAAAACAGTAGCGGCAACTAAAAGTGGCCGGTAACTTCAACAATACTTTTACTGTTTCAGATTACTCGAGCACTCCGAAGAAGTTTAATATTTCATTACTGCCACCGTCTCATAATCAAAGACGTGGACTTACATTTGAATGAGCCTTGAACCACACAACTACTAAGCTATAATGCTGGTTACGGATGGTTAACGGCATAAACCATGCGCAGTTACGTGATTCCTTACATTAATCTCATTGTCTTGTAACATCCGCATCGCATTTTCCTTGTCCTCGTCAGGACCGGCATAGAGTTCATCGATTTTTCCGTAAAAGAGACGCTTCTTTTCTTCATTAGATATCGCCTTCTGTATCCCGTTCGCTCCAGATTCCTGGACGGGAGACATTTGCCTGGAAAAACATAGCAATTATGGTGATACGAATCATTGCATTTGTGATGGAGTCCCGCCAGATTAACGTACTAGCAATGGGCAGAGGTTATTGAAGTAGTTAGTATTGCTACTCAAATGGAAGCAGAATTAACACAGTACATCTTTACTCAATTACATGAATATCCGACATTTAATTAAGTAAGTAGTTTCAAAGAGAAGTTGAAATAAATTCAATTTTAGAAAATTTATTCAGTTACCCTGACACAGGGGTTCGTTCGTCCAGTTGGCATGACAATTTCACTCATGAAATCGATGCAAGCTTATCCCCTAAAACAAATTTAACTTTACAAAATTCAAAGTGTGAAAGTGTATTTGCCGAAAAACTGTTACGTACGTAGAATTGGAAGTCTAATCAAAATCATGGAAGAAAATTTGGTCATCCTCTCTTTGTAGGGATTCATACCGCTTTAGGTAGGTCGCAGTATAGGCTTGCAAAGATTTTGAACAGTATTAATGAATAGAAGCTTGGGACACATCAACTTTCACACTATTAGAAATGGCTCATTATAGAACATTCCAAGCATCATATTCTACTTTGTTTCCTTGCCTTTACTTCAATATCCACATTTCAACCGAATCAGAGCAAACTTTTACATTGCTTGTAGCTAGCTACCGTAGCTCAGCGGTTTGATCTGAGGTTAGTTACTTAGAAGCCGACTCGTGCACACCATAACATCACAAACATCAATTACCATGGACCGTTATCATCCTCGTCATCGCTACAAGCAGTTTTGAAGCTCCACACCGACAAAGCTCCTCTTGACTTCCTTAAAACGAGTTTCAAGTTCATCGCACAATGGGAAAAGCCCTCCAGTTTGAAAATCGGGTAAACCTACCTATCCGACGGGATCGCTGCGATATCTTTCCTCAGACCGTCAAGATTGTCGTGTAGTGTTTTATTAAGCTCATCAATTTGCTTTTTCAGTTCCTTGATCTGATCAGTTAAATCCTCAATTTCACGACTCCTTGAGTTTTTGCCTCTGCAACAATACAAGTTATCGCTGAAAAAGAGATCTATAGCCTACATATTATAGCTACAATGCAAGCAACCCAACGATTCAGTTCCTAATTCAACCTTTATTAAATCTTTAAAAACTATCCTACCTCTTTCGTAATAAGCTTATAGCAAATGCAGTGAGATTGCCACCGACAAATATAGCGATTCCAATCCCAATATTCACGGCCGTGTTGTCCGAAAGTGACATTTTCGCAAGTCAAATCGTCGGCAATTATACTGGATCGAGCATTTCAATGGCTGATAAGCTGAATAGCCTAAAACTGAAAACACCAACTTTAATCAATTATCGCCTGAATAATCCGTGGTCATAAAACGATCACTTGCAATTCAAACCTTCGTTTTTTCATTGTGTAGAGGTGCAAGGCAACTGATATATACTGCTACTACAGCAAAGAATAGTGTCTATCACCAAACTTACGGTAGGAAATATAATTATTTAAATTGATATAAAAATCCATAGAGCGTGCCTTCGCCGTCCACATCATTGAACCATCGTTCACAAATCAAATCCACACATTTATCTTCGAATTCAACCAACTTCCACTCTTTCTTACATGTATCAAGAATAATAGAAAATTGCAGTATACTCATAACTAAAACATTTCCCACTCATGATGCGGCATTAAAATGAAAAATGTGATATCAGCAATGAACGATACTCAACTTTCTCTTGCTATGGGTAGCAATTTGCACCATTCAATCCTGTGGTTCTCAAACTTTTTTGGACACGCCTCCCTTTATGACGGTGAAAAATTTCGAGCCGCCCTCTTATCGTCATATCACAAAACGCAACGAGAATGCTGGCAATCCCAACGGACAGTTTGATGGCATGGGAGGTTATGACTGTTGATGGGAAAGTTCTCAAATATGAAAATTCGGACTATACACACAACAATAACTATGAATTCGAGGTAAATCGCGCCGAGCGCAAAATTTTTTCAAGTTGATCGCTGCTTTACGCCTTCCTTCTGATGCTTTCATGCCCCTGAAGGGGGGCGCGGCCCTCAGTTTGAGAACCACTGATTTAATCCATTGCAATGAGCACAGGCCCTGAAGACTCCGTAAGTGATAGCCCAAACTGATAGCAATAATTGATAGTTGGGATACCACCACTATAACAACAGAAACGGATTGACGGCACAAGACCTGTCCTATTTCTCCACACTCACAGCAAAATCAATAAATATAAACAGGTCTAATCCGGAACACCACATACACTTCATTCAATGCTTTAAACCATCCTATTGCACCCACCCTTGACCAAATTTTCTCATTTACCCGAGAATACATACAGCCCCATGACTACCGCCAGCATGGCGATTACCAAGATCACAACATAACTGTCAATAGATCCAGCCTTTTGATTATGTTCGACATTACTAGACATACCGGCCGCCGACAAAGTCTCAACTTTGGGCGTTTTGACGTCCGCGAAACATTCTCGCATTATTACATTGTCCTCTTCGACTGAAATTCCCATGAAATCACGAAATCTATCGATGCAATGAGAGATCGGTTCATCCCGAGTTACATACTCGGTAAACTGGACCCCAGAGACCTCAGTCGTGTCTTCGGCAAGAACTCTCATTGGAAGTTGGTGAAAGGAGGAGTGCTCCACTTCATCCAATCCTTCATTTAATACGAGACATCTTTGCTGTATCGATCTGATCGCATCGGACTTAAGTGCTTCTTGTGCTGCTTTTACAGTAGTTCCCGGACACACAAAAGCCTGAGCTATTATATTCCCTTCGACCTTCACTTGAAACGAGCCTTCCGCTCTATTTTCGGAGATGTTGGAGTCCCTAGCGTCTGATGATGGAAGATATAATTCACATTCATAAGTTTTCGCGGCTTGCTGTTTAGGTTGTTTCTTGGCTTTGGACGACCGCCCAGAGGCCCTGTCCAAAGTCTGAGAGCCAGGCCGGTCTTCACCATCTATAATAACACGGGCTTGAGATATCCGATTACATAATCGATAGAAAGCACTGAAATCCATCGTCTTACATGATCTGGCATTACATTGGCCAACATCCAAAGTAGTTTGTAACCTACTCCAGGCAACATCCTGATTCAATTTTTTTAAATCAATATTGGGGCCCACGTCTTTAAAATCTAATGCATCGAACTGCCTGATGCTCACAGCTTGAGCGTTATTTTGATTGAAGTGGACAAGAGTCCATAATGTGCTGTTACTTTCCGGTGTAAACCCCCAGCATTTATCCAAAACTGTTGACAGCACCTTATAGGTGCGTGATGCAAGGGCGCGGAGCTTGTTCGCAACATTCTTTGCGTCAGATTGTTTGGCACATACGAACACCCCCGTAATCGACACGCCGCCAGGGAGATTCAGTGCGATTTGGCTGGCGTATGCAGAAAACCATGCGTCATCAATATTATTAACGCCAAGCGCATTTTCAATACTGTTGTCTTGTTCTGGACATTCAATATATCTTGCAATGTAGTCTTTGTCTGCTCCAGATCTATTTCCTATAATTATCCCAGCGGATAAAGTCTTGGAGATTGTCAAATTTTGTATGTAACTTTCATTTGCTGCGCTATGAATTATCTGTTTTACCATCCTTATGCAATACCAAGTACCAAAACTACTAATACGGTGATAAATTGTGTGGCACTATAATCGAGCTCTGAAACGAAGTCGGTTCAACGATCACTATTACAATTTCTAATCGCAAAACATCGTAAATCTTATTATATTCAAGTCAAAGATATATAAAAGAATTGCAATTATAAAACCAGGGTTGGATCTCTAAAACTTGAGATAAGGGCATTACTGGATAGTCTCAACTCAGACTGTGTCTCTCACTGAGATTTGTACGCATTAATAAAGTATATTGATTCGAACGATACAATATACACAATCGTGACCATAAACGAAAAAGACATGGGTGGGTTGGGTTGTACATCTAGTCAACTAATTTGCCCACAACCGTGGATAAAAACATTGCGTAAGATATGCATGAAAGCCTATCGTACCATGGTGTTGTCAACAACTAATTTTCAGTTGAGAAAAAAATAACACTCTCAGACATTAACAATTGTCACAGTACATATTCACTATTCAGACACAGCATTTAGTGGCATAAAAGTCACTGGATGCAAAAATTACGAATATTGCGGTAGTCATTGAATAATTCAGTCAAGGAAATTGATATTGTGATACTAGTAATGAACTTATTTCAGCCATTTCAACAGAGTGAAGTTTCTCAGGTGGTACAACAAACAGTTCATGCAAGGTTATCACAAAATCTGGATGATATCTGAAGATCTGTTTCTATATGACCTTATTTTTTCGCAATAGGGTCAATTGTCAGACTTTGTATTGTAGGCCTACACTTAAAATGACAGTATCTTACTACTCACGCTCGACATAATCATCCGATGCTAATAATTCATGGTTAAACTAGATTGGCACCATTGATAGAGAGTTATGCTAGATAGAAAGTTGGGCTCGTGCCAACTACTATTGCAATGAAGACACTACAAACGCCACAGTTGGATCATATCACACATCTGCCCTAGAACCAAGCAACGGTATATCTTTTATAGCAGTTCTGAAACATAAATACTCGCCAACCACAACCATTAAAACTATACACACAATTTGTATAAGCCACCACGTGACACTAGTGGGAAAATAACCTGTATAGATCCAACAGGCGATAAAATGAAAAACGTGTAATGTGCACGTGTAGTCCAGGCATTGTTTCGCCCTTTGTACAATATACCATAATGATAGAGCTCCAAATAGAGAGTTCAGAATATGAGTAAACATAGTGATTTGATAATCTCTCGACCGGAAATGCACTGATTGCCAGTCAAATATATACCGCAAGTGTGGATGGTAGCCAGCCATGGCTAGGAACATCGCAGTCAACAAGCCCAAGGTCAGGTAATATATCGATTGCATGGCGGCGATTTGTGCAATGATTAGTCTCGGATCCCATATGAAGCGCCGGAAGCGACCTGTTGGTCTTGATTGTTCTTTTCTTTCAGTGCTCAACGGCTTGTAGACGTGAAGACCAAAACATTTGCCTACATTGGCAAGACCAGAACGGAGATTCTGCATCAGATTATCTTCTTCACTGAATCACAGTGACGATTGTCTTTCGAGATAGCAGGCCAAGTTAAGTTATCAAGTAATATGTCGATATGAGCGAAGACTGCAAGATGAAAAATAGACTATAATGAACTCTGCGGTCAGAGATTGATATTTCAGTTGATAGCACAAAATTGAAGAACTGCATCTGTTCAATAGTGACGCAAAGGCCCTCCCTAGTTCCAGACTTCCAGGACATGGTGTTCAGGATAAGTAGGCCCAAAATGTCAGAAAATTTTCAATACCTTGAATCTAAATAATGGATGCAATAGATCATAATAAATAACCATAATTCTCGAAGTGACATTGTGTTGAGCAGTATCCGCCAATAAACTTTTATCAATTCCAACTATTGGCACTATAGCAGGATAAAATAACCGATTTATTGTTTGACGAGTTAACTGAGACTACAGTGATTATTTTCAATTATAAGTAGAGTTCCACTTATTCAATAAATCTTTCAATAAATCTTTCAATCTCATCTCATCTCATCAACTCTCAGTTATGAGAGAATCAAGGTAAATGCCCATTGCCCATACTCTGGATATATATAACTGGAAAAATCAGATAAGAAAACAAATATCGCTCCATCAAATATGCCGGACCTGATGTGTGGAACAGTATCCCGCCGGCCATCCGACAGTCGACGAGTATGTCCACATTCAAGTCGAAATACAAGCAATTACTACTAAATAAATACAGTCCATCCTCAAGATTACCGGACCACGACTGACCTATCGATCTCGCTTCCAATGACATGCCGCCCTATTTCTTGTCGCTTTCTTTTTCTATACTGTATTCTTTACTTTCATTCAGTGTGCATGCCTCCTCTTTACTACGCCTAGGCCAAGGTGGGTGTCCGATTCCATTGACAAATCCAAGTCGCTTCGACATCTTCCTGTCTATTCATTGTATCGCATTTTTTGTGGTGTATTGAACTGATAAAATTGCTAATAAACCAATGATGATGATGATGATATATACTATACTTGCGGTTCTAGTGCGTAGTTCCACATACCTAATTTATTTCATATTGCGCGACATATATTAATTTATATTTAATTTACGGCACGCTCAAGGTAAAAAAATACCCAGCATCGACTGATCATATGACTGAAAAAATACCATTTTTTCCACTGAGTTATTGCGACAGCAGAACAGATGAATGACAGCAGAAACGAAACAACTGGGTGGATATAAATTGGTGTTATCAGCAATATCGACGATATCAGCGATGTCAGAGTTGCCAGAATATAATAATAATAATATTCGGCGGCAGACATAGGGTAGTCGGGATGTGTAATCGTGATCGATCACGAATATTACCCAAATTATCGTAATTGTATTCTATTTTGTTTGTCGCATGTAATCGATTGCTGTTGTAGAGTTCTAAACATGCCACTTCATTTTCATCGCTTGTCGTTTTTAATATGTTATCTTTTGTTCCATTCACTGCAGTGTCAAATTATAGATAACTAAGGTAAACCGTAGATGCGACACTCGCGAGCATCACGTAACGTCACGCTCCAATTATACTCTACGGCACTGTTGTTGTTTTGCTTGGCGCTTATGCAGCAGGAGGCAGATTTCAGCATTAGGATGGTAATATCTATCTATGGGGTATGTTTAGCGAGTAGCTGCTCCGTATGGTTACTAACCAAGGTTGTTGGATCCATGCTACACAATCTGTACTAGGAAAACGAGCAATCGAATACAACTTTGAAGCCATTAAATACGGCTGCCCGAAGTGTGTTTCTTGTTTCTCTATAGATAGAAGTTCCGAGGTGTCGTATTTGAAGTAATTATACTACTAATGACGTGTTGGTATAATATCAATCAGAATAAGAAACCGCAGTTCAGTTGACGCGGGCTCGGCCCCTTCAAATTCTGTAGATACCGTTATGCCGCTTAGCATGGAATCGCGCCTTGTAGTAATAGGAATTATTGTTACTTGACAGAGGATAAATTCTTTGAATCTACTTGTAACCGTTGTGACTTGGCCGATGAAGGTGCATTTGATTGAAAGTCACTGCTCACTGACCATGTTATCTGCTGTATAATGTCCAATGACATAGAGGACAATGATGGCAAAGAAGCAAGTGGTTGCTGGATATGAAATTTATACAAGGGTCACTATCATACCACCTACCAGCTATCTTCATTCAAGAAGTCAGTAATGGAATCACGCTATCCGAATACGACAACCGAAAGATTGATGGATTTTGGTACGAATTTCAGTCAAAGCTGGTGATCCCACCAAGCATTTTATGCATGGGACTATTTCTATGAAAATTTATCAAGGACCAAGTTTCTTCTCGACAAAATGAAACTAAATGACGATGCTGAGTCCAGTCGAAGAGGATGAAAGTAAAGGTTGTGAAATTTGTGTGACATAAGACCTACGTAACATCATTGATGATCCCTCTATTATTGCACAGCTTTGCCAAAGAGACTCTGTGAATGCCTGCATGATGGAGTGACTAGCGTAACTCCACAGTCAGATATCCAAATCACCGCTGGAATTTATCTCAGAAGCACAAAACTCCATAAAATCAGTGCAATGTCAATTTCATCGTTTAAGCTGTCAGTGAAATGATTTTTCACATTTGACATAATTTAACTGGATGATTTGTTACCGTAAGGCGGCTTCTATTTGTCACATTTTTGACACCCAGTATTTTCAAAACATGCAGTTCAACCAGCGGGATTCGCAGCCCATCTGCTTTCAGATGTAGGAGCACCTCTACGTACCAGATTGTCACCTACCCTCATTAAGCATTGAATTCTACAAGATAATAGTTACACACAAATATTTTCACTCTCATACTACAAGATCCTTGTCAACGGGCAAATCTATAGTTATCTGCATCTAATAGTAACCTGGCTCAAAATCTATTGTCCACTCAGGGTCTCTCATTTGTAATTTACTGTCACAACATATATCCGTGAACAGTCGTTATGATGGATGTAGAAAATCTTCATCTTGTCGTCATATCATTACTGTTAACCTACTTAACCCTTACATTATTCTAATCATATATGTTTACGACTAGTTATACAATCAGATGAGACAGTGTACAACATGTTTGATGTGGGTGTGATCCGACAAGTTGAATGCGAAGGTCTCATCACTCATTCCTATCCTAGTTTTGCGCATGTGTAGGCTATATCTTCCATGTCATTATTGATGCTGCCTTATTTGTTATGTATTTCGGTTTGATGGAAATATAGACACTCCCTTACTCTGTGACTTATGACCATCGATTCGGTTCTCTAATCCTTGTTAGGCTCTCCCAGGTGAGACAAATTTGGTAAAATCGCATTTTATTGCTTCCTTCTTCATGATGATATAGAAAATAAATCACGAAATATGGCACATAAAAACAGAAACACGTGGACTGTTGGTTATGTCACAGTCAGATATATTTTGGCAGATTCCAACAGGTGGATAGTGACGAAATACTTCTACTTTTTCAAAGTACTTAAGTAACCTACTTGCAAGACTTACTGGCATGGTTGTGATATTTGACTACTTCTAAACTCAGCCTTATTGGAAATCGCTACTTTTACTGCAAGCGTTTGAGATGAAATTAACATCATTTCTACTTCAGTATCCGGTTTGTTTGCCTCCAAAATATGAATATTTGGCCAAGCCTTCCTCTTCATAAATGAAATGAAGGAGCCACGTGGTTGGAAATTGCAATGCAGATTTTACAATTTCCAAACCGCGGTGTTCTCCTCCGAGGGGGCCACGTGTGTTGTTGAAAGTGCCCATGCAATGTACTGAGGACTTTTGCTCACAACGCACCAAATTTTCCTCCTTAAAGTTTCTTTTTCTTTGACTGGACTCATTAGCTTCATTGTGCCGAGCAAAACGTTTGATAAATTTGATCCTTGATAAACTTTCATAAAAATAGTCCCATGCGTGAAATGCTTCTGCGTTATCACCTGCTTCGACTGAAATTCACATCGACTGCCATCAATCTTCTGCTTGCCGCGTTAGGACAGCGTGATTCCATTACAGACTTATTGAATGAAGATAGATGGTAGGCAGTAGTATTGTGGCCATTCTGAGCAATGCACTAGGTTCCAGAGTCTTATCACCAGTTGCCAATTGCTTCCTTGTCGTCACTCTCCTGTCCTCCATATCATTGTACATTATTCAGCAGATCTTGAATAAGATCAGCAGTGAGTAGTCTCAATCAAATCTGCCTGTCTAGGCCAAGTCGCAACAGTTGCAATTAGATTCAAACAAATAATCGTCTGTCAAGTAATTAAATTCCTATTGTTATTAGATACGGCGTGATTCCATGTTAAGCAACATACCGGCATCTACAGAATTTGAAGGGATCGAGACCGCGTCAGCTGAAAAAAATTAATGCGAATAGATTATTACACGTCCGAGTCATCACTTTCAATGCGACACCTTACACGAAGGAACTTCAATCTTGAGATACTGGAAATCCGCTTCGGGCAGCCGTATTCATTGACTTTAAAATTGTATTCGATTACTCGTTTTCCTAGCACAGATTGTGTAGCATGGATCCAATAAGCTCGGTTAGTAACCATACGGAGCAGCTACTCGCTAAACATACCCCATGGATAGATATTACCATCCTAATGCTGAAATCTGCCTCCTGCTGCGTAAGCGCCAAGCAAAACAACAACAGTGCCGTAGAGTATAATTGGAGCGTGACGTTACGTGATGCTCGCGAGTGTCGCATCTACGGTTTACCTTAGTTATCTATAGTCAAATGCACAACGTTCTAGGCCAGGGGCGGGCAACTTCTCCAGTCTACGGGCCGGATATAGGAAAATTAAGTACTTGGCGGGCCGGATTGCTGAATCGATAGATTTTACACCCATTTATTCAATTATACAAGGAATAAATCGATCGTATTTAAAGAATGTATTTTAACGACAGCAATGTCATTTAAAGCGATTTCTCGCTGATAATGGCGATGACAATGTGGAGTTGAGAACTGCATTGTCATACAGCAGTAGTTATCAAACTTTTTAAACACGCCCCCTTTTTGACAGTGAACCCCCCCCCCTCGTTATAATGATATCACAAAATATTTAAGAGATAAATCAGAATGCTAGCCATCCCAACGGATAGTTTGATAGCATTAAAGCTTATGACTACTGATGAGAGAGTTCTCAAATATGAAATTCGTTCAGTAGACAGAGTAATCACCATAAGCTGTAGGTAAATCGCGCCGAGCGCGAAATTTTTTTTAGTTAACTGTGACTTCGCGCCACCTTCAGATAGGCTACTTTCCCGTCTCCCAGCTTGAGAACCGCTGTCATACATGTACCGCCATGTCTGCTTCTCTCTGATCAATCAACACAAGGTGCAATCCTAAATTATGATTTTAAGACGTTCGATAAGCCCGGTACATCAAATTTACTAGGTGGCGAGATAGCGTAGTTGCATAATCCCCAGCTACAAAACCAATGTGTACATTGTGTAGTGGGTTCGAGTCCGACTCCAGAATTCCTAACTATAAGTGTTGGAGCTTTATTCAGGCTCCTTCTTGCCATCTCATCGGCATAATTGTAAAGCTGTATCTCACAAAAGCCTGGACGTGTGCCGTGCTACCAGCAGTTGGCCGTTACGGAATGAAAAATAAGAAATATCGGCCTGGTGTAAATGACCATTGTGGACGACCAACAAGTAGTATAGTAGATCGGTCGCATGACGCCATTGGTTCTTATGGGCCCGCTGGTGATGTGCCTGGAAACTCGTGTTGGTGATGGTACCCTTTTGACCCCCCTTCCGCTCGTGATGTGCCATGTGTTCTTATGGGATCTCTGGTGATGGTACCCTTTCGGGTATAGGCTGCTCGGTGATGTGCCATGAAAACTCGTGTTGGGTGTACCTTCAGACCACCTTCAACCACCTATCGCTCATGTATTTTCACGGTTCGGTCTCTGGTGATGTGCCATTGTTTCTTACGGGATCTCTGGATACGCACCCAAACACAGGCTCCTCAGGCCTCTGTGACGGCACCCTTTCAGGTATAGGCTGTATGCGATGATGTGTCTGATAACGTTACGGGTATAGGGATCTCTGTGGTGAAGTGGTGTTGAATATCAAGTATAGTAAACAGCGACTCCATTACTTAACCCCCCCCCCCCCTATTATATATGACCGATTCGAGTTAATCCCAACGTTTGCGGTGAATGCGACTTCGATATATCGTTATTCTTATGGGCGCGGCGATGATTCGTACTTTCGTTGATAGAATGCTAGCGGCATGTCGTACTTTCACCAAAAAGGGTGTGAAATAGTTTGCTAAATCTAGGAATCAGTCGCTTGGTAATTAGTTTACCACGGAGCCGGCGTAGACGGTGACTCGAATACCAACAATAGCCGCGTTCACAAACTAACACTCCAAAAAGGTGTGAAATATTCTCTACAAGCGCTCACAAGATAACACATAAGAATAGCCATCTCTCGTGGTTTGATGTTACAAAGGTAGGAATTACGCACAAGTAATATTTTGATAATTAGTTTGCCACAGAGCCGGCGTAGACGTCGATTCGAATATCAACAATAGCCGCGTTCACAAACCAACACTTCAAAAAACGTGTGAAATAGGTTACAAATCCCACGATCGCTCACAAGATAACACCAAAGACATAGCCATTTCTCGCGTCTTGTCATTACATACATCCCAATCGCTACAGTGTAATATGTCGGTGGTTGTTACTATCAAGTAATAAGTAATGAATAACAGTACCAGCGCAGACCGTGATTCGAAAACCAACAATTTGACACTTGCACGCGATCGCTATATGTTTTGACACTTTGGAACAGTCGTTGACTTTGCGTGATAAGAATCATGCGAATATTCAAGCAATGCATCAATTTGACAACTTGAAATGAAACTTGCTACACAGCTCAAGTTGATTCGTATCTGAATGTGTTAATTCGGTACAATTCTAATTAATTTGAGAAATCTTTTTAACGTGATCTTTTGATTCGACCGTAACCTGAATATTACTGACGCCGACTTTCAGTCACATTGAATTATTCACACATTCGCGCCGCTGTTTTCACACCTATAGAATCAATACCAACTATAACTCTACAAGAATCAAGAATCACAAGTATGTGCATTATACAGTTATTGTCTTTGTCAACTTGAAATCCAACTCTTAATACAAACACGCGGCTTATCACTTGTCAACTCTATCATGAAAATCCTCGAACCTGTATTATTAAGAATGTTATAGTACGGCGTCGGAATCCGTTCGCGGGATGTACTAAAGGTAAATTCAGATAATCCAAAATGAAATATTAGGACTTTGACATAATCTGAATTGAAATAGATTGACAAACATAACTACCAACTTTCACCCAGTCACATTTCGAAATTATACGCATATTGATTTGAAACAAGTAATGAAATATTACAACTATATTCGCAATCGGACTTTCCGTTTGGCAAAGATAGTTTCAGAAATACTATCACTATGACATCTCAACATTTTAACATCTTGCCATACACAAAAGAGTAAAATACAAAAACCTTGTCAAGTCAATCCGTTTGTAGATGTACTAAAGGTAAATCCAGATAATCCAAAATGAAATATTTGGACTTTGACATAGTCTGAATTGAAATAGATTGACAAACATGACTAACAACTTTCAACCCAGTCATATTTAGAGATTATACGCACATTGATTCGAAACAAGTAATGAAACATTACAACTCTATTCGCGACCTGTCTTTACGTTTGTCAAAGAGAGTTTCAGAAATATTATCACTATGACATCTCAACATTTTAACATCTTGCCATCAACAAAAGAGTAAAATACAAAAACCTTGTCAAGTCAATCCGTTTGTAACTCACCGAACCAAAGCAAAAAGTGTCCATACGAAAAGTAGACAAGACTATCCAAGTAATCACTACAACCCACAAACATATCAAGTTCGGTTTTAGGCATATACCACCAACTCGTCTTTTTTTGTTCAACTGTAAAAGTCGTTACTATGCCGCAAGACAAAGAAATTACTATGCGGTATATTTTGTAAGACAAAAGTAATTACTTCTCGGTGTCGGCGACTTGAGATTAACATAATATATTTGAGTATACGACATTTGAAAGTATGACCATCGTAGTTTCTTACAATCGAACGCAGGTGTTATATCGAAAATTATCGTGATGTAAACATAAGGATTGTCACATCGATTTAACATATGAGATTTTGTAATGGTCTATCATGACTTGATTATTAAATTATTCGCGTTAATTAGACCCGGCGTTGTGGTAAAGGTTATTATGACAGCAACAAACTTTTCAGTACCGTTGTTATTAACATATTGAGTTGTAAAACTATGCGTGTCTGAAATGTTCTTGAATGGAAAATTATTCCGCCTTGGTACATATCACCCTGCGTATCGCGGATATCAGAAAATATTTTACAAATGTAATTGTCTCCACTAACCAAGACTAAAGATGAAACAACAATTTCCTTTGTTAAACAATAACCGGTACAATACTTTATCATCGTAATCAGCAGTGAGAATTGAAACACTTTCGCACATTATCCGGTGTCAAGATATCACACTAGGTGAATTGACATACCGCCGATTGATTAATGCCTAATCCATTCGCGCCATTTCACATACTTTGATCATTACAAAAGTAAATTGGAATATGTTTGCTAGATGCATTCAATTCAGTTAGAAATGTCTGGTACACAACAATCGTAATATCAAGGAAGTACTTGCTACGCTGTAATTCACTTAACGTGTTTTGTATTGTTGTTCATTTGTAGTATTGATTGTTTTTGAACCCCCAAATAATAATTCCCGACATGAAACCAAACCGCAGAAAGTCGTTACCATCACAACGAAACAATTTGTACGATGTTTGCCAAATGTATCCTATAGTTAGGTGTACTAGAATTATTTGTCTAACACATACACCGACAATGCAACCGAAATTTTTTCCGTTATCATTCGCTAAAGTAAATGTCATCACAATACTCATCAAGCTGTCATCTGTAAATCAATATTACATCCAACTTGTAACTGTATCGTTTAACTACCGGGTTGCATCAGTTTGCTATTTTTGTCATTTAGTGACTGCGGAACATACCAAACGATACACATTCACTTACGAAATACTGTGTTGATCGTAATTTCCATCATCGTAATAATCGAAGTACATTTGTTTCGAGTTCATAACAACCGACTACTTCTCTATGACATGACGAATTTTTGAAAAGTTATGCTTAGAAGATTGGTGCATCTCGCGAAAAATAATATACCACTCATATTGATACTGTTACTCCATTGACCGGTATTTTCAAACGAGTCGATTTTCAACCGAGCAAAATTTATTACTTGAGTTGTCCCGCTTACTATATTTAAATGTAAACTCACCCGTCTTTCAACAACAAACAATGATAAAAAGTACACAAGCAAACACAACAAGTTTTACTTTTGTTGGAAACTAATTATTATTCCACACATCTCATTTCATACTAAGTGTATATGAAAGATATTCACGGCACACGAAAATATTCGATATTCCATGCTACGAACATACGCAATGATTGGTGACGCTTTCGCACTATTTCGATTTAGTGTAGCAAAAACAACAACAACAATTTTCACTCTCTTGACTTATGAAAACAACAGACGAACCTTCATTCAACATTTTGTTTTTGTCAACTAGTTACTTTTTCAAGAGACCCCCCACAACTCTTACAAAAGTACGAAAGATATTTACACAAAGTAATCAACTTTACTCGATATTCTCACATTGCGAAACTAAAGAATGGTTGGTTTGACTCTACAAACTGTTTCGTTACCTCAAGAACTTTATTGTCTGAATGGTTGTTCATGTGTCTTAAGAACCAAATAGTTCAACACAGCACTAGTACCGACAGTAACATCAGAGTTGTTTACACAAAAGTTTGTATGTGCGCAGTATGCGAATACCACGTGTAAGTCCAGCGCAATTGCAGTATCCAGCCGAGATTAGTTAACACCAATTTATGACAACGGAGCCACGTAAACTTTCGTGAATGTAAGGCATACTCACTTCTCGAGATTCTGTCAATGTCATAGCAATAAACCAGCTACTCCAACAACAGAGTACATACGTTTTCTAGTAACGACTCTCGAATCTTACACACAGATCAATCTACTTTGCTAACGAAAAGTGCTGGAGCATCACATGATTATCCTCACAGCAACCAGTAGATGGAGCTGTATTAAAATGTTCCTAACCCTCTGCACACCAGTGACAAATTGTTTTGTGAATCGAGTTGTTGTTCCGCGTCAAGTCTCCATGTTGAAGCGTACATTAACCAGCGCAATCCAATTAAAACCATGAATCTATTTTCATTTCCTCACAAACTGTCACATACAGAAAAATAAATTTTATTCCACCAAAACATACTTGTAACCAATCGCTTTCATTAAACACACAACACCATAAAAGTATTTACTTTCTACAACATAGACATTCCGATGTAGTCAAGAAATATTTTTATTAATCAAAATCATCGACTTCTGTTTACGGCGTTAGTGTGTGCATGTCATACATGTGGGGTCCGTATTAAAATGGACACGACACGACTGAATGTAAGGAGATAGAAGTCTATCGCATAGATTTACATGTGGTCTTCGCTACGGTTTCAAAAAACTAATCATCTCTTTTGCATTGATCGAGACCGAACAAGTTAGTTAATGGCCATGATTGTGTTTGTCATATGCGAATGATAGGGTTACTGTCAAATCTACATACAACAACCTTCTGACACTCATAATAGCAATTTCATTCTCTTCCTTCGTAATTGTAGACTCACGACAAGTATATTGTACAACTCGACAGCTACGTTTAACAAGACCAACGACACTGAACCCACGACGTTTACCTACGTACAATTACCACTTTCACTTGGCAGTCCATCGTTTACCTGACTAAACATATTATTTTCCTTTGGAGATCTGACGTCTACCCAGAGTAAGAAACCATTTTCATTGGGAAATCTATTTTTTTTCCCTGGGTAACAAACCTTTTTCACTTGGAAATATATTTTTTCTCTGGGTAACAAACCTTTTTCACTTGGAAATATATTTTTTCTCTGGGTAACAAACCTTTTTCACTTGGAAATATATTTTTTCTTTGAGCAACAAACCTTTTTCACTTGGAAATATATTTTTATCCTACAGCAACAAACCATTTTCACTTGGTAGTCCACCGTTTACCTGAGTAAAAATATCATTTTCCTTTGGAGATCTGGCGTTTACCCACACTAACAAACCATTTTCACTTGGAAAAATACTTTTACCTAGAGTAACTAATCATTTTCTTTTGGAAATATATTTTCTCCCTGGGTAACAAATCCTTTTCGCTTGGAAAACTGTCATTCACCTGAGTACCAATACCGTTTTCACTTGGAAATCTATCTTTTCCCTAGGTAATAATACCATTTTCGTTTTGAAAACTGACACACACACCGGACAATTTGATATTTTTGTATATTGTTACAACAGACGGTGACAAAATATACACCAACAACGACTCCATACATTTGTGTAATTAAATATTCAGTTGCTCTGATGCATCCCATCAAAATCATTGGTTACTCACATACAATAACAATGTGCTGTTGTACATCGACATGTATGTTTTCGGAATTGGTGAATAAAGGGGTTTCCGATATGTCCGTGATGTCCGGGTTCGTGCTTTGGATTTTCCAGAGTCAAAATATCTGAATAAAACACCTCCTCGACTTTGGTAACTGGTTGATACACGGATAATGGTGTTCGGAAAACGGATGAATTTATGTTCCCCATCGCGCTGACAACATCGGGTTACTTGTGAGTTTCCTCGGGTCTGTTTGCTATATTGTGTCTTTACTGGTCAATACATATCGCTCCAGTCAGCTGAAACCGGATCAATAATATGAGAAAGTGTGGGGGCCGGATCCGGATATTCACTCATGACCCTACGACCGATATTCGAGTAAACATGTTACAGACCGTGTTTTGTCTCCATGAAAAATACCAATGCATACACCATCACATCAAGTACGTCACGATTGTTCACAAGTATTCGCGTAAACGAGGTGTACATACAATGTGTCGGTGTACAAACATCATGGGACAAAAATTCACGTTCTCAAGTCTCATCATGCGCCGACTCTGTACATTCAATGTGGGCATAGATGACACACGACATGATACAATGGACAGTGCATTATGCATACCGATATATTCTCAGTCAAATATGCGAACCATACACAACCATATACCCTGATTTTCGCTGAATATCTACAACACCAACAAATCTGTACATTTCTTTTCCCTCGACCTCGACGATAGAGTTGTCATCCCAATGTACCAATCGAGTGTATGGTTCATCAGGTGTAAAATCCAAATCAAATGTCACCAAGGTATCGTTTTTCATTTTCAATATTTCCACCGCTGCATCTTGTCTGTGTCGTAAAACCACGGTGTGGGGCCAGAGGAATCTATGGAACGTTACGCGTAGTCCCATAATTACTCGTGGATATTGCCAGGTAACGACAACGTTTTCTCAGTGGTCTGCGTGGGTGCACCGTTTCAATACGTAGCTGGATCAACTAGACCAAAAGTTTCCAACCGCGTTTTATAAAGACATGTAGAATTACGAGACAGCACCCTCTTGCGGAGTGGTTAACACGAAATCAGTCTTCAACCCGCAGAGACACACCTTGGATTACATTATCAAATCGTAATCGAGATTCACACACACACAGAGTCCCCGTTTACGATTGCAATCCGGAGTCACTGCTCACGATGTTTAGCTGGAGTCGTTATGTGGGAGTAGCGACATCCGACATACTCATCGCGTGAAAAATTGATAACGATGGTGATCGCCAAATACATTAAACCAGGTGAAACACTGCGGTCTCAGCAAAAAAAAGTTCACAGGTTATGACCAACAATACGTGGGGATTGAGCGAGTTACGCAAACCGATTATGTCGAGGTCTGGATCACGATGCAAGTCTACCTGAGAATCCAAACAATCTTGCAAAATCAAGGTGTGAACCCGTGAAATGATTGTACTCGTGTGAGATTCATTTTTCACAAGTTGGGTGGAGGCGGTTGATACTAAGATCGTTTTACGTCAAAATATGGCTGCTTGTCTGTCCCCAAGTCATCTATGCCCACATTGAATGTACAGAGTCGGCGCATGATGAGACTTGAGAACGTGAATTTTTGTCCCATGATGTTTGTACACCGACACATTGTATGTACACCTCGTTTACGCGAATACTTGTGAACAATCGTGACGTACTTGATGTGATGGTGTATGCATTGGTATTTTTCATGGAGACAAAACACGGTCTGTAACATGTTTACTCGAATATCGGTCGTAGGGTCATGAGTGAATATCCGGATCCGGCCCCCACACTTTCTCATATTATTGATCCGGTTTCAGCTGACTGGAGCGATATGTATTGACCAGTAAAGACACAATATAGCAAACAGACCCGAGGAAACTCACAAGTAACCCGATGTTGTCAGCGCGATGGGGAACATAAATTCATCCGTTTTCCGAACACCATTATCCGTGTATCAACCAGTTACCAAAGTCGAGGAGGTGTTTTATTCAGATATTTTGACTCTGGAAAATCCAAAGCACGAACCCGGACATCACGGACATATCGGAAACCCCTTTATTCACCAATTCCGAAAACATACATGTCGATGTACAACAGCACATTGTTATTGTATGTGAGTAACCAATGATTTTGATGGGATGCATCAGAGCAACTGAATATTTAATTACACAAATGTATGGAGTCGTTGTTGGTGTATATTTTGTCACCGTCTGTTGTAACAATATACAAAAATATCAAATTGTCCGGTGTGTGTGTCAGTTTTCAAAACGAAAAGGGTATTATTACCTAGGGAAAAGATAGATTTCCAAGTGAAAACGGTATTGGTACTCAGGTGAATGACAGTTTTCCAAGCGAAAAGGATTTGTTACCCAGGGAGAAAATATATTTCCAAAAGAAAATGATTAGTTACTCTAGGTAAAAGTATTTTTCCAAGTGAAAATGGTTTGTTAGTGTGGGTAAACGCCAGATCTCCAAAGGAAAATGATATTTTTACTCAGGTAAACGGTGGACTACCAAGTGAAAATGGTTTGTTGCTGTAGGATAAAAATATATTTCCAAGTGAAAAAGGTTTGTTGCTCAAAGAAAAAATATATTTCCAAGTGAAAAAGGTTTGTTACCCAGAGAAAAAATATATTTCCAAGTGAAAAAGGTTTGTTACCCAGAGAAAAAATATATTTCCAAGTGAAAAAGGTTTGTTACCCAGGGAAAAAAAATAGATTTCCCAATGAAAATGGTTTCTTACTCTGGGTAGACGTCAGATCTCCAAAGGAAAATAATATGTTTAGTCAGGTAAACGATGGACTGCCAAGTGAAAGTGGTAATTTTACGTAGGTAAACGTCGTGGGTTCAGTGTCGTTGGTCTTGTTAAACGTAGCTGTCGAGTTGTACAATATACTTGTCGTGAGTCTACAATTACGAAGGAAGAGAATGAAATTGCTATTATGAGTGTCAGAAGGTTGTTGTATGTAGATTTGACAGTAACCCTATCATTCGCATATGACAAACACAATCATGGCCATTAACTAACTTGTTCGGTCTCGATCAATGCAAAAGAGATGATTAGTTTTTTGAAACCGTAGCGAAGACCACATGTAAATCTATGCGATAGACTTCTATCTCCTTACATTCAGTCGTGTCGTGTCCATTTTAATACGGACCCCACATGTATGACATGCACACACTAACGCCGTAAACAGAAGTCGATGATTTTGATTAATAAAAATATTTCTTGACTACATCGGAATGTCTATGTTGTAGAAAGTAAATACTTTTATGGTGTTGTGTGTTTAATGAAAGCGATTGGTTACAAGTATGTTTTGGTGGAATAAAATTTATTTTTCTGTATGTGACAGTTTGTGAGGAAATGAAAATAGATTCATGGTTTTAATTGGATTGCGCTGGTTAATGTACGCTTCAACATGGAGACTTGACGCGGAACAACAACTCGATTCACAAAACAATTTGTCACTGGTGTGCAGAGGGTTAGGAACATTTTAATACAGCTCCATCTACTGGTTGCTGTGAGGATAATCATGTGATGCTCCAGCACTTTTCGTTAGCAAAGTAGATTGATCTGTGTGTAAGATTCGAGAGTCGTTACTAGAAAACGTATGTACTCTGTTGTTGGAGTAGCTGGTTTATTGCTATGACATTGACAGAATCTCGAGAAGTGAGTATGCCTTACATTCACGAAAGTTTACGTGGCTCCGTTGTCATAAATTGGTGTTAACTAATCTCGGCTGGATACTGCAATTGCGCTGGACTTACACGTGGTATTCGCATACTGCGCACATACAAACTTTTGTGTAAACAACTCTGATGTTACTGTCGGTACTAGTGCTGTGTTGAACTATTTGGTTCTTAAGACACATGAACAACCATTCAGACAATAAAGTTCTTGAGGTAACGAAACAGTTTGTAGAGTCAAACCAACCATTCTTTAGTTTCGCAATGTGAGAATATCGAGTAAAGTTGATTACTTTGTGTAAATATCTTTCGTACTTTTGTAAGAGTTGTGGGGGGTCTCTTGAAAAAGTAACTAGTTGACAAAAACAAAATGTTGAATGAAGGTTCGTCTGTTGTTTTCATAAGTCAAGAGAGTGAAAATTGTTGTTGTTGTTTTTGCTACACTAAATCGAAATAGTGCGAAAGCGTCACCAATCATTGCGTATGTTCGTAGCATGGAATATCGAATATTTTCGTGTGCCGTGAATATCTTTCATATACACTTAGTATGAAATGAGATGTGTGGAATAATAATTAGTTTCCAACAAAAGTAAAACTTGTTGTGTTTGCTTGTGTACTTTTTATCATTGTTTGTTGTTGAAAGACGGGTGAGTTTACATTTAAATATAGTAAGCGGGACAACTCAAGTAATAAATTTTGCTCGGTTGAAAATCGACTCGTTTGAAAATACCGGTCAATGGAGTAACAGTATCAATATGAGTGGTATATTATTTTTCGCGAGATGCACCAATCTTCTAAGCATAACTTTTCAAAAATTCGTCATGTCATAGAGAAGTAGTCGGTTGTTATGAACTCGAAACAAATGTACTTCGATTATTACGATGATGGAAATTACGATCAACACAGTATTTCGTAAGTGAATGTGTATCGTTTGGTATGTTCCGCAGTCACTAAATGACAAAAATAGCAAACTGATGCAACCCGGTAGTTAAACGATACAGTTACAAGTTGGATGTAATATTGATTTACAGATGACAGCTTGATGAGTATTGTGATGACATTTACTTTAGCGAATGATAACGGAAAAAATTTCGGTTGCATTGTCGGTGTATGTGTTAGACAAATAATTCTAGTACACCTAACTATAGGATACATTTGGCAAACATCGTACAAATTGTTTCGTTGTGATGGTAACGACTTTCTGCGGTTTGGTTTCATGTCGGGAATTATTATTTGGGGGTTCAAAAACAATCAATACTACAAATGAACAACAATACAAAACACGTTAAGTGAATTACAGCGTAGCAAGTACTTCCTTGATATTACGATTGTTGTGTACCAGACATTTCTAACTGAATTGAATGCATCTAGCAAACATATTCCAATTTACTTTTGTAATGATCAAAGTATGTGAAATGGCGCGAATGGATTAGGCATTAATCAATCGGCGGTATGTCAATTCACCTAGTGTGATATCTTGACACCGGATAATGTGCGAAAGTGTTTCAATTCTCACTGCTGATTACGATGATAAAGTATTGTACCGGTTATTGTTTAACAAAGGAAATTGTTGTTTCATCTTTAGTCTTGGTTAGTGGAGACAATTACATTTGTAAAATATTTTC
The DNA here is from genome assembly GCF_051294905.1 of Botryllus schlosseri. Classification (NCBI taxonomy): domain Eukaryota; kingdom Metazoa; phylum Chordata; class Ascidiacea; order Stolidobranchia; family Styelidae; genus Botryllus; species Botryllus schlosseri. Next base: position 7,039,444 of record NC_137246.1, read on the forward strand.
TGATATCCGCGATACGCAGGGTGATATGTACCAAGGCGGAATAATTTTCCATTCAAGAACATTTCAGACACGCATAGTTTTACAACTCAATATGTTAATAACAACGGTACTGAAAAGTTTGTTGCTGTCATAATAACCTTTACCACAACGCCGGGTCTAATTAACGCGAATAATTTAATAATCAAGTCATGATAGACCATTACAAAATCTCATATGTTAAATCGATGTGACAATCCTTATGTTTACATCACGATAATTTTCGATATAACACCTGCGTTCGATTGTAAGAAACTACGATGGTCATACTTTCAAATGTCGTATACTCAAATATATTATGTTAATCTCAAGTCGCCGACACCGAGAAGTAATTACTTTTGTCTTACAAAATATACCGCATAGTAATTTCTTTGTCTTGCGGCATAGTAACGACTTTTACAGTTGAACAAAAAAAGACGAGTTGGTGGTATATGCCTAAAACCGAACTTGATATGTTTGTGGGTTGTAGTGATTACTTGGATAGTCTTGTCTACTTTTCGTATGGACACTTTTTGCTTTGGTTCGGTGAGTTACAAACGGATTGACTTGACAAGGTTTTTGTATTTTACTCTTTTGTTGATGGCAAGATGTTAAAATGTTGAGATGTCATAGTGATAATATTTCTGAAACTCTCTTTGACAAACGTAAAGACAGGTCGCGAATAGAGTTGTAATGTTTCATTACTTGTTTCGAATCAATGTGCGTATAATCTCTAAATATGACTGGGTTGAAAGTTGTTAGTCATGTTTGTCAATCTATTTCAATTCAGACTATGTCAAAGTCCAAATATTTCATTTTGGATTATCTGGATTTACCTTTAGTACATCTACAAACGGATTGACTTGACAAGGTTTTTGTATTTTACTCTTTTGTGTATGGCAAGATGTTAAAATGTTGAGATGTCATAGTGATAGTATTTCTGAAACTATCTTTGCCAAACGGAAAGTCCGATTGCGAATATAGTTGTAATATTTCATTACTTGTTTCAAATCAATATGCGTATAATTTCGAAATGTGACTGGGTGAAAGTTGGTAGTTATGTTTGTCAATCTATTTCAATTCAGATTATGTCAAAGTCCTAATATTTCATTTTGGATTATCTGAATTTACCTTTAGTACATCCCGCGAACGGATTCCGACGCCGTACTATAACATTCTTAATAATACAGGTTCGAGGATTTTCATGATAGAGTTGACAAGTGATAAGCCGCGTGTTTGTATTAAGAGTTGGATTTCAAGTTGACAAAGACAATAACTGTATAATGCACATACTTGTGATTCTTGATTCTTGTAGAGTTATAGTTGGTATTGATTCTATAGGTGTGAAAACAGCGGCGCGAATGTGTGAATAATTCAATGTGACTGAAAGTCGGCGTCAGTAATATTCAGGTTACGGTCGAATCAAAAGATCACGTTAAAAAGATTTCTCAAATTAATTAGAATTGTACCGAATTAACACATTCAGATACGAATCAACTTGAGCTGTGTAGCAAGTTTCATTTCAAGTTGTCAAATTGATGCATTGCTTGAATATTCGCATGATTCTTATCACGCAAAGTCAACGACTGTTCCAAAGTGTCAAAACATATAGCGATCGCGTGCAAGTGTCAAATTGTTGGTTTTCGAATCACGGTCTGCGCTGGTACTGTTATTCATTACTTATTACTTGATAGTAACAACCACCGACATATTACACTGTAGCGATTGGGATGTATGTAATGACAAGACGCGAGAAATGGCTATGTCTTTGGTGTTATCTTGTGAGCGATCGTGGGATTTGTAACCTATTTCACACGTTTTTTGAAGTGTTGGTTTGTGAACGCGGCTATTGTTGATATTCGAATCGACGTCTACGCCGGCTCTGTGGCAAACTAATTATCAAAATATTACTTGTGCGTAATTCCTACCTTTGTAACATCAAACCACGAGAGATGGCTATTCTTATGTGTTATCTTGTGAGCGCTTGTAGAGAATATTTCACACCTTTTTGGAGTGTTAGTTTGTGAACGCGGCTATTGTTGGTATTCGAGTCACCGTCTACGCCGGCTCCGTGGTAAACTAATTACCAAGCGACTGATTCCTAGATTTAGCAAACTATTTCACACCCTTTTTGGTGAAAGTACGACATGCCGCTAGCATTCTATCAACGAAAGTACGAATCATCGCCGCGCCCATAAGAATAACGATATATCGAAGTCGCATTCACCGCAAACGTTGGGATTAACTCGAATCGGTCATATATAATAATTTGGGATATACATACTAAGTAATGGCGTCGCTGTTTACTATACTTGATATTCAACACCACTTCACCAGAGATCCCTATACCCGTAACGTTATCAGACACATCATCGCTACAGCCTATACCTGAAAGGGTGCCGTCACCAGAGATCCCATAAGAAACAATGGCACATCACCAGAGATCCCGTAAGAAACAATGGCACATCACCAGAGACCCCGTGAAAATACATGGCACATCATGAGCGATAGGTGGTCTGAAAGGGTACCATCACCAACACGAGTTTTCATGGCACATCACCGACGCAGCCTATACCCGAAAGGGTACCATCACCAGAGATCCCATAAGAACACATGGCACATCACGAGCGGAAGGGGGGTCAAAAGGGTACCATCACCAACACGAGTTTCCAGGCACATCACCAGCGGGCCCATAAGAACCAATGGCGTCATGCGACCGATCTACTATACTACTCCAACACCATGATTACCACAAACAACATCAGGGATGAGTACATAGTCAATGCTGACAATGCAAGCCTTTTCGCTTCGACGAACTTACCCGTAAGCTCCACTCTTGCACGCTGCGCAGTGCGCACCCGCACACCATGATATAATAACACATATAGTCACTAAAATTTGACGTAGTAAGCAAGTTGTGGGGAATTTCGGCAGACTGATGGGCTGCGAGCCACATTATCATGGAAGACGGGAATCTGTCCGCGGGCCGGACAAAATGCCGTCGCGGGCCGTATGTTGCCCGCCCCTGTTCTAGGCCAAGGTGAACGGCAGCAGTCGTTTTAACAATCCTATCTTTTCATTTTATCGCAATTCTGTGCGCATTATGCTTCGCTTAACCCAGTGGTTCTCAACATCGGTGATCTTTTATATATATATATAAAAGACCTCGCCCTCCGCCGCATGCCACCTCATTTTGTCACTTGTGTATTATATTCTCTGCATTACTTTTCATTCAGTGTGCATGCCTCTTATTTACTTCGCCTAGGCTAAGGTGGGTGTCTGATCTTAAAGGCTACTCCAAGTTGTTTCGACACCTTCCTATCTTTTCATTGTATCGCAGTCTTGTGATGTTTTAAAACGATGAAAATATTAATAAACCTGATTGATTGATTGACTTATATATATATATCGACTTTTTGAATAAATAAAGGGGGCAAGAGAAAACAAACGAAACGAAAGAACATCAAAAGATTCAGTTTTACACTCGTGTTCAGCTCCTCCTGCGTAGGCGCCTAGGCGGTCGCTTTAGTCAGTTGCCGAGTGCAGACGTAGCCTATATTTCTCGATCTGCTAGCTGATTGCCTGTAATGATTACCTACAGCTCGGGCGTGCTGCGTAGTATAGGCAGTAAAGAGAATAGACCAAGTCGCAAAGTGCGACGAAGACTTTACTACTTTAAGCTACTGCGTACACACCGAATGGTACAATATCAACAGAAAGACTGGAATCTGCCGGCCGGCGCCGGGGACCCGAAGCCTCAACCAAGACCCTTGGGGATTAGCCTAAAAGCAAAAGTTAAACTCGGTGATCTTGCGGCACCCTATAACAAAGGGATAAATACTTCGCGGTACCCACTTACCCAGCACCAGATCAAATCCATGATGGTATCGGCGTTTCAAAGATCATAAATTTTAAATAGCACCGAATACGTTGTGGAATAGAGCACATGCCAATACATCGTACGGAATTTATCTTAATTTCTGCTTGCGTAAATATAGCTTACGATTGGATAGTATATTCATATTAAAATGAAATCGAACATTTTGTCTGACACTCGTCAGAGGGGTAATCGTCTACATGGGGGGGGGGCAAACCACGGCCCGCGGGCCGCATGCTGCCCGCAACACCGTTCTGTGCGGCCCGCGAGAGTCTAAATAAACTTTTTTTAAATATTGATAGAATGCGTACTAAAAATAGATATAATGCAGGGACCTGATTAAACTATTTCTTAGTATATTTCACCAAGATAATTCTAAGACAGTGGTTCTCAAACTGGGGTGCGTGTAAGCATCAGAAGTGGGGCGCGAAGCTGAGCTCAAATGAAAATTTTTTTCAACATATTACCAACAATTCCATAACTGTTGCTCTGTATTTAGTCTGAATTTCACATTAAAAAATCTCTCATCCATAGCCGTATCCTTCCATGCCACCAAACTATCCGTTAGGTTGCTAGCAACCTGGTTGCGTTTTGTGGTATGACGATAAGAGAACGCGAAATCTTTCACAATCATAAGGGGGGAGGGGCGGGTCTTAAAAAGTTTGAGAACCACTGTTCTAAGGTAAATAGGCTACTTCCTATAACATTTTTGATGTTTAATTTCGGGCGGGACAGCCCAATCTCAAGGCCCGCACAGTTTAAAACAGTGGTTCCCAACCTTTTTCGGCAGCAGGGCCAAATTTAGATTTTCAGAGTACGGTCGGGGCCGCACGAATACCAGGGCAATGAAAGGAACCCAAAATAGTCACCAAAATATGAAGATTGGCATTGTTGCGATCATTCAGTTGACGCCATTGGCCGTTGTGTTGCCGCGCTCCCGTCGTTCAGAACAATCAACCATTAGTGGCTGTTTCGGAGTAGTTTTATTGCTCTGGCGAAATTTCAATTCGTATTTTTGGAATCAGTGCGACACTTGCTTTCGATAAACACTGACATATCAAATTATTCGGATGCTTGGGTCGCGAGCTATAGGACTACCAATTTTGCTGCTTTTTGCCGACTAAGCAGTACGCATCTCGGCGTATTCAATCGTGAGTCACTTGTTGCACATCTATCCGTGAATTTAGCTAGACGGCTGTTTACCACTATTTATCATCTAAATCGGGTGTCCGTTTTTGGCAGCTTCTCTCGACTAATCGCGCCAAGCGCGAAAAATTTCTGTAATTCATGATTGAATCGGTCAATATAATCCGGAATTGCATGTATATTGGTATCAATTGTTATCCTATCTCTGCTCACGTAATCAGATTGACCGGTTGAGCCGAGTGAGTTGAGTTTGAAAAGGTAGGATCCCTCAATAATGATTAAACATCTTCGGGCGTATACCCGTTGGCAGGAACGAAACAGCACTTTGTCAGGCCCCCCAAAACACTTAGGCCTTGAGCTCCCATAGGGTGATAAACCGACCCCCATCCAGTTTTTCGCTTCTGCCACGAAATCAGGATAACCGTTTAGTGAGCCAGCGCTAAGCGCGAAAATTTTCGATAATTCAAAATAAAATAGGTCGATAAGATCGGGAATTGCATATATATTGCTATCAATTACTTGTCCTCTCTGCTCACGTACTCAGATTTACCGGTAGAGCTGAGTGAGGCGTCTTAGAAACTGTAGGGCACGTAAATAATAATTGAACATATTCGGACGGGCGGACCCGTTGGTACGACTTCGTTACATGATGTTATTTCGTGACCTCCAGTCTGCTATATCAAAAAATATAGAATCGCCCAAACGTACTAAACTAAAATATGCACCCGATTTCAAATTGGTAGTTCTTCACTGGCATATAATTCTTCCCTGCGTGATAATAGCCAATTTGTCTCTTGAGGTTCAGATTGCCAAGACAGGAACATTCGGCGCCAGTCATTTAGGCACCTATGGTCAATAATACCTTATGTATTTTGTATGTACATAACGAAGTTTTCGGTCAGCGTAAGGGCCGTCCTTTTCGGCCAAGGTTTTCTCGCTGTCGATCGTTCTGGCACACTTCTTGGAGTCGCATGTTACATGGCCTATAACTTTATATGTCTTCGTGCGTCGTGGCGCGGTAATGGCGAACGCCGATATGCCCACTTCTATAAATCTTGCGTATTTTATCTTGGCGAAAGGGTACCCAATAATTAAGGTACTTCGAAACTTGAAATCGCGCATTGCGCGAAAATATTTTGAAAAAGGTCCATAAAATTTCATAGAATACTCTATAATTTATGGTTTATGCTAAATCACTAAATAATTTTGGGGCCCCTTCGATCTCGCTCCCCCCAATTGGGGGGCTTGGGGTGTGGCAGTTACGGTCCTCGCAATACCTAGGTACTGCTCGTTCAACTGGAAAGTTAGGGCACATTGCATTGAAACAGCACTGACGTAATCTTAGCAGTCTACTCACAACTTTCCTGCTCTCCTAATTGAAAACTCCAGACTCCAAGCCAAGCAAGAGTATTTTATAAATATTTTTTTTTTCATAAATCGATCTCTCAATAGTTTTGCGGGGCCGCAAGAAGGGTAGCTGGGGGCCGCGGTTGGGAATCACTGGTTTAAAAGGTTTCAATTGCTAAACATCACAGAAATCCTAAACGAGATTGACATAATTCGGATCACGAGGGGGATTTCAGATTAGCCCCTCCAGTTTTAATTATTTCCTTGATGTGCTTATTAAAACCAATTCGCGCGTGTCTTAGGTAGATTCGTTCTCTTTATGCGTAGACTTGTGGCATTTATATTTTATCTACACATAGTAGAAGCGTGTTTGAAGATAACATAGTTATGATTCTGTGAGCAGTGCGTGTCCTGGAACTGAACCATAAGTGAAATTAGTAAATCTATGAACAGATCGCTGCTCACAGATTTAAATTTTAATCCTGTTCTAAGAATCGGAACAACCGACTTTCATCTCTTATAGATTTGACAAATTGGTTATTGAAGTCGACCAGCCTATGAAATCTCGCCACTATCTTTCCGACCCGTCTACGATATCATCAAAGCAATGAGTGTTTTGTTTTAAATAAGCACATATATAATCTCCATGTCCTCACTATATAATCAAATACCGATATTGCGTTTTGGTTTATAATCCCATTTTATATAGTGCGGCCCGCGAACTCCAAAGTTTGCCCACCCCTGGTCTATAACTATTAGACTAATTAGAGAAAGGGACGTTGTATATTAGGGTTACCATACGTCCTCTTTTTTGAGAATTTTGAAAGTTTCCTCGGAGGAGGACCAAACGTCCTCTTTTTTGAGATTTTGTCCTCTTTTTGGAGAATTTTCGTTATATATGAGGTAAAATCTACGTTAATACAGTAATCAGCACTGAAGTTACGCTCCGCGCAATAATCAGCACTGAAGTTACGCTCCGCCGGGTATTTCGGGAGCTGTGCCGGAAAGTTGACCTGTTTTTTTCTTCGTCAACCACCTGATATTGTGAAAGAAAAAGCTGTAATTTGGCACTGTGCGACTGTGCGTGAATGTGACCACAATGTGGGAAAAATTTACCATTTTTTGAGAATTTTCCTTCGGTTTTGCAAGTCGGAAAATTTTGAAAAGTGCCCAATTTTTTCAAAGAAAAAGTATTGCTAAAATGTTTCAAAATTTTCAATGTTTAGAGCAAATTATTTTCGTTTTTACCCTTTTAATATTATTCAATTTCTTTCCTCAGCTGTGTAGGAAAATAAGTCAGAGAAAAAACGAATATAAAAGTAAGTAGGCCTATAACACTAAGAGGAAGGGAAACGTCTTGCGTTGTTGACAGTGTGATCTTGAGTTCAGAAGGTTTGAGATTTAGAGTGACTATGGTCCTTACACCACCCTATACCTATTCATCATTACATCATCGCATTGTACCTTGTGTATCCCATTGTACATTGTATGGCTAGAACAGATGAAAACGTAAATGCATACGGTTATTATGATTCAAGGCGTGGTGTGGAAGTAACGAGTCGAGCTCCGCCTCCGAAGATGTCTGAACCCAGCACTCGTTATCATAAATAGACATGATAAATCAATTGGTGCGTTCCTATCGCCATATCTTTGTATTTCGCCATCAATGCAGATACGTTCATACTCTGATTTTCCACATTCCATACAACGTCTTTATAATCATTTATGTTTAAGGTTTGTAAGGAATAATTTATTTTGCTTGTGGGGTAGGAAATGCGATTATTTAATATAATAATATTAATAATAGTCAGATTATATTTCTATCAGTGTTGGGATGACTCGAGTCATGACTTGACTCGAGTCAGACTCGAGTCACTTTTTTGCATGACTTGACTTGACTCGAGTCACTTTGCTGAAATGACTTGACTTGACTTGACTCGGCGTATCAGAAATGTGGATTGACTCGTGACTCGGAGCAAAATTCACGAGTCAATTTCAAGTCATCAAGTAATCGGTGTCGATAAGAATCACTGTATCTTGGATATGTTCGGATTGTTCGTGAAACGCTTGTGTAACCCGTGAGGGCGACCAATCATTCAATGACCGTGGGTTTCACCGAGCCTGTTCTCTCACAAATAAAGCGACCGCAAACGAAGTGATCGAAGCTCAAGTTGTCGTAACTCTAGTAGTAAAGTAATAGATTAACATTATGTCTATTTCTGCTCTCTGTTCTTACCTTAACCAAATCTCTTGTTACATTGAAATTGAAGTCGAATATAGTTTATATAGTCCTAAACCATTGGCGCAGACTCGAATGGTAGCCTGGCATATCTATTGGTGAATGGGTAATGTATTGCATCTTGCTACGCTATTACGTATATGTGAGCGATACCGCGCCTGCTTGTGTGTATATTTAACTCGATGTCCGTTCATCGGTTAGGAATCAATGACCACTCAAACTATATTTCAGACAGCTAGCAAATTGCAATAACGTAATCATGCCTCATACATACTTAGAAAAGGCAACTTGACTTGAAATGTGACTTGACTCGTGACTTGACTTGACTTGACTCGACTTGACTCGAGTCACTTCCAAAAATCGAGTGACTTGACTTGACTCGAGTCACCTTTGAAAATTGATTGACTTGACTTGACTCGAGTCAAAATGTGCAATGACTCGAAATGACTCGTGACTCGAAGGTAGTGACTTGATCCCAACACTGATTTCTATCCGATCAAGACACTCATAATGTACAATGTAGGCATACGATGTAATTGAACGGAACGGAGGATGCCGAAACGGCCGGCTGGCATCCACCTCACAATTTGTCGATGTTAATCTTTATTCGGCTGTCCATTAGACTTTCTTCCTTGCACTTTCTGTTATGTTCTTGATCTTGTTCGAACAATAACTCATACGACGAGGTTGCAATATGAAATCAGTATATTATACAGCAGAATAACTTCAAGACAGGCCCCACGATCCAGAGTGCAGTTGAACGAAAGACCAGTAGACAACAGAACACAGTTATAAGTACAAAGCACGACACACGAGGAAATAATGATTGGCGGTAATTACTAATCCTAGACAAATAAGAGACAAACGATACCAACGTAAAATGCGCGAACATAACAGTCCTCCCCTGTAAGTTGAAAGGGTACAAGGTACTTTACGTTGGCCGATAGAAACTAGTTTGCTTCCTTATTCTAACCGGATAACGTCTGCCCGACGTTCGAGCAGGACTAGTTGCAGGACGTTGTGCCCTATTCCTGACCAATGGTTGCTCAGCTTGTGACCGTTGAGGCTGAGCAACTTCCTGTGTGGCTGTATTATTATGAGTGGAAATCAGCCGTGGTTGGAGTTGGTTTTTGTGCCTCCGCAATACCCATGATCTGTTTTGACAATGTACACCACGCGTCCCATTATTTCCGTCACCACGCCAGCAACCCACTTTGGTCCGCGTCGGTAACTGCGAGCGTAAACCGAGGAACCAATCTCGAGATGAGTGACTGATTGTCTAGGCGTAACGGGTTTCGATTTATCGAAGGGCGAGCACAAACTTACCAAATTGCGCGGCTGCCGACCATGTAAATTCTCAGCACGCGTTTTCCAGTCTATGCCCGGGTGCGGTGCACATCGGTACGTAGCGAGAAGTGTTTGGAGCGCGAAGTTGAAATCTTTTCCCCCGTCGCAATTTTTTATCAATCCAGCTTTTAAAGTCTGGACGAAACGCTCCGCTTCCCCGTTCGAGGCAGGGTGAAAAGACGGTGATACGATATGGCTGATTGCCAAATTCGAACAAAACGTATCGAATTACTTCGATGTGAATTGAGGCCATCCGTGACGATTGTTACGGGCAAGCCTTCAATAGAGAAGACTTCCCTCAAAGCGTTGACTACAGACGAGGTTGTGGTAGATGCGACATTCATTACTTTAACGAAAGGATATTTCGAATGCGCATCGACGATGACGAAAAACATCTTATTTCTTATTGGACCTGCGAAGTCCAAGTGAATTTGTTCAAAGCTTTCAGACGTTTTGGGCCATTCGCGATACTGACGATCAGGCGCTTTCATTACTTTACGGCAAGCGTCGCAACTCTTCACGAGATTTTCAATGTCGCGATTAATGGAAGGCCATGCGATGTAACGACGAGTCATCTGCTTCATTTTCGCGATGCCCCAATGTCCTTCGTGCAACGATGATAAGGCTCGCGAGCGAAGTGACTGCGGAATTACTACGCGTTGAAAACCATCAATATTGAGCATGACTATGTCTTCGTGCAGAGAGAGCGAATGTTTGCGAGTCGAAAACCAAGAAAAATCATCAACGTGCGTCTTTGGATTCCAATTACCATGAGTGACAGATAATTTTACTAGTTGCATGGTTTTGTCCTTCAGCGTCGCGTCGCGAATTTCATTGCGAGTTAACGGCAAGCCATCGAATGCCATATTAATAGCGTGAACGGTCTCCGCGTTTCCACGAATTTCCAGTTCCTCAAACTCAGGGTCTGGACCCTTTGGTAAGCGAGATAAACCGTCGGCGTTTCCGTGCTGATTAGTCGGTTTATAGCGAATATCGTATTGGTAAGCCATGGGCGTTAGTGCCCATCGCTGTAAGCGTTGCGCTGTAATCACGGGAATTTTCTTGTCCGGCGAAAAAATAGCTAAAAGCGGTTTGTGGTCGCTTCAAATCTGCTACAACTTCAGGTCTCACAAAAACAGAATGGCTGTTTTCAAGACGCGGTCGCGGATTTCCCGAAATGCAGCTATACAGAATTCGCTATGGAATACTAAAAGTCTTCCCAATTTCTACATAAATAGTTATATTCATGAAAGGTCATTTCGTTGCTGTTTATCGCTAGCCTACAGTTAATATATGCACGATAAGTAGCCTACTAAATTTCACCTAAAAGTTGGGGGAGGGGACTCGCTGGCGTAGCAGCATGTGCTGCCGCCCCTGGCTCTCGCTTAAAATGCCGCCCGCTCCCCTAAGTAGACCGCAGCAGATTTCGACATAGAGTCATGTTGAAGCAATCTTGTCAATAAAAATAATTACAAATAATATGCCGCGTGTCAGCCTCACCATCTCAACGTTATTAAAGGTCAACTATATCGACCAAAACAACTTTGGCTCATTTTGTAGAGTTTTTTATGCTGATTCCAATAATATACATCCTAACTTCTAAAATTACGTATTTTTTGAGATATCGCAGTGCAAACTGCCGACCTCTGAGAAACGGCTGTAAAATCAGCAACCGTGTCGATGACGTACTACCATGAGAATGGGATGTCTAAGTCAATCGTTGGTTGTTGTCTTCGCCTAAATTACTTGATGCTGCGTTGTTTTGATTCGTCATGCCCGACTGGACTATTCAATCTTCATTTTATGGTACTTTAGGTTCTTATAATTTGCGATGGCTTGTGTAGAGGAAGTACAGAAGCCAACGTGCATGGCAAGCAGTTCTGTTTCCATCTCATGTATTGATACCATGGAAACGCCACCTCGGTAAGGACGAGGACGGCTAGCTGCCCCGCACTTCAATGAAAACAGATGCAGAATGCAGAAGAAAAGCAAGTCCGGAAAGACCCTTTTGCAGCCCAATATAAGGAAGGCTGCTGTGCTCACCGATGTACAGTGTTTTTCAATAAGCTGCTGTAGTCGGAGTAGGAGCACTTTGCCATCACACTTTCTCTACCGCAAAGGATGCTGTACAATGGTGAAGAACGACTTCTGGAGGCACATCTGTCATTCAATCATTGACCAGTTGACCACGAGGTGTGGCCAGAACCGCCTCCCCTTGCTGCTGCACGTGCAAGATTGCAACGAGATCAAGCCATACATCACGATGATGCCGTGTCACGGTAGGCAATTATTATTTCAACCTCACTTTTTCCAACAAATTCAGAGTTTTGTAACTTCAAACAACCACCCCTGATCTTACATAAAAAAAACTCTTGTCCTGCTGCTGGCTTTCACATAGACATTGAACAGGTGTTACAATAAAAATAAAGTAAATGGAGTGTTGGTGAGTGTATATGATTGAATTTCTGCTGTAAATTATTATTTCAGAAACATTGACAATCCTGGCCGAGGGCATCATGCTGGAGCATAACATAAAAAAAGAAAATTCGCCGAAGAATCCTGGGAATATCACTTATTCACAGAGATTTATTGAGATAATTTCCTTCTATGATATTATAATTTTTGCGATTCTGTATTTATTAGAACCCAATAAAAGCTTTCGACTTTTCTGTATGTATTAGAATCCAGTAAAAGCTTTTGAGTAAAGCCATTTTATTACATACAAAGATAAAGTGGAAGTAGCAGTCTGTGAGAACTGATCAGCGACGTCGGAATACTTCGGATCCAGTGCAGTCAGGTCTAGCGTCTCTGAAAAGTCAATATGTATTAGTTATATGCATCGGTCTTCAAGCTTAGATCGTCAGCATACCGCACAATCTTACATGCATGCGTTACACTAATTGTTTTAGACTAGGGTTGCCATACGTCCGGAATTTCCCGGACATGTCCGGAATTTCAGTGAAAAAACTGCGTCCGGGAGGAAATTCTAAAATATGCCTAAATGTCCGGAATTTTTTAAGACTTGAAGTAGGCTCAAAAGTTTTTCGCAAATCAACATATAAACAATATTCTTTTCAAGCTGATTTATGTTATTCGAAATTTTTCTTCGCGCTGCGCGCGAGGTAATGCAACGTATATTGATATTAGTATGAGCACCAGGCACCGCCCACGCAAAAATGCAATCAATAATAAATATAAATACCCATCATTTACTGAAATCAGTCTAATTTTAATCGAAATCATAAGATATCGGCATATTCTTTGAGTTCGTTACGGACGATTGGATGCTTCAGTCGCAGACAGTGGTTACAAATCTTGGGGTCGTTTGCCTTTATCAGAGAATCGCGAAGATGTTGGATGCAATCAGCTTCGAAAATAGGCCGTGAGCAAGTTTGAGCAAGCTGATTCTTTTTATCAGCAGATTATCAAGTTTTGAGCTGGGCCACGGAACATTTTCAAGTTGCAAATGAGGTCGCGACCATAAAAGGACGGAAATCACCAGATTTGCACCCCGATGGTGCATTTCATAGTAGCCTAATATATGAAAGAATCAATATGATTGACAAAATTCATTCATAAAATTTACAACCAGATGCATATAGGCTAGTAAGTGCCCAAGAAGTTACATCGATTAACCTATGGTGGGCCCAAGATCAGTGCTTTTTTGGGCGGAATTGGGCTGGAAAAATGTTGTTTCGGACCAGGTTAAAGCCCACAACTAGATAGCCTAGCGAACAGTATAGCAGGACTGTCAAACACAATCTCGACAGGCCAGACACAGCCCGCCAGACAATTTCATCCGACCAATGAAGAATTCTATTGCAGACCTACAGATTGCTCAATTCATGACCGATGTTCCACTCCATTCTTGAATACGGTCGATGGGCAATGCTTTGCTAGTGTGACGTCATATTGACAGATAATGTGGTATATCTAATTTTCAATTCCGCTAGTGGGCGCTAAAGAGTGTCCGGAATTTGATTCACAAAAATATGGTAACTCTATTTTAGACGCGCAAGTCCAATCATTTGACCAAACGGTACGGTACTTTCGTCGTCCAGTAATGCCTGATTGTATATACCATTCAATGGCTTACCTATATACGGGAATTCCTCAATAGCGTCGGAATCAGATTTACTAGACACCGTGTAGCTATCAGTTCAGTCCACAGCTTCAGAGGTTGACATTATCCCACTATAGAGTATGACTGGAGTGACGACTCGATTGTTCTCCCATTGTTAGCCGGCAGAATGGTCACGGTCAGATGGATCCACCCAAAACAGGATAGCCCAGTGCTTGTTTCAATGGCGTTCAAGGCGATTCGTCGTGTATTTCTTCAAGTTGCGTCGGAATTAGTTTGACAGTTCAACATTTAGGTACCGGTGGCGAGTCGTTATGACTAGTGAATAATACTGTGTAGCCCATGTTACATTTCTCACGAGATTGATGTGATATTGTCGCTTTGATCCTTTGTAGAGTTTGCTACGTATAGGAATATAATGACAGAAGGTATAGAATATCTGGTTCGTGTGCATTGGCTATTGTGAGATGAATTCATAGAAAGAAAGACTACAAAGTGAACAAGTGGAAAGATCTTGAACTATACCGATATGCAATTCACAATATCGTTGATTCAAAATATGTCCTATATTAACTGCAGAAACTCGAGTATGAATATAACAAATAATATTGCAACTGTCTTGTAGTCTTATATAATGCCTGTCCGATAACCGCAGAAAGTTGAGTATGACTAGCAGGATTGTAACTGCCGCACCCCAAACCCCCCCCCCAATAATGGGGGGGGCGAGCTCGAAGGGGGCTCAAAATTATTTCGCGAATTAGCATAAATTATTGAGTATTTTTCAAATATTTATGCAACTTTTTCAAAAAATTTTCGCGCTGCGTGTGATTTCAAGTTGCCAACTTTCTTATTTATTTGGTAGCCTACTCTTCCCCAAGACAAAATACGCAAGATTTATCGAAATGGACATATCGGCGAGACATTTAAAGTTTTTGAACATGTAACATGCAACTCCAAGAAGTGTCCCAGAACGATCGGCAGTTAGAAAACCTGGGCCAAAAAGGACTGCCCGCTTACGCTGACCGAAAACTTTGTTATATATGCAAAATGCATATAGGTTTAATTTTCCATAGGCGCCTAAATGACTGGCGCCTAATGTTCCTGTCTTGGCAATCTGAACCTCAGAAGACAAATACCATTCCGCAGGGAAAAATTGTATGCCCGTAAAGAAATACCAAGTTGAAATCGCGTGCGTCGTTAGTCTAGTACATTTGGGCGATTCTGTATTTTTTGATATAACAGAGAGGAGATCACGAAATGACATCATGAAACGAAGTCATACCAACGGGGCCACCCGCCCGAATATGTTTAATTATTATTTACGGGCCCTACAGTTTCCAAGCCACCTCATTCAGCTCTACCATTAAATCTGACAACGTGGACAGAGAGAACAAGAAATTGATAGCAATATATATGCAATTCCCAATATTATTGACCGATTTTATCATGAATCATCGAATATTTTCGAGCTGGCTTACTAAACTGTGGCCCTTATTTAGTGACAAAAGCGAACAACGTGATGGGGGGGGGCGGTTTATCACCCTATGGGAGCCCAAGACCCAAGTTTTATTGGGGGGCCTGGCCAAGTGCTGTTTCGTTCCTGCGAACGGGTATACGCCCAAAGATGTTCAATTATTATTGAGGGGTCCTACCATTTCAAACACACCTCACTCAGGGTCTACCGTTAAATCCACGTGGGCAGAGAGAGGATAAAAATTGATAACAAAATATATTCAATTCCCGATCATATTGACCGATGAAATCATGAATTTTGAAATTTTTTGCGCTTAGCGCGTGTGGACGTTCAAAGCTGCCCCACTAAACGGACGGTGAACACAGATTATGAGTAGCAGTACACAGCGTATAGCCAATGGGGGGTCTGGGTGGCGAAGCCACCTAGAAGTTCGGTTTATCACCCTATGAGGGGCCCATGACCAACGTTTTTTTTGGGGGGGGCTGACGAAGTGCTGTTACGGCTCTGATGACTAGAGCAAGAGCCTTGTGTAATGTTAATGTTCTGCTTGAGCTCGACTCACAATAGCCAGAGCTTGCTCCTTGAAAGTGTGCAAAATCCCACTTGAAGGGAACATGTTGTCATTGCCAAGAACACAGGAAGACGTCGGCCGGTCGACATTAGTAGTAAGCCAATGCACCACGTCAAGGTTTCGACCAACGTATTGGTTTCCTTTTTTAGGTAGGGAACCTCAATGTGGATAGGCAGCATTTGCCACAGAGAGAAAAACTACCATACTAAAAGAGCATATTGTTCATTTTTTTTCAAGCCATCTCGCAAACTTTTGGAGGACTATTTTTGCTTCTCATGCAATGCAAACTTTGCAAAATTATGAGACAAGATGTTATTCAAGTGTCTCATTGCCTTGTCCATGACATCCTCAACCTCATTTAGGTCTGAGCCAGATTGAAGTGACACAGTATGAATTAATTTGTTAAAGAATGGATCACAGTGAATTGCGTCAAGTACCCTGAAAAAATCGATCTTTTTCAGGGGTTTTGCCATTTCTTTATTGTGGATAACATAAAAGCGGAGAACCATGTCATGAAACTGTTCAGACGGGCTCTTCAATCCACCGACTTTCTTCTGCATCACTTTAATGAGGTTTCCCGATGGTGCTGCAGATGTTAGGCATGTGGCAATTGCTTCGTTAGCTTGCTTAGAAATGGCTCCAAAAAGCACTCCACCAATATATTCAAGTATGTCTAAAAATATGCCAAAGTTTTTCCATGGAAAGGCAAAATATCAAAGGCTATTTACTTACCAGATTCCTTGCTGTTGACTCCTCCAATCTCTGTGATTGGATCCTGTTCTATGACCGCACACGAGAGAATCAAACATCTTCAAAAATAATGCTGAAGCTGGCAATTGCGGCAAACCCAGCAACTTGTTAGCTTGGTAACAGATATTAGAATAATGTTGATAAAATCCGTCAACACCAAGTTTGCAATATTCAGAATGGAGTTGTTTCACCAATGGAACAGCTTTGGTCACGTCTAGTTCCTCGAATGATGGAGCGTATTCAAAGTATTTTTTGGTATTTACACAAGCTCTCTTCAAAACAGCAATTACAGCAGCCTCAGATATATCCCAAGTACTGGTGGGAACTTTATGATTTTTGTAATGTTTTTTCAGAGCTTTCATAGTCGGAAAGGATGCTTCGCATTCCTCACAAATCACACCTTTCCAGTTATCCAGTCCTTCGAAACATTCTTCAATTTCCATTTCAGTCAGTCCCTCCCAGTCATCCCAAAGTGATGCAGCTGAATCAGTCATGATACCGAATTCTATCCGTGACGAAATATGATCTAAATCTGGCGAAAAATATAACAGAGGCCACACGGTATTATTCACTAGTCATAACGACTCGCCACCGGTACCTAAATGTTGAACTGTCTAACTATTTCCGACGCAACTTGAAGAAATACACGACGAATCGCCTTGAACGCCATTGAAACAAGCACTGAGCTATCCTGTTTTGGGTGGATCCATCTGACCGTGACCATTCTGCCGGCTAACAATGGGAGAACAATCGAGTCGTCACTCCACTCCAGTCATACTCTATAATCCCACTTCAATACATACACCACAGCCGCAGCATCAGAAATCCTCATGGTAGTACGTCATCGACATGCTTCATTGATTTTACTACCGTTTTCGTCTGTGGTGGCATTTTGCGACTTTCGCTGCTCGATATCTCAGAAAATACGTAATTTTAGAAGGTATGGTGTATATTTTTGGAATCAGCATGTAAAACTCTACTGAATGAGCCAAAGTTGTTTCGGTGGATATAGTTGACCTTTAGGCCAAAAATAATAAAGACAAGAAATAGCGAACGAATGTATTGTGCAAGTAGAAAATCAATAGCCGCCTCAAAATAACTTAACTTTTCGGGCTTTCGCCGAAGGAAGAGCAGCGATAATATCCTCAACTTCAAGTCTTTGAACGTAGACAGAATGGATAGAGCTGATAGGAGATCAGCATTCATGGTATTATTATTATTACACACAGGTATTAGCAGTGATGCTGATACGCGCATTCACACATATTACTCTTTCACTTGCATGCGTCCGTCTTCGGGTCTCTGCCGCCGACTTTATGAGAGCGTGGCTTACTCTGTTTCTGGGCTTTTCAACACACTGTTAGTGCAGCGGGATTGGCGACGAGGAGCCCTACGACACATAGAAACATAGTGGAGCCGAGACTCGAACCAAGAATTATTGGTGTCGTGACGGTGTCGCTTAGCACACTGCTCCACTCGCTTCCCCAGCATTCATGGTAGAACGTAAATAAGACTTAATCAGTTTGAGCTTTAAGAAGCTCCTCTCACAGCTCGCAATTGAAACCCCAATGGTCAGATAAAGTTTCAGACACGAGCATAAATATGGTGTCGAATCAAGTAGCTTTGCGTTGCATATGTTTCTGCATGTTCTTGTCAATTGTTTGTTGCGATTGTAGTCTCATTGCAAGGTCTTTCCATTTCTCCATGCATTATTTGTGAATTCTCATGCTCAAATATGCGTGGATTTAAATGCCAAAAATGATCGAAACATTTTGTGCTAAATAAAGCAGAGCCAGTAAAATGGAACAACTTACAGCAATAACAATACAATCCAGATTGCTTTTTCGAATATAATGACCAACTTCTCAAAATTCTGTCACCGTTTTTGAGTATTTTATAGAACCATTCTTTGGAAACACTTCTTCGCTCAACCTTAGTGCTGTCGCCAGCTTTAATTATTCTGCTGCTGGAAGCAAATGGCCCATCCTTGTTTTGATACCTCTCTGGTCCTGCTTTGACTAGCTCTACCCTCAAATGGTGATCCATAACTTCAGGCCAAGAGGCCACATCATTGAGCAGATTATTGACTACTGCAACTGCTTCTTCGTTGTTTTCACCTTCGTCTACATGTGTAACAGGCAAAGCATAATTGATATCATTGGTAGGCCTATGCCTATTACTCTTGGTAAACCCTGCTCTTGCGTTTCTGCAGATAAGCTTATCTTTTCAGTATCTTTCTGGAGCTCAGTGTTATTGTCCTGATTTTGATTTGAATCGTTCTCTGTTAATGTTAAAGAATCATTTGAGCCAGAAGAGGTTACAAATTTTAGCATAGCTCCCTCGTGCTTTTTTATTTCTGCTTGTCTTGCTTTCCTCTTCTTTCAAAAACAAGCTGCACTCGCTTTGACACGTTTCATTTTCGAGTCTTAATTAACACTAGTATAAATCTAAGCACATTCCGTCAATTTGACAATTATTACCAACTTAAACAGCCTAGGAACTGTCCTAGGAAACTGGTTTACCTTCACAGCTATATCGGTCTGCTGTACCAAATCGTCACCCAGAGTATGGATCACTAACCTACGGATAGATGCGCAATTTAGTTGTTAACACTTGAATACCCAGACAAGCCTACTGCTGAGCCAGCTGAAAGCAGCATAATTGGTCATGGTCATTCTATAGTTGGCCAGGCCCTCCGAGCGCTCAAATTTAACAATACTGATCTTAATCGAAAGCTATTATAGCCCTGATTCAGGAAATACAATTTAAATGCTGGCATTGTTCCAAATAATAATCGCTCGATATCATTTCCATTATCATGGTCAATTGGTGATTGTGTTGCGGCGCTCCGATTGTTAGGAACAATCGGCCTTGACGGCTATTTCGGAGTGGTTCCATTGCCATGTTAACATATTAATTCGTGTTTCGGAATCAGCGCGACACTAGCTTTCGATTGAGACCAGTTTGATTAAATTTTAGCTCACGGGACGTCAGCTAAAGGACTACCAATTAGGCTGCTTTTAGCCGGCTGTGTACACTGAGCAGTAGGGCTGTTCAAAAATAAGCTTTTTTCCTGAATCTTTCGGGTTACTTGATTAAATCGTTAGGTTGCCTTAAAAAATGACGCACACCAAATTTGAATTCATTCCAACCCATATTCGCGGATTTCGTAGAGTTTGAAAATTTTTAATTTGCCTAAAAATGCAAATAAAATTTTTTTTCCAATTTTCCTTCCAACCTTATCAAATTGTTGCACTGTCTTCAAAAACGATGCTAAACAAATTTGACTCAATTCCAAGCTGCAGAAGCCGAGTTATTCAAGTTTTTTGATGATAATTCTGGGATGATCCACCAATCAAGGATAATCCCAGAATTATCAAAGAAATACTGAAATAACTCCACTTCTACGGCTTCGAATTGAGTCAAATTTGTTTTGCATCGTTTTTGAAGACAGCGCAACAATTTCATGGGGTTGGCAGAAAAATTTGAAAAATTTTTTTTTTGCATTTTTAGGCAAATTCAAAATTTTCAAACTCTACGAAATCGGCGAATATTGGTTGGAATGAATTCAAATTTGGTGTGCGTCAATTCTTAAGGCAACCTAACGATTTGATCAAGTAACAAGCAAGATTCAGGAAAAATGGTTATTTTTGAACAGCCCTACTGAGCAGTGTGCACTGTGCAGCCTCATTTTGCCGCCCCCTTGGAGCCTGTCGCCCCTGGCGAAGAGCCAGAACCGCCAAATGGCTGCTACGCCACTGGGAGGGGTCCGTGACAACCAAAGGGTGTCCGCGAAGACACAAAGATTGAGAAACACTTATCTATAGGCTTAATCTCATGTCCTGAGTCACTGTATCGGGATTATATCAATCGCTTTAGGCAAATTGAGACATATGTATTGTATATATAAATATATATATGAAGAATATCAGAAATTTTAAGTTCATACTGAGATATATGTATAGGCCTACTTCAAAAACCTTTACACAGTTGACATGGTCTTCATAACACTATTGAAGAGGTAATCGGAACCACAATAAAAGCTATATATGCGCATTGCTAATGATACAAAAGGCATCAAATTGCAGTATAAAACATGGGGAAATGATTTCAACGCGAACGCTGATGATGAAATATGTGCCTCAATATATCCAGTTCAGATGTCGGTTGATGCGCTACATGTTCTTTCTCTTTCACGGGCTTTTGCTTTTGTTCCATTTTTGTTATATTGTCTCGAAGTAGCTCGGTCGGGAAACGATCCCAGTCGTCAAGTTGATCGGGAACGCAGTAATAATAAGGCCAAACCTGAAAAATAATCAAAGCGTCACCTTATTTGTTATGAAGAATTCTCTTAGGCAGAGCTGGTCAAAGTTGCCAGTTTAGCAACAGTTCGGCATGTTACTAGTAGAAAAGAGAATAATATAATCAACATCTTCACAACAGGAAGTACGCAATGTTTACGATCCCATCAAGCCATATCATAGGATATATCATATAATATCACACCTTTAATTCTCGCAGCATGCTGATTGCTTCTTCGCCGCTTTTACCATTTAGTGAAACGCCCAGTAAATGTGCGACCCATTCAGGTTTTATTATATTCCCGATCTCCCGTGATCTCCTCTCGGAATAAATCATCCAATTCGTTGCATTGAATCGGTAGTCTTCCATTTTTGTTGTTCTTGGTGGTTCGTATAGTCGTGCGTGTGACTGTGGCAATTTCAACAGCGCGTCCACGTTTATATAATGCCGAGGCGAGTTGACCGAAACTGATGCACGATCATTAAGTTTTGACTGCGGAATGACGAGAAAGTGATTTCTATCACAATACCGCACAAAGGAAAGCTCACCACGAACGGGGATGTGAAAAGGTGATATACTGAGCACTCAACTTACAGAACCTCGGCACATCTGACTTAATCCGGGAAATTTCCGACGCGAGTAATCAAGAGTGTGACAATATCGTTCGCTATACACTTTCGTAATAATTTTGCGGTCATTATATTTAGAAACATAACAACGACTTTCCTTATCAGAAGCATTCATTATATATTTGCTGCGATGCTGATATGAATCAATCGTTAATTGTCTATATCTATTTTCATATGCCTGCTCTATTTGGCATTTTTGTCGACAGAAATCACAGCATACTTTACCATTGGGCCCTGGCAAGCCGCATTCACTATCCGAGCCTCGATAAAGATATATTTCGCAGTTATCTGATGTTACGTGCGACGCCACTATAGGTTGTACTGTTGTTGACGATTATAACGAAGTCCAAGTATGAGCTATGCACACATTTTAATGTAGATTCCATTCTGTCGTGCCATCGTATATAGCAGACCTATATCACACTTTACTCACCAGCGCATTATACGCTGCTATTAGTGATGAAGATTTCAAATCATTTTACAGCTTGTACTTTCATTCAATGGTTTTCAGCCACCGGACGCCTAATATAATTAGAATTTTATATCTCACTTCCAATATGCACGAAGTTGGACGCTTATCCAAGCAAAAACATAAAAATATGAAATTAATTTAGAAGTTTGAAACGTACTTTTAAAAGCAGCATGCAACTCGTTTCGGACAAGTTATACAATACATGGAAGCTACAGAGACACCTAACAGTATAATAGAGGTTTAGAGCCCGCAGCAAAGTCGCATTTCTTTCAAGAGATACCGAGCAATCACAATCAAGTTAGTATAATAAAGAACAGGACTTCGTTAGGTTCGTCCTGCAGAAACTTCAGTAGAACCACGCATACATATCGAACACAAAAATCCAGCGTTATATGAAGTTTCCAAAATTACATATGAGTTGCATCCATTTGCCGTAATTGAACGCATAGGGTTCGCAGATCACCATTCGATTTTTGAAGGTTCACCGGCCCGGAACATTTATTTTGAAGTTTTTCCGGTCCGAGATGTCACGAAGGTTGAGAACCACTGCTCCAATTTACAGAGCGAAACATTATTTCCGGAGATAGAATATCTCGTACTCGCCGTCATTGAATGAAAAATACACGAATATCTTTTTTTGCGTTCTGCATAGAATTTGTCACACTGAAGACAACTGTTTGTTCATTGGATTTTGAACATTTTGCACCGGGGCCTACGATACTTAAGTGTGTCTACGTGGCTACGTGCATACCTTCCTACGTTCGTACGTGCAATCGTGCATGCATAATTTCGATTAAAATGTTGTACTCTATTTATACTGCGGTATAAGCATGAGGTAAGTACTGGTGGTCTCGTGTGACATGGGTGTAAATTCACACCTGTATATCAGGGTGGTGCACGGGTGGAAATACAAAATCTTTTAACTAAGAGTATACGACTATACGGATTGATATTTGATATATCTGGTAGTCGCTATAATTGCAAGATAAATACACCAATATCAATTTTGCTTTGCAGCAGTAGGAGTTATTGTAGGAGGTATTCCTTTAACGGCACTGCACCTTGCACGACCACGGATTGATATTTGCATCACGATATCTGGCGTGACAAAAGACCGCTGCTTTCGAGTTACTTTTCCATGGAATTCAGATCGATACTTATTCCTGTTGCGTGACTTACGCAGTTTATTGAAATAATGAAGATACAATATATTGGCAATAACCAAAAGATTTCACCATGGATCAATCATTATGTCCGTCATAGTTTCCTTTTACTTCTTATCACATGAAGACTTAGCAGCCCTATCATATAGGTGCTATTGTATACATGAAGTCGATATATGCAGGATTGCATGGATTAGCAATTAGTACATTCGCCTATCACAGACCTGGGCAACGGGCGGCCCGCGACGCGATTTTGAGCGGAACGCAAACATAGAACATAAACACTTATTTGAATGTCAATCCGAGGACTAAAACATTATATGGTGTATAAACTGAACCGGACGTTCTTTCATTATGAAGCCTGTTTATTTATTTGCCGCGATTACATAATCCAGATTAAAAAGAATGTCAATGTAACAGAGTGTGCCATGACAGTTAAAGTTGCAAGAAGTCACTATTTCGATTTAGTTTATTTCCAAACTTTCTTTGTTGCCATTGCCACATTTACACGCTCTGCGCTTCAAATTGTTACGTGATACGTTTCCAAATCCCTTTTTCATAAAGCAAGTCAATCAGAGCTCGTGATTACAGTTCAAATTTTTGACCCGGCCCGTCAATGTATTTTCTGCTTTTCATTTGGCCCGCGTGGAAAAATAATTGCCCACCCTGCCTTATCAGTATATAGGCCAGTGGTTCCCAAACGGTGGGGAATTCCCCACTGGTGGGGAATTCAATAGTTTCTGGTGGGGAATGGACGTATTTGTTCAAAATTATATACAGGACAGTCTACAGATTCACGGAGACACATGCGCAATTACCGTTATCAGTTAACTGCTCTGGAATGTATGTATCGAAAATTATATTGCGTGTTGTTCACAAAACCTCATTTTCAACTATGGATGGCCATTGGCCAATCATGGCGTCGCAAGCGCATCCAGCACGACTAGTTTGACGTGAAATAACGCTTTCGCGAAAATTTGAGCATTACTGGTATCGGTTCACAATAGCCTACATGTTATGTGGCAGTTATAGGCGATTGTCTTGCGTACTATGGCGTGGTTGTGTGTCGTGTGTAGTCAAGCCAGCAAATAGCTTCTCTGTGATGACAAAAGCGCTGGGTACTGGGGAAGAGAACCGTAATGCCGCACCCCGAACCGCCCAATTGGGTGGGGGCAAGCTCGAAAGGGCCCAAATTAATTTTGTGAATTAATAAATTAAAGTATTTTTTAATAATTTATGCCACTTTTTCAAAAACTTTTCGCGCTGGGTGCCCGATTTGATATTGCCAAATATCCAAGTATTGGGTACCCTTCCCCTACGAAAATACGTAGAATTTATTGAAATGGAGACTTCGGCGTCGGGCACCTACTGCGCCACTACGCACCAAGGCATATCAAGTTATAGGCTATGTAACATGCAACTCCGAGAAGTGTGCCAAAACGATCCGCAGCGAGAAGACCTTGCCCGAGAAGGAATGCCCGTGACCCAAAACTTCGATATATATACAATACATGTGTTTAATTGGCTAAATGGCTATCGCCGAATGTTTCTGTCCTGGCAACCGGTGCCCCACAGGACAAATGCCATCCCGCAGGGAAAAATTATTTGCCAGGATAGCAATACCAATTTGAAATCGTGTGTGCCTTTTAGTTTTGGCGATTTCCATATCTTTTGAGATAGCAGATATGGCAGGTCACAAAATAGCATAATGTAACGAAGCCAATATGACAACCGGTCCACCCGAAGAAGTTCAATTCTTAGTTAGGGGTCCTACCTTTTCCAACACACCTCACTCAGCTCTACCGGTAAATCTGATTACGTGAGCAGAGAGGGGATAAAAATTGATAGCAAAATATATGCAATTCCCGATCATATTGGCTGATTCAAACACGAATTATATAAATTTTTCGCGCTTCGCGCGCTTAGTCGAAATAAGGCGACGCACTAAACAGTAGACCCAGTGTAGCTGGTAAGTTGCAGGGAAAAAGCGTACATGCAGGCTCAGCGGGGCTGAGGGGGTTCTGGGACCCAAGACCAACGTTTTTTTGGCGGGGCTAAAAAAGTGCTGTTACGGTCCTGGTGGGGAATGAAGGCTCGGAATAAATCTGAAGTGGGGAATGGAGACAAAAAGGTTGGGAACCACTGGATTAGACTCAGATGAGGCACAGACGGGCCAAGCCTCACCTGCGAAAGCGCAACCCATCGTAAATAGCTTGGAATTTTTAATTAATTAATCACTGATATTAATCGAATGTAATTGTCGCTCTGATTCCTAATATTTAAATATTGATCTACTTCTATAGCATTCGGCTAACAAAACGTTACATTTTAACGGCGGTATACTAGAAAACTACTTACCAATCAAGAACATGGATAGCTACGGCGCTGTTTTTTATTTGAATTTCTAATTTTGAATGTCACTTCCAAGGCAGTTCATTTCTCGGCGTAGCTCAAGAAAACAATGTGTATTTGAAAACTGCATTGTCATACACGCGTCGCCATGTCTGCTATTCTCTTTGACCAATCCAAAATTCCGAGGCGCGCGATGTCGGGTAGTTCAAATTCGCGAGTAATGTTAGTCACCGCCGCGACAGCAATTTAAAAATTTGAGGATTTTGAAAATGGGAAACGAGACGCTGGATACCTCACTGCCTTGACCTCTCAAAGATATGTTCAGGCTGCCACGAGAATAATTATTCTGGACGTAATGAAAAGTTACTAACAAGTTGCTGCAATATTGATAAATCTAACACAGAATTAAAAATTTGTTAAGGAGCCATATCTTATACCCAAAAGAGCCATATATGTCTCGCGAGCCATAGGTTCCCGACCACTGGTCTATACAGATAGTTAAATTTGCGTCTGTTAGAGGCCATCACCAAGCAAATTGAATTTACGAAATGGGTCCCAAATTTTTTATAGATTTTAATTCACCTTTATAATTTTCTTCCCGCGATTAAGGGGGACTTGATAATAGTAGTGTCCCTGCAATCTGAGCACCACCTTATGAATGCGAACCGCAGAGGAAAATGATGCGCCCGTGATGAAATACCAATTTGGAATCGTGTGCGTCTCACGGTCGAAGGTTTTTCTGGTACGTTTCGGTGATTCCAAATTTCAATATATATTCTGACTATATAGCAACCATCCTGATGGGAGGTCAAGAAATAACAACATGCAACAAAGTGATTTATAAAAACCCGAACATGCCTCATCATTAATTATGTGCATGAAATTTTCGAATACTTCCCTCTATCAGCTTTCTACCGATAAATCGGATAACGTGACCTGACAACGGATAAATATTTGATAGCAATATGCGCTACTACCATGATTATTGAAGAAATTCATTCATGCATTTGACAAAAATTCGCATCCTGTCCTACTAGACCGCTAATCCCAATCACTTTTTATCACGCGATATTTTAGTGCATTTTTAGTATACGAGGGCGTTCTACTGCTACAGTTTACAAAATTCATACGCAAGGTATTTCACTAAGAAACAGCGAATGCACATAACACCACAAGGACTGTCTTCGATGTGAAGTCCTCAGTAGCTAATTTAGCATGGATATTCGGCGTCCAGCTGGTCCATTACGGCTGTTGGCTGGAATGCGACCGTACGCTATATATGTGTAATCGAAGTGCGGCCGTGAATAGCAAAAAGGTTGACCACCCCTGCTTTAGTGGCTGTCGAGTGTTGTCAGGTATCATGCGCAGCTCATAGTTCAAAATAGAATGAAAGTGATGATCATGATATTTTTTGCTGCATTTGTATTTCTTCAATAAAATGTTATTTCTTTTGTGGTAACTAAAAACTATGCCCGTCGCTCATGTTAGAGAGCACATCGATAAAACGTGGTTGTTAAACTGCGTTGCCTATTTTTGTCTCGATATTGAAGTCATGCGGCTCGCGGCCCATACGAATTGTGAAAAGTGGCCCGCGACCCGTTTTGAGTTGGCGACCGCTATTGTAGAGGCTGCTACAATTCTGATTGTATCAGCGCATCGATTTGGGACAATGCACGTTGTATATGTACATTGTACAGTAAACGTGCACAGTTTACACCGTTGTATGTATAGTCGAATAGTTTCATCGCGGAACTGCGTCGATGACAATGAAATTGATGCCTATATGATTAGAAAACAAGGACGATACGAGAGAACAGATTATCAACAGTTTGGTAAAACTTGCCTCAATATTGTTTATTGCAGCAGATAAATATAGTTATTTACGCAACGCATTCATACTTATGAAATTAATTCTCACGAATTCAATAATTATCATACCTCCGGCAACAACATCGCTATCTCCAACGTACATAGTTACTGAAAATGGATATTACACAGCAGCCTCCATCGTGAACGACTGGAATGCTGTTAGTAATAGATCGTAAATAATGAACTTGCCGCCATCATGAGTGCAGGTTTCAATCGTAACTTGCAAATGTAATAGTTCGCCGTTGATCTGAAATTGGAAATTGTACGATGATTTCGGTGCTTCGCTAATGTTATATTTCTTCCGTAATACAACTTTCGTCGTTAAACTGTTATATTTTTGTTTCGGAGATTCTATATACAGCCCACGATGCTATTTCGACCTATATGAGGAATTCTTGCTATCCATTAAATTTCCAAAATTCCAACCGCCCATCAACAATGATACTCTAATGAGGCTATGTCGTCAGGGCGTTAGGAATAGATTTTGTGAAGTTTCGTGACTCATGTTGTCCCGAGAACATGTATAGGCCTATATGGACGATGGGAAATACACCCTTTGTTGTATAACTGTTATATCGTCGTTTCGGAAATTCTGTAGGTCTACATCCCGCGATGTTATTTAGACCTTTATGAGGAATACGTGCCTTCGATTAAATTTCCAATTCCAACCGGCCATCATTATGCATTAATGAGGCTATGTCGTCAGGATGTTAGGAATAGATTGGGTGGAGTTTCGTGACTCGTGTTGTCCCGAGAACAATTGGGAACGATGGGGAATTGTCGGCTCTAAAATTCCAAAAGCGCTTCCTCAGCTCTTTCCGAGTTTCAGCAGTTTGGGAAGTGACGAAGGAGACGTTTTGTCTTTGACGGAACATTGCCACGTTGTTACATGCGCACACAACGGCGCTGGTAACGCGTAATAGCAAACGGGAGAATATATACCAGGTGCCGTAAAGCAGTGGTTCTCAACCTTTATGACATCGCGGACCGGTGAAACTTCCAAACAAATGTCCCGAACCTTAAATTTAATTGCGTCAAATATATGTAACTCAAATGTAATATTGTAAATTTCATTCAATCCTTCCTTATTTACATTATATATTTCTAAGAAGTTCTATTGAAGTTTCTGCATGGCGAAGGTCGCGTAGTCTTGAAAACCATTAACTTGATTGTGATTGTTCGGTATACCCTTTGAAAGAAATACGAGTTTACCGTTTGGTATATCGTCTGTTATACTGAAAAGTGTCGTTTAATTGCAATTTAACGAAGTTTGTGTAAAAGTTTCCATAATTTTTATATAAAACTTGACCGAAATGAGTTGTAAGATACTGGAGTTTCATACAACACTGTCACCATTGTGACGTACACCCAAAGTAGACCATGAACTCTCAATTTCACAAACAACCAAACAAGATTCAAAGCTTTCAAGTTCCACACTTCGAATTTAACCCTCAATTAAAGCAGGATTCCTAATTATGAAAATAAGAACCGACATGACCTATAGGGTAATGGGATTGAGATCCATATAACCTACATCTGAATTCGAGCTTCCGTGTACAGAGATAATTGAGCTACTTCAAAATGACCACGCATATGCACGCACTGTGGGAACGGGAGCCGGCTTAGCTATCATTGGTGACAGGCCCGATCAAAAGTCACTTTGTGACTGAACTTGTATCTGAAAGGGAACAGCAGAACTCACACCTAGTTGCCATAAATACTTATTATATTGTTTTCGTTTTGCGCGAAAATCATGTATTAATGGATTTTTTTCTTTAACACTCTCATGATGCACAGTTTATTCTGTACACCAGTAATCTATAGGAATATATTAGATGTGTATTGCATTATATTTTTGTTTTAATGAATCAGCGAAAATTTAGGATTCCTGAAGGCTTGCAGATGACCGTAAGTCAGGGGTGTCATACCCGGGGCCTGCGGACCAAATGTGGCCCGCAAGAAGATTTTAATTGGTCCCATACGAGGTAATTTTCGAAATTAGATATATCATCAAAAAATATATTGCCATGTAGTGTATTCTGAACATGCAAGTCCAACCAAAAGTTTGATTAGTCTGACCGCGAAATTTGGGATGTTGATGACTAAAATATCAGTTCTGACGTATTGGCGTAGCCAGAGTCAACCATATTTTTGCAGACCTTCGTATGATACAATGAAGTATAATTCTTCGCAACATATTTATTTAGCATGAAAGTTTTTGCGTGATGTAATGACACTCGATTTCTTGATTTCAACATCGGTACCATATCCTGAAAATTAAAAATTAAAACTGCGCCTAATTTACAAAATTAAGTCTAACTGCATTTGTAATTATGAGAGAACGTGTCGTCTGCCATGCGATTTCTCTGGTGTGTTCGCAGAAATATAGTCGGAGATGAAATCTTGGCACAAAATTGGCCGAAATCTTCTATATTGATATGCCCAGGCGCCTAATAGTTCTGCCGTTGCAAACTGATCCCAACGATTGACAGAGGCGACCCGAATTATATGCAAGCAACAATATTAGCCGCTTCGTCCGGCTAGGGCATAAATGCACACGGAGTTTTCATGACATAAATGTTATCGACTTTGATGCGTAGGAAGTAAAGTCTTGTCCACACTGTCACCTTATCCGGCTTGCTCTTATCGGACATCAACAATCAACATTCAAGTGGCCCTCGCAATGGTGAGTATATTTACGTGGCCATTTGTCCAAAAAGGTTGACCACCCCTGCCGTAAGTATTCCCCAGCTTGGTAAAGTTAAGAACCATGGGTGTTTGTATTTGTCATGATTACGTCACGCGAACTAAATATTTCCTAAATTTCTTATTTGATTCACATTATACTGAACATATTATTTCGTGTAATTCTGAATTTTTGCACGCCAAATGGCTTATTTCTTATATTGTATCTATATATTTCAACTATTCCTACTAAATCAACGCACTCAGATTTTTGTTAGGCGACGTTCACCTGTCTATTTCTATGTTTTTGTAGTGTCACACCATAACAGTTAATAGTGACGCACGGTGCGAGGATCACGGTTGGGGAGGCACTCACCCTACAGTCAGATTTTCAATTATATAACCACAAAACGGTGGCTTATTCAGTTAGTGACTTGTTTCTTAACACATTAGCACTTTTCATACGCAGGCTACGCAAGAAGGTACTATACTAGTGGTCGGGAACCTTTTTCGTCTGAAGAGCCATGTTAGCCCTATATTTTCCATTTTAACTCCCAAAGAGCCATA
Organism: Botryllus schlosseri; assembly: GCF_051294905.1. Classification (NCBI taxonomy): domain Eukaryota; kingdom Metazoa; phylum Chordata; class Ascidiacea; order Stolidobranchia; family Styelidae; genus Botryllus; species Botryllus schlosseri. Next base: position 7,070,330 of record NC_137246.1, read on the forward strand.
CATGTCAATCAATTGTTACGACACAATTGAAAATTAGTGACGTCATGGTAGTACAAATTCGAACTCACTACGCATGGGATTAGTCGTGGGTGCCGTATTTTCCATGTAAAAACTGGTAGGCTACTAATCATCCTGTGATAGCGCAATTAATCGTAAATAGCTCAGAATTTATAATAATTGATATTAATCTAATGTAATTATAGCATTGATCGACTTCTAATTCGGCGGTAACATAAACGTTGCAGTACTAGAACGCTACTTATCAATAACGAACGTGGATAGCGAAGCGTTGTTGCTAATTTGGATTTGCAATTGAAATGTCACTTCCAAGGCAGTTCATTTCTCGGCGTAGATCAGGAAGACAATTTGTAATTGTAAACTATATTGTCGTATAGGCGTCACGCGTCACCATGTCTTCTATTCTCTTTGATCAACCAACGTATGGTGCAATCCAAGATTACAGAGCCCGATGCCGGGCACATCGAATTCGCGATGGATATTGGTCGCTGGCGTTACCGCAACTTAAATTTAAGGATTTAGTGAAGGGGTCCGAGCCTTTAACCCTGGATACGCCACTGTCTTGACCTATCAAATACATGCTCATGCTGCCACGAGAATTGTTATTGTGGCCGTTAAGCAAATTTACTAACAAGTTGCTGCAATAGCGATAAAATCGAGTACAAAATTAAAAATCTGTCGAAGAGCCATATCTTCTACCCAAAAGAGCCATATATGGCTGGCGAGTCATAGGTTCCCGACCACTGTAGGCTACTATACGTATTCACAATTGACGGTTTGGATGGAAAATACATAACAGATATATCAGTAAGGGAATGTGTTTGCCCTGCACTACATGCTGGCCGTCAGAACTGTTCACGATTCATACTATACCGTCGGTTTGCGAAGTCGAAAACGCATTGTATGACTTCGATGGCATTGTCGGATTATTAGCTAACAGTAGGTGAGGCAAATCCATCTGTGCCTCACCTGGTCATTGTTTCTCTTCGCTGTCAGTTTACGTAACAATGCTGAATTTCACATTCCTTGGCGATTTTGAGGGGGTTCTGGTGTTCTGACATTAGTAATACTTAGATTTTCGGAATTAGTGCGACAATAGCATTCGCTGATACCAGTTATTATAAATTCTGAACTGTTTATAATGAATTGCGCTTGCAGGTGAGGCTTGGGCAGTCTGAGCCTCACCTCTCCTTTCCCGCTCAGCACCTCAAGGCTACCGCCCGATGGTTGTAATACGACCTACGAACATTTCAACATGGTCGAAATTTGCTGTCTTGCTGGATTTATCTACGGCAATGTATTTCTTATTAGAAATCTCAACTCTTATCAGAAATATGCTTGATATAGAAACAATTTTTCAGTTACTCAGGATTGCTTCGCGGACCGGATGAAATCGTCTAGTGAACCGGATGCGGCTCGCGGGCTGTACGTTTGACACCTCTACTATACAAAAGAAGTTATCGAATATGTATTATATGAAAAGAATCAGAATATGAAGGAGAAAACAGTGAAATAATATGTAGCTATCAACCGTCTTATCAAGTTCACATGGATTTTGAAACAGTGGCATTATAAGTCAAATGATATCGGAAGAAAGGCTGCATTGCTAACTATAGATTGACATGTAAAACAGGAAACAAGATTTTCAAGGCGATCGCCGATGATGAAAGATGTGCCTTATGATATCAAGCTCAGATCTCGGCTGAGATGGCACACGTTCCTTCTCTTTGGCAAGTTTCTGTTTTTCTTCTGATATCGCTAGATTTTCAGGAAGTAGCTCTGTCGGAAAGCGATCCCAGTCGTCGAGTTGATCAGGAGCACAGTAGTAATAAGGCCAGACCTAAAATTGTCAAAACATTACGTTATTAGATGAGACCGATGGTCAACTGATCGTGCATCAGACTGTTTTCAGTCTAATACAGTGCTTTTCAACCTTTTTGAGCTTCATTCGCACTTTTTTTGTAAAATAAATTTCATTCGCACAAACTAACCGAAAATTGTTATAGAAAAAGAAGATGAAAATACAACATTTATTTGCTCAGATGTGCAGCAAATTGGCTACTATGTATCTTAAGATATTTAGTGTCTCATTAAAAAGGTTACTAATTTCGCTCGTTTTGATTTCAACTATTTCACGAAAACCCGTCTACCAGTGCTTGGATGGCCAGGTCTTGATGCCTGTTCTGATATATATTACATGGAAAATATATTAGAGGTCTCCAGCCTCTAGAGCAGTGGTTCTCAACCTGGGGGGTCTCTACCCGATTTACCTCCAATTCAAGCGTGTTTCTCTATATATAGATCGAATTTAATATTTTTAAATTCTCTTACCAACAGTCATAACCTTGCATGCCATCAAACAATCTGTTGGGGTTGCTGGCATCCCGGTTGGATTTTGTGATGTCACGATAAGGGGGCGCGAAAATTTTCACTATCATAAAGGGGCGTGTCTAAAGAAAGGTTGATAACCACTACTCTTGAGAAACTCGATTCGCGATATAATACAATGATGCAAATTCCAACGTCCGCGTTTCCATTCCTTACAACGCATTCACAGGGTTGATGCCAATACATCACTAAAACGAAGGGAGCATAGAAATATGCCAACTTGAACCATCGTTAGAGCCACTGCCTTATAGGCTTATAACCTTATTAATCCGCCCAATCATGGTATCATTGCCAATTCCGCCGTTTGCGAATAAAAGGTGCAGCTAGAATAGAATCCCTATGATCCGTAATGTAATGTAACACACTACTGTGTATATACGCTGGTTAATGGAGTAAGCAAATGAAAAATAAGGCATAGATTTTGAGGTAGTTTGGGAATGGGGAATTTGGGTGCGGCCCGCGAGCGATCTGAAGTGTTGAATCCGGACCGCGACGTCAGTTGAGTTTGACACCCCTGGTCTAATTAGATTGCAAGAACGGGACGATTTCGTGCCGTCAATGGAGCCTGTCCATGTCGAATGGTTTGGCCATCCAGTATCGGTCATTTTGTGGCCAAGGGTTTGTCGACGCTTATGTTTTGGCATTGCATCTTATCAGCGGTTTGTTGATCTAAACTTTCCGTCTTCCTGTGACCCGACGCAGAAGGGGTTGGCCTCGAAATGAAAAAGTCTCATAGACCCGAACTCGCTCGTTGCACATCCCTAGTCCCTACAGTAATTCATCCCAACTGTCTTAGACCATGTTTTCCAGAAAAACCAGTCGGGCAAATCTTATCCTGAATTATCATGATAAAGCCATATTTTCTGCGTGTCTCGCTTATTCGCTCCAGTACCCAACACCGTGACCTTAGATTTGTAAAAACGATCGCAGAATTTTTGCAATAAATTCAACAAATATTACATACATATTAACAAATAGTTCTGGCACCGTGTCGACCCAAAATTATACCTTTCGCAGTCCATAATTCAATAACCCTTGAAGGGGTAAAATTTGCGTTACAGTAACCTGCAAATGGGAGTCTGTGATGACGGTATTTACTATTATCCTCGTGCCTCCCACTAATCGAACAGGTATTACGAAAGTATGATGATTGTTTAGCGTAAGTAAGCAGAAAGTCAATTTAACGTCATTTTCCCAGCCTGCCGCAGGCTCAGACGGGCTGTACGTGTACGTCTGCCACTACACCAGCTTCCAAACCAGGCCTTTCGTTACGTAATAATTAGAGTGCGAAAATATAAATTAACTACGGCTTGTGAGAGCTAGGTGCGTCGTAAGTTAAACAAATTTTTACAATTGTGTCGCAACAACAAAACTTACACTGCTCTTCCTGTAAGGTTTATTTGAATTATTCCAGGCTAGAAAAATTAACAATTATTATTCACGATTTCCGTTCGCACTCATCCGGGATTTTCATTCGCACCGTTCGCACCATGCTCGTCATTCGCACTGCAATTTTTTTCATTCGCACAAGTGCGAACCGTCACACAGGTTGAAAAGCACTGGTCTAATATATCAAAGCAAGCTTAGATGATTAGTTAATTGCATGAAAGTAGGTAAATCTGGAGTGTTCAATTTCACCTTCAATTCCCGTAGCATGTGGATTGCTTCTTCGCCTGTTTTCCCGTTCAGCGAAACCCCAAGAAAACGCGCAACCCATTCGGGTTTTATAACATTCCCAAGTTCGTATGATCTTCTCTCGGAATAAACCATCCAATTCGTTACACTGAAAGCGTGGACTTCCATTTTCTTGTTCGTGGTCGCTTGTATAGTCGCAGATAAAACTGTAGAATTAACAACCCTATGAGTGGCTTATATACCGCTGAGGCATACGCAGACCGAAAATGATGTACGGTCGGTCATTAAGGTTATAATATGAAGTAATGAGAAAGTCGTTTCTACACAATACTGCACGAGTGTTAATAATAGCAGACCACCGTCGCGGAAGTGTAAAGGCGGAAGGCCTACTGAGCCTGCTGATCGTGGTGTCATCAATCAGTAAATCGATAGGGTTTAATTCGTCCTCTAAAAAGAAACAAAAACTCAACTTGGTTATCGCAAAGTGATCTGCAAAACCACCGAGTCAGAGGATATACGGCAGTTGTTCTTAACCTTTTCAGACCGCGACGCAAATCTGAGTTTTAGTGGCATTTCGCGACCACCCAAGCCTCGCACATAAAAATGCAGTAGTGCAGCCTACTACGATTTGACGGGCATGTATGACAAGATTGACACGCGAACTCGCATCCAACTCTGTTTAGTGGCTGCACATTATATAAATAACTACAAAAACCGAGGCATGGTATATTTTGCAATTGCTCTCCTCATCAATAGAACGATGTACGTGATTGAGGTTCTCTTTCGTGATTTCACACTAACAAGAGCAACGACTGTCGCATAAATAGCTTGTTGACATCTGAATGGGAACGGAAATAGCGCTTTCTGCCACGCTTCTGTATTCTGACACGTTTAACAGTTGCACCGAAAAGTCAATGTGTGGTGTCCTATAATACTTTCACGCCAAAATCCGATTGGAGATCAATTACTTCTTCTATTTCTGTAGCAGGCCCATCATAACTGAAAGGTTGTAACTTCGTAGAACTGGCATTCTGCCCAGCATTGAAATACTACGTCAAGTTTTTGTTGTTGTTAGTATGGAATTTTTGGTGCTCGGCAGCAATGGCCTTGTACACCAGGTCAATTAGTTATTTATGCATTATTCCATTAAATCTCTCTTCCGGACAACAAATCAAATTTTATTGCCGCCCAATACAAATGAAGATGGATATGGAGAAAATTGGTCACAATTGTTATTGAAAATTACTTCCATGGTATTATTGGTTAATTTATTGCTCACAGTGTGACCAATTGTGATGCTCGATATATTTTGGTACTGGTTCACCTCATGTATATTTTAGTCCATTCTGGGGTGCAACGTGTACATCAGAGGTGGTCAAAGTAGTCGAGAAAGCTACTCAAGTAGAAGTAGAAGTGAAGACGAAAAAATCTACTCAAGTACGAGTAGAAGTACTTCTTCCATAAGCCACCTAAAACTACTTGAAGTAGAAGTAGAATTGACTGACTTTAAATCTATTCAAGTAAGTAAGTAGTTTTGAAAACACTCTTAATTCGTTCGCATGGACTGTCAAAAGCTGCAAATTGAGCTATGCTGAAGGTGCAGAGAGTTTGATTCGTATCGATGCATCTCAGGAGCCGCAGGAGGTATCAATTTTCAACAGAATAAGCATTCTTTCGCATCATGGGATGCAAATTATAATATTGATATGAAAATGCGATATTAACCCTTTGTTTACTACAATATCCCGTTTTAGAGAATACCATGGCATGGCGCTCTAATCCTCTACCCCATATTATAAAGCCCCAAGTTTAGGCGAAGAGCAATACAGAAAAGTTGTATCGTATACGGTTTCAACACTCTGTGCGATTAGTATACGATAATAACAAATATTGTGGATCGTAAAATTTATATTTAGTGTAGCTTTATTTTCGGAAAATAGAGGCATTACTAAACTTGCTTTTATGCTTCAACATGGATGTTCTGCAAACAAAAGAACTCAAAGTATGATACTTGAGTATCGTACTCGGAATTGAAAGTAAAATAGAAATACCACTTCTAAAAAGCGGAAGATATATTTCATATCTTTTGTTTATAAAGCTTTAAGGGTGATCTGCTAAATCAGGTGTAACGTTCCAAATAGCTGGATTTTCCAGATTAGCAGGACACGTCATGGGCAGCTAGATAACGATAGGATAGGTAATTGCTAGATTGCGAAACGGTAGTTTCAAACGTTATGGTGAGCCATACTTACAGTGATGAAATATTTGATATGGGCGATAATGCGGTGTGAACGAAACCATAAGCAATCCGGTACCTAAATTAATAACGCTTAATACGATCCTAAAACTGATTATCTCGATGTTTTTTTGTTTCCTGTTTTCTTTTGCCCTTTTCATTTTATTTTATCTAATTGAAAAGTCGATTCACTGATACTTTCTTGAAAACATATTTGTCACTCCATAACTACTGTGCGCGAAGCGCAACAAAATTTCTGGGCTTTAATACTTGACTTTTATGAATATTAAATGTTGGTACTCCGTGAAAATAGCCCCGAAATTCCTCAGGCTATCTTTCGTATTGGGGGATTAAACTACTTCTACTTGACAAAATGAAAATAGCGAAATATAAGTAAGTAGATCACAATATATTCCGAAGTCGAAGTAGAAGTAGGGAAAATCAGATCTACTTGAGTGAGTATCAGAAGTAGAGGAAAACTACTTGAGTACTCCAAAAAGAAGAAATACTTCGTTACTGACCACCTCTGCGTGTACAACACTGGTTGAATATAGTTCTGCTCTGCTCTTCTGTTCCACATACAGCGGCAACAGAGCAAATGAACAGGAATTCCATCTGCAATGTTGATTGCACATTGTATAACTGTTCATCGCTAATTCGCAGAACAAACCCATGCGACAAAGTTCATTCCCGTTGTGCTGTGCTTTCACTGAAATTCAGATCAATAAGCTATACGTGATGCCTATTGCCTATATGAAACTACTATATCGCGTATAGTTTCTTCTAATACTACATCGAAACAACAGAAAAGCAAAGCATTCCGACAGGAAACTATAGATCCTTATGTTCAGTTCAATATGCTACAATAATATTACATATAACAATTGTTTCTTCATTAAGTATACCTTGTGGACTGTTTTCATTATCTTAAACTATACCTAGGGTTGCAAGTAAAACAAAAATCAATTTGAAACAAACATGCTCAAAGCGTGGCCTTTGTTTAAAACAATGCTTCCCAACCTTTTTCAGTTCGCGACCCACTTTTTATCCAAATCTCGTGGCGCGACCCACCAGACCCCTCTTTCGTGAGTCACATTTCAACCACTGCTCGTGGGGGACCAGTTTTTATGTTGTTAGTGTGTTTAATTTATCTGGTCGCGGCTAGCGTGAACATTTTCCGGAATTCATGATTGAATTCGGTCGGTGATATTGGCAATTGCATATATTACTATAATTTTTGTCCACTCTCAGCCCATGGGATCAGATTCACCGATAGTGTTGAGGGAGGAGGTAGTGTCTCTGAAAATTTCGGACATATAATTAATTATTTATAATTCCATCTTCGGGCGGGCACGTTATTAGTAATTACTTGTCGCAAATTTCATATGTCTTGGTGTGTTCTGGCGTGGAAACGGCTGACACCGTAATGCCTATTTCTCTAAATTATGCGTATATTTCATTAGGGGAGGTGTACCCATATTAAAATCGAAACACCTAATGACATTAAATCGCGCCGGCCGTGAAGAAAATTTTATAAAAAGTTGAATAACTCTCCACTTATGTTGATTCATGAGATTATTTAGACCAGTGGTTCTTAACCTTGTTTCCAGCACCCCCAGGGGCGATTTGGATTTTGAAGGGGGCGGAAACGCTCAGGGGGCGATATGGGGGGCTGGGTTCAAGGGGGCTGTATGGCTGGCGCTGAAGAAAAATGGCCTCGCAGTAGATGGCATGATTATACAGTAGAACAATTGTTCTATATCTCCCTATGTTCTCATTGTAAACTAACATTCGAAAATATCTGTCAAATCACAACGTTTTTCGTCGTGCACCGCGCGAAATATACACCAACGATGTTTCTATGAATGCAGTGGTTTATTTTAATTCGCGTAAAATGAACTGGGCGTACTTTCGTATTGCCAATTCCCCGTTAAAACACTCCCGTAACGCTAGCTCCGGCTGTTTTCCACAAAATGTTTCGAACTATCGGTATTGTATCCAGCAGCACACAACCATGTCGAAATCGAAATCGAAAAGGAACTGTACCACTTTTGAGAGTGATGTCATTTGTGCATTAAAGATGCTTTGAATCTTTTTGGCCAAAATCATCAACTACATATACTTGTATTTGAGAGCTACAAAATCAAATCATCATAATATTTCTTCATCGTATCATAAAGGGTGATACTGCTTAGAGTTGTGACGCACATTCATGTTAAAGTTAAGAGCTTGGTGCAGTTCTAAATTTAATGTGAGTAAAGATCTCTGCCACATTCTCAGTGGATTTGGTAGTCACACGAAGCAATGAAACAAAACCCCATACAATCAACTTCTCCGCATTGCCAACCACAGAGGTGAATTCGGGATATGTACATTGTACAATTGTACATCGAGCTCGAACCAAATGGCATGGGCCAGTAAGCCCCACCCGATGGTTGTTATAACAACCATGATTTGATTCCGAAAATAGCACATACAATTATTATATCGTTAATTAGTTGAGTGGTCCTCGGGCGCAATTAAAGCGTGAAATATTTCTATTAGTGAAATCCCAACACGAAACCATACTTCGACCACCTACCCATGTTTTTTACTGCAGTCCTTAAAATAGGGGGGCGCCAGACCAAGGCAATTTTTGAAAGGGGCGCTGGAGAAAAAAAGGTTAAGAACCGACTGATTTAGACACATCCCTTCAGTTTGGGGTGCGGCATGTAACGTATGATTGCAAGCGAGGAGGGTTTATCTAGGCTCCTCCTCGCCACCCGATATGCGTAAGCGGTGTCTGAAAGAAGCCGGGAAGTGGGCTGTGCTCCACGTCGGCAGATGCGGAACAGACATGGGGTAATCGCGATTAGTAATCGTAATCGATTACGACGATTACAGCATTTTCAAGTAATCGTAATCGCAATCGATTATATTCGAAAAAAATCCGAAGTAATCGTAATCGTAATCGACTACTTCACATATCTAATCGATTTGTTTGTGAAAGAACGATGACTTTTTATTTGTATACAAGGACTATGATATAAACTGGACATTAGTTAGCAAGGAAGAGATGTTATCCCTGGTTTATTGATTTGATTTTCAAACGCCACTGCTCATTATTACGTCAGAAGTACTAGCGCTGCTCGTCATTGCGTAACAAGCATCCACACATAGATATTCGATGTACAATTGTATTGTACACGTACGTAGTAGTGTGATTGTAAGAAAACCCGCCATGCAGACGCCACTCCTCGTAGCAGGAAAATCATCACCACTCAGTCTCATTTCCAATAGTTAACTTATATGTTTGGTTATGCTTATAGTTAACCGTAGTTTGACCGTTGTTGCTTGGCGAGCAGCAGTAGGCCTGTACGTACGTACACCGGACAAAGATGAAAATTTTTGTATTCGTCAAATGAAACATTACGATTTTCACAATGAAGCGTTAGAAAAACTAACAGCTGCTATATCATAACCGAGCCGTTCATTGCCTTTTCTCGTAATGGCAGCATCTGTGTTAAGTGGAAGGCAGAATTTTATGTTTACTTTATCTTTTTCTCATATGACTCTACGGGCCCCAATCGTTTTATCGCGATCCCTTACTTGACATTTGGACCTACCACCATAGCCATCCACTTATACATCACGTTAGCGTGGATTGTAGCTAGATTCAGGACCAAAACCTCAGCTATTTATCTCACACTTCAAACGTTGGTGGTCAATTTTCAGGTTGATGACTGAATTCCGTCACTAATATTGGTGATTGCAATATATTACTATCGGGGCCTACGATACGTATCGTAGGCCCCGTTACTTTTCATTTTTAATCCTCTACCAGCCCCCGATATTCAGGTTTACCGGTACAGCTGGGAGCTCGTAATTCTCAATTATTTATGACATCTGATATGTTGCTATAATTACTTTTTTATGGTATGTTAATTCGTGACCTCCGTCTGTTATATAATATCAAAAAATGTAGTCGCCAAAATGTAGCATACTAAAACTTTCGTGAAACTCACACACAAATCATCATGTCTTCATTCCTCGGTGGGTGCCCCCGCTGGCATTTGTAATGTGGGGCTCAGATTGGTCTGACAGGACTATTCGTCACGCCCGTCCATCGCGGCTATTTACAATGAACACTTACTCGAAGTTTCGGCCTAGGTCTTTTTATGGTTGCACACTTCGTGGAGTCGCATGTTGACTGAGCCTGCTTCTGTATTTTAATGTGTCGTGGCGCGGCAATGACCGGCACCGAAATGCGAAATGTCTATGGATATGTATTAGGCCTGTCTTTTTTATGGGAACACGTAGGCCCTTATGCATTTGAAAATCAAGTTATATAGATACCTTAAATCACGAAGCTCGAAGAAAATTTTCAAGTTGATTAAATCTCTCGAAAATAGTAATTTATGTTGATTTACGAAATACTTTTGAGTCCCCTACGAGATAGCCCCACAACCTATTGGGGAGTTTGGGGTGCGGCAGTTACGGACATGGCAAGAATGCAAATCGGTGGGTGCGATAAATCGTCCTCTATAAAGTTGGGCAATCGGTACATTATGACGCAACAAGCAAATGACGCATCATTTATAAAGAAAGTTGCTATCTCATTAGGCCTTTTCATCACAATCCTTATATTGACTTTCAATATAGCTTCTAAGAGTAGTTTCAAGAAGCAAACTAAATGTAATCGTGAGTAATCGTGATTACTTTGCAAATGTAATCGTAATCGTAATCGACTACTCGCTGATTTTGCTGTAATCGTAATCGTAATCGTAATCGCGTGATTGAGAAGTAATCGTAATCGCAATCGATTACATTCATGAAGTAATCACCCCATGTCTGATGCGGAATCATAAAAAAGAATATCGGCCTGGTGTAAATGACCATTGTAGTCGAAGAACACCATGAATACCACAAACAACAACAAACGAGAAAGCGGTATCCAATCAGCCATTGTCTTTTACATTGAACACAAATTGGTTGTGGGTAGCTTGCATCGCGGCAATTGTTTGCTGATTATAACGACAAATCAGTGTGGAGTACTGCATTTCCCTTGTTCCCAAAGCGTTTGGAGGAAAAAATAAATTCGAAGTCTCAGGCATACACAATAACGCACTGTCCGATTTCACTCTCCAATCAAAATGACTGTCACGAAAACCTGGACCACGAATTATTGTGAGCACAGGGACGTGGCCTGAGGCCCTTATGGCGCAATATAATTTAGAGGCGAACGTGTATTTGCTCGTCTAATCTTGAGAAGATTGGAAGTTTGGAACATTTGGCAAATGTAATAAGAAACTCTAACATTTAGAAATTCTTCGCGACCCAGCCGAAATGGCTTCGCGACCGACGGTTGAGAAGCACTGGTTTAAAACGTGGTTTTCATTGTTTTTATGTATTTTTAACCATGACGTCACAAACATTTGATTGTGACGTAACGGTGAATTGACATTGACAATGGAAAATATGGGGTAAAATTGACTCCCTGACGACAAAGGCTTCCGACCCCTGTCTGGACCAGAAAATATCTTTGACCAGGACTATATACATCGTTATGCACCATTATTACAGTCGGCGTTCATTATCGTCAGAACATCAATTCCGTACCAATGATCTCTATCTAAGTGCTATAAATTGTTGAATCGACGACGATTTCGAGGTGTAAATCGTCCGTAGGCTCATGCTACACCTTTTCTCGAAATTATTTACACAACTATGGCATAGAGCCATAGGCTGATCATACAAGTTAAAACATTCGTTTTAAGTGCAGCCCTATAGCCACGCTCAAACGTATGGGCATCATGCTTAAGTGATTTTCTGCGCTCAATACTAAGATGTTTATTTCCGTCGGCCTCATGATCTTAACAAGATGTGTGTAGTGTAGTAATTTGCAGACGTTGTCAGTAACGGAGTACTTCTACTTTTTTGAAGTACTCAAGTAGTTTTCCGCTACTTGGGTACTTACTCAAGCAGATCTCATTTCCGCTACTTCTACAGTTCTACTTCTACTTCGTAATATTTTGTGATCTACTTACTTACTTACTTTCGCTATTTTCAGTTTGTCAAGTAGAAGTAGTTTAATCCTATAACTATCAAGATAGCCTGAGGAATTTCGGGGCTGTTTTCAGGGATTATCAACATTTAATTTTCATTAGAGTCGAGCAAAGCCCATAATTTTCGTCGCGCTTTGCGCACAGTGACCAATATGATTTCACAAAAGTATCGGTGAATATAATCAAGGGGGGAGACTATACTTCTCGAATTGAGAAATCAGTGAAATGCCTATAACTTGAAAATTAACAGCGCTATCTATCTGAAATTTGAGCACAAGGTGTTTTAGTTGACATCCAAATTTTGACCAAAATTTGGCGTTATAGGGTCGGCGATTTTTTGATTTTTATCGAATTTGTTGATTTTTCCGACTAATTTCTAGGAAAAATTTTCACATCACCATTTTTCAATCAATTTGAAGTTGAAGTTTTACATTAAATACGATTGATCTTTTTGTAAGTGGATAAATACGCGATTAATGTGTCGATTCAGGAACCCGGCCCGTCAAGTACTTCATTTTCCCATATCAGGCCCGCCAACGGGAGATGTTACTTGCCCCTGCCTTTGGGAATGATCGCAACATATATGCCGCCAAAATTGAGACATCTTATTATTTTGAACACATAACGTCCATCCTAGTCATTTGTATCTAGCAGCTCATCCCGAAGTTGTTCTACAATAGTGGTTATGTATATCATGGGGAAAAATGGATTTTTGCAAACATTTGAAGTCACGCTGATTGACCTTACTATATTCCTATTTTTTTATTTTTTCCCCCAACTCAAACAAAACATTTCTAAACAGGTATATGTTTGTATCAGCTGGTTATTGGCAATTTGGCAATAAAAATGAGTTGACACAGTAGTAGGGATGGTGTGAACGTGAGGTTCACGTTCGCGTTCTGTGTGTGAACCTCCGAAATTTAGACGTTCACGTTCACAAACGAACCTTGGTAGGTTCTGCACTGTGAACCTTTCTCATATTTTACAGTTTTCACTTCATTATACCATATTTGGTAGACATTTATTGCATTTCAACTACGGGCCACTTTAAATGCATGGCGCTGGTAACATAAAAAATCAGCACTAAATGAGCATGCACCTTGACCATCTCAAAAATTTTACTTGCTTTTTCACAAAAGTATACTCGAAATATTCAGCTTTCCGTTTGTGAATATTTAGTGACTATCTGCTGTGAGCTTGACCCGCAATGACACAACATCAAGAGCGAAATACACTACTTGTAGCCAGCGAATGATGCTTATTCAACCGATCAATCGAATTGATATCGTTGGTAGATGTAAAAATTCTAGCTGATGTACGGGGTCGATCATCACTACAGATGTTTATTGTCATAAAAACAAAATTCGTGCGATTGGGTGTTGGCTACTGCTGTATAACTTGATAATGGAGTGATATCGGTAGCAAGTGTAGAAACCCGTTTTACACTCTGCTCAACATCACCGTCGCAATACTCAGACGCCGAATGCATTGCCCGGTCTGGCCTAGACCGTTAAGGCTTAAGCTTATATTCCCTGGCAAGCCCTCGCCGAAATTGTTGTCGAAGCGACGGAAGATATTTATTTTATTATCATTTGATTGTCCCAGTTGATACATTTGGCGACGCTTAAAACGTCAATATGTACTTCAGCATTGTGGCATTATGTGGCCGAGTCGTCGCTAGGTATCGTGTACATTAATATATTAATATAGGCTAGCACTTCACTGAAATGTAGGGTTGGAATTAGCAATATGACGTCACGAGGTTCACGTTCGCGTTCACACAGAACCTTTCAAAAAGGTTCGCGTTCACACGAACCTGAACCTTTTAGAGGTTCACACCATCCCTACACAGTAGAATATTTCATCATATAGATTATAGACGGTCATTCTATCGAATGTTTACTTTCGATAGTCATTCTTTAGATTTGAGTCAGGAGGTTGTAGCAGTAATGAAGCGAAACTGAATCGTAATTTCTCTAATATGAAAATAAACTAAAATTACCGTCATTATTCATCTTGCAAATTTAGAGGCTTCGCGGACCCCCTGAAAATGCTTCGCGGACCCCCGCTTGAGAACCACTGTCTTAGACGGTGTATTTTTGAAAGAGGGGGCAACCAAGGTAGATGTATGTATTTCTACGTATTCCGCTGAACGTGCGTTCTCTACTAGAGATTTTGTTACATGGAGGTTTTTCAGTTTTCTCTCCATAGAAGTTTTGATAATTTATTCGGGGTATCCGTTATCAATTAAAATTTTCCGAATATCATCACGTACCTGAATTTAATTTCACACCCTAAAATTCACCATCGCCCCGTGTACCTAGGTGCAAATCGGATTCAGTGTTTTACGTTTCAGACTAAGCGAATTCCAACGCAAATAATACCCGGTAAATATACAGGTTTCCAGTAAACCGAGGTAACGAATTTGCTACCCCATTTTCCGGTAAGGAAACTAGTTATTACACGCAAGCGGGTTATGATTTGATCAGTGGCGAAAAGTTTGTCTTCATGGAATCTTGCATATTTGTTTTCTAAAATAGGGCCGAGGGGTCGGGGAGATACCATAGCTAATACGTCGATTTACGAGCTCGTATAAAGTCATTAAAACTAGATTCAACGGAATAAGCAGCCGCATGAAGAACTTCAACCGACACACACGACACACACGACACACGACACACGACACACACGACACCGACACACACGACACACCGACACACACGACACACACGTGAGAAGAACGGTAGCGGAACATCACGATCTTGTCAGCACCAGATATCAATAATATCCTTCAGCGGTAAGTTCATCAATAGACTTGCGATATCAAAGGAACCCATGAATGTATTTGGGTTTTCGCAGGTCGACGGATTTCACCTTGCGAACGAACGTAAATGAATTATTGACGCAGTGCAAACTATACATAGAACATAGAACGTATAGCCTCCTATAGCTCCACAATATTGTTCAGCCATTTCGCAAACTTATGCTGAGCTCAAAAACCATGTTGTAGGCCTATTCGCCACCAAGCAATTATTTCTGGGATGATGTCTGGGATGAGGAGAGCTGAGCACCGATCATGCGACAGAAAAACGAAATTGGACAATGATGTCGAGTCGTCAGCTGGTTACGAAAATATTTCGTAGAGTGTCATAACTAGTACCGCCTTGAGAAGATTTCGGAATGAGATAGAGAGAGATTCTTATTCACCTGTACCATCGAGATGCCTTGGCGACGGAGATGAAATACGGCCGTAAGGTCATCTAGTCTGCATCCCCGTATTTTTCCTCCATGCTATCCGTGGTTGCTGAGCGCCTAGCAGGATAGCGGCGGATATCAATTTTCGAGACTTTGGTATGACCCGGTCGGGGATCGAACCCACGACCTACCGATCGAGAAGCCGGACGCATCACTATTATACAATCTCCCATGGTGCATTTGATGTAAAACTGCCTTTCCAAAATCGTTTTCCCACGCTTTCCGAGTTTGAGGAAGTGTTGGAATGACTCGAGACACTCTGCAAAAAATGACCTTTGACTTGACTTGACTCGGAGTATCATAAATGTGGATTACAATACAATACAATACATTGGGTTATAATACAATGCATTGGGTTATAATTTTCATCTGAACAAGCTACACATACAATGTACAATGCGATAAGACACAATGCAATGTAACGAACAGATAGGAGGATGTCGAACGACACGCATCAGTAGCGATCCTTTACTCTAACATCCACATCGGCCTAAAGTGCCCGATGTCACAGTTCTTTTTCGATGTTGATCTTGATTGACCCGTGACTCGGAGCAAAATTCACGAGTCAATTTCAAATCATCAAGTAATCGTTGCCGATAAAAATCACTGTATCTTCGTATGTTAGGATTGTTCACGACACGCCCTTGTAACCCGTGAGAGCGACCAATCATTCAATGATTGTGCGTTTCATTGATCATCCATTGTTCTCTCACAAAGACATTGACGGGTCAAAATGTGCAATGACTCGAAATGACTTGTAACTCGAAGGTAGTGGATAGATCCCAACACTGGTTTGAGTATCACCGAAAGGGACGAAGTAGATCTTTCCTCACGCATGATTGCTATATTCGTTGCGCGACGGTGTTGGTAATGGGCAATTCCAGGCCTATAAGACCGATGTCATTATCTGATTCTGCTCGGACAAAACAACGATCTTTCGACTCTAGGGAAAAACTCACAATCATAGTAGATCAGGGGCGGGCAACATACGGCCCGCGGGCCGGATCGGGCCCGCGAAGGGATTTTGACCGGCCCGCCGAGAGTTTTTACTCTGAAAGTGAAATTTTATTTTGAAAGTATTGACAAATTTAAAGCGTCACAGAATGAATCCAAGTTTGTTAATCTAAGAAAGATGTATGTTAAACTACTTGCTCTATGCTCGGGTCTACATACACTTTCGACCATGAACCAGTGTTATGATGCCTCGAGTCACCTTTTTCGTATGAATTGACTTGACTCGAGTCACCTTGTAAAAATGACTTGACTCAACACTTCAGAAATACAGATTGACTCGTGACCCGAAGCAAAATTTACGAGTCAATTTCAAGTCATCAAGTAATCGATGTCGACTAAATCGCTGTAACTTGTATAAGTTCGGATTGCCAACCAATGAATCAATGATTTTACGTTTTACCGAACCTCCATTGTTATATCACAAATAAATCGATCGCAAAGGAGCTTATACAACAGCTCACGTTGTCGTAAACTTGCTCACCTCAACCAACCCTCCTGTATATAATTTAAATCAAACGAATATCGCTCATACGTTTATAATTGTATATCAAGGATATGTAGGTGGGTGGGGTATTGAACTATATCATTTTAAAACTTTCTGAGGTTTCGTATGTTATCCTGTATTTTCTGATATTTGAAGACTGAGGCTAATACCGCTATACTTGCGTAGTTGAGCATTTTTACGTATGCGTGACCGATACAGCGCTTTTTGCGCGTTTAATCAACTCTTTATTCGTTCCTCGATTCAGAATAAATGGGTACTTCATCTGTATCTGAAACAGTTAGCAAAATGTAATGACTTTGAATGCTTTGAATCATGTCTAGTACTTTGAAATTTCAACTTGGACTTGAATCGTGACTTGACTTGACTCGGCTCGACTTGACTTGACTCGAGGACTCGAGTCACCTCCAAAAATCGAGTGATTTGACTCGTGACTTGACTTGACTTGACTCGACTTGACTTGACTCGAGTCACTTCCAAAAATCGAGTGACTTGACTTGACCCGATGAGTCACCTTTGAAAATAGTGTGACTTGACTTGACTCGAGATGACTTGTGACTCGAAGGTAGTGACTTGATCCCAACACTGCCACGAACATTAACGAGGAAGGCTGCGTTCCAATATAACTGATGTTCGCGTACAGTCTTTACTGAGGGTTTTCGCATACGACATGCAACCAGAGTTCAAATAACTAGTTGACCGTATTGAACGACCACAGATGTTTGATTGACTTCAATAGCTGTTGTAAATGAATTCAATAAATACTGTTTTTGATATCCATGTTTCAAACTTAGATTTTACATTAAATACAATTCATTTCTTGTATAGGTGGATAAATACGCGATTAAGGTATAAGGTATATATTCTGTAATCCGGCCCGCCAAGTGCTTCATTTTCCCATATCTGGCCCGCCGACCGGAGAAGTTGCATGCCCCTGTAGTAGATTGACAAAGTCTCAAAATAATGATCATTATGACTTAACAATGCTCTCTATATGTCCATGTCGCATAATATTTAGCCATGTTCGTAACCGACCGCCATGCACGGACGGAATGGGGCGCGGTCGGTCAGTAGAAAAGAATGCAATGCTGCACGTATTCACCAGCGAGCAAAAATACTGTGGAATACTGTAGAACCAGAGTGGGTGGCTCATTTGCTGGGAATATCCCTTGGCGGATTAAAAGGAGAATCTGCTAAGCAACTACTTCGCGAAAGCAAGGTGTGAATCATCATGTTGATTACTATTACAGGACAGCGCAACCTGTTCCGTCGAAACTCTTAATCATAGACTCATATTCCGTCGTATGTCGGAGAGGATATGGCGTCAGTTGCTCTGTTGTAAAGAAGATAGTCGTAATTAATAATCAGGAGACGATATATCATTGCTGAGATGCACATCAAGTGGAGTATCGCTATCATTGACTGTACGTATCTGCGGACGATTCATAATACCATGACTTATAATATATTTTCAAGGATATATAATAATATACATGGCCGATTCATGCCTATACGTGGTCATTCATTTTATTATAGCGGAATATAGCCTATGTCTGACACATTTTGTTGCATATATAGGTATGGCCATTCTACTACTACGCGCTGAATGATTTGCGGGATTGGGACCGATTTCCAAGCGAGTTGTTACCTCGCCGTACCACTGCAAGCGAGCAATATCACGAACACAAAGTACGATCGAGAAGAGACACGTCGCCCTATTCAATCAAAACACACGCGGACGTGTGTGATAAAGAAAAGCAAATCTATTCTCCAGCTATTGCAGAGAACTCCAGTGAAATTACTAGCACACGAAAAAGGCGATTTTCGTTTTCGCGACTGCTGAAAAAAGTCTTTAAGAAAAGAAAACTGCCGTGTTTATGAAGATATGCTAAATCTACCGAACGTACCAATGGGATATCCTTATTTGTTTTAGCAATTCCTGAAGTAAGGCAGCCTTTCGACCCAACTTTTTTCCTGTGTGCGAAGTCGATATATAAAATTTAAATTGTAATACTATGATTTCATGGAGGCAGACAGACGGATTGGAGGTTATTGGTTTATTTAGGCTTCCCCTCGCCATCTGATCCGCGTAAGCAGTGTCTTACAAAAAAACAGAAGTGTTGGCCGTGCTACAAGTTAGCGGATACAGAATAAGAAATAAGGAATGTCGGCCAGGTGTAAATGACCGTTGGGTGGTCGACAAACACCATTAATACCACAAACAACAACAACACAAACAACAACAACACAAACAACGGATTTCATCATTCAGGGTCATAAAATAAACACATACGCAAGGATTTTCCTTGGCAGTCTGGCACGATACTGGGTGTCCAAATATGCGTTTAGGAGAAATGTTGAAATACCCTCTAAAGATGATTTTGAAAAATTTCCATCAAGTTTTTGTTCGTGTTTCTTGGTTGCAGTTGCAGTGCTTCTTTCATTCTTCGCTTCGCTAGCATTCTCATTTACTCCTAACTGAGCCGGACTTTCATATGTCAGGACGTATAATTGCGTATTCTGTTCGACTAAATTCATTGGCTTTTTGCCAATTACAGTTAAAACGATGCATTACAATCACAATATATACAATGCGCGATGCCATGAACAAGTCACAATGCGATGTGAATGAACAGATAGCAGGATGTTGAACGGTCGTGTAGCCTACGTTATTTCAATCTGACATCGCCTGTATTTCCTAAACCGTTTTCTTGCTCTTTTCATCAGCTTTTGTTTTCTCGTCCCTCATCGGCCCTTTCTCTGGGCGTTCCTTGATCCACAAGAACAGTGACGAAGGGAAGGAAGAGATTAGATTATAACCTCAGAATCAAACCGGATCTCTCGCGTCTAATTTAGCCAATCGTATATACTGCGAGCTACATTCGTTAATAATTGTGCGGTCGGTCGGCAATCTGATAACATTATGTGTGACAAAAGCTGGAAACTCGTTGTATCAATGTAGTATGAATAAGTTATAGCCTATGCCCAAGAATTCGTATATAGGTGGTTGTGGCTGTGGTCTAGCTAAGGCCCTGTCAATTCAAATTGCATAGGATCGGAATTGTATTTTTCATTTCCGCTTGCCAGTTCATTTGACATGCCCACTCATAGTCCTCCTGTTCTGGCCTTCTATAAATCCAAATCCGTATCCGAAGGCGACTCATACTTACATACACATCTATGATGAATCGTAAATGACATCTTCGATTTACTTTGAATGTTAAATCAAATGAATGACTTGCTGTTTTGAAACTCGTTATTTTGAACGCGAGCCCTGAAAGTTATGTCTCCTGATGGTTGATGTCATCTTATTTTCCAAATTAGCGATACCTCTGGGTAGTCGTTGGTGATACCAAGTACAAGTAGAAGTAAGAATGTCAATTTCTACATAATTAATTAGAAGTAGCGTTTTTGAAGAGGTACCAGACTATATACCTGAGATCTAATTAAAATTGGATATGAAAGGTCTCAAAACTACTCAGGTAGATTTTGGAACGAGTCATCGAAGTCTTTCGTGATGTCAGTCACCGGTGATAAACTTTAAATTTGCAAGATGGATCTTTGTGACATCGAAAGCATGATTACACTGCTACCACGAATTTTGGTTCAATTTTCCACGAAATTAAAATCTGTTATCGCAAATTCGAAGCTATTTCACGGTTTTATGACGTTGCTAATCATAATTGTAATGTATGCCATCCAGAGTTGGATCAATTACAATAATTCAGTTCAATTACAATTATAATTACAATTACTCCCTTGCATATTAAAATTACATTACAATCACAATTACCCAATGCTAAAAATATCAAATTGCAATTACAATTACAATTACTGTTAAAATGCAATTATTTACAATTACAATTACAATTACAATTTTTGTTGAACATGTAATTGATTCGGTAGAGAGGTGTTCTTTGACAACCGTAGCGACGTAATTAGCAACAATCTCAAACTATTCATTCATGTTTCATTCATGATACGTAGAATACCCTTGAATTAAAATAAAATCGAACGTATTTGAACTATTCCTAATCATGAGTACTGAACACTACAAACACAGAAAAATGTTTCAAGCGACTGTTAACAACCAAAAGTTTGAGCGACTACCGCAGCGAATAGGCTACAGGACAGTCAATGAAATGTAATCAAACGATTAGGCTACACAGAGCTGAGTGAGGATAATGAAATGTAATTGGTAAGGCGTCAGCGATAAGAATGATAACGATAAGATGTGTAAAATTAAAATAAATGCAAAAGGAAAGAACCTCCTGATAACTACGAATTACAACATTTGGTTCGCATTTACATTTTCACTTGCTCGGAAACTGTTAGATTGCATTTGATGAACATTGGGGTGCGAAAATTTCTGGCCCCAGTAAATTTGGCCAAGATTGGAGGTAAGATTGGGATAACATCTCAACAAATGCGTGATCAAGTTTGATGAAGCCATGGTTCGAAACTTGAATTTCTTTTTGCAATTGTTGCAGCAAGCTTCGGTACTGGTCAGAGATTAAAAATAAAACTCTGACCGTGGTGTAGGAAATGGTTCTGCACATGTTTCAGAAGAGTTTATTTGTTGTTCATTCATTTTTGAAATATTAAGATTTAGTTTATCCCACTGATTCTCTAACTTTTTAGACACGTCCCCAATGTTCCCTCTAATTTTTGACGAGTCTGCGCACACTCGCCAACTCACTGCGCAGACTCTAGGAAAACAGTGCGTAACGACTAAAAAAAAGGTCATCACTTCGGATTTTTCGTGCGCAACTTAGATTTTCTGTGCGCAGAGACCGTGAAAGCACTGCGCATTTGCGCACGTGCGCAGCTTAGAGGGAACATTGCACGTCCCCTTTATGGCAGTGCAATATTTCCTACCCCACTTATCGTCATATCACACAATGAAACCGGAATGTTAGCAATTCTTACAGATAGTTTAATGGTATGGGAGGTTATGACTGTTGATGAGAGAATTCTCCAATATGAAATTCGGACTATACACATAGCAATAGCTATAAAATAGTGGTGAATCGCGCCAAGCGCGGGAAAAAATTTCAGTTCACCGGAGCTTCCCGCCCCCCTTCAGATGCTTTCACGCCGCCCAAGGAAGGCACGCCACCCAGTTTGAGAACCAGTGGTTTAGCCTACATAGTGTAATTCGCAAAGTTTTCTGTTGCTACTGAAGTATGGGAAACAGTTTAGCATGGCTGAATAATCTACTTATAACGCGGCACGCATAGAACACCGATGTAAATAGGCTTATTATTCCAGGTGGCGACTGTGTGCCAAGGCCTTAAGGCCTCTCGTCATTATCCTGATCCGTACCGGATTTTCACTGGTGTGACGAATAAATGATTGATTGATTGACTAATTTATGTTGTGATTGTCAGGTTTCCATAACAATGTAATTGAAATTGTAATTGAGCGAAATTTTCATCAAATTACAATTACAATTAAATTACACATGATCGAAATGCTTCAATTGCAATTACAATTACAATTACATGAAAAAATGTAATTATTTACATTAAGCTCAATTACAAATTACAATCGATCCAACTCTGATGCCATCTATATATCGTTACACATTAGTTTTACTTGGTAAAATCCAAGATTGAAAATCTGTAAGTAGTCTGTTTTCGATAAGTGTTGAAGGTGTTAGTAGAGTAGTGCAACAGTAGAGGGATTTGGCGGCATTCCTGTAGTATTAGGTTAGCTTTGCTGGCTACATAACCTGGAAGTCCTGTACTGAGGTTTGCGACTTCTTCAATCCACAGATGTTTACTCAAACACGAAGTATATTTGGAGAGAATAAGACGTTGTTAGGGTAGCGGTTATAAATGAGTGTGCGAGTATTTCTCAGTTCTCAGTTTCTCAGTTTCTCAGTTCTCAGTTCTCGTTAAGTACTCGACAATCGATAGAATGACGTCATGACATGCATTGCGTGAACGATAGCTGGGCAATAATATGGCAAGTGTTGTACGTTGTTGAGATATATATCGGGATAATAATCCGAAGTCCAATTCAAGGTGACACAGTCAACTACAGTAGGTATGCAGCGCCAAGGTGAGTATAGGGCCTACTACAAAAGTTAGTAGTTTGTTGAAGTCGATTATTGCGACGAGGAGTCGCAGACCGCTCATGATAGTTTTCAAAATTGCATAATGCATCTTCGCGATGCACGATGAATATGAAAAGAGGAATGATGTTTGACAGTTAACTCTGACACAGTCATACTATAGATATCTAACCTTCGTAGGTTGGTTATTTATAGTCACACCGGTACCGTATTCTCGACCGGTTACCAACACAGCACAAAATTCCAATGTAATCTTGGAATCATCATTGGTTTATTAGCGATTTTTAACAGTTCAAGGCGCCACAAAAATGCGATACAATGAAAAGATAGGAAGGTGTCGAAGCGACTTGGAGTAGTCTATGGAATCAGACACTCACCTTGGCCTAAGCGATGTAAAGAGGAGGCATGCACATTACACAACACACTGAATGAAAAGTAAAAGAAGATCGTATCAGAAAAAAAGCAAGCCAAAAACATGGGGTGGCATGTCATGGAAGGCGAGATCGATAGATCAGGTCGTGGCAGTGTTGGGATCAAGTCACTACCTTCGAATCACGAGTCATTTCGAGTCATTGCACATTTTGACTCGAGTCAAGTCAAGTCAATCGATTTTCGAAGGTGACTCGAGTCAAGTCAAGTCCCTCGATTTTTGGAGATGACTCGAATCAAGTCGAGTCAGTCAAGTCAAGTCACGAGTCAAGTCACAATTCATGTCACGTTGCCTTTTCGAAGTATGAGGCATGATTACGTCATTGCATTATGATAGCTGTCTGAAATACATAATGAGTGGTCATTGAATCTGAAGCTATGAAAAAATATAGAGTTAAATATACACGCAAGAAGGCGCTGTATCGCTCACATATACGTAGAACTGTTAAACTACCTATGTAATTGCATAGACCTAGTTTATTACCAGCCAAAATAGAGAATAGAGAAACGAATTGATAAGATGCAATACATTACCCAATTCCATATTGATATGATACAATACGAGCCTGCGCCAATGGTTGAGGAGTATATAAACTATATTGGAATTCAATTTCAATAAAACAAGAGGTTTGGCTAATGTAAGAACAGAGAACAGAAATATATATTTTTCTATTAAATTACTTTACTACAACTTAACGGCAACTTAAGGTAAGTTGTAAGCTTCGATCACTTCGTTCTTGGTCAATTTAATTGTGAGAGAAAAATGGATACTCAGTACAACATGATCATTGAATGATTGGTCGCTCTCACGGGTTACACCAGCGTTTCGCGAATAATCCGAACATATGCAAGATACATTGATTTTTATCAACACCGATTACTCGATGACTTGAAATTGTCTCGTGAATTTTGCTCCGAGTCACGAGTCAATCCACATTTCTGATACGCCGAGTCAAGTCAAGTCAAGCCATTTTAGCAAAGTGACCCGAGTCAAGTCAAGTCATACGAAAAAGGTGACTCGAGTCTGACTCGAGTCATCCCAACACTGCCATGTGGTCGTAGAGAGGATAAAATTATATAGTACTATATGGAAGAACCAATATTATTGACATAAGTCATTCAAATCATTTAACGTCCAGATGCATATAGTAAGCCCCAGAAGTTGCATCGATTATGATGGGCTCAAGATCAGTGATAATTTGGGCGGGAGGAGGCTGAAAATGTGGCTTCGGCCCTGGTTACAACCTACAACACAGAACAACATACTCCTGAACCGGATCGTGACCACCTCTAGTCAATAGACAAAGCTTTGCTGGTGTGACGTCATATTATCCACAATGTGCTCATACCGCATTGTGAAATCCGCTAGTGGGCGCTAAAGAGCGTCCGCAATTTCGATTACAAAAATATGGTAACCCCTAGAACAGCGGTCCTCAACCGGGGGTCCGCGAAGCAATTTCAGGGGGTCCGCGAGACCTCTAAATTTTTAAAATGGTTGATAAATTAATTTTTATTTTATTTTTTAATTTGAGAAAGCATGAGGCAGTTTCGCACCACAACTGCTAAAACCTCATGACTCATATCACCATAATAATCCTCTGACATGGACTGACGTAGTGTGGAAACTCATTTTCATTGCCAATTTTCCAATAACCTGCTGATACAAACAAATTGCTGCTTAGAGATGTTTTGTTGGGGTTTGTGGAAAAAATAAAAATATGGAGATAGTAACGTCAATCAGGGTGACTTCGTAATGTCTGCGAAACCTTTTCGATTTGAAGTTAGCAGTCTCATCAAATTAGTGAACAGTCGTTTGAAATAAAAATTTCCGAATTATTTCCATAATTTGGCCCAATGCAGGGAAAAGCTTCTTGGAGGTACAGAACTTTATCATACAATTGAATAGCATATTCATATTGAAATGAACCCGAATATTTTCGGCTTACACTCGTCATAAATCGGACAATGATATACCTATACTCTTAAAGCTCGGCTATCAGATTTTGAGCATTCTTATTGCGGATGCCATATCAACAAGGCTGATTTTTTGATGAACAAGGAGTGTTTCGTTGCTATCAAAGCATTACGCTCCAACCCTGAAATTCATATCACCAGTTATATTGGTATGCAGCCTTGTCTTGTTAATGTTCAATTGTTCTTGGTCGAAAATGTTTGCTCGTAAATATATATGTAAACCCGAACAGAAAAAATCGTTTCATGACAGTCTTTCTCTGGTTGGAAACATGGATCCATTCTTTGGTGCATAAAATTTGTCTATACTTCTAGATTAGGATTTCACTTTGACGGTAGGAACTCTCTGCGGGCCGATCAAAATGTCGTTGCAGGCCGAATCCGGCCAGCGGTCCGTATGTTGCCCGTCCCTGCGCCAGATGCTGGACGTGATATGTTCATGAAATATGTGTTTCTTCATTGTGGTGCCATAAATGTTGCGATCACACCAAAAGTATCATCGGAAGCGTTATGCGTTAATATTGCATTAGCCTCCATCTATCTTTGTGGAAATGGTTTTCGGCACTCCTCGTTCATATCAAAACGAAGACGCGGATTTTCAAGACACGACCACGTACTTCAAGAAATACGGCAGCAAAATTAGCTTTGAAATAACAAAAGTCCACCAATTTCTACATAAATAGTATGATGTTATCTTCAAGAAAAATCAATATTTTGCTGTTTATCACAAGCCTACAGTTCATATTTGCACAAGACAGATGAAGGTTGCACCATCCCAGCAAACACAAAACCGTAAAAGGATCATCCGGGATCATCTCGATTAGGTTCTGATTTTCTAAGTGTCGAGGGAATGTCTAAAATACGTAGTAGGATGGTCTTGTGGTTATATTCAATCAGAATAAATTCATACTCGGTGTTGTTCCATCTCATGCATTAGGCTTCGTTATATCCGGTAGTTAACCTAATAATGCAAATTTTCTATCTCTCGCTGGTATGACTAAAATACGTAGAAAGGATAACTTTGTCGGTACATTCAATCACGATGAATTCCTATCCGGTTTTGTTCGATCTCATGCGGTAGCTTCGTTCTATCCATTAGAAAACAATGTTCTCCCTTCGTTGTATTGCGTGAGGATGTCACCGGTGTTGTATATTCGTGTTGTTGCTCTAAATTCGAACAGTTTCGTTTTCTTCTTATATATATGATCTTCATTATATATATATTCGTTCTTTCGGTAATCTTGCATGTTCAACGAGTATGGCTAATAGTTTTATTCAGAGAATAACTAAATAAGTGAGATGTTGTACGTTTAGGAATATGATTATCGATGCGTGACTTCTAGAATATTTCGGCGATTCAAATTTTACGTCATCGCGCCGGACAAAGATTTGACGCGCAACAGGTCGCAGCCAGGCATAGTTCGCTCTTTCTGTATGGTAAATGCCGTAAATATATAGGAATTGTGACTGACTGAGGTAGCGGGTTAAAGGTATATATACGCAGTAGCATATAGCTTATGGGGTATTTCGAATTGCCTGTAGTATATGACGCCTAGAGCTGTTTGACTTTCTGCAAAACAGGTGTAGACAACTATAGAAAAGTTTCAGCTTTTCCAGGCTAGAATTAGAGCTAAACCGTTTTTTCCGAATTAGATTACAATTATATTGCTGGCATTTCGCTCTAATTTAGTGAAATTAGACCACTATAATTATCTAGTTGTCCAAGTCGCTTCAAACATCTGAATTACCGGTACCTATACCTACGGTATATCATAATATTTATGCTTGAATTTTCTAGGTATATAAGTCATATAGATATACATACCTGTAGAACACTGATTCGTGATTTTATAAAAGTTGGTGCAAGAATGGACATTTTCAACTTGATGTTGATTAATGGAGCAAAATTTGATATTTGAGTGCAATTATACCTCGAATCCAGTGACAAGATTATTAATCGTTGAAACCAAGCGCAGCTGGTTTATGTTGGCCCAGAGAATTTGGCTAGCCAGACCATATTGATAGAATATGGTCACAGTAAGATAATATTTTGGGCTAATTTACATGAACTTTCCAACATTTGATTTGATATGTCCGCTAAAACAGTTGTTATTCTGCTTTAATTTATTTTGACTTGATCATGCGAAACATTTGTTGATGAGGAACACTGGCTTGTCGTGATCGATAAACGAAGAAGCGCCGCTTGATCTTCCACAGTTTCGATCTCACATACAACGCCAAGATCCATCTTCTCAAAACTTACACGACACAGGCCTGTCACTCACGCCATCGATTCCAAGCAGACCGCGCGTGGTCGGTATATGAGCGCTGCGTTATTTCCCGCGGCTACGCACTCGTGATCTAATCACGCCGTGACTGCGTGATCTACGGATGCCCTGACCTCCTTACAAGATTGACGAATCACTTGATAATACTATTATTGGTTTAATAATTCATATTAATAGCTGTTAATACACTTCATTACACAATTTCCCGAGGGCCGAATTACCCAAGTGCCGAGTTCATCGGCAACCATCTGCCCACTTATAGCACGGCCCACTCCTAGGCTTTTTAAGACATGGCTATGCGGAGCAGATGGCGAGGAGGAGCCTAGATAAACGGCCAACACTTCGGTAGGAATTATGGAGTCGACGTGTCAGGCTCGAACCCGCAATTCATTGGTGTTTAGCTATAATGGAGGGTACCACTACGTTACCTCGCCATACCTTGTAAAATGGGACCGTAGCATTTGGCATTTCGTGTGGCAATTGACTTTTGTGTGGAAAATTGTGTTCGTTTCAGAAATTATCCGAAACTTTTATTCCGCCATAGATTGTATATGATAAAACGAAGCCACTCACCACAAAGGAGGATTTAAAGAAGTTTGATGACATATTGAATGAAAGCAAAAGCCTTTGCAAGAGATGTGGTATGTTGAATCTGTTTTTTATTTTCAAATGCTTGCCGATAGCAGACGGTATATATAAACGTAAGATGTGGAAGCTATCAAGGTGTTATGTTTATTATTTTAGAAATTCAGTCAGTCAAAGTGGACGATCGTATTGCTTGGATTATATTTAGGCTTATTTTGGCATCTTTGAGATGCAACTCTGAACGTGGACGGTCATGAACAGTCAACTAATTCTGTTCCTAGATTGACATATCAGACATTTGCACTCGTACCGTTGGCGGCGACAATATTGGTCAGTCAGCAAAAAGCATCATGAAGAAGGTTGCCAGTCTGGTGAAATTATAGCAGAGTCGGAAAGAATGGGAAATACGCTTTCATCAACCTCCATTTGAACAAGATCACATATAGTAAGAGACATTCATGATATGCTGCAAATGTCACTGTGTTCTTTGTCTAGTCACCCCACTCATGTAACTATTGAGGCTTCATGCAAGGGTTGTAACCAAGTCACAAGGCTCCGAGTCGCAAGTCAATCTCACTTTTATAGTTTTGACTCGAGTCATATTCAATTCACCACCGAGTCAAGTCCGAGTCCAAGTCAGCGAGCAGAGGGCCGAGTCCAAGTTATGGTATTATGACTCAAGCCAGAGTCATTGTGTTAGCTGCTCAGTTTCCAATTTAAGTCTTGTTAAACCAACTTTTTATATATTTTTTGTGATATCGAGTGGGTCGCATTTATAATATACGAATTTTCCTTACTTTTAGCAGTTTCTGGCCGCATTTTCAAATACCAGTATCAATAGACAAAATCCCAATAGCGATTTGCTGTACTATTCTTTGAAATAATCATGAAATGTCGGTCTTGGCCGTCTGAGTCTCAAGTCATGCGCAATGAGTCGAGTCATTTCAGTACTTTGAGAAGATGACCTGAGTCAAGTCGAGTCAACAGAAAATCCTGACTCGAGTCTTACAACCCTGCTTCATGCAATGAGCATTTACTTTGAAGATAAATAGTAATTAAATAACTGGTTGGTGGTACAAAATTTTAATACTGCTTTCAAAAGTACCTTCATGATAAACGTTATTGAAACCCGAAGAACTTTCGCGTGCCTATTAAAGAGCTACCGGCACGATAAAGGAAGCAAAACAGAGTTGAATTCAAAACCAGATGGAGAATTATGACGCATTAATGTCGAATTTAGAAATAACATCAATGGAGCCAGAACACAGCAACAATGCAGTGCATAACAAAGGTTGCGTAAAACAGTATGACAGCGTGACACAATTCTTTAATTATTTATTATAGTGGTGCCCACCGTAAATACTATTTTATTAAAATCCGAATTTTTCGATGGCAATAACTCCGCTTCCACTTGTTTGAATCGAACCAAATTTGATGAACATCGTTTCTATACATAACCTAACACTTTCATGGGGTGAACAGAAAATTTTCAAATTTTTTTCATTTATTTTTACATAATAAATACAAACTTTCTTTTCCTGTAGCAATGCGGCTACTGGTTGGAATTGAACCAAATTTGGTGTGTAGGCTTGAATTAGGTAACCTAACAATTTTATCAAGTAGCCAGAACGATTTGAGAAAAAAGTCATTTTTTAAGAGCCCTAATGTCCATGTCAGAGAAACGTTTTAGGGTAGGCCTACTCGCATGTCTCGCAGCGTTCTCTACATAATTGTCAATTGCGATACAAACTGTTCGCTTGTATTGGTTAAGCCATCCAACTTCGAATTGTAAAATGTTGGGAGTCTTGATATCAAATTTTTGAAAGGTGCACTTTGAGAAGATTTCGGAATCTGTCAAATTATACAAAAAAATTTAGCAAATTCTATGACATATTTCATCCATTTGGGACTCGATCAACGTAAAAGAATTAGTAATTATTTTATACAATATATTGTATTTGTAGTTGAAGTATAGTAATAATTCTTATGGTTACCGCACTTGTAACGATTCACGGCCATAACTGGAATAATTAGAATGATGTAACTTTCAAATTGTCATGCATTTTGCAACAACATTGTTCTCAATTTTCAAGGTGCTGACCATTGGAGGAAGAATCACCCTTAAGCCGGGAATTCACGATCCGGAAACGCGGCCGACTGTTTCTCTCCTCAAGAGGAAGGAAGAGAAAAAGGGAGCAGAAATAGCAAGAGTGTGACAAGTCGCGTCCATTCGCTTTAATGCGTATTTCCATCCGCGAAGTAGTAGGTGGGAAAACTAATGGGCGTTTGGTTAGCGCTTTATAAGGTTGACTCCGGCGCTGTATTTGCTAAATGTTGCGGTGAAATAGGGGTGGTGTCATTTGGTATCAATATTGACTATTAAAAGACCATTTGTTAGTGGTCATGGATTTGTTCGGCCAGTATGCAGTAATTTCTGATGGTCACTTCCCGGGCTTCTGTTCTCTAACCCCTCATGATTGTTATTCTGCTTCTAGTAAGACTGTCGATACTAATGTTTTATCGTATCATTTGTCGGAGGTTTCGCTCGCTTTTTTTACAACGTTTTGCTCTCTGCTAGGTCAATTACTGGCTGAGTATCACTACAGCCTAAGAAACTGCACTAATTCTCATTTTAATGTCTTGCTGGTTATCTTGCTGTCAATTCTAATAATTTGTTAATGTCTATACCAGTGCCGCCACTCAAATGTTTTGTTCTCTGTACACAATATTGTTAGGTCTTCAGCTTTCCAGGCAGAGTATCATTCCACTTTCTAGACTTGAGTATATCTCTCTCCAACTAGCTGCCAAATAATTGATTCATTTGGATTGTTGAATTGATCATTTTTGACAGAATGTGAAGAAATTTTAGTCAAGAATTCTTTTTGTGTTAGTGGCTGTTTTCAAAGATTGCTGAAGTAGTCATCGTTGATCTTGATAATCAAGTAAAAGTGGCGATTGAAGTCAGTTCTCTAGACATATAATAATAATAAATATAATAATAAAAACTTGAAAACTTGAGTGGAAATAGTCCAGAATCAAATCCATTTTAGTAAGTATGGGTGAAAAAAATGTAGGAGTCATTCGTTACTCGCTACCTCTGCCATTTTCGCAGTACGAATGTCTTGGCTAATAATCGTCATTTTCATTTTATTTCTACAGGGTGTTGAAAAGAAAACGCCAGAGGGATTATCATCATCAGACGATGAAACCTTCTGATTACTGACTGTTCTCATAGTTTCATTCATTGCTACTTGGCTCTAATTAAATTACCGCAAATGTGATTAATATGTAGTAGATAATGTGGTGTGTGTGTGTGTGTACGCAGCCGTGATCAGGTTATGCCCAGTGGTAGAAAACAGGTTATTATATCAGGATGTTCTTTAAATGTAGGATCTACATTCTACTCACCATGTTTAAAGGCTGTAGCATCTGCATAATATTTACATTATTGAAGGACATGGAAAAGACATTGAATTGAGTCGACACAAAATCCCCCTTTCTACGACCTGCCGAGATCTAATATCTACTATATCGGGCTCGGCTTTCTACATCTTTGGTCTGTACTGTGTTTACTGGGATAATAGAGCTAAAATTGTACTAAAACTTGAGGGGGTCCGTGGCGGTCAAAAGGGGTCCGCGAAGCCAAAAAGGTTGAGAACCACTGCCCTAGAATATCGGCCTGGTGTAAATGACCATAGTAGTCGACAAACACCATGAATACCTCAAAACAAACAAGAGAGCTTGGCGATTTGTAGTTTCCGCATATCTTCCATGTTCAGAACGCCGAATCTCTTCAACTGCGACTTGTTGGACGGTACAACGATTCAAGGTTATTACGTTCCCAGGAGTAGAAGTATAGCTAACCAAAGTATTATAGGTTAGCTGGCTGACTACATAGATATTACACAAGACATACGAATATATTTCAGACGATGATACAAGTAGGTTTATCAAATGAGTCTAGCTGATTCTCTCGAATCAGGGTTTTACACTAGAGGTAAATTACTCTAGGACAGGATGTCTATCGGTTGCCACAGTACGGCACTATAATATACGAGGTATACAATTATACATTTCATGGTTGGACCATAACTCTTAGATACCAAGCGAGATAGGTCGTGGGTTCGATCCCCGGCCGGGTCATACCAAAGACTCGAAAAAAAACTCCCGGATAGCATGGAGGAGAAAAAAACGGGGGCGCATGCTAGATGACCTCATGGGGCCGTATCGCAACTTCGTCGTCAAAGCATCCGGCTTCTCGAGCGGTAGGTCGTGGGTTGGATCCCCGGCCGGGTCATACCAAAGACTCGAAAATTGGTATCCGCAGCTATCCTGCTAGGCGCTCAGCAATCACGGATAGCATGGAGGAGAAAAAAACGGGGGCGCAGGCTAGATGACATTATAGGGCCGTATCGCAACAACAGGGGACGGGTGCTGCAGGGGACGCCTGTTAAACGCCTGTTAACAACCAGGATGAAAAAAAACAAGTTAACACCCCTTGAATTAATACAGCGTCGATCAACGTCTGATTTTTCTAATAATTGCAATAAAATGCCT
This sequence comes from Botryllus schlosseri, assembly GCF_051294905.1. Taxonomy (NCBI): domain Eukaryota; kingdom Metazoa; phylum Chordata; class Ascidiacea; order Stolidobranchia; family Styelidae; genus Botryllus; species Botryllus schlosseri. The sequence goes on from NC_137246.1 coordinate 7,103,331, forward strand.
TATTGATTATTCTTTCATCATTCATTCATCAATATCATTCATTCGGCTATGGATCAATTTAAAAATCCGAATCCAGTCCGGTTATTGCTAAAAATTGCGCCAGATCCTGAGTCCTGAACTTATTGTGATCATCTCTGCTTCCAGTGATGAGACTGTGGCGGATGTTCGGGAACAATGAGTCGTATATACAATATACATACATCCTATGGTCAGTATAATGAAATGACGATTAGTATTGTTTGACAGAATCAATCACAAAGTGTAGTTGAAAACAGTTTGGTCCGCAGTTTAGTATTGCCATTTCTGTCTACCGCGGTCCGCTCAATCAATCAGCTGTTGAGGAAGCGTTGCCAGCAAGCAGCAACACAGTTCCCGGACAGTGGGCGGGCGGACAGACAGGAATGTTGTACCATATTTTGCGCACATGTAAAAGGGCATCGCTCACCTCTACATCTGCATGAACAGGGTTTCTCTGAGGTTAGCATTGGTAAGTCATGCAGTCAAGCGCAGGCAGGGAAGCTTGTTCCTGGTTCCACTTCGGTTGACGGTTGTGTTTCTTTCTAACTCTACTTCACTGTTCAGTGTTCACTCCATAATACTTCCACTTGAAACTTGAAAAAGCCGAAAGGGGCTTCTTCCAAACATTCATCACGTTTGCCGAGAAGTGTTAGAAGTCATATTCAACACTGTCCGTGTGACCGTGTCCAGTGTTCAACACGTTTTGCTTATGAATTGTGATAGGGGCTACAGGGTTATTGTGATGTGTGATTGATCAAAGTAGCTGAAATTGCCTATGCTTGAAAACCGCAAATATTTTTAGTGGCTCGGGCACAGAGTTCTGTATGAAAAACCTATAATGAACATTAATTGATTCCTTTGATATTAACAAAAATGAGAATTAGCAAGCAAACTACAGAGTAAAGGCCTGACACTGTTGAATTTCACTTTCCTTTTGCGTGCATGTGACCCTATATCTTTTCTCTGATATTTTGACTGGATATTTCACAAATTGTACACACTTTTATGGCTGCTAAAGTGCTTGGTATATCCGTGGTATGCGGCTGTTGCGTTTTTCATTCTCCTACTAAGATTTAGTCACTTTCTTCTTGTGTGGCGGCTGCTGTGCCACCGTGGTCAAAAGATGTATTGTCAACCATAAGGCTTATGTTAGCATGTCTTGTGTTCTAGCTATAGAGTAAATCGCGCAAAAGCATTCCTGAATATGCGACTTGATATTTATACTATAGTTCTAATATTTTGTGTTTTCTAAAGTTTGACATTATGTTCTGAATATATTCTTGAATTAAATTTTTTAGCTCAGTTATTATGTCATCTCGAAAATACGGAAGCGGTCGACTGAAAATTGAATCAAAAGAAAGTGCGACTCAATTTAAACAGGATGGAAATGCGCAAGACGAGCCATGCGTCGCGTGGCTATCAAAGGAACCTATACATCCCGGGGATTGCGTTGTGATTGCTGGACCGACCAATAGCAAAAAATACATTGGAAGAATATCCAGCTTTCACAAAAAGGACTTCTCGGACGAGGTGCAAGCCAATATATCATGGTTCTTTTCTCAGCACGAAATCCCAAAAAAATTTCGAAGCAAGGATTTTCACAAGAAAGAGGTGTTCTTAGCAACACCAGTCAGAGTTGATAGCATTGATTTAGATAGTATCTTATGTAAGTGCTCCGTTAAATGGATACATCCAGATAGCACGGAACATCGTGACTTTGATGTGAATGAATTCTTTTATCGGAGGTCATTTGACGGTAAAACGATGCGGTATATCACCTCTGCTGGAGCGCACGAATTGGAATCTCGAGCAGAAACCACGATCCAAAGTCCCGGGAAACGCGCGAGGCAAACACCTTTGCGACATGGTGATTACGCGACTGATGATTTGAAAATTGGAAGTCCCCCCAAAAAGTCCAAAACTCGCCAGCTTGACCGTGAATTCTCTGAAGCTGCTAAAAGAAGTCCAACCGGAGAATTAAAAATGCATCAAAATGTACGTCAGCCATTCAAAGCCAAAGTCTCAGCACCGTCTGCTTCTGCCTTTGGCAAAGTTGATGCGTCCGCTGTCCTTGATTTCTTGAATTATTGTGATGAGAATTCATTGCCAATCCGTGGAGTAAATGCTTCTGAATCATCAACGCCTACTTCCATAAAGCCACGAAAAAGCAGTGTAAACGTTCGACGTAGTGCTGCAATTCCGATGGATACCGATAACAGTGACGACATCAGTAAACCTACCCATAAAGTTTTGACTAACCCAAACTCAAACGATGTTCAATCCTTGACTTTGAAAACTGCCTCAATCATGTTGAATTCACCGCCAAAACCGCTCCAATCGAGTTTGAAGAAGTGTGGTGGGGGAAAAGAAAACAATTTTCATTCAGAGATTAATGTACCTTGCGAAACGAATCAAAATACCTCGTCTTTGGCAGTGAATTCGTCAAAAAAGAGCAAAGTCAGATCCAAGTTACGTCGTAATTTAAACGATGACTATTCTGTAAAGCAGACCAACAAAAAGTCAAGCAAAAAGAAAATAACTTTCTCCGCATCGATGACTGACTCCCCCAAAAAATCACCCAAAAAAGTCGATTCGGGCACCGATGATGATCTTTCTTGCGTTGTCTCGAGTTCAGAACTATCTGAATCTGTTCGAAAATCGTCTCGGTTGAGATCGAAAACGTACAAGAAATTAGTAGAGCCTCTGTCTCCCGATGAGGAATCTCTCGATGATGCCTCTGAATCTGACTTCTCCGCAGATGCGTGCGATGCATCAAGTGACGAGGATGTTGATTCCGATACCTCCTATGATGCTGTTATAAATACGCCGAGCAAACAACAGACTGAAAGAAAATCGATGACCAAATCAAAGGCCGCGATTACTCCTATCAAACTCAAAGCGATAAAGCAGAAACATCTTCTCATGCCTAGTCGGGTCACGCCAGTGAAACACGCCAAAGGCAATCTCGGGAAAGCGAGAGGCTCCCTTCACGTGTCTGCGGTGCCCGATTGTCTGCCGTGCCGCGAAAACCAATTCGAAGAAGTGTATTCCTTCGTAGAAGGGAAAATTCGATCGGGCGGAGGTGGCTGCATGTACATATCAGGAGTGCCTGGCACTGGGAAAACCGCTACTGTGCAAGAAGTCATGAAGTGTCTACGAGACACGTCAGACGATGGCCAGATACCGGGATTTACGTTCATAGACATCAACGGCATGAGATTAACCGAGCCGAGGCAAGCCTACGTGCAACTCCTGCGTCAGTTGAACGGTCAAAAAGCCACAGCCGATCACGCCGCGGATTTACTGTCGCAGATGTTCGCACAACGTAGAAAAGTGTCCACTGTGGTTCTGGCGGATGAACTAGATCTATTATGGACGAGGAAGCAGGACGTGCTGTATCATTTGTTCAACTGGCCCACACACAGGCACGCTAAATTGATTGTGGTTGCGATAGCAAACACTATGGATCTACCTGAGAGAATCATGATGAACAGAGTGTCGAGCAGGTTAGGTTTAACGCGTCTCACGTTCCGTCCTTATAATTTCAAGCAACTGCAAGAAATTGTGTCGTCGCGTTTGAAAGGACTGAATTCTTTTGATGAAGACGCCGTCCAGTTGGCATCTAGAAAGGTAGCTGCCATTTCGGGGGATGCTAGGCGTTGTTTGGATATTTGCAGGCGTGCCACGGAATTGGCTGAGTTCGAGCATAAAACAGAAGTTGGAGTTGAACATGTTCATGAAGCGTTGAAGGAGATGTTCGCGACGCCAATGATACTTGCGATTCGCAGTTGTTCAAAGCAAGAGCAGTTGTTTTTACGGGCAGTAGTCTCGGAGTTTAGACGTTCCGGCGTGGAAGAAGCGACGTTGGGAATGGTGGTGCATCAGCACGCCGCTTTGTGTCAGTTAGAAGGGGCCGCGCCTGTTTCTGTGTCTACCGTAGTTCAGATGTCTCAGCGCTTGGCGGAAAGCAGATTGGTGTTGTTGGAAGGCGGACGGAGGGACTTGTATTCTCGCGTGAGACTGAATGTCAGCGCGGATGATGTTTTGTTTGCGTTGAAAGAATAGAGTTTGTTTTGTTATTTCGTTGAATTTGTGCGTTACCGTTAGGACTAAGCATATCAAGTACCTGAGTAATTTGATTTGGACTAGAGCAGTGGTTCCCAATCTTTTTCGAACCATCGCCCCCTTTTCAAGCTTTACACCGATCATCGCCCCCCAGATTTTGTGTACCGAAAAATGGGCATACAAACTGTAATCACTGGCGGGTTGACTAAAAAAAAAGAAAAAAGGTCATTTTTCCCCGCTCGGAGCTCAAAATAACGTTTTTCTCTCCGCATTGCTAGGTGAATGACTAAAAAAAAAAAGGTCAGCCGATTTGGCGCGTCATCGCCCCCTTGGCTAATTTCGCCCCCTGTCGCCCCCTTTGTCCATTTTCGCCCCCCTATCGCCCCCCTGGACCGCCAAATCGCCCACGTTGGGAACCACTGGACTAGAGTCAAGTCAAATATTCCAGTATTACACATGAAGTCAAAACAGCATGAATGATATGGAAAGTTCAAATGAGACCACAAATAAAATAATGCCAGTTCTAGGATAGAGGAGGTAAAGACACTTTTTTGATATTTCAACGCCACTCAAAGAGTAATGCCTTCTGAGCATCAAGAAAAAAATTTTGTCTATTGCTTTTGACAGGTAAGTACATGATAAAGCTGCTGATATTGCACTTTACCAGCTCCAGTAATGTCGTTTTATAATTTGCAATATTATGATTGGTAAGCCCTTGAAAACATGAATCCTCATAGTCATAACTTACAAGGGGATAGTATACTCATATTCATATGAACCCGGTTATTTTCGGCTGACACTCGTCAGGGGTAATCGTCAGCAACTAGTAGAGAATTTGAGGGAACATTGTACAATCGTATCACAATATCGTTTCACGAATACTCAGGTTCATTTCAATACGAATATACTATTCAATTGTATATTAAAGATCTAAAAAACTCACAAGGGCTATAAAAATACCTTTACTTGGCATTTTTCTGTCCAGCCTCAAATATATTTGGCTTGTTAGTATGGTAGGACTATAGAATGACATTATCAGAACAACATAGTTGAATGAATCTGTCCGTTAGAAAATTGTACGGAAAAATAGCACGTCTCATCTTTGCCTCCTCTCCGCGGAGATCATATGAAAGATTATGTGGATTTTTTCAATCATACCAGTTTCGTTACATTTTCTGACATTGCTGTGGGCCGATCACGTGCATAGCTTTCTACTACCATGTTTTGTATGCTGCCATGTGACCAATCGTATTCGAGTACTTTTAAATCATTGTGCCTACCCCTAGTTTCCATACTACCGTCTTGTGATGAAAATGTTGAAATATGGTGAAGTGCGCGATACACTGCCTTTTCTTAACGTTTACCTTTGATTACGAAATTGTTCATTTTTACAGTTCGGAAACTTTACCATAGAAATAGTTGCTAGCTGCAACTGCAGCCTTCGTACTACCCAGTGCAATAGTCGGTCGCGACAGAACTTCTGACAATGGTAAGTTTTCCTCGCGTTTGTTGAACTACAGGGTGCCGACTCCGATCTTAAAACAGTTCGATTTCGGGAGGATGTTCAACGACAATATGGGTCTCGGCCCGCGGATGTCAAATTTCAGTACTCAGTACAGGTGTTATTCGATACTGATGTTGCCGGGACAGGAGAGAGAGGATGTTGAGAAAGGGGGGAAAAGTAAGTCGGATTGTGTCGTGCCCTGGTAGGTCGATGAATTGATGATATGTACTTTTTGATCGTGGTCAAATGTCCTGTGGAAGATTTTAAAGCAAAAGTCGCCCACCTTTGTCTGTAGCTATGGGCAGATGATTTGTAGCGTCGTCATGATCACTTGAGTTGGATAATAGTACTCGGTTACACCATCACGGAACTGCTCTTGTTACAACTCCTAATCTGAAATAAAAATATCTTCTTTCCTTCAGTTATAATGCCTCCGTCTGCCCTTGACCAACTGAGTAAGTATTTATTTTTGCTGACATATTAACAAGAATTTCAGAATTTTTTTGTCATATCAAACAGGTCGCCTGCACATATCGTACCCGATGCTTTTCAAATTAACAAATGTCAAAGGCAACCGTACAACGCACTGTGGAGTCCTCGAGTTTGTAGCGGACGAAGGGAAAATCTATCTTCCCTACTGGGTGAGGATTGCGAAATGGCTAGTCTGGCCTTCACTTGACATGTATCGATTTGTGTTTAGATGATGGAAAACTTGTGTGTGAGCCAAGGCGATTTGGTTGGAGTGCAAAATTGCACGTTGCCTGTCGCTACTTATTCAAAATTTCAACCTCATTCGCCGGATTTCTTGGATATTACGAACCCGAAGGCAGTGTATCCTTTTCAACACAAATTTAATGCCTATATAGCTCTGAAGCTAACTAGGAATGTTTGTGAAACCAGTTTCTTGTAGAATAGTTACCGTCATTACTCGCACAGAAGACACCATTGAATGTTTCGATGGGTTTAACACAAGTTCCTTGTATTTGTGGTCAGTGAACCAGTATTTTTAAAATCTTGAAATATGCAGAATTGCAGATGCAGTAAACATGTATAAGACATAACTTTTAAATTGATGTAAGATAAAGTGGGGCGTGGACCAGGACTGAGCATGCATTTGGAATTGGGATTTTTCTCAGAACTGATTTTAGTTATGGACTTGAGATTTGGACATGCTATGAAATAAATTATGATTTGAATTTCTTAATAGCTGTTCTCTGTCTGACACCTAGTAACCACAGCAATATCAGAACACAGTGCTGGTAAAAAATATGTTCACATGTCAATCTGAAGTGTGCCTTGTGCAATAATTTTCTTTTGCAAGCATATTCATTACTTATCATTGACATAACATGTGCTAGGCAGTGTTGAGATAAGCAATCTTTGTGATGGAATATATGCCGCATTTATAACACCTTATCAAATTCAATTCGGGTGTTGGACTATATGTTTCTTGTAACTAATCCCAGAGTGATGCAGTGCAAAAGTCTTGAACACGGATGGAAATAGATTTGATTCCTTAACAGGATTCTAGTTTAGAAAATGCTCTGCGAAATTTCGCCTGCTTGTCAAAAGCCGACGTCATATCGATACAGTACAACAACAAAAAGTAAGCGTGTTTGCTTGGCTTGTGCAATATCAAAAATCCGTTTTATGAACATAGATACAATCTGAGCGTACTGGAAGTGAAACCGGGAGACGCGGTTTCCATCATAGAGTGTGACATGAGTGTGGAATTTGCCACCCCAATCGGTTACACTCATCCGGAGCGTGAAAAGCCAAAAGAAGAAGAAGAGGTTTGTGAGGAACTGATGGCGTCTTGTTAATGGTGAATTTTCATTGCTTGTCATATTTCAAGGTTTGTGGTAGCATCGTTGGGACGCCCGATGTGAAAAAAGCGCTGGAAGAATATATTCGGGAAAACAGAGGTTTCCAGGTGACATATAGTATTGCAGTATATTTCTGCCGTAATATATGGTAGCACCTACATGCGTCTGGTTTGTTGAGCTGGTATTTTTCATAGATAGGATGATCGTGTGACTCGTGCGTTTTGATAATATACGTCATAAACTTTAGTTGCATCATTGCGGGTATGTCACGTCAATTCCTATCACTGTGCACTTCCATCTAATAATTCTGGTTCCGGCTTCATCTGAGGGAGTCACGTTCATTTATCGTGGGCATTATAGTAGGCACAGAACTAATTCTGACATACCATGACAAGCCATGATTCATTCTGAATTTGAAACGACAAAGTCGAGACTTATCAATTATGTTCTATTGGCCTACGCCAGCACAACATACGCGAGGATCGGGATAAAAAGCGTAGGCTTGCTGGAAGATGTGTTCAAAATTGAGCGCCTAATTCAATTGTTAATGCTGCTCTACTCTGAGTCCACCCAACTGCTATTCTGAGCTACTGCATGTTTTTACCGTCCGATTTTCATATATTTAATCAGATTAATTTTATGCAGGGCTTCCAGGGTAAAGGAGTGAGGCTAGACGGCAAGAAGAAGAACGTCCATGACCCTAAAGTCGATATCGACATCAACGAATTTGAGCGAGGAATACCCAACTACAATTGGGCTTTTGGAAACTTTCGCTATATCAGGAACAACACTCCGACCGATAAGGTATATTTTGTCATTTCCAGTCCGCCCTTATGTTGTTCGTAATTCCGCAATTTAGAAAGATCAAGAAGTCGCCGGTCCTTCTTTTTCGGCGTTTGCTGGCGGCGGAAACGCTTTGCGAAAGAAAAGGAAGTCCTAAAATTCTATATGGATTGCTTTTGTGTTTGTGTTTTATGGTTTATTTATAGGCTGTTTGTCCAACGAATAAGAGGCGTGTGTATCTCTTGGTTACGGAAACCCGTTGTTGCAGATGGAGAAATGTAGTTTTTTGCGCTCGAGGCCGGCGTGTGTTAAAGAAACGGTTGGAGACTCAACTCGTACTCTGTAAAGCTTTAGACCTATACTATTTGTTTCTTCTGTGTCAGGGGCGGCCAACTTCTGTCGGGGGCCGGATCACAGAGTATATACATTAATCACGTATTTATTAGGGCTGGGCACAATGATTCGAGTACTCGAATCTGAATCGAGTATTTATTGTAATGATTCGAGTCGAGTAGTAAAAGATGAGTTTTTCGAGTACTGAAATTATGCGCTCCTCACACCTAAAAGTTAATTTACTATCGAGAATTATAGTTTTCATACCATTTTCCACTGAGGAAACCTTGATTGGCCGTGTCGCAGCCTACGAGACATAGTACAAAGCTACGAACGTTACTGGAAATAACACATTTTAAAAGTCATCATCATCACACAACATTGTCAACAAGAGCATTGAAATCGGTATGGTCGAAAAAATACCAAAGTATCTTTAATGTGACGGATAGCAGGCATTATATTCTTTGTGGTGGGATAAAAGGTACATTTTTAAACTTTGACATATTATATTCTGTTGTGACGTCATAATGAGTGATACTCGACTCGAAGCGTTTTACGTGATTCAGAATCGAATCACTCAGGTCCTCGGTTTTGCCCAGCCCTAGTATTTATACACCTATGCACGGAATAAATCGTATTTAATGTAAACTACAAGTCTATAGCGTAGATCAAACACTATCTAATATTCATTAACAAAACTTTTTAAAGTCAATCGGACATCGATCAAAGTTGTCAACAAGTTATTTGAATTCTGGCTGCATGTCGTATGTAACGAAACTGCACGAGTGCACGCTAACATCAGTTAGATTGCAATGCAGGATGCAGCCTTGTCTCGTTAATGTCGATCCATGATCGCGAATGTATCCGGACAGGGCAAGTAGTTTCATGTCCGTATGTCTCAGGTTGACAAACTTGGATTCATTTTGTGACGCATAAAATTTGCCAATACTTCCAGGGTAGAAACTCAGCGGGTCGTATGTTGCCCGTCCCTGCACTGCAAAGTCAACTTAGTGAATGCTTATGCGCGTTGATGGAAATGACATATCTTGGAGGCATTGTAACAAAGTGCAATGGAATAGGTATGGTCGAAAGAATACCAAATGAACCTCAATGTGTTGTAGAACTGGCAATATATTCTTTGGTGGTCTTATGAAATGTAGCCTCCCGATTTGAACATTTTCAATTCATACTGACGTTTCGTCATAATGAGGGATACCTCGACTCAAAACCTAATACAGTTAATACACGATACAGCATCGAATCTTGCGGGTAGCCTACTTGATTTTGCACAGCCATGCTCGCTACCCATTCGTATTGCAGCTGTGACACCTAGTCACCTACCGTCCACTACGCTATCTCGAAACCATGGAAAACGCGTATTCGCTCGCCTGACCAGCGCACACCGCACATGTCGAAATCTATGTTTTCTCGCGTCGCCTGATGTACGATTGTACGTGACGTGTCGCTATAATTAAATTCAATAAGCATATGCCAGTGGTTCTTGAACTTTTTAGAGCGTGACCCAAATCTGTATTTTGTTGGCATCTCACGCAACGTAATAATGGCAAGTTTAAATGTCAATACGATACGTATTTACGGGTATGGCATGAACTAAAGAAGTTGCAGACAACCAGTTGCACGCAACGCAGTTCTATAAAACGTATGTGACGCACGCGATTTCGAATCGGGGTGTATTATTGTTCTCCTCTGCTGGCCGCATTTGTACTGCAGTCATTCTGAGCCAAGGTTCCATCTCCACCGATCTTTGTGGCGCTGCATATAGTTTGTCCGAACGCGCGTTGGTCAAACGATTCTAGATATAGGCTACACCGTACTTTCACATTTCACAATTGCGAATTCAGTCAGATTCATTTGTTTGCGTATTCAGTTACGACCGAGCTCTTTACCTCCCTCTACACTGCCCGAGTATTACCCATGCAAATATTATATTTGCAAGAAATCCAGCAAATCTTGCATACATATTAAAAGATCGCTATCATGGGGTCGCGACTCAAATTTGCACCCTTCGCGACCCACAGGCTACTTTAAGAACCCCTGGCATAAGAAAACAGTTCGGTAACAGTCAGTGTTGAGTTGACTCGAGTCAGCTTTTTCGTATGGCTTGACTTGACTCGAGTCGCTTTGCTAAAATGACTTGACTTGACATGACTCGACGTATCAGAAATGTGGATTGACTCGCGATCGTGACTCGGAGCAAAATTCACGAGTCAATTTCAAGTCATCAAGTAATCGGTGTCGATAAAAATCACTGTATTTTGCATATGTTCGGATTGTTGGCGAAACACTGGTGTAACCCGTGAGAGCGACCAATCATTCAATGATCGTGCGTTTTACTGAACGTCCATTGCTCTCTCAAAAATAAATTGACCGCGAACGAAGTGATCGAAGCTTACAGCTTACGTTGTCGTAAACTAGTATAGTTAAGTAGTTTAATAGCAAAATGTATATTTCTGTTCTCTGTTCTACCTTAACTTAGGGTTACCAATGTCAAAAAAGAGGGCAAATCCTCTTAAAAGAGGATTTGTCCTCTTTTTTGACTTCTTTGAAAGTGTCCTCGGAGGACGCCCTTTTGTCCTCTTTTTTGAGATTTTGTCCTCTTTTTTGAAAATTGAGGTCATATTTGGAGCAAAGTGCGAGTGATATGCCGTAAATTAGCACAGCAGCGACGTTCAAACGGTATTTTGAGCGAGCTCTAAGCGAAAAGATGACTTTTTTTTTCAGTCAATCACCCGGTAATGTGGAGGAAGAAACGGTATTTTGGGCTCTGAGCGGGAAAGTTGACCTTTTTTTGTAGTCAACCGAACACAAAGTGGGAAAAATTCGCTGAATTTTGAGAATTTCTCTCCGGTTTTGCAAGTCTCAAACCAAAACCTCTTGTTTTATTGAAATTGAATTCGAATGTAGTTTATATAGTCCTCGCCCACTGGCGCAGGCTCGAATTGTATCATATCAATTTGTAATGATGGGTGATGTATTGCATCTTATCAATTCGTTTCTCTATTTTGGCTGGTAACTAAAACTGAGGCTATGCAATTACTTACTTGGTTTAGCATTTCTACGTCTATGTGAGCGATACAGCGCCTTCTTGCGTGTATATTTAACTCTATAATCGTTCATCGGTTCAAAATCAATGACCAATCAATCTGTATGTCAGAAAGCTAGCATACTTCGAAAAGGCAACTTGACTCGTGACTTGAGTTGACTTGAATCGAGTCACCTCCCAAAGTCGACTGACTTGACTCGAGTCAAAATGTGCAATGACTCGAAGGTAGTGACTTTGATCCCAACACTAGTAACAGTTCACGCCACACAACTGGCCGCAAGCTTGTGGTGCCACACATCCATGCGTTTAGCGAAATTGTGAGTATGCCGCATACCGACGATGTTTATAGGACATGCGCATATCCTACGTCTTTAGTTTTGTCCCTATTTCCCTGCGGAAATTACGCATCAACGTCATACACAACATAACTCGCAGATCATATATTTCAACTTAATTTGAATCGCAATATATTTGTGAATGCTGCTGCACACAGTGACAAAGAGTGAAAAAAAGATATCTACACATCTTGAGTCGCGCCACGTTGATTCCGATTAACCAACTTTGGCAAAACTAGAACAAGATTCGAGACAAATATTATTGGAAACCTCGATCTTCCGACCACGCCGAACTATAAAAAGCCATTTCCGGCGGTGTTTCGCCGTAGATCACCACAAGCTCGCCGCACTTGCAATTCAAAAAGTCAAGCCGGCCCGAGCTCAAAAACTCCGGAACGGGATGTCTCTGTTCAGCTTTGATCACGAATACCCAGTACAGGCCGCGACGGATCGGATTCGGCAAGCGCAAGTTATGAATTCTGTACTTGCCACAGTACGCTATACCCAGTTGCTCAAATTTCTTTTCGTCCAAGCTAAAAGACACGGCCACGGGCAAGGATTCGTCTATTCCTTCGAAACAGACAGTAGAGCTGAAGAGTAAATATTCAATATCGTCCGATTGCTCCCAAGTCACGTCCTCAAGACGTATATCGATATCATTGCCTTCAGTCCCGACGTCTACCCACTCTTCTTTCCCGCCGCCTCCTGGACCCAACTTCGGAAACTCTTGCACTGCGAATTCCAGTATTTTGACTTTTTCGTTTGACGTGGTACATAGGAAGTCTTCCACCGAGCAAGGATTCACGAGGAAAAACTGTTCTGTACGTTCGGACTCTGCCTCAGACTCCTCACACTTCGCAGTGATTTTAACCGAAGTCTCGCCAGGATCTTCAACTAAGACGTCAATTTGAAAATCGCCACCCTCGTATGGTTTAGCCCTCATTTTGGCTTTGAAAAACAGTTGCTCACGACACGCCGAAAGCACGACTCCGTTAGTTTGACTCGCGACAGAGACAGGCTGTAACGCGCCAGCCGTCATGTGAGGCAGCAAAGACTGACGGCTGAGATGTAGGAAACGGGAATCATTGCGGATCTCCATGCCGGGATGAAAATCCGTGTAAAAATGCGTACGCGGCACGTTGACGGCGTGGCGTTTGCAGTACGGAGCTAGCGCTTTCCAAAATTCGGCTTGGTTGGTTTCGAAATTTTCCGAGCCGAGAACTTCCTTGACCCAGGCCGGAGCGAAGATTGCCGCCGATAAGGAATATCTGAAATTTTGCATCCGTAATTCAACATCGAGCAGTGCAGGGTGTAAGAGCTGCGGAATCACACGAAAATCGGATTGTTGATATACTCGCTAAAAGCTTTGAGCGACTCTCATCAGCGGCCAACTTCAGCAATACGGTGAATCAAACTTCATATGTATGGATTGGATGATATCTTCATATTGAAATAAACCCGAATATTTTCGGCTGGCACTTGTCCGGGGTAATCGTCAGCAACTAGAGAGTTCAAAAGAACTCTGTATATTAACATTAGTATATTTGATGATACGACTGTTGACATACAAAGTTTTCTTGAAATCTCTACTAGTAGATGACAATGGTACACAACAAAATATTCGATGACCGTAATTACATTTTTTGTTTACTATGACTACGTCACCACACTGTATTGAATACTACATATTCACGTTCGTTATTATCAATAAGTCACAAACAAAATATCCTACATTTCGAATTAGATTCTTCTTATTACCGATCTTCGCTACTTATTATGAGTGTCCGTCAAAAGCTTCAAGTTAGATATTAACAATGCCAGATATTGCTTCATGTAATTTAACATGAAACGAAATTAAGCAAAAGAGACATACTTTCTGGATACTTCGACGGCGGCACAACTGTTCATGCCACCCCCTCCATAACAGCCTCTGCCGAACACATCCACCCCCACATAGACATCAGTCACCCTGGACGTAACCATCGCCAACTCCGCTGACTTCTGCAGTTCGACTTCATTCCAGGTGTAGTTTAGAAGAATACCATCACAGCGGTCGAAAAACAGTCTGTAAAACGAATGGTAGCAAGCCAAGTCCTATTGCCCAGCAGTTTAGCTAGAAGTGTATGGACCACGATGGGTCTTATACGATAAGGCTTTATTTACTGCTCGAAATTGGCCAATACATTGACAGCAAGCAAGCAAACTCAATATCAACATTTGTTAGCACGGAAGTAGATTATGGTAGGCAATGAACCAGTCGAAAAGCATTTTACCAAATCATATTTTGAACATTTCCAAGCAAGTCCTTCAAATTAACACAATCAGAAACAAAAATGTCTAGCGAAGTACTCACTGGTTTTGAGCGTTGAGTTCATCCTGCCACGCCAGCACTCCGTCAACAGTGACACTATCATACCAAATAACTTGACTACCAGCGACAGCATGGTGCATTTCCTCCGTGAGATATTTCACAAATTCCTTCAACCTACCCATGTTTTGAGGCTGTTAAAAACGACACACAATGCGCATTGCACAACCACGACTCATGATAATTGCGAGCATACAACTCACCCGTATATTGTTTTCAATATTCAAAAGCCAACCCTCAAATTTATAATACTTGGCAATTTTGACGAGTGCATCTGCTACTAATTTCCATACAGAGTCGTTTGAAAACATGGCTTCACATCTACAAAGCCAACAATTTGCATAACTGCATCAACAAGAAATGATGAGATTTCGGTACCTGTCGAAGCCCGTGTCGCCCTCAGTTATGAACGTACCCAACACAGACACACCATTCGTGTGAGCACAGTTGATCCACCCTACTGGCGGTATGGTCACAAAATGATGACTGAAGTAGACAAATGTGTCAACCACATCCCAATAGGCCATGTAATACCATTCGTCATCCCCACACAATGTTCCTTGTACGAATCTGCATAAGTACAAATTAACACAATATAACCCATTGGAATTTGAAACCTTTTCAATTACCTATCATCCAAGTATCCTCCGGCCATATCATGACACACCATGGTTTTTGGTTCGCCATCCGGTATGTATTTTCCATGATACGCCACTGACGCAATGGAGAATGACTGACCCTTGTCATGACTACCATCTACTATCCAAGCCAACAGTTCTTCTAAACTGTAAAGTGGTTTGGTCACTGGAAGACCATCCTCGACGCTTCTTCCTCGGAATCGTGTGGGAACATCGAATTTCACTTCCACGTGAGTCTGTTTTGTCCTTAATGGTATTTCTTCCATCTTGTTTCAATCGCTAGGATTTTCCTGAAAAACAGGAGAGTGATAGTGTATAATAATTTGTTCACAGCAACAAGCACAGAGTCATTGAATGCGTTTCTTTTAACATACATGTTGTTCATTCTCAAAAGATTCAACACCCACTTCAGATTATTTTTGTATCAAGATACATTGTAGAGAGATTTGTCCAATGAACCACATTGCACCGCAACTTCACACTGTATAGGTATAGGCAGCAACAAACCATTACTATTTCAAGTAAGATTGGATTCATCATCAAAATACAATTGTAACGGAACAGTTTTCGACTTTCATAATTATGATTGTTTCATTTTAAATTCTCAAGACAAAGACAGTAACAAAGACTCATTTAGGAACTTTCAATCTAATCAAGTTACCCACTATCACCAGTGAAATGATGGAACACAAAATAGTGATCAAGTTCAATTAAGGGCGGTGCAAATCCAAAACTGGTGGTCTCAATTGATAGCTTCCGAGGGATTTTCGACGTTGCTGTGATCTGAAAAGAAATAAATGGAATGCTTAGGTTAGAACGTCTCTCGTGTCAAGATCAGAACAATGAATCCCCTTCCCTATGAAATAACACCAGTATCGCTTACAGTCAAGGTCTGCCAGTATGGAACTGGTTTATCGTGCAAGTACACACATGTAAGATAATAGCTTGGTGTAATTGTCTGACTAAGACTATTGACTATACATGTACTACGTTATAGGATCAGATGGCTTCTTAACAAATGAGCAGGGCAAGATATTGATTCTTAAATCTTGCTTACACACAAATGCCGCTGAATGCGCTTGCTTTAATCCATTCATTATTCCATAGATATCATCAGATATCAGATATTTAAATATGAAATCTTACTCAATATTTAGGCAAATTAATTGAGAAGATATATGACTCCATACTTTTTGGTAAATATGCTAACCCGATGTCCTTCGGAATTTGATCAGTAACATACGCCCGAACGAAGAACAGACTGCAACACAAACTATTCGGAATTCAGCTATTCAACATATCAATTAACTCAACAAACGAACTGTAACTTGACAAGTACAAAACGAAACCAATCGTTGACCCTTCCATAAAACGTGATGGATTAGGCTGCGACATGCGCATCGCACATATAACCAGGATATACAAAGAATATGTAAGATCAGAAATATATCAATCCACAGATTCAAAATCTGTGAGACCAGTTCTGAATTCTTGATGCTCCATCAGCATGAAATGTCGAGTACAGCAATTTGCAGTAAAAGCTCCATCCGTACTTATAGTAAAGAATCCAAGTCAATTTGAATAACTTAAGTCTGTTTTAAACTGCGTACGTACGGTACCGCTACCATATGACCCAAAGTCGAACAAAAGCTCCTTCAGTGTCTGCGATAAGTCTACCTCTACAGACATACAGACACCTTGCTTCAATGAACTACCTCAATCCTCATTCCTTTGAGATCCACCTCGTCCACTTTACATCTCAAGTACATGTAATGATTAGATTCTATGACAGGAAATACTTGATTTAGCACAGCGACTGTTATAATAGATTAGGTCACTGAGCTACGCTACTCTGGAGCAATGATTGCAAATGTTTTGATTGCTGCTTACTCAGGCGTATCGCAATATTTTTCGAATGTAGGCCTATCTCAACACCGTTCTATCATAGCAATTTACAACGTGGCGACGTTGTAAATTGCTATGGTTCTATGATCTGCGAAGAAATTTATAGCTATAAATTCCTACCGACATGATGCACTGTTTGGATTCACCAAAGGTACGAGATAACACAATCTAGCCGGTACAGAAGGTCCGAAAGATTCACGCAGTTGCCGAAAGTTTTGACGACGACGACGGGATTTTAAATACCGCAATGGCGAATGAATTAGGCAAAGAGTTGTACACAAGTTGCAAGATTCCGAATCATAAGTTAATTTGACTTATATAATTTTCGCTCCAGTCAAGTCGAGTCATTTTCTATTCACAACCGAGTCAACGCCAACTAAAGACTCTGCAGCATTGCTTTTCAATAACCTTTTTGAGTACCATATACGCACTTTTTTTTGCAAAACTAAATTCATCCGACAACTGTTATACAAAGAGAAAATGGAGATGCGTAGCAATATTTGTTCATATGTGCAACAAGTAGGCTACCAGTTTAGGCCATCAAGTGTCACATTATAAAGAAAACTCTTTTCTCCCGTTTTCGCATAAATTAATTTGCTGCAACATACGTTGCAGTACAATCCTACAATCCCATACAGTGAAGCAATACACTGAAGACTTCTCGAAGCGACGGTACAATATTAGGGTTACCATATACGTCCCCTTTTCAGGAAATTGAAAATGTGATGATAAAGGGTTTTGCGATGCGCTATAGCTCTTTCCGGTCTTCTTGGGCCTAAGAATGGCCCGGATGTTGGGCAAGACGCCGCCTTGCACGATCGTCACTCCGTCGAGCAGCTTGTTCAGCTCTTCGTCGTCTCTGATGGCGAGCTGCAGGTGACACGGGCCGTCGTGGGCCGCGTTTCCGACCAATTCGAGAACTTCGGCACTCAGGTACTCGAGCACGGTGGCGGTGGACATAGCGTATTGGTAACGATAGGCGCCCACCAATCTGGCGGATCCGAATCGATTCCCGTCGAAGGTTTATCTGGGCTCCTCTTCCACCGCCGTTGCCGTTCTTACGGTGAAAAAAGCCCAGAAAAAGACTCGACGAAAGAAATCACTCACAAGGAGTGGAAAGAACTAGTAGAAAGGGCCACGGCTTCAAAAAGATCAACATTGAAAAGAACTGTGACATCGGGCACTCTCAGGCCGAGGTGGATGTTAGATTAATAGGTTCGCAACTACATGCGTGTCGTTCGACATCCTTCTATGTTCATTACATCGCATTGTGTCTTATCGCATTGTACATTGTGTGTGACTTGTTCAGATGAAAAATATAACCCAACGATGATTCTATTAAGTACGTGAGCTCCAGCTCCCACTCGCTGCGCGTCGCGTAGTTGCCCTTTCTCAGCAGTCGGCGAACTCTGCCGACGGGGAACTGCAGGCCCGCTCTCGGGGATCGGACTTTGCCTTTGCCCCCTTTGCCACGTCCTGACATTTTCATATATCATCACGCTGTGGTTACCGTCGAAGAATCCCAGGTGGCTGTCTGATCTGATCTCAAAGACTATCACCTAGTCGTTTCGGCATCTTCCTGTCATTCACTATATTGCTGTCCTGTGATGTTTTGAAGTGATGAAATTTTATGAATAAACTTGAACTTGAACTGCTCCGAGGACGCCTAAATGCCCTCCTTTTGTCTTTTGGCAATTCGTCCTCCTTTTTACAGCTTTAATAATGGGCAGAGTCAACTGAAAATCGGCATAAAGACGTGAAATAGAAAATACGGACCTTCGAGCGGGTCATTTGGGAGTCGAATGAAAGTGATGACCTTTCTTAGTCAATTCAACAAAATAAACGTAAAAAGTAGGGTTCTGGTTTAAATCAGGTTTTTTTCGTTGATTTTTGATTTTAATTTTACCATTTTGATTTTATTGATTATTTTGTTTCTTTTCAAATTTTCCAACGAGATGCGTGAATGTGGTGTATTATCGGACAATCATGTGCATTTTATATAAACCGGAGATAGCATCTCGCCACCCGCACCGGTATAGTTCATTTATTCGACAGACAGACGGGAAAAGAGCAAAGAGCTATAGTCAATCATTATGTTAGCGTTTTGCTGTGGACACTAAGTTAGCTGTCTGCGACATGGTGCAGCCATTTCCGAGTCACTGGTGGGATACCGCAACGAAGCGCAATTAGGAGTCTCTATCGAATTCGAAAGCCTTCCTCATCTCTGATCCAGTTTGCTGGCAGAAACTAATCCATCGATCAACATGTTTCCTCGCTATTAGAACAGATCAGTCATGATTCGGGCGACCCGTCATTAACGCATAGGTTAAACGTCATCTATCATTACCACTATGTTGAACGTTTTCAGCTATCTGGATGATGATTCACAGCCCCACATTATTAAAGTTTAAGCGTTATCCTTAATCACCTTGATTGACATGGTTGTCATTCATCCCATTTTCTTTTGTTGATGTTGTTGTTATTATTAGTAAAAAAAAAAAAATCATGATTTGAATTAGAACCCTAGTAAAAAGTGGTATAGCAACTCTATAAAGTTGCGCTCCTCTAGATTGATCATTTGATTGGTTGATTACCAATTACTGATCCCATCCGTTGCCTTTTCAATGTGTTGTAGACATGTCGCTGTGTTTTGGTCGCAGTTATTAACTTCGCTCGCAATAAACGGACATCTCGCTTCATTGGTGACCCCGACGTGATTTGAACACGCAACCATCTTCATTTGTGACACTTCCACATGCATGCCACGTCCAGTAGTTCCTCACCCTTGGCGAAGGAAGTTAATCATGGACTTAATCATCCATCGATCCGAACCACGCGCAGGCTGGTAGCAGCGAAATTCGTATTATAACAATTTACGGCTAATGTCTCCATGAAGTATAACTCAGAAAGTAGCTGCATGTCCAATATTAGGCTGTAAGCTGTCTGGTACTTAACCGAGAGACTTTCCTGGTTTGCTGTCGTGATAGTTTTTCGTACGATATATTTGTCCATACACAGTTTATTCAAACGTTTGCAAGTATAGGTTTACATGAATCTCGTCTCGAGTCAACTAAACATGAGCTTATAAAGACTCGAGATCATTGCAATAGGAAGTCATATTCGTATCCGAATATGGGCGTGAAATACACAATTACAATATAGGCTACTCCCGCAGTATGGCATGGGTTGCGTAAAGAATTTGCAAGACAATGCATCGCATGCCAACGCTCTAAATTTCACACACACGTCCGCGCACGGCTAGAAAATTATAATGGTGGCTGTTCTTCCAGGACGCACGTGTGTTGTAGCCTACTGTGCGGCTTTGATTCCGAGGTGAAGTAGACAGTAGTCGTTGAAATCAGGGATATGTAGACTTTTTGTGGAATTTGTGAAATAGTGACAGTGACGCCGCCAAACAAGTATGTGGTACATTACAGAAGCAAGAATATGTAGCAAGATTAAAAGAATTGTTTTTTCAAGTTTTAAAAACATCCAAAGGCTTACTGAACGATCGTTATTGCCGTATGATGGCGTGTTTTGTTCAAGAATTGTCGAGTCATATACATGAAACTGCTGAAATATTACAAAGCATTTCTCGCTCAGGAGGGGTCCGTTCATTGTTGTTACTGCTGCTACTTGCTGTTGCTGTAAATTTGCTTTATATATTCATTAAAACAGAACTTTTATTATGGATTCGATGCATGCTCCGCCTTTGTGGACTGGTGGTCCATCTCCAGGACAGTTCTACAACTTTCCTGGTAACAACGTTCCGACACAAGTGAATAATGAAGCCATGAAACGAACGATGTAAGTGGAGCCTAATCACATTTTTAACTTAGATCTGGTACAATTCAGGATCATTGTAAACTATTCGAGTGTATGGTATTTCATGTAGCTTTTCTGTATCACTTTTGAGGCCTATACAACCCGTTACTGATCCTATATATAATGGAACAACATTGCTGCATACTCCGTAATATATATAGTCATGAATGCTGATGAATAAAGATTTTGAATGGTGTTATGATGAATGAAATGCCCGCGTAGCCTAACTTTGATCAACTCGGCACAATATTTATCGGCCTGTCTAATGTCCCTGTCATAACATGTAGGCCTATGATTGCTCCAATATGGGGTTTGATTTGATTGATTGACACCCAGCCAGTGGTTTGACTCTTCATTGTCTCGCATTTTTTATAGTGTCCTTGAGTCGAAAAAAATTATTTTTCAAATCAATACTGCCACTGGTAAAATTTAAGTTGAAATAATGTCACATTTTAATATTAACAAAAATATGCTATGTCGGTATTTGATTAAAATTCTGATATTGCTGGGGCTCTACTTTTGTGAGAAAGTAATCCTGTGATCTCAGTTATCGGATCACTGCGCTCAAAATAAGTGGTCTCAGATTAAAGTTGAAAAAATTTTGGGCAGCTAAGCTATTTTTCCTCAAAAAGCCACATTATTGGACCTGCATCTAAAAGATTTTCAACAGCTGTGCCATTCCACTCCGTCTGTGCGCGTGCGGCAACTATGGGGCTGGGCAAAATCGAGTACCTGAGTGATTCGATTTTGAATCATGTAATATGCTTCGAGTCGAGTATTACTCATTAGTCATTATGACGTCATAACATAATTTAATACGTCAAAGTTCAAATATGTACCTTTTATGCGACCACAAAGAATGTAATGCCTGTGATCCATCTCATTAAAGATACGTACTTGGGTATTTTTTCGACCATACCGATTTCATTGCACTTGATGACAATGTTGTCGGATGATCATAACTTCGGAAATGTGGTATTTCTACTTCTAGTAACGTTCGTAGCTTTGTAATACGGTATATGTTTCGTACGGTATGCTACGATACGGCCAATCAAGGTTTTCACAGTGAAAATTGCTATCTAAACTATAATTCTCGTTGATAAATTAACTGGCTGGCGGTAGCGTATATTTTCAGTACCGGTACTTGAAAGAATCGTCTTTTATACTACTCTACTCTCTACTCAAATCATTAAAATTATTACTCTATTTGGATTCAAGTACTATAATCATTGTGCAAAGCCCTAGTGGCAATGTATCTGTCGTAACATAGCTTATTAACCCTTCACGAAATTTCCACCTCATTTCTTCATCAACGCCTTGGCCCTGGACGAATGATATCCAATTCTGCACGTTTGTGTGTCGTTTTATGCAGTCTTGCCTGAACACCACTCAGAAAAGTTGGCTCCCTGTCTTCATCAATTGTGCCAATGTACCAATGTTCCAGTCTCTTCAGATTGATCTCACCTTGTGAATTTTGGTCCATTTGGTCAATATAGCAACAAATTTTCCATAATTTCTAACCACCTTGTTTAGCAGGGCAGAATTTTTACCTGCGATTCCATGGTGTCCAAAGTTACCAGCGTTACTAATATCACCACATATATGCAGGCAACCGATTGTCACTGGAACGTCAGTGCTTGGAATCAAGTTCGATGAAGGGGTGATGATTGCTGCTGATACTCTGGGATCGTATGGCTCACTGGCACGATTTCGCAATCTGTCGAGAATTACAAAAGTCAACGAGTCCACCATTTTATCATCATCGGGTGATTATGCAGACTACCAATACATCAAAGCGGAAATAGAACAGATTGTGTAAGTTTCTCTACTCTGACGTTTATGTAGGTCAAGTAGAAACGATTTCAAAGTAAATATATTAAAAAACATAATCGGTAATTTCCTTGTTACAATCGAAGAAATTCCATTGAATTGTACTGGCCATTTGATTAGGTTCAATTGACGTGAGTGTTGAATGTAATCTAGAAGTTGCATAATTAGGCTATATGTGTTGATTCATTTTTATTATATTGGGACTAGCGATTCGATGATAACATATTGGGAAAAATAATCTGTTTCTGCTTGAATCTAAGATATTATGACATTGACGTCATTTATGGTAGGCCGTAGGCTTTTTCTTTGATGATATAAGTAGCCATGAATTTTACTATAGAATTATTCTTATTGGCAATCTTGAAATAATGTTACTGATATCCTCATTAGAAAGAATTACGATTGCTAGTTTTGATCATTTTTGTAATGTTCGGGACCTAAATCGTAAATTGTCAACAGATTATATACATTACCACTTGAAAAGATCGGTATCAATAGTAAATTCCAGTTTTTATCAATATGACATTTTCTTATATTTAAGTAATTTACATAAATCCAAAATGCAGAATCGACGAAGAGTCATTGGACGATGGATTCGCACTGACTGCGGAAAATGTCTTCTCGTGGATGACTCGGGTTTTGTACGGCAGAAGGAGTAAATTCGACCCCTTGTGGGCTACTGTAGTTGTGGGAGGATTTAATGATGGGAAAAGGTGATTATTAAATGACCATTGAAATCGACCATCAATTCTAACGTATATCTACTGTAACTGTTACGCTTGCGTAGCTTTCTAGGTAGATGCGATAAGATTGGAATTGCCTTTGAAGACGATTCCGTTGCGACAGGATACGGAGCTTACATTGCTCAGGTAATGGTTTGAATCTGTGAAGCGCGAAGCGAATGTGCGAATATTTCCGATGCTACTTGTCATAGCCGCTATTGCGAAAAGCACTGGAAGATAATCAAGGTGCGTTTACTGAAGCCAAAGCCAGGAAGGTGATCGAAGATTGCCTCCGAGTCCTGTACTACCGCGACGCGAGATCCTATAATCGGGTATGTGATTCTTTTTTCGAGACATTCGTTCACAGGTATTTTGTTTTCGATTTGCAGGAGTTGTAGTTCTCTTCTTTTGAATATATTAAGTCGGTGGCGGTGTCAAATGAAATATATACCAATATCACTCTCCATGATCCTGGTCTCTCCTGTTCCAGTGTGGTACAAACAGCTTCGAGATATTCTGTCAAGTCCTGCTGTGGAGTCTAAGAAAATGTCCAGTTCCTTCAAATTAGTTTTCCCTGAAATCTTCCATGATGTGCTTGAATACACAAGTTATGCATGAGCATGCGACACAATGGAAAACGACAGTTTAGCATGGGATACTTCAGCATGTGACTTGATAACCCCAAAACTATCCCGAATACTAAACATAGCCTTTATATTAACCCTTATATATGTCCTAACCCCAAGTCTAAATCTAACCCAACCCAACCATAAATAACCCCTAACCCGTAATTTAACCCACATGCTCATGTGTCGTATGCTATAATGTCGCATTTTCATATGTCCACATTACACAAAATGATGCAAAGATAGAATCTTGATGATATTGCTAGCGTAAAACTGCATTTTTGAACCTGCGGTTGGTGTTGCACATTAAAACTTGGACATAAAAATACCTAATCAATTCTCTAGGATAAAGAGATTCCCCTCTGATACACCTGTCATGACCGCTTTTTATTACTTATTGCGGAATTCGGATGCTAGCAAAAACTTCAATTTACTTCAAAAGTCTATAAGCCGAAATAGATGAGTTAAAAATTGCAAAATTTTGCAACCCAGCAAACATTAGTGCTGTTTTATATGACAACTGTGAGTTGCATTTGTCATCACGTCACAACGACGAAGTTCTTTTTCTATTATTTGTTGTGAAAAACTTGATTGACAACGGTCACGAAATGATACGAAATATGGTAGTCATGATTCATAAATACGAAATTATTTTGAATGACATGTAATGGCAGAATTTTACATATTTCAAATTTTCATGTCTTCATTTATAACTATGATGTCATAATAGGTGGTACTCCCTTTAAAAGTTGTTGCCTGCTAGGGGGTTTCACGGACATAACTCCTACTCAACCTTTTACCGTGTTTAGTATGAAATAGCTGTCGCCACGAACGATGGTGTCAGAATAGAACAGCCGAAGGCGTCCGAAACGAATTGGGAAGTCGCTCATTACGTCAAGTAAGCACAGTCTTTGATATTGGGATAATTTCCCGCATATAATGTAAGCGGGCGTGCAAAGCCGCGTAATCCAATAATAATCAGCTACTGCGAATCTGCGACGTTGATCAATAGGCCCAGGTGGCGATGATCCACAGCTTTCGATAACGCTTTGCTTCTTTCAGGGGATTCTAGCGACGTGCGGGAAGAGACGGCGTTCGCGGAGTTACAGCAAAGGCGCCGGATATTGTCGTGTACCTTTCTTATTTGTAATAAATTTCCTTAACTCACACAACTTGTCGCGTTCAGCTCAGTTTGGTTAGTTTATAAATAGTTTCGTATTTGAAAACACCACGAGATTGCGACAAATCAGGGATGAGAGGTCGTCGAAAAAAGGGGAAATAAGTCCGGCCTTGTCTCTTGCGTGGATTAGCGAGAAGTAGCCTACTTTTTCATCTGCTTGAGTGTAGGTTCACCATACTTTTTTGATCACAATTTTATTTGTAGTTCAATTTCTTAATAATTTCATCAATTTAAAACACAACACTAAGGTTGCGATAAAATGAATAGAGTCGGATGCGACTTAAAATCAGAGATCCTCGTTGTCCTAGCTAGAACACGTAAATTGAGTCGTGTGCTTGTAACTGAGCTACAAGTTTCGGAATATAAGATAAAAAGGACAAAGCGATGGAGATGAAATGGCATACGTCGGTAGACTAATGGACATATCAGATCATGGTCCGATATTCTCGAGCACGAACCAGTAGGCTGTACGACGTACGTTTAGTAAAATATGCTTTTATTTTGACTTGAATGCGGACAACCTGGCGAATGTCGTGTAGCCGACGAAATACTGCTCCACAGTAGGGCTGTTCAAAATAACTTTTTTTTCCGGATTCCAGCCGTTCACTGATTAAATTGTCAGGTTACCGTAAAAAACGCTGCACACCAAATTTGGTTCAATTCTAACAAGTGTAGGACACCGCAGATCCAATTAAAATTTTTAATTTATAAGGGAAAATTAAAATATAAAATATTTCAAATTTTTCTGCCAACCCCATGAAATTGTTGAGCTGTCTTCAAAGACGATGCAAAACAAATTTGACTCAATTCCAACCAGTAGAAGCGGAGTTATTTGAGTTTTTCGTTGAAAATTCTCGGATTATCCTTGATTGGTGATTTTTGAACAGCCCTACTCCACAGTCGTAATTAGGCGGTGCGTTCTCTTGTTATTCGTGCTGGACATTGCGATTGACCATTTGCGACCGCACTGTAATCGATCATGCGATATTGGCAATTGGCCAGTGAGTTACGTGTGGCCGGGTGTGGGACTTCGTTGAAGAGATGTCTCACGCAGAAGGCAGAAGAGCGGGTCTCGATGGTTAACGTCAGTGCGTTAGCGTTAGTCACTTCTTGTAAACTGACATTTTCCGCCGCGCCTGCGGCGGGTTGTCTTTGCTGACACTTCCGCGTACGTTTGCTTGCGTCTGCTGTGTCAGATCCGACCTGATAAAGTCCATTTGTCGATCGCTTTTCGAGGCTGATTCATGGCCGACGGCGGGAATAGCTTGATTCAGAAATCTGTGAATTACTGCCCCACGAATTCTCAGCGTTCGTGAAGGCGGGTCGGCGTACAGGATGGACGGCGCGTGCTGCAGTACATCCGTGTCCTGTAAAATAACTCCCCCCAGACGCCGTCGAGGTATTATTCTGTTGCGAGTGTCGCCACGCTCTGCGCGCAAGCGTGTTATCGACGTGCAGATAAGGCTGGAGAGCTGTATTGCCAGGAAATGGATAATGTCACACGCTGACGATGTGAGTGCAGCCACCTGATTGTAAGCAGTTCTGGACAATGACGTATTTTCAGGATTCGTCCATGTGTCTAACGGCGGCATTGCGACAAGAACTTCAGAGTCAGAATAGTGAATAGGCGTATTTCCTCTATGCTACAGGCATAATCAAACACGTAGGCTACCACGACAAGATAATTTGGTTAATTTTTCCATGATATATTGCAGCAGTAAAATAATTTGCCCCCTCTCCTATCTATACGTTTGCTAAGTAGGCCTACTCTGAAGACCATTAGGGTCACCTCTGGCTCATACGGCGCGACCACCAACACGTCAAGCTGTAGTAGGCTATGTTAGCATTTGCACCCTTTGCGCGGGTTTTCCCACTCTCCGCCTGTACTTTAACTAGCAAAGACAATTCGCCGATAGTTGCGCTACGCAGATATTTTGACCATTCATCCCAATCAATCAACTTTTGCTTTCATGGAGCCGCCTCACCTGTTTCGGTTTTTCGTTTGGTTTGTTCGGAGATTGATTGATATGGTAATTTGTCAGCTTGGATTGAAATAGGCTGTCGCTGTCTCTGTCTATTACAAACAAAACTGAATCGAATTTCCATCGATTTTGTGATTTGCAGCATTTATCCTCAATCCACCTGCTCCATATGTTAAACAAACACACCGATCTGCTTGGAAGATATTTAAAATATTTAAAAGGCATTCACAGAGATAAATTTGGAAATGCTGGCGAATTCATAATGAGCCTGTGAATAAATAATTGATGGGATTTCGGATTTGTATTACGCCTGAAGAGACTGTGCGGCATCTTGGTGACGTCAAAATAGCAATGGATCCAATATACGCTAAAGCTTGAGAAAATCACTTTTGCTCAGCTCACGTCCTCCAGGCTATTGCAGTACTCAGGTCTAACTAAATGGTCTACTAGTATTAATAATGTCGATTTGTTTGTCTAGCTAGCATGCGCGTCATATCAGTTTTCAACAATTATTGGTACTAGTACTATAGCTTCTTATGCAAGCCGGAACAGAATACAGCACGACTCGCAAATAATTGCAATTAGCTAAAAGGCATCGCAATTATATGAGTTCTTATTGGCTTACATCCCATTGTATTTGTAGGAGTAAAGTGATTCCACCGCTCCTTGATACTATAAGAATGTAAAATATACACTGCATAGTGCACAATGTAGCCTACATTTGGAACTGCAGAAAGCTGCAAGATGTCGATGCATTTCCCGCTACACGAAGTGAACTCTAGCTCATTCATTCTACAATGTTCATATTTTATAGCAACAATGAATCATATTTTAAAATGCATTAAATTTAAAGAAAGACTACCATAATAAGTCTACTTCACTCTCATTGTCGGAAAGGACGGCGTTATCTTTTCATGGAGAGTTTATCTCCCGGGCTCTTTCAAAAGCCAGTTATGTATACAAACTGCCTGATGCATCACCTGTTTCCATGAACCGCTTCACAATCACTTGAAGCACCCGATTCAGGAGTGAGATGCAGCGACGTTTTCTCAAACGGTTATTTCCGGAAATATGTAATTTGAAGCTATTGTGATTTTACATGTACAACCAATATTTCATCATTAAGATTAGCCTGTCACCAACGTTTGCTTCCAAAACGAGCCCCGCGACTGGCATGCTCTTGTTTTCAAACTATAATATACGCTCTTGCTATATATAGATTCACTACTTCCTCGAGTGGTTATATTTTTAGACTAAGTATACTTCCACTTCCACCCGAAGACTTAAAAGGCCCTATTTTTGCACCATTCCTTGTCCAGTGGCATAATGCACATGATGCACTCTTGGTACAGCAGTATATGCAATAGGCCTCTACATACGGATCATATTTATGCAGGTCGCAGGACCGCAACAGCACTTCGTCAGCCCCCCCAAAAACGTTGGTTTTGGGCCCCCATAGGGTGATAAAGCGAACACCCCAGGCCCCTCTCAGGCTATCCCCCTTGTATAACAGCTGTCCCAGCAGGGTGATAATAATCCTCTCACGCACCCCTGCTCCCAACCTCGTTTCTCATGACCTTAATCTTATTGACAAAGTAGTCTGCGAAGCACATGCTTTGAGAGATCGCCAAGTGTAACGGGCGTGCTCGCACTTCAGCCGCAGCATCGTGTATAGACAAAAGACAATTAGATTCATTTCACTTTGTTTTTTATATATTTGTTATTATATTGCAGTATGATTTGATCAATCAATCAATCAATCAGGTATATTAATATTTTCATCGTTTCAAAACATCACAAGACTGCGATGCAATGAAAGGATAGGAAGGTGTCGAAACAACTTGGAGTAGCCATCAAGATCAGACACCCACCTTAGCCTAGGCGAAGTAAATAAGAGGCATGCACACTGAATGAAAAGTAATGCAGAGAAGAATATAAGACGCAAGCGACAAAATGAGGTGGCATGTGGCGGAGGGCGAGGTCGATGTTAGGTCGTGGTCCGGTAATCCTGAAGACTGGCTAGTATTGATTTAGAAGAAATTGCTTGTATTTCGACTTGAATGCGGACACCGGACATGCTCGACGACTGTCGGATAGTCGGCGAAATGCTGTTCCACAATTGGGGTCCGGAATACTTGATCCTGGTCAATCTACAAGTTTCTGACCACTATTACTACTATTTGGCTGTTCTGTGTTATTAAAGAAAGCTCCTTGGATCTATGTGTGTGATCAGGATTGCAAGAGTATACTCAGAGCGGTCATTAGTCAGTTGACTAGTGCGAACAACAGAAGCTGTAGCCGTATAGCGTCGACTCCAATCAAGCACTATACCAGCGTGTCTTGCAACAAGTCGTTGCACCCACCGCTACACACCTTTTGCCATTCTAGTTATCAACTACATTGGATGTGCTGTGTAGTGAGTTATAGCTGTGATTGCCTAAACGCGCCAAGCGCGAAAATTTCTATAATTCATGATTGAATCGGTCAATATCATCGGGAATTGCATATATTTTGCTAACAATTTTTTATCCTCTCTCTGTTCACATTATCAGATTTACCGTTACAGCTGAGTGAGGTGTGTTGGAAAAGCCAGGACCCCTGAAAACAATTAAACATCTTCGGGCGGACCCGTTGGCATAATGACTTCGATCGTTACGTGATGCTATATTTCGTGACCTCCTATCTGCTATGTCAAAGGATATTGGTATCGCCCAAACGTATACTAATTAAAAGGCGTACACGATTTCAAATTGGTTACTGGCTAATATCTTTCCCTGCGGGATGCCATTTGTCTTGTGGGGTTCAGATCACTAGGACAGGAACATTCGGCGTCAGCCATTTAGGCACATATGGACAATTTAACATTGTTTATAAATCGAAGTTTTCTGTCAGCACAAGGGCAGTTCTTTTCGGCCAAGGTCTTCTCGCTTCTGATCGTTCTGGCACACTTCTCGGAGTCACATGTTACATGGCCTATATCTTCATATGTCTTGGTGCGTCGTGGGGCGGCAATGCGTATTTTTATTGGGGCAAGGGTACCCAATATTCAAGATATCTGTCAACATGAACTCGCGCCAAGCGCGAAAAAATGAAAATGTTGCATTTTCGAAAGAACTACTTCATAATTTATGTTGATTTTGGGCCCCCTTCGAGCTCGCCCTCCCCATTTCGAGGGTTTGGGGTGCGGCAGTTATTACGGTCCTGTATTTATGTTTATATCATGAGTCGGTGTATTTTCCGCAAAAACACCAATGACAAAGATATATAACGCCCTATCACTTTACTTGGTTTTGGAAATGTAACTATAATTAGCCATTTTGCATTAGTCGCGAAACTACTAGTCCATGAGCGGCCAAACCATGGCCCACGAGAAGGTTTTGAGGGGCCGGCGAGGTCATTCTCGAAATTAGTTATAATGTAAAAAAATAAATTATCCAGGTAATTTATTGTGAACTTACAAGGCCGAATAAAAATTTGATTAGTCTGATCGTGAAATTTGGGATGTTGGTGAATATATAGTATCAGTTCCAACGCAATGGCGTAGCCACACAAAAAAACACAATTTCTTTTCAAAAAGACATTTAAAATACTGTTTGCAACATGTTTTAATCCAGGGGACACCAACACGCGGCCCGCGACCTATAATTTGAAGAAATTTCGAAATAAGGCTTAGTATAGCATTTTGAAATGCTGAAATTGATTTCAGTTTAAACATATTATTGTTGTTGTTCAAAGTAAGCCATTTTCCTGTGCCCAATATCACTATTCCTCACTAGCTGATGCGGCTTCGGCGATGGTAATATCATTTCATGGGGGAATAATTTTATGATATGAATGGGTAATGGGTATCTTGCCTTGGCGTGCAATGGCCACCACTGCCATGTCCGAGACGCTTGAAAAACGACTTCGGGCTCACCAAAAGACCATGCGTTATGTGGAGATATTTTTCC
Organism: Botryllus schlosseri; assembly: GCF_051294905.1. NCBI lineage: Eukaryota > Metazoa > Chordata > Ascidiacea > Stolidobranchia > Styelidae > Botryllus > Botryllus schlosseri. The sequence goes on from NC_137246.1 coordinate 7,134,285, forward strand.
AGCCAAGTACCGTGTCTAGCTAACCTCAATATCGATTCTCTGGTTCAGGGGTGGCCAAACTGCAGCAGCAGAAGGAAATTATGCGGCCATCGATTAGGATATGTTGGCGGCCGTCAATATGCAAATTGCATTTACGAATTGACTCCCTAATTAATGAGAGGTTTGAATTACTCTCGAAATTTCTTCGCGCTATACGCGATTCAATGCGACTTGATTTTCGGTTGTAGTGTAGTATAGTAATGACTTTTGTAATCTGAGTGCCACACAGGACACATGCGAACAGCAGAGGAAATGATGCGCCCCATAAAGCAATACCAATTTGATATCGTGTTCTCTCCTCACGAAGGAACTTTGTTTCTGGTAGGCCTACGTTTGGTAGGGTTACCATATGTTGGAAATCTGAAAAGAGGACACTTTTCCAAAATTTCAAAACTTACAAAACCGGAGGAAAATCCTGCAAAAATGGTAAATTTTCCCACTTCGTGGACACTTTCAAAAAAAGTCAAAAAAGAGGACAAATCCTCTTAAAAGAGGACGTATGGTAACCCTAACGTTTGGGCGAATCAAATATACTTCCACTATACCGACAGTCCTGATGGAAGGTCAAGAAATAACAGCATGCAACAAACAGGGGACTAATAACAATTGTCCCACGCAAAGATGCAGCACAGCATTAATAACTTCCCTAAATTTTTGAAGATACCCCCTGCATCAACTTTGCTGGCGAATCGGATCACATGTGCTGAGAAAGGATAAATATTTAATAGTAATATGTGAAACTCTATGACATAGAGGTATCAAAATGTGGTTGTTAAACTGCGTTTATCTCGATATTGAAGTCATGCGGCCCGCGGCCTCCACGAATTTTCAAAAGTGGTCCGCGACCCATTTCGAGTTGGCGACCCCTGTTTTAAACAAGTGTTTTGAACACCATTTGCCTTAAACGCACTCTAGTTGTAGCTAACAGAATAGTAAATACTTTTCGCAGCTTGTGTATTACTGACGTTACTGTATAGTTTTGCCGTGTTACATTTGTATTAGGGATGCTGTGAACCCCTGAAAGGTTCAGGTTCGTGTAAACGCGAACCTATGACGTCACGTGACGTCATATTGCTAATTGTATCCTTACAATTAAGTGTACGCGATGCCTATTGACGACTCAAGCCAAACTATACCACAATACTGAAGTATATGCTGACTTTTTAAACGTCACCAAATGTGTCGACTGGGGCAAGCAGATGCAATAATAATCCCATAAAATCAGTCCGTCGCTTTGCCAACAATTTCGATGAGGACTTGCAAGGGAATAAGCTTACGGTTTCGGCATCTGACTATTGGTACATTGATACTGAACAGAGTGTAAAACGGGTTTCTATACTTGCTACTGATATTACTCAATGAACAAGTTAGCCCACACCCCAATCGCTTGGATTTGTTTTTATGACACAATGAACATATGAAATCAAGATGGATCCAGTACGTCTGCTATATTATTTTTACATTAGACAACGACTCTTGATGCTGTATGATAGCGGGTCAAGCTCACAGCAGACAGTCGCTAAATATTCACACACGGAAAGCTGAATATTCCGAGAAAACTTTTGTAACAAAGCAAGTAAAATTCTCTGGATTATGAAGGTGCAATGGTGCATGCTCGATTAATGTTGATTTTTGTTACGCTGCCAGCGTCATGAATAAAAGTTGTCCGAAGTTGAAATGCAAAGAATTTCAACCGAAGATGTTATAATGACGTGAAAATTTGTAACATATGAAAAAGGTTCACAATGCAGAACCTACCAAGGTTCGTTTCGGAACGTGAACCTCACATCCCTAGTTCGTATGACTGTGCATTATTTATGAAAGCTAGAACCAGGGTTGTAACCAAGTCACAAGGATCCGATTCACAATCACAAGTCAATGTCACTTTTGTAGTTTTGACTCGAGCCAAGTCAAGTCATTTTCAATTCACCACCGAATCAAGTCCGAGTCGTGGAGTAGAGTGTCGAGTCCGAGTAATAGTGTTTTGACTCGAGTTCCAGTCCATGTCATTATGTTGACAGGTCAGTTCCGAGTTATATCGAATGCTTCGCCTTCATTACATACTAATTTTCCTAACTTTTAGCAGTTTATGGCAGAGAGAGAGAGAGAGATGTGGTATTCTTTTTCTCCTGCACCATCGAGATGCTTTGACGACGGAGATGCGATACGGCCTTTATAGTAAGAGTAGTAGGGTTTGGTCAAATCGGTACGCACCAATCACAGAAGGCCACGTCGCCTTAATTGCCACGCCTACATTGCCACATCATCCGCCCATTGCCGCACCTATAGCACACCTATTGCCACATCATCCATCCATTGCTATATCATCGCTGCATTGATTGCCGCATCTTGATACTTTTCTCAGAAATTGTATTATGTGTATTTAGGACTAATATCATCCGTCCATATTTTTTAAACTTGATTTTATGTGTACAAGTTACGGTTTCTGCAGTTTCCACATTTTACGACTTATGATTGCTGCGTCAAAACTTACCTTGGCTAGAATCGACAGATTTTCTATTATGTGTATTTAGGACTATGTATTTAAATTCCTATTCAGATTATACATAAATGCGAAAACTATGATGTCTATGTAAGGTTATATTCTCCAGATAATATTATTAATATCAAAATTCTACACATCATCACTAATTACTTAATATAAAATGCGACTTTGAGCGCTGTGACTTGATAATATGAACCCCTACGCTTCTGATGCATGATTTTTTGTGATAAGGACCTAGGTAACATTCAGAGTCTGCAACGATTGTTTGGATATACATTATAGCAATACCCCACTAAACTATAGGCGGTTATATTACTCTATTGGTCAGAGATAACTCATCCGTCCATATTTTTAAACTTGATTTTATGTATACAAGTTACTGTCTCTGCAGCCTCCACATTTTACGACTTATTTTCATTAGACGCAGGCAAGCGATTCTCCAGTTCGGAGCTACGTAAACCAATCACTGGCATGTGCGCGTTCCGAATAGTCTTGTAGAATTTTCTAAAGTCGTAACAGCTTAATAGCATATACGCGAATCCCGAGGTGAAAATAATCGAACGAACTATAGCCGTAGGCGTGCGATTCGCAGGGCTTTATTTATACAAACTCTATCGATGCCTGTACGCGAACCCCAGCGTTAAAACGATTAGGTCTAATTAACACGTTCTGAAGCCGAAAATTTAGTCAACATCATTGAGATAGCCATGATTTGAAGATGGTGATCGAGTGTGACAATAGCACTAGCCAAGGTTAGACAAACATAACCTTAAACTACTCTCTACTTCACAAAATATAAAGTTATAAAAGTAAGCAGATTTCTATGAAAACCCGTGAAATAGAAGTAAAAGTAGCCTAGAAACATAACTACTTAATGAAAAATCGTGATTCTTCAAGTGACCACATTTCATACGATTCAGTCCTTTTCATGTCACTAGAATAAGGTGATTAAACTAACAGTGAAACGGCGCCGGCGTCTTATAACGTAATAATGTAAGCTGCGTCGGGTGCTGCTATAATGTTAGGAGCGAATATAGTAGAAAGTTCACGTCTGGACATCTGTAAGCAGGTGCGCATACTACCGTAGTAAAACGCATAACAGAATTCACGCAAAAGTCGATATTGCTTTGTGATGCTTTTGATGTTGTTCCATACCGATTGGGAAGATAGGACTCCTAATTTCCTAACTAACTACATAATCCCTAGTAACGTAGTCAGACGCATAACGGAATTTACGCAAAATCGGTATTGCTCTGCGATAATTTTGACCACTATGTTTTGATAATAACTTGCTTCCGAGAAATAAATAACATTCATTATACGTTAGATGATACTTTTCTTTGATATTCTATTATGTGTATTTAGGGCTAATGCGACATCACTATATTGGCGACAGGCCTGATTTGAACACACTAATTTTGCGAATTAAACTTATCGCCCAACACGGACACTCAATGAAGAGCACCCCGGAGACCCGCATAAATGCTCCACAATTCTCGACATATAATATACTGAGCATATAATAAGCTAACAAAACCTATACTATTCAGAGTTGATATCCGGATCCGGTTATTTGTAAAGTGGATAGAAAACTACACTATTCCGATGCAGTAAAGACTCTTACACTCTGGATTTTGTGCAGTATATACTAATTTTACATTGCGGAGTATTCCATAAACGTTAATCCAGTGATCCTCCTTCTATTTTCAATCACGATCCGCTTATTATTCTAGGCTTCGAACCCCACACCCAGTACGTTTTATGGGGAATAATATTTTTAGATTAAATATAGCGTATCGAGACTTCGTGAAACTTACTTGGAAATAGTTATTTCTACCCTAATTTAATAGATTTCTCAGATATCGTAGCAACGGAACTGGCTTGAGCGAGCGGTTAAGGCGTTGGACTTAAGTTTCAATGCACAAGTGTTCTAAGTTACTCATGTTTTCAACACAACCTAAACGCAAAGTGCACTAATTTCCATATTGATCAAATACCACAAATTTTGCTGGCTTTCAGAGTTAGTAACTAAGCTCGTAAATGAATTTATCTAAAAAAGTCAGTACTCCAAAAATTTTGTAAAGTATAGCTTTTTGGCGTTGGACTTAAGTTCCAATGAACAAGTGTTCACATAGGTTCGAATCCCACACCCACTACGTTTTACGAGAATTAATATTTTTAGATTCAAATTTAGCGTATTGAGTACTTTTTCTGCCTTTTTCAGCGCATTAGAGACGTTTACACTATGGATTTCGTGAGCTTTACTTGAGTTTTATAAATTAACGTAAAAGTAGTCATTTCCGAGTAAGTAAAACGTTCGTATTGTAGGTTCATTTCTGCCTAATACTATAATTATCATGGAGTTGGAGCAGTCCAATATCAAAAACACCCGAAAGTATTTGTTGCATATAGCTAAAAACCTAATTGAGTACCCTGAAGAAGTGCAAGTAGCACAGTTTGTGGTATTTCTATGACATCGAAATTTAGCTAACCAGAACTTATACTTGAGTACTCCGAAATGTACAAGTACTTTACCTTTACACGACGTTTCTGTAAAACGAATACTGATTTTATTAAAAAATAAAAAAGCACGAAAAATTACATTTCATCCCAAACCATCAGAATACTAAAGTAGCTTATTGCGTATATGGACCTAATATTAGAGTACTCAAGTATTGGTTTGGCCTTGGTAGCAATATACTCAATCAAGTGATTATCTATTTACAGCGCACTAAAAATTTACTGATACTAAAATGTTAAAATGTACTTTTTCAATGCCCTCGATGAGCAGCGCCAGTTTCAACTATATCCTATCATGCATTTTCGCGCTGCAGAATGACTTATCGCAACGAAAAATAGCAAAAATACATCGAGAATCTGCAAACTCTCACTGCGAAATATTTGACTTTTGCGAATTATCCATCAAAGTGAGCTTACATATGGGATATTATCAAAACCCTCTCCATATCGAAATAATTGTACATTTGGAGTACTCAAGTATAGGTTTCGCCTGCTTGCGCTATACTTAATCAAGTGATTATCTATTTAGACTTCATCTACTTCTATTTATATTTCAGAGTTTTCAGTTATCAGACAAATAATACATTCAATACTTACTTTTTTATTCGCTCGGAAATCAGCACTTCATGTACTTCAGAAGAAATTTACTGGTAATAGAATGTTGAAATGTACTTTTCCATTGGCCTTGATGAGCGGGCCCAGTTTCATCTATATTGTACAATGCATTTTCACACTTCAGAATGACTTATCGCAATGAAAAATAGCACAAATACATCGAGAATTCGCGAACCATCACTATACGATAATTGAGTTTTACAAATTACCCGTCAAAGTGAACCTACATGTTGGGTATTATCCAAAACCTCGTAGAATTTTGCTCCGAGCGACAAATCCTTTGAATTAAGGTGGAAGTACCTATTTCCGACTAAGTAAAACGTCAGTATTCTAGGTCTATTTCTGCTCAATTCTGCAACTATAACGGATTTGAAGCAGTACAATATCATAAACAGTTGAGAGTATTTGTTGCATGTACGCAAATAACGTACTTGAGTACTCGGAAGAAGTCAATACTTACTTGTTTAGCCGCTCGGACATCGTCACTTCTTGTACTTTAATAGAAATTTACTGCTGATAAATGAGTAATCGACTTTACTCGATATTCGCGTACTATGAAACTGAAGAATGAATAGACGCGTTTTCAAACTAAAGAATGATATAGTCTCTACAAAATGTTTTGATATCAAGATAACTTTTTACATGAATGGTCACGTATCCTAATATTCAAATAACCCAACACAGATCTCGTACTTACAGGAATATCGTAGTTCTTGTAACAAAGTTGTATGTGCACAATATATGTTTAAGGTAAGTCCTACAATTCATGATTTCGTCCGATGAATACACGCGTTTTCAAACTATAGAATGATAGTCTCTACAAAATGTTTTTGATATCAAGATAACTTTTTACATGAATGGTCACGTATCCTAATATTCAAATAACCCAACACAGAGCTCGTACTTACAGGAATATCGTAGTTCTTGTAACAAAGTTGTATGTGCACAATATATGTTTAAGGTAAGTCCTATACAATTCATGATTTCGTCCGAGTTTGTATTTTAGAAAATATTATACAACAATTTACTTTACTAACGAGAAGTGTCGAGTTATCGAATGATTTTCCCTTCCGTCAAAACAAATAGAATGTGAAACTATATTGCTAACATTTCTAACCCTTTGCACACCAGTGGTAAATCACACAAGCAACAAGTTTCGAGAATCGAGTTATTGAATAACGTGAAAGCGTTTTTCCAGTGTCAAGTCGTTATTTTGATTAAACCGTATATTTTAATATCCCGAAGTGAGACTTCGAAACTATCGTTAGTTCTCCAAGAGCAAATATCGTGCTCTACAAGTGTTAAGTTGTTGTATTATGTAGCTGGTAATTGGTGCACGTAAGCCAAGGATCGAACCAACTTGTGTTAACTTGCGTTATTATGTACCTAGTAATTGGTGCGAGTAATCCAGCAACTGCTACTGTTCAATGGCTTTACCGCGTTCTTACCAAGTACCTTAATAAGGATAGACAGCCCCAAGCAGATAATGTAAGTATGTATGTATGAATGACGGGTCTTATGGTGCTTGATGATAGAAGCTGGTCTTCTATTCCATATTCCGAAATAATCAAGCTGGTGGTTTTACCAGCACCGCGCCACATAGAAACTTTAGTAGAATCACTTATTATAACTCCTCACGTTCACTCAAGTAAATCTAATTTGATAGTCGAGTACTGAACATTAATTTTCCAGCAGTGTGATAAACGCCGTCAGATGGCACTCAACATCGCGCAATTCCGCTCGAATACAAGTAAAAGTACAGATTTCAAAGTAAGTAAGTAAGTGAGTTCAAAGTATACTCAAGTGGTGTTTTGCCTACATGCACCAACTACTCGAGTGTTTATGATATAGGCCTGTTTCAAATTCAAGACAGTTTCAGTATTAAACAAAAATGGACCTTCAATATTAACTTTTACAATGTGAAATTTTATATGCGTAAACTAAGAAACGTCACTTTTACAATGGTTCCGTATGATTTCTATATTATTCCACTCTCGCTATTGGACCGCGGTGTGACGCCGAGCTATATCTCGATGCCTATAGGCTTCCGCATTTATTGTTTTTTCGATTTATTCTGCCCTATGTAGATTTGACATAAGGAAGGTTATTTCACTCATAAAATTCGGAATACGTATTTGCTCGAGTTAAAGCCATAACGTTTGGAGTGAAATTTTACGTGGTTTTCGTTGATATCCAACTGGGCTAATTTCGAAATGTAATTTGAAAAACTCAAATATCGCATAGTAGGACTTCCCAAATTTTCGGTATATTTTTACTATTTTTTTACGGTGATGATAAGTCATTCATGACAGCGAAATGCATTGTAGGAAATAGATGAAACTGGTACAATTCATCGAGACCCCTGAAAAAAAGTACATTACATTTCAACATTTTATTAGCAGGTAATCGAAATACCACAAACTGTGCTAACCTTTGGAGTTGTTAAGTAAAGAAGTACTCGTACTTTTTCAGAGTATACCAAGTAGGTTTTTTGCCTACATGAACCAAATACTCTCAAGTCCTTATGATATCGGAGTGCTTCAACTTCATGATAGTTATAGTATTAAGCAGAAATATATCTGGAGTACTAACGTTTTACTTACTCGGAAATGACTACTTCTATCTTATTTTGAAGGATTCCTCGCTCGACGCGTAATTTTATGAGGTTTTGAATAATATCTAACATATAGGCTCACTTTGAAGGGTACTTCGTAAAACTCAAATATTGCACAGTGAGAGTTCGCAAACTCTCGATGTATTTTTGGTATTTTTATTGCGGTAAGTCATTCTGCAGCGCGATAATGCATCGTAGGATATAGATGAAACTGACACCGCTCACCAAGGCCACTGAAAAGAAGTACATTTCAACATTTTAGTAGCAGTAAATTCCTAGTAAAGGACAAGAAGTGATGATTTCCGAGTGAGGTAAAAAGTAAGTATTGAAGGTATAGTTTGCTCGAAAAACCGACAACTCTGAAATAGAAGTAGATGCAGTGTAAACAGTTAATCACTTGATTAAGTATAGCGCAAGCAGGCCAAACCTATACTTGAGTACTCCAAAATGTGCAAGTACTTCGCTATCGACTCACTCCACGTAAAAAGTGACTTGGTTTTAGAGTACTTTATCAGTTCTTAACAGTTTCAGTTTTAGACAAAATTTGGAATAAAAAACTAGCTCATTCACCCATTCGGAAATCTTTTCTTTAACCTGTACTTGAGTGTAGCAAGTAAATCTCATTTATTATTAATTCTACATGTACTTGTACACTTGCCCATGTAGTATGACTTACATAATTACTTTTCGCTGTATTTGAAGTCTGTCAAATAGCAGTATATGTTACGGTGAGCTTCTATTCGTTCTGTTTGATCATCTTGACTAACGATATTCATTCGACGAGCTCTTCAGTCATAGTCCTGGGACTTGGAACAGTGTTATATGACATCATAGCGATACGAAGTTACGACAGTTTAAAATTATCTACCACGACACCAAATTTCGTTATTTCATCTCCACCTTCAAATATCGTGTTATACAAATATTGTGTATACGGGATAAATACATATATGGCTATGTTGTTGCAATCTTCAAAAAAGTACCTCCCTCAGTAAGCAATTTCTCGTAGGCTATGCATACAAATGAGGACAGTTACATCAACGAGTGGTAACTTGTTGTATTATGTAGCTAGTAATTAGTGCAAGTAAGTCCGCAACTACTGTTCAAGGCTTTTTCCTCGTTTTTACCAAGCATCCTCGTAAGAATAGACAGCCCCAATCAGCTAATGTAAGTGTGTACTGTGTGTGTATGTATGTATGAGGGGTCTTATGCCGCTTGACGAATGAAGTTGATCGTCTATTCTATTCCGAAATAATCAAGTTAGTGGTTTTTGACAGGACCTCACCTCGTAGAAACTTCAGTAGAATAACTTATAACTCCTCACGTTTACTCAAGTAAATCTAATTTGATAATCAAGTAGGCCTACTGAATCTTATTTTTCCAACGAATTCAAATTTAGCTCTAACTTATGAGATTAAATATAATAACTTTTTACGTTGCAGTGTAATTTACAGCGCGAGCCAAGTGATTTCATAATTAACACAAGATAAATAAATGAATTACTAGAGTATTATAAGATAATCGTGTCATCCTCCTTCGTATATCATAAAAGAATACCTACTGCAGGCGATTTGTAATTATTTGCGCTGTGTTTGATTAATTCAATCATGTTACAGTGTTTTTTAATAGCGAAACTCAGCATAATCCAAGTAATTTCATGATAAACACAAGCTTATTGAATGAATTAACATTAAAGTAGCTTGAACTTACGTTTGTATCACCTTGACAAGTGGCATTATCAGACATGAAAATGATATTATCACCTAATACCAGAAGTTAACACACGTCAATGTGGTTCGGAATTCACGAGAAATTGGTTACTAAGAGAAGTATATTCTTGTATACACAATAGCGGAGAGAATCTTTAAAATGTAGTAAGCAGACCGATGGGTATTTGAGTTGTACAAGCATAAAAAACATTCCCGCGCGCTCATAAACCTAATTTTTTCTAACCCTACCACCTAATCCTAAGACGCGCGCGGGAATGTTTTTTATGCTTGTACAACTCAAATACCCATCGGTCTGCTTACTACATTTTAAAGATTCTCTCCGCTATTGTGTATACAAGAATATACTTCTCTTAGTAACCAATTTCTCGTGAATTCCGAACCACATTGACGTGTGTTAACTTCTGGTATTAGGTGATAATATCATTTTCATGTCTGATAATGCCACTTGTCAAGGTGATACAAACGTAAGTTCAAGCTACTTTAATGTTAATTCATTCAATAAGCTTGTGTTTATCATGAAATTACTTGGATTATGCTGAGTTTCGCTATTAAAAAACACTGTAACATGATTGAATTAATCAAACACAGCGCAAATAATTACAAATCGCCTGCAGTAGGTATTCTTTTATGATATACGAAGGAGGATGACACGCTTATCTTATAATACTCTAGTAATTCATTTATTTATCTTGTGTTAATTATGAAATCACTTGGCTCGCGCTGTAAATTACACTGCAACGTAAAAAGTTATTATATTTAATCTCATAAGTTAGAGCTAAATTTGAATTCGTTGGAAAAATAAGATTCAGTAGGCCTACTTGATTATCAAATTAGATTTACTTGAGTAAACGTGAGGAGTTATAAGTTATTCTACTGAAGTTTCTACGAGGTGAGGTCCTGTCAAAAACCACTAACTTGATTATTTCGGAATAGAATAGACGATCAACTTCATTCGTCAAGCGGCATAAGACCCCTCATACATACATACACACACAGTACACACTTACATTAGCTGATTGGGGCTGTCTATTCTTACGAGGATGCTTGGTAAAAACGAGGAAAAAGCCTTGAACAGTAGTTGCGGACTTACTTGCACTAATTACTAGCTACATAATACAACAAGTTACCACTCGTTGATGTAACTGTCCTCATTTGTATGCATAGCCTACGAGAAATTGCTTACTGAGGGAGGTACTTTTTTGAAGATTGCAACAACATAGCCATATATGTATTTATCCCGTATACACAATATTTGTATAACACGATATTTGAAGGTGGAGATGAAATAACGAAATTTGGTGTCGTGGTAGATAATTTTAAACTGTCGTAACTTCGTATCGCTATGATGTCATATAACACTGTTCCAAGTCCCAGGACTATGACTGAAGAGCTCGTCGAATGAATATCGTTAGTCAAGATGATCAAACAGAACGAATAGAAGCTCACCGTAACATATACTGCTATTTGACAGACTTCAAATACAGCGAAAAGTAATTATGTAAGTCATACTACATGGGCAAGTGTACAAGTACATGTAGAATTAATAATAAATGAGATTTACTTGCTACACTCAAGTACAGGTTAAAGAAAAGATTTCCGAATGGGTGAATGAGCTAGTTTTTTATTCCAAATTTTGTCTAAAACTGAAACTGTTAAGAACTGATAAAGTACTCTAAAACCAAGTCACTTTTTACGTGGAGTGAGTCGATAGCGAAGTACTTGCACATTTTGGAGTACTCAAGTATAGGTTTGGCCTGCTTGCGCTATACTTAATCAAGTGATTAACTGTTTACACTGCATCTACTTCTATTTCAGAGTTGTCGGTTTTTCGAGCAAACTATACCTTCAATACTTACTTTTTACCTCACTCGGAAATCATCACTTCTTGTCCTTTACTAGGAATTTACTGCTACTAAAATGTTGAAATGTACTTCTTTTCAGTGGCCTTGGTGAGCGGTGTCAGTTTCATCTATATCCTACGATGCATTATCGCGCTGCAGAATGACTTACCGCAATAAAAATACCAAAAATACATCGAGAGTTTGCGAACTCTCATTGTGCAATATTTGAGTTTTACGAAGTACCCTTCAAAGTGAGCCTATATGTTAGATATTATTCAAAACCTCATAAAATTACGCGTCGAGCGAGGAATCCTTCAAAATAAGATAGAAGTAGTCATTTCCGAGTAAGTAAAACGTTAGTACTCCAGATATATTTCTGCTTAATACTATAACTATCATGAAGTTGAAGCACTCCGATATCATAAGGACTTGAGAGTATTTGGTTCATGTAGGCAAAAAACCTACTTGGTATACTCTGAAAAAGTACGAGTACTTCTTTACTTAACAACTCCAAAGGTTAGCACAGTTTGTGGTATTTCGATTACCTGCTAATAAAATGTTGAAATGTAATGTACTTTTTTTCAGGGGTCTCGATGAATTGTACCAGTTTCATCTATTTCCTACAATGCATTTCGCTGTCATGAATGACTTATCATCACCGTAAAAAAATAGTAAAAATATACCGAAAATTTGGGAAGTCCTACTATGCGATATTTGAGTTTTTCAAATTACATTTCGAAATTAGCCCAGTTGGATATCAACGAAAACCACGTAAAATTTCACTCCAAACGTTATGGCTTTAACTCGAGCAAATACGTATTCCGAATTTTATGAGTGAAATAACCTTCCTTATGTCAAATCTACATAGGGCAGAATAAATCGAAAAAACAATAAATGCGGAAGCCTATAGGCATCGAGATATAGCTCGGCGTCACACCGCGGTCCAATAGCGAGAGTGGAATAATATAGAAATCATACGGAACCATTGTAAAAGTGACGTTTCTTAGTTTACGCATATAAAATTTCACATTGTAAAAGTTAATATTGAAGGTCCATTTTTGTTTAATACTGAAACTGTCTTGAATTTGAAACAGGCCTATATCATAAACACTCGAGTAGTTGGTGCATGTAGGCAAAACACCACTTGAGTATACTTTGAACTCACTTACTTACTTACTTTGAAATCTGTACTTTTACTTGTATTCGAGCGGAATTGCGCGATGTTGAGTGCCATCTGACGGCGTTTATCACACTGCTGGAAAATTAATGTTCAGTACTCGACTATCAAATTAGATTTACTTGAGTGAACGTGAGGAGTTATAATAAGTGATTCTACTAAAGTTTCTATGTGGCGCGGTGCTGGTAAAACCACCAGCTTGATTATTTCGGAATATGGAATAGAAGACCAGCTTCTATCATCAAGCACCATAAGACCCGTCATTCATACATACATACTTACATTATCTGCTTGGGGCTGTCTATCCTTATTAAGGTACTTGGTAAGAACGCGGTAAAGCCATTGAACAGTAGCAGTTGCTGGATTACTCGCACCAATTACTAGGTACATAATAACGCAAGTTAACACAAGTTGGTTCGATCCTTGGCTTACGTGCACCAATTACCAGCTACATAATACAACAACTTAACACTTGTAGAGCACGATATTTGCTCTTGGAGAACTAACGATAGTTTCGAAGTCTCACTTCGGGATATTAAAATATACGGTTTAATCAAAATAACGACTTGACACTGGAAAAACGCTTTCACGTTATTCAATAACTCGATTCTCGAAACTTGTTGCTTGTGTGATTTACCACTGGTGTGCAAAGGGTTAGAAATGTTAGCAATATAGTTTCACATTCTATTTGTTTTGACGGAAGGGAAAATCATTCGATAACTCGACACTTCTCGTTAGTAAAGTAAATTGTTGTATAATATTTTCTAAAATACAAACTCGGACGAAATCATGAATTGTATAGGACTTACCTTAAACATATATTGTGCACATACAACTTTGTTACAAGAACTACGATATTCCTGTAAGTACGAGCTCTGTGTTGGGTTATTTGAATATTAGGATACGTGACCATTCATGTAAAAAGTTATCTTGATATCAAAAACATTTTGTAGAGACTATCATTCTATAGTTTGAAAACGCGTGTATTCATCGGACGAAATCATGAATTGTAGGACTTACCTTAAACATATATTGTGCACATACAACTTTGTTACAAGAACTACGATATTCCTGTAAGTACGAGATCTGTGTTGGGTTATTTGAATATTAGGATACGTGACCATTCATGTAAAAAGTTATCTTGATATCAAAACATTTTGTAGAGACTATATCATTCTTTAGTTTGAAAACGCGTCTATTCATTCTTCAGTTTCATAGTACGCGAATATCGAGTAAAGTCGATTACTCATTTATCAGCAGTAAATTTCTATTAAAGTACAAGAAGTGACGATGTCCGAGCGGCTAAACAAGTAAGTATTGACTTCTTCCGAGTACTCAAGTACGTTATTTGCGTACATGCAACAAATACTCTCAACTGTTTATGATATTGTACTGCTTCAAATCCGTTATAGTTGCAGAATTGAGCAGAAATAGACCTAGAATACTGACGTTTTACTTAGTCGGAAATAGGTACTTCCACCTTAATTCAAAGGATTTGTCGCTCGGAGCAAAATTCTACGAGGTTTTGGATAATACCCAACATGTAGGTTCACTTTGACGGGTAATTTGTAAAACTCAATTATCGTATAGTGATGGTTCGCGAATTCTCGATGTATTTGTGCTATTTTTCATTGCGATAAGTCATTCTGAAGTGTGAAAATGCATTGTACAATATAGATGAAACTGGGCCCGCTCATCAAGGCCAATGGAAAAGTACATTTCAACATTCTATTACCAGTAAATTTCTTCTGAAGTACATGAAGTGCTGATTTCCGAGCGAATAAAAAAGTAAGTATTGAATGTATTATTTGTCTGATAACTGAAAACTCTGAAATATAAATAGAAGTAGATGAAGTCTAAATAGATAATCACTTGATTAAGTATAGCGCAAGCAGGCGAAACCTATACTTGAGTACTCCAAATGTACAATTATTTCGATATGGAGAGGGTTTTGATAATATCCCATATGTAAGCTCACTTTGATGGATAATTCGCAAAAGTCAAATATTTCGCAGTGAGAGTTTGCAGATTCTCGATGTATTTTTGCTATTTTTCGTTGCGATAAGTCATTCTGCAGCGCGAAAATGCATGATAGGATATAGTTGAAACTGGCGCTGCTCATCGAGGGCATTGAAAAAGTACATTTTAACATTTTAGTATCAGTAAATTTTTAGTGCGCTGTAAATAGATAATCACTTGATTGAGTATATTGCTACCAAGGCCAAACCAATACTTGAGTACTCTAATATTAGGTCCATATACGCAATAAGCTACTTTAGTATTCTGATGGTTTGGGATGAAATGTAATTTTTCGTGCTTTTTTATTTTTTAATAAAATCAGTATTCGTTTTACAGAAACGTCGTGTAAAGGTAAAGTACTTGTACATTTCGGAGTACTCAAGTATAAGTTCTGGTTAGCTAAATTTCGATGTCATAGAAATACCACAAACTGTGCTACTTGCACTTCTTCAGGGTACTCAATTAGGTTTTTAGCTATATGCAACAAATACTTTCGGGTGTTTTTGATATTGGACTGCTCCAACTCCATGATAATTATAGTATTAGGCAGAAATGAACCTACAATACGAACGTTTTACTTACTCGGAAATGACTACTTTTACGTTAATTTATAAAACTCAAGTAAAGCTCACGAAATCCATAGTGTAAACGTCTCTAATGCGCTGAAAAAGGCAGAAAAAGTACTCAATACGCTAAATTTGAATCTAAAAATATTAATTCTCGTAAAACGTAGTGGGTGTGGGATTCGAACCTATGTGAACACTTGTTCATTGGAACTTAAGTCCAACGCCAAAAAGCTATACTTTACAAAATTTTTGGAGTACTGACTTTTTTAGATAAATTCATTTACGAGCTTAGTTACTAACTCTGAAAGCCAGCAAAATTTGTGGTATTTGATCAATATGGAAATTAGTGCACTTTGCGTTTAGGTTGTGTTGAAAACATGAGTAACTTAGAACACTTGTGCATTGAAACTTAAGTCCAACGCCTTAACCGCTCGCTCAAGCCAGTTCCGTTGCTACGATATCTGAGAAATCTATTAAATTAGGGTAGAAATAACTATTTCCAAGTAAGTTTCACGAAGTCTCGATACGCTATATTTAATCTAAAAATATTATTCCCCATAAAACGTACTGGGTGTGGGGTTCGAAGCCTAGAATAATAAGCGGATCGTGATTGAAAATAGAAGGAGGATCACTGGATTAACGTTTATGGAATACTCCGCAATGTAAAATTAGTATATACTGCACAAAATCCAGAGTGTAAGAGTCTTTACTGCATCGGAATAGTGTAGTTTTCTATCCACTTTACAAATAACCGGATCCGGATATCAACTCTGAATAGTATAGGTTTTGTTAGCTTATTATATGCTCAGTATATTATATGTCGAGAATTGTGGAGCATTTATGCGGGTCTCCGGGGTGCTCTTCATTGAGTGTCCGTGTTGGGCGATAAGTTTAATTCGCAAAATTAGTGTGTTCAAATCAGGCCTGTCGCCAATATAGTGATGTCGCATTAGCCCTAAATACACATAATAGAATATCAAAGAAAAGTATCATCTAACGTATAATGAATGTTATTTATTTCTCGGAAGCAAGTTATTATCAAAACATAGTGGTCAAAATTATCGCAGAGCAATACCGATTTTGCGTAAATTCCGTTATGCGTCTGACTACGTTACTAGGGATTATGTAGTTAGTTAGGAAATTAGGAGTCCTATCTTCCCAATCGGTATGGAACAACATCAAAAGCATCACAAAGCAATATCGACTTTTGCGTGAATTCTGTTATGCGTTTTACTACGGTAGTATGCGCACCTGCTTACAGATGTCCAGACGTGAACTTTCTACTATATTCGCTCCTAACATTATAGCAGCACCCGACGCAGCTTACATTATTACGTTATAAGACGCCGGCGCCGTTTCACTGTTAGTTTAATCACCTTATTCTAGTGACATGAAAAGGACTGAATCGTATGAAATGTGGTCACTTGAAGAATCACGATTTTTCATTAAGTAGTTATGTTTCTAGGCTACTTTTACTTCTATTTCACGGGTTTTCATAGAAATCTGCTTACTTTTATAACTTTATATTTTGTGAAGTAGAGAGTAGTTTAAGGTTATGTTTGTCTAACCTTGGCTAGTGCTATTGTCACACTCGATCACCATCTTCAAATCATGGCTATCTCAATGATGTTGACTAAATTTTCGGCTTCAGAACGTGTTAATTAGACCTAATCGTTTTAACGCTGGGGTTCGCGTACAGGCATCGATAGAGTTTGTATAAATAAAGCCCTGCGAATCGCACGCCTACGGCTATAGTTCGTTCGATTATTTTCACCTCGGGATTCGCGTATATGCTATTAAGCTGTTACGACTTTAGAAAATTCTACAAGACTATTCGGAACGCGCACATGCCAGTGATTGGTTTACGTAGCTCCGAACTGGAGAATCGCTTGCCTGCGTCTAATGAAAATAAGTCGTAAAATGTGGAGGCTGCAGAGACAGTAACTTGTATACATAAAATCAAGTTTAAAAATATGGACGGATGAGTTATCTCTGACCAATAGAGTAATATAACCGCCTATAGTTTAGTGGGGTATTGCTATAATGTATATCCAAACAATCGTTGCAGACTCTGAATGTTACCTAGGTCCTTATCACAAAAAATCATGCATCAGAAGCGTAGGGGTTCATATTATCAAGTCACAGCGCTCAAAGTCGCATTTTATATTAAGTAATTAGTGATGATGTGTAGAATTTTGATATTAATAATATTATCTGGAGAATATAACCTTACATAGACATCATAGTTTTCGCATTTATGTATAATCTGAATAGGAATTTAAATACATAGTCCTAAATACACATAATAGAAAATCTGTCGATTCTAGCCAAGGTAAGTTTTGACGCAGCAATCATAAGTCGTAAAATGTGGAAACTGCAGAAACCGTAACTTGTACACATAAAATCAAGTTTAAAAAATATGGACGGATGACATTAGTCCTAAATACACATAATACAATTTCTGAGAAAAGTATCAAGATGCGGCAATCAATGCAGCGATGATATAGCAATGGATGGATGATGTGGCAATAGGTGTGCTATAGGTGCGGCAATGGGCGGATGATGTGGCAATGTAGGCGTGGCAATTAAGGCGACGTGGCCTTCTGTGATTGGTGCGTACCGATTTGACCAAACCCTACTACTAGTAAGGTCATCTAGTCTGCACCCCCGGGTTTTTTCTCCTCCATGCTATCCGTGATTACTTAGCGCCTAGCAGGATAGCCGCGGATACCAGTTTTCGAGTCTTTGGTCTGACCCGGCCGGGGATCGAACCCACGACCTACCGATCGAGAAGCCGGACGCACAACCATTACACTATCTCGCTCGGTTGTGATCAAGTCACTACCTTCGAGTCACGAGTCAATTCGAGTCATTGCACATTTTGACTCGAGTCAAGTCAAGTCAATCGATTTTCGAAGGTGACTCGAGTCAAGTCAAGTCACTCGATTTTTGGCGGTGACTCGAGTCAAGTCAAGTCAAGTCACAATTCAAGTCAAGTTGCCTTTTCGGAATATGAGGCATGATTACATCATTGAATTTTGCTAGATGTCTCAAATACATATTGAGTGGTCATTTATTCTGAACCGATGAACGGATATAGACCTAAATGTACACGCAAGAAGGGGCTGTATCGCTCACGTATTCGTAGCACTGTTGAACTACGTAAGTAATTGCATAGCCTCAGTTATAGTTACCAGCCAAAATAGAGAACCGAATGGATAAGATGCAATACATACCCCTTTACAAATTGATTTGATACAATTTGAGTCTACGCCAATGGTTGAGGACTATATAAACTATATTCTAATTATATTTAAATAAAACAAGAGGTTTGGAACAGAGAACAGAAATAGTCATTTTGCTGTTAAATTTCTTTACTATACTAATTTACGACAGCGTAAGCTTTAAGCTTCGATCACTTCGTTTGCGGTCAATTTATTTGTGAGAGAACAATGGAGGCGTTTCGCGAACAATCCGACCATATGGAAGATTCAGTGATATTTATCAACACCGATTACTTGATGACTTGAAATTGACTCGTGAATTTTGCTCCGAGTCACGAGTAAATCCACATTTCTGATACGCCGAGTCAAGTCAAGTCAATTTAGCAAAGTGACTCGAGTCAAGTCAAGTCATACGAAAAAGGTGATTCGAGTCTGACTCGAGTCATCCCAACACTGGTTTATGGTAGCATTTTCAAGTACCAGTATCCAGTACTGATAGACGACATAATAATAGTGGGATATCTTTATTATTCTTCGAAATTACAATGAAATGCCTTTCTTGGCAGACCCATTGTCGAGTCAATACACAAATTGACTCGAGTCATTACAACCCTGGCTAGAGCGGACCTAAGCAAATTTTCAACTTTTGTATCTGCACCTTCGCTAAAAATGATTGAGAAGACCTGACCTGATCACTACTACGTCGCAGCTTTCGGGCCAATCAAGATCAGTCATACAAATGCATTTCCGACGAAAACGACACTCTGTCCACTCCGGCGACGGAAAACGATTTCAGAAATGACGGAACATCATGTAGGAGTGTACTATAACGTACAAAGTCGAGTGTATTCCCGCACATTGTAAATATACAACCAACAATATTATAATGGATCTTCCCACCAACGCTAGTCCCAACAAAAGCAAACGGAAGCCATCAGGAATATCGTCAAGATTAGCTCTCCCAATAGGACATGCATATTAGAGAAAAAACAGGTATAGTGCATTGACAGAAATATAGAAATTCACATGTCGCCAGCGGAACATACGAACAAATTCCGCAGTGACAAATTATCATCTCCAGTCATTTAAACCGTTAAATCTCAATTCGAGCGCTGGGCGCAATGGGTGGAGTATTAATTGCAATGATTCGAGTCGAAGAGCGATAGTCTATTTTTCCGAGTAACGAATTTACTAGGTCGACATTTTCTTCCAAACATGGGAGCCTCGAAAACTATGTAGCTCGTTTCAAGTCAGTATCAACATCCTAAACACAAAGCCTATTCTAGCATAAGCCTACGCACGTTCGTGAATACAATACTTCTGGGAAGTAGCATCGAATAGTAGCATTGCCGCTGAGTGCAGTGAAATATGAATCAGCAAGAAATACCAAATTACTGTTGATGGATTGTAGCTGGCATTTTTTTCCTCGCGGGCAGAGAATGACCCATCTCCCAACTCCCTAGGTGTCTATTACCAACGGTTACCATATTTTGGAATCGGGAAAGGAGGACACTTTTACCAAATCATAAACTGACCGAAATTGAAAATAGTAGATTTTGATATATTTACTGGAAAAAGGGCGGACATTTGGGCGTCCATAGAGAACATTTCCAATTTCCTGAAAAAGGAGGACAAATCCTCCGTATGGTAACCCTACTGTCACCGCGGTGACCTCATATTAGGCGGTACTCCAATCCATAAGTGGTCAGTAAAGTAGCACCACTTCCACAAGTGATCATGACTTCGTAATCGAAGCACCCAGGTACCCGATTTTGCTCAGCCTCAAGTCTGACCAAGCAACATAACATCTACCCACACACACACTTTGACACAACAACAAGGTTACCGCGATAGCGTCCTAGCGACGCTATCAAAATGTAGTGATTGAAACGAACACATGATGACCATTGCAAGTGTTGTACCGAGTGCAGTGTGTCGATTTAGAAGAGCTCTGTGCAGAATTAGTAATCTTGCCTCCTAGTGCAATGCGTGATCATCGATCAAATAATATTGACTTGGAATTGGGCGCTATACGCCGCGCAGGCGAATGGATATAATTCGGAAGCGCTCGCGGCTGTGGATCCTAACGGCTTTTCAGGATGTATTTTTGAAGAATCCCTTTGAATGCTTTGCCGACTTCTAACAACTCCGGATCGTCGTCAAACCCGGTACCGTTCCACTTGAGAGATTTCAACACCTGAAATTTTATGCATATTTAAACTTTCAAAGTTACGAGATCACAACAGGTGATGCTCGAATACTCGGCTAGACTCAGATTCGAATCAGCGAGATACTCAATATTGCCCAGACCAAGTGGTCAAAACAATGTACTTCAACTTATTCGGAATGCTCGAGACGGCTTGCGCTACTTACTGAAGGGGCCATCATTTCAGACTGCATCCAATTTTAATCAACAGTTTTTCAGTCAAAACTACTTACTTTTTAAAGATTGGATTTTTTGAAATGTAGAAATTAATTCTAACCGGCGGGTTTTTCCAAAAAATTTTGTTTCACTTTTCGAAACCGTAAAACACGACCTTAATGGGATGTGAAACCAACAAGTAATATATCGTTGGATTCATAATTTCAACGCCTAACCAACTGAGAGGGTCAGACTGCGTGTTGATGGTGAAACGCTCTACCTGTTTTGATAGTATAGATCGAATTAGTTGAGCAAAAGCAGTCACTCATGGCTTGCTTGAAAGAAGACCTCTCTGCCTCACTAAATAGAATGTACTTATTCGCACTAGTGATACGTTGTGGACTCGATAAGAAAGTAACCAAACTTGTCTTTTTTTACAAGGTTATCTCGTCTTCCTGATTATATACACTCTCGGTTGCCTTGCTCTCGTCTAGCTTCGTGGCGTAGTTGGTTAGGCGTTGAAATTCTGAAGCCAACAACATATTACTTGTTGGTTTCGCATCCCATTAAGGTCGTGTACAGTCTTGAAAAGTAAAGCAAAATTTTTCAGAAAAACCCACCGATGCCGGCAGGTTAAGATATATTAGCATCACATTCACAAGTGAAATAGCCCCTTTTAATCACGTTAACTGCATATATCTTCGATCACACTTTGAAAAAATCATCGGTATCGGCCATTGGAGGTGAAAAAATACCAGGATTTTTCGTGGCGTAACAACATGACGGTAGGAAGTCAGGAAACTATAACCCTTGACTGGGAATATAGTATAGCTCATAAAGCTTACACTTTCAAGGTATCCAGATGCAGCCTTTCTAGTTTGTTTCATGTTCAAATATGGCAATGGGTGTAAAGCTGTTGAAATGAATGCTCTCACCTTGTGAAGCTCTTCCACCTCTGAATTCCATTTCACTGCCACCAGAATCTTCTGCGACAGCTCCATGTATGTGTCGCCGCCCTCAGACGTTTGGGCTTTCGGCAAAATGCAATGGGCTATCACGTCTCGCATGGCTTTGACGTTTTTCGGCGCAGGAGGCGGCCCTTGACTGGGCGACGGTGTTCTGTCCGTGTGTTGTCTGCCGGGTTGGAAGTGATATAAGTAGACAGAAACATCAGTGACTAGGGATGGGCACAATAAATTGAGTACCAGAATCGGATTCGTGAATTAGTTCTAATGATTCAAGTGTGAGATGTATTTTCAGTATTGAAATCGCCTTCCCACTAACAGTTGATTTATCATTGAAAATTATAGTCTCGATACTAAAAGAGTTATATCTTAGCTACTATTGTCACTAATACTTAATTTATCAACTGGAATTGTAGTTTCGTTACTAGTTCCAGTGTGGAAGGCTGTAAACCTCGATTGGTCGTATCGTTGCATACAGAACAAGTACCATATGGCTATGGACATTAGCGAAAATGACATATCTGTGGAGTCGTGATCAACCCACGGCATCGTCACAGTGCAATGAAATAGGTGTGGTCGAAAATATGCCAAATCATCTTTAACGTGACGTAGAACTGGCTTTATATGCTTTGTAGACACATAAAAGGTACATATTTGAAGTCTGTGCATCCTTCATGCTGCTGTGACGGCATAATGAGGGATACTCGGATACTCGACTTGAAGCCTGCGGTAATACTCAATTCATAATAGAATCAATCAGGTACTTGATTTTGCGCAGACATAGTAGTAGACACAGTACGTTACCTGTTTTGTACCTGGCGCTCGATAAGGATCGGGTTAAGCGCGTCTTCGATCGGTTTTAGGTTGATGGGACGATCGGGAATACGCATCTGTCTCAATTGCGATTCGAGATCTTTTTTCGTCTTGTCTCTGTGCGCCTGGGAATAAACACGGGCATAGCCAGAATGAAAACATACGGAGACGGCAAGATTTTCTATCAACAATGAGGTAGAGAGGGATTTAGCAACACAAGGAACAGTGGTTTACCTATATTGACTGGTACCGGGGCTGCGTGAAACAGCCCCCGTACAACGGCAGCTGAATGTATTTTGGACTCATTAGACTCGTGTCATTAGTTGTAATTGTAACGCTCTTTACCGGTTCACCTTATTAGAAATGAATATGTGAGATTGCAGAGGAGTGTCAGGCGCTTCTTCTGTCAGCCACGGATGGGAGACAAGTTCTTCGACGGTCATACGCGAATGCGGGTCCACGCACAATAATCTGAAATTTCGGGATGTCGTAAGCATATCATTGAACAATCGAACTGCTAAGACGATGACGGGCCACATGCAACATACTCATGTTACCAAATTCAATTTACCAGTTAAGTAAATCGTCTCATACAAAAATTCCGCAATCATTACAGGGACAACGTTCAAAAGCCCATAGCTGCACGAAGTCGATTAAAATTTGCGCCCACCTAAAATGGCGAACGACTCGTCTCGAGTCAATTTGTATATTGCCTCAACTTGTACTCGTGTCATTGTGCATGACACGACAAAGTCAATATGACTCGACACATTCCATATAACATATATCTGGACCACTGGGCTGATACTTAATTGAAAAATAGGCCAGGAACCGTCTTTCATCTGATAGAAAAAACATATTTGGAGTGAGAAAAAAACAGTATATTATGAATCTGAGATCTTCGATGTTGCCCATCGTTTCAGAGAAGTGAGTTGAAGCTAACTTTATTCGATACTGAACAGTTAACACAACGACTTGGACTCGAACTCGAGTCATAATACTACGACTTCGACGCGACCTGTTGTTAGCTGAATTGGACTTGATTCGTTGGTCAAAATGACTCGAGTTGACTCTAGTTAAAACTATAGAAGTCAATTGACATGTGACTCGGAACTGCGTGACTTGGTTACAACTCGGACAAAATCCTTACCTTTTAACGACATCTTTCGCATTTTCTGAAACTCTGTCCCATTCTCGCTCTGGGAAATCGTAGGACCCGGCCATGATCTTTTTCCTCATGCCTTTGTCGATGGTCCTTCGAGACGACGGGTGTTCGGAATAGAACGGAGGGTAGCCGCACAATAAAATATATATGACGACGCCGAGCGACCACATATCGCAGCTCTGTTGAGGAATATTACACCCTTTGAAAATTAGCACACGCAGCAAATTCTGAAGGTTACAGTGATTTTCTATTGCTAACTGAGACGGTCAGTAACACAGACCGCTTCTACATTTTGAAGTACGGTATTGAAGGAGATTTTGTTCGTACTCAAATGCCCATGTTTTAGACTTCTTCTGTTTCTACTCGACAGTTTTGGAACAAAACTATTTACTTTCAACGTTGTACATTGTAAGTAGTGTTCAAATAGATTTGCATCACTGTCAAAACGCACGAGCATACCAACTGTGTGACGGGGAGACTCTGTGCAAGTGTAACAGATAGCTTATATTATTTCCAAAATTGCAGCTATTTTCATCGCCATTAGTCATTCTGCATTCTAGTCTCTGAGATGCACCTTGCAATTTAGTAAACTGACCAACAGAGAGCAGTAACGCACTTAAAGTAGTTAAGGCATGCTTTGAAATAGGTGTTACATATGACGATTTCACAACATACGCTTCTACTATTGATCAGCACTACAGTGGGAGCATCTCGTGTGCACTAACCAAAATGATGACATGTTCACTGTCATTGTGCAGGGTAGATCCATGTTTCATTCGAAAGCGTTAGAATCCACAACTATAAACTTAACCAAGCCCAGTTAATGTACACAAAAGAATTTCTGTATAACTTACAATACCTCCCATTAGTTTGCTTTGTTTTGTGTAGGTCGTCTGTCGATTTTACATTTAGCGTAGCTAATAATATATGACATACTTCAAAGTTTGTTGTTGCCATCGACATCGTTACAATTAGAATTTCACTGTCTGTTATTCTCATTTTACCTCAAACCTCACCATAGTAGTTTTACTTTTGAATCGGATTAATCCTGTCAGTGTGCTGAAATTTTTTTATATACGGCAGCCAAAAAGTGTTCAAGTTATAATAAATGTATTGATACAATCGTTGTTCAAGATCTGTAACACGAACCAGCTATTAGCAGAAAATTGTACACAATGTACAATACCTTGTCATAGGTATAAGGAGATGAAGGCATGCTGGTCTTTCCTTCTTTCCTGTGACGTCTGTGAGCTTCCAGAACCTTCCAATAACAAAAGTGTAATAATGAATTTACCAACACAGGAAACGAAGATTTCAGTACCTGTGGCGAAACGTAGTAAGGGGTAAATTGCGGGGTCATCAAATCTCCCTTGTCCAGTTTGGCGAATCCGAAATCGCACAATTTGATTGGGGCATTCTCGGACTTGTCGCGGTAGAGCAGATTTTCCGGTTTCAAATCCCGGTGAGCGATATTCAAACTGTGAATGTGACACACTGCCAGCGCAACCTGAAATAAGGTATCGCGTGAGAATAGGGCAAGCAAAACGAATAAGGTCAGTAGCAATACTTCCAGTGTTCATTAAATTAAATATTGATACTTGAATGGGATTATAAATTGACAATGTCAACATATATTTTGTGTTGTCATCCATATATTATGGTGATGTCATTACAGTCATTGATATGCTAATGTTGGGTAAGGTTGGGTTAAGCTAAGTAAGCAGCGGGCTCGGTTTATGGTTAGATTGGGGTTTTGGATGGGTTATTCAGTGGGACAGGTTATCGCAGGGGAAATTTCCCACTAGTTGTGAAATTTGGCATTCGGGTTGTAAATGACGGTAGGCCCTCACCAAACTTTTCATTTTTACAACAGAAGAACTGTTAGGTACGAAACTTATTTCATCCAAAATGTGTATTCTTTTTTGCCTGATTTCTAGCAGGAAGTATGTTGATTATTGACTAGCTTATGCTATTTGATATCTTCCATTTTCGTGAGAAGTCACAATTTCTGAAATCATATCCATAACTGTCGTATAGAGCTTTCATCCCCAGATAATGTGGTAATTAGACTCGTGAAAGCGATGACAACCTATCCAAAAACTACTTTCTACTTGTAAAATCAAAAACGTAAACAGCAAGTAGCGTTGGTTCAAAATCTTGACGTATCTGAGTCAGTAGTGACAGTAGACAAAACCAACTTGTGCACTTAAAAAAAACTAGTAATTCTGTACTGGCCACCTCCGATACCAACCTGTTTAGTGGCGATAGCAGCTTGCCGTTCCGTGAATCCGTGCACTTCGCTGATCCTATTGAAAAGCTCGCCACCATCCATTAGTTCCATCACAAGAAGCAGTCTAGATCTCGATTCAGACTCTCCGGGGAATTGAAGGTCATTACAGAACACCTAAACGTACCATGACCTTCAGTACTGGCATAATTCACTTCAAAGAAATCACAAATTACCTGGTAAAGTTTGACCACGTGAGGGTGTTGGCTGCATTGGTAATGCATTTGAACCTGCACAGCGAAAGGCATAACGTGTAAGAATGTACGTAGCATAGTCTTGTATTTTGAAACTATAAGACTGTAAAACTAAATATAACACCTACACGAACAATTTGTTGCATTGCAAGTCAACTCATTGCAATGGTAAAAAACTTCCCGAAAAACAAATGTGTGCCGTGTGTACTGTGCAGGCCTAGCTGTAGTTTGCGAGACACTAATGATTTGCTAATCAATAAATAGTGAGTCGTTTTCACATTCAATCTTACGGTGACCTGACCTGCTTTTTCGCCGAAGTACCGGTACCATAAAAAAGTATCACTAGTAACTAGTAGGTTCCGCAGAGCTGAGCCTATCCAACACTTTTTGTCATATAACATCAAATCAAACTGCTGTGATTTTTAGTTTCTGACAATGACAAATAAATTCTCTCTCTCTCAGAATATTTTATAGCTAGTTAGTGGTATCCAAGTTGAAAAAGAGTCTCACTTCCTGGCGTGCTTTCGGCCTGTCAATAACAACTTTGACGGCAAACTGTTCTCCCGTGCTACGCTTGGTGCCAAGTCGCACGGGTCCCGAGATTCCGGTTCCCAACTTATGGTGCCAGTCGACATCATAATGGTCTGTAATGGACGATGTCTGGAAGGAAATAAGAACGAATTGCTGCAAGGTTTTAATTAATTACAATCCACAGGATCTGGGCTGTTTTGCTTTGAAACATACAGCAACAAAGCAATTAGGCCTAATCAACGAATTTCGAATGTACACATTCTGTTGATGCGTAAAATGCTAGTATGTTGCAGGGTTGTAATGATTTGAGTAACAATTTTCTTGCAACTAGCCTTGGCTGGATCATTTTATTGAGTATCGAAAATGCTTTGCCGCGAGTCCCTTTGGAGATTCAGTATCAGTTGATTATTATTTTCATCATTTTAAAACACCACAAAACTATGATACAATGAAAAGATAGGAAGGTGTCGAAACGACTTGGAGCAGATTGACTCGACTTGACCAAGTCATATGACTCGAGGTACTCCTATCAATTGATTGAAGTCATATATTTCGAGATCTTTTCTCGGGGGGCCAATATATTCTCTCATATTTACTCACTGCGACACAATTCGGCTATCAGTTTGATCAACTTCGACGCAGCCAGAGTAGTACAGCGTGCAGTCAGGCCATAGTGTAATAATCGGTTGCCTATAGTCCACAAAAAAGAAAAGAGCTTACCAAAATCTCTATTTTATCATCCCTGGAAGCCATTCGATCCCGTACGGTATCCCAATTCGACGTCAACTAGTAGCTATGACATATCATGCCGGTGAAAGTTTTTCCTGAAAAATGTAGTTAACGGTTGTAACTAAATATAACAAGATATTTGTACGTTCAGAATTGGTACGTAGGCAAACAGCTCCAAGAATGTATAACAGAATTGAGTAATACCAAACCATTTATAAATATTAAAATGTATTGGCGACTTTGAAACTTAGAGTACCAGAATAATGCACTGCCATTTACTTTTTTGTTTATTTGTTTTCATTCCGTTCACAATTACAGGAGACAACACAGATGCACACAAATACATTGAACTAAAACAGGAATGGATGTACGGCCTATAGAACAGACAGCGTGACATTGCGAAATTTTCTCCAAAACCTTTCAAAATTCATACATATTGATTGAAAATCCCTTCGATCACCATATAATCTAACATTAGATGCTAGGAGTTACCATTTGCCTCAAATGTCATATTTATTCACATCCAGTCATATTTAAAGCAATGATTAAACACTATAAACACTGAACAGTCTTGTTAAAATACTGACAGGAATTCTACATTGTACTTGATTGTCGGATGCATTTATGACTTGAGTACGAGCACAGCGCTGAGCAGTGATCTGAACTCTGGAGTGAACCATTTACTTGGGCTACATTTTCATTTCATACAACGGAAAACGATCAAACGATGTTGACAATATCAGGACATATAAAATTCTGTTAAACTTCACTAGTTTAAGTAGTTCCCGAACTCAAAATTGGCACAAAACACAAAAAAAAAACTCGCACCAGTCGCACACCAGCGCTGCTCAGCTGCCTGCGATGAACCATTTTGTTGACAAATCAGCTGATCATTAGAGCCCGTCAGAGACGAATCACTGATGCGTAACGTATCTATAATCTTACTCGGGGTTCCAGCCACTGAGCCAATGATATATATACAATATACATATATCATTGACTGAGCTATATGAACCACGAGCTGAATAAAATTTGTATTTTCGCAATCAGTACCGCGGTAGCTTTCGATTGATACTCGTTTTATCAAATTTTGCGCTCGATAAGCCGGTCAAAAATTACCGTCAAATTGCTTTAGTGAGAGAGAGAGAGAGAGAGAGTCTTTATTTTCATCGAACCAAAATACATAACAAACGGCAGTGATGGTGGTACAGAAAATATGCGTGCACAGTATTCGGTATTAGATAGGAATGATCGATAAGACCGTGAAGGTCATCTAGTCTGATCACACCAGCATCAAACAGGTACACTTGACTCTGAACAGTCTGGCTGTAAAGAAATGTTTAGTTAAAGGAAAATAGAAAAAAAATTAAACAACGGTGGCAAATGATCAATGAAGCAATGTCTGGGCGAGGTAGGGCAACAGTGTTAGTGTAACGACAAGAGGTGATCAAGTAGGGCTTTTTTGAATCTATTATAAGGCAATTCACGGATATGTGGTGGTAGTGTTTAGCTAGGGTTACCACATTTTGGAAACGGGACAAGAGGACACTTTTTCAAAATTTTCAAACTTAGAATACCGATGGAATACACTGAAAAAATGGTAAATTTTTACCACTTCGTAGTCGGATGACTAAAAATAAAAATAAAAAATGTTATCTTTCTCGCCCAGCGACCAAAATACTGTTTTTCCCTTCACTTATTATCAGGTGGTTGACTAAAAAAAAGTCAAATTTCCACTCAGCTCCCGAAATACCCGTCGGAGCGTCACTTCGGTGCTGATTTGCGGTATCTCAATCGAATTTTGATATGAATTTGACCAAAATCCTCAAAAAGAGGGCAAAATCTCAAAAAAGAAGACATTTAGGCGTCCTCGGAGTACATTTTCAAAAACCCGAAAAGGGAGGACAAATCCTCCTAAAGGTAACCCTAGTTTAGACAAATGGAAAGTGTGACGTAGTCCAATTTCCCTGAGCTGTGATATTTGCTAGTGCCCAGTGCCCAGTGCCCAGAAGAAATTATTGCTCAGCAATCTGAAAGCAACGTAATTGCTAATCCCAAAGCTGACGACCCGAGCGCTCAAATTAAATAAAGTTGATCATATTTGAAAGCTACTGTCGCACTGATTCCGAAAATATACAATAAAATCCGATCAGGGCAATGGAACCCCTCGAAATACACCTCAAATCTGAAAATCAACATTGTTCTGAACAATCGCAACCATTTGTTATGGACATCATAGCAATTTACAACGTATCTACGTTGTAAATTGCTATGTGGACATTGTGCTGCGTCGCTGCGATTGTTTAGAACAATGCCGATTTCCAGACTTTGAATGATACTTCGGGGATGGTTCCATTGCCTTCGTGAGTTTTAATGTATATTTTTAGAATCAGCGCGACAGTAGCTTTCATATAAGATCAACTTCATTTAAATTGACCGCTCGAGTCGTCAGCTATGGAGTCATGACTCGACTCAAGTCCGACTCGAGTCACGATTTTCTGACGGCTCGACTTGACTCGAGTCATTTTCTCAAAATGCGGAAATGACACGACTTGACTCGAGTCAATCTGTGTATTGACTCGACTTGGACTCGAGTCATTGCACATGACTCGAACCAAGCAGACATGGGGTGATTACTTCACGAATGTAATCGATTGTGATTATACGATTACTTGTGAATCCCGCGATTACGATTACGATTACAGCCAAATCAGGAAGTAGTCGATTACGATTACGATTACTTTTCAAAAGTAATCACGATTACTCACGATTACATTTGTTTTTCTTCTTAGAACTAATTTCGGAAGAGATACTGGAAGACAACATAAATAAGGCTTGCAATGAAAAGGGTGTAATGAGATAACAACTGTCTTTATAAATCATAGTCATTTGCTTGTTACGTCATAATGCACCCATTGCCCACCTCTATGCAGGACTATTCGTCGCACCCAACGATTTGCATTCTTGCCAGGTCCGTAACTGCCACGCCCCAAACTCCCCAATAGGACCAGGAGCAAGCTCTAAGGCAGTGGTCGGGAACCTTTTTTGTCAGAAGAGCCATATTGACCCTATTTTTTCCATTTTAACTCCCAAAGAGCCATACATGCCAATCGACAGTTACGTCACAATTGAAAATTCGTGACGTTACTTTAGCACTAATTCGAACGCACCACATGGGATTCACCGTATGCGCCACATTTTCTCTGTAAAAGCTAGTACTAATCATGCCGGTTGCCTTGCATGCGAAACTTTAGTTATGAGAACGTAGGTGCGTCGTGATGCTCATTTTAGATGCGAGAACCCATGATCAGTGATCACATGCGTAGGTGGAACCAAACATGGTCACAACTGCAGTATATATGCCCCCTACCCTAAGCTGTGATTCATCAATGACTTCGGGTCAGGGGAGTCAAGGGAGGCAGCAGAAGGCTACCTCACCTGTCGTCAGGATGACTGAACGAAAATCGTAAAACCTTCAATTAGGCTAGTATTGGTATTTTCTATCGATGTTCATGAATGACACGATTTTGAACATTTTTCTCCCCAAATCACACAATTTTCACATTTTTTTGGTTCGAAAATAACGCGCGAAACGAGAGGTAAAGGCACAGACGGGCCAAGACTCACCATTGATAACGCAATTTATCGTAAATAGCTTAGAATTTTTTATAACCGATATTAATCGAATGTAGCTGTAACGATTCCGAAAATCTAAATTCTGATCGACTTCTCAATGCTCAAAGTATTTGGCGGTAACACGTAACATATAACATAGAGCTACACGGCTACATTCTATCGCCGGCACAATCAAGAGCGTAGCATGGATGGCTATGACGTTGTTTGTATCGAGTTTGTAATAGTGAATGTGGCGTCTACGGCAGCTCTTTTCGTGCCGTAGATCAGGAAGACAATGCGTATTTAAAAACTGCGTTGCATTTGGGAGTCGCCATGTCTGCCATTCTCTTTGATCAATCAACGTATCGTGCAATCCAAGATTTCGAGTCGGGTAAATCGAATTCACGAGTGATATTGGTGGCCGGAGCGACAGTAACTTAAATTTGAGGATTCTGCCAATAGGGGGTTCGAGCCCCTGGACCTGATGACGGCATTGCTTTACCTCTAAAAGACATGATTATTCTGCGACGATAATAATTATTCTCGCCGTGATGAAAATTTACTAACAAGTTGCTACTATATACATCAATTCAGTACAAAAATTTATATTTGGCAAAGAGCCATATATAACACCCAAAAGAGCCATATATGGCTCGCGAGCCATAGGTTCCCGACCACTGCTCTAAGGGGACTCAAAAGTATTTCGTAAATCAACATATTTTCAAGAGAGTTAATTAACTTGAAGATTTTCTTCAAGCTTCGGGATTTAATGTCTCTAAATAGCTTGATTTTGAAATGCATACCTCTTCCCCTCAAGAAAAAAAGCATGCATAATTTATAGGAATAGGCATTTCGGTGACGGTCATTACCCCGCCACGACACACCAAAAGACGTATGTAATTTCAGCCCACATGCAACTCCACAAAGTGTGCTACCAAAGAACGACCTTGGCCAAAACGTTGGGTATGTGTCCATTGTCAGTAGCCGCGCTCTGTGGGCGTGACGAATAGTCCGCTCCTTCCAATCTGAGCCCCAACAATGCAAATGCCACCCGGGGCACTCACAGAGGAATGAAGACATGGCAATTTGTGTGTGCGTCTAACGAAAGTTTTTCTTTTAGTCTGCTACGTTCGGGCGACTACGGTATCTTTTGATTATATAAAAGACGGGTGGTCACGAATTAACAACATACAATAATGAAATTATAACAACATACCAGATGCTATAACTATGAATTACTTGCCCCCAGCTCTACCGGTAAATCTGAATGAATAGCAAGATAATGCAATTACCAATATTATTGACGAAATTCAGTCATCAACTTGAAAACTGACCACCCTATGGGGCCCGAATACCCAGGGTTGTAACTTGTAATGACTTGATTCGCGAT
Source organism: Botryllus schlosseri (assembly GCF_051294905.1). Classification (NCBI taxonomy): domain Eukaryota; kingdom Metazoa; phylum Chordata; class Ascidiacea; order Stolidobranchia; family Styelidae; genus Botryllus; species Botryllus schlosseri. Next base: position 7,167,187 of record NC_137246.1, read on the forward strand.
TTTTTGGTGACTGTAGACTTGACTCGAGTCATTTGTTGCATTGACTCGACTTGTACTCGAGTCATTTTGCATGACTCGAACCAAATCATATGACTCGAAACTAGAACGCCCAAGGCAGACATTCCATGCGACTTCGAAGAATAGTAAAGTTACCACATTATTTGTATTTCGTATATCAGTCCTGATACTTGGAAATGGGGCCGTAAACTGTGAAAACTGATGACAGTGACTATATTATGGATACGAGCCATTCTATATCACTCGAGCAGAGTTGAAAAAAGTGGGTTGAACCGGATTGATCAGAAAACTGATCTGTGAATATAACGACTTGGACTGGTACACGAGTCAAAAAATATGACTCGGACTCGACCCTATACTAGCTGACTTGGACTCGGACTTGACTCGGGGGTGAATTGAAAATGAATCGACTTGTCTCGAGTCAAAACTAAAAAAAGTGAGATCGACTTGTGACTCGGAACATTGTAACTTGGTTACAATCCTACCAATACCAACGATTGGAGTGGGCTACGAATTGCTGTTTTGGTCCTGATTGTACCTACAACCCACGCTAACATGGTGTATAAGCGGATGGCTATGGCGACAGGTATAAATGTCGATGAGTGAAGAATTGTGAAATAACGATTGGCGCCCGTTTCGAGTAGTCATATGAGAATAAGATAAAGTGAACTTAAAATTCTACCTTCCACTTAATACAAATACTGCAAGCTGCCGTTATATCGTTACGAGAAACGGCAAAGAACGGCTCGGTTACGATACATAAACGCAGCTGTTGATTTAAACCATCGTATTGTTTTATTTGACGAGAACAAAACTTCAAATCTTTGTCCGGTGTACGTACAATACATACGTATACTACGTAGATAGGCCTACTGCTCGCCAAGCAGCAACGGTCAAACTGCGTTTAACTAAGCATGACCAAACATCAATACATAAGTTACTATTTGAAACTAGGCAGAGTGGTGATTATTATCTTGCTGCGAGGTAGTGGCGTCTGGAGTGAATTGATAACCTGATATTCAGCATGGCGTACACTGTTCTAACAATCACACAACAACGTACATCGAATATATATTTACTACGTGTGGACTATGGATACTTCTTATGCAAGGACGAGCAAAGCTAATACTTTTGACGTAATATTGAGCAGTGGCGTTTGAAAATCAACCGCTTGCGCTATCAATAACCTGGTATAATATCTCTTCCTTGTTCACGAATGTTCGGTAATGTCATATTCATTGTACAAATAAAAAGTAATCGTTCTTTCACAAAGAAATCGATCAGATATGTGAAGTAGTCGATTACGATTACGATTACTTGGGATTTTTTTCGAATGTAATCGATTGCGATTACGATTACTTGAAAATGCTGTAATCGTCGTAATCGATTACGATTAGCCTACTAATCGCGATTACCCCATGTCTGGAACCAAGTCATATGACTCGAGACTCAAACGGCAAAGATCGACATTTCATTGTAATTTCGAAGAGTAGTAAAGTAACCACCCTATTGGCATTTCGCCTATTGGTACTATAGTACTTGAAAGGGAGACCAGAAACTCCTATAAGTGAGGACAACTGGTACATTATAAATGCGGACCATTCGATATCACCAAACAGAGTTATAAAAAGTGGGTTTAACAATGCTTTAACTGGAAACTGAGCAGTCAACACGATGACTTGTACTCGGACTCGAGTCATAATACCATGACCCGGACTCGACCCTCTGCTCGATGACTTGGACTCGGACTTGACTCGGTCGTGAATTGAAAATTACTCGGCTTGACTCGAGTCAAAACTATAAAAGTGAGATTGACTTGTGACTCGGAGCCTTGTGACTTGGTTACAACCCTGATGAAACGGCAACGTAATCGCTAATCCCATAGATGACGACCCGAGCGCTCAACTTATTTGAAAGCTACAGTCGCGCTGATTCTGATAATATACACGAAATTTTCATCAAGGCAATGTAACCTCCGCGAAATAGCCTTTAAATTTTGAAAATCGACATTCTTTTAAACCAGCGGTTCTCAACCTTTTTGGACATGCGCCCCCCTTGGCGATGGTCAAAAAAATTGCGCCCCATAACCCCCCTGCACTTATCGTCATATCAAAAAGAGCACATTATCTAATGCAAAGGTAGGCAACCTTTTTGCTAATCAACGGCCGCATTTCAATTACTTATGTAGCCTTAGGCCGCAGTCCAGGGCATAGCCGTAATGAACTAATATCCATGTTAATCTGTCCATATATCCATTCCCGGTGAACTCCGGACTATTTTACTTTTCACAACGGCCTATTGTACGCACGTAAATCGCGAGTGGGAATGTTATGAATAGTTGCTGGGATTGCATATTGTCCCGCTTAGCGCGAAATTTTTTCAGATTCCTGAATGAATTCCGTAATTAATAGTAGCAGTATCACATATTACTATCAAATATTTATCCTTTCTCAGGCTATGTGATCAGATTCACCAATAGGGTTCATGGAGGGAGTGCTTTTGAAAATTTAGGGCAAGGTATAAATGATAATGCAAAGTCGGGTGGGCCAATTATTATTAGTCACTCTATTGCATGCTGTTATTTTTTGACCCCTCATCAGGATTGTCGATTGTATCGGTAGTGGAAATAGTGGAAATATATTGAAATCGCCCATAAACAGATTTCTTTCGTGAGGAGCACATGATTCCGATTCCGGCTCAGATTGAGAAGGGTGCAACTATATTAAAATCGAAAAATGAAATTATGTTGAATTGCGCGGAGCGCGAAGAGAATTTCAAGATTGATTAAAATCTTTCAAATATCTGGGAGTGAATTCGTAATTTCCATTTTCATGTCTACGGCCGCCAACACATGCTAATTGAACGGCCGCAGGCTGCCCATCTCTGATCTAATAGTATACATATGGCATGCATGTCTTACGCCAAGTTTGAATCCGCATTCCAGTTGATGAGTCTTCAACATTTCTGACAAATTTCCCCAAACTTGTTAAATAAAAAACATTGAACAGGACATCAATTCATTTCAAGGTAGGTTGCACTGAGACTAATCCTAATGCTGACAGTGACTACAGAAAGCACGTCGTCGTTCTCTACTGCCATGCTAAATTTGACAAGTTTTTGAATTGAATTAAATTGTGCTGATTTACGCAGAGGTGGTCAAAGTAGTCAAAAAAGCTACTCAAGTAGAAGTAAAAGTAGCGGCGAAAAAGTCTACTCAAGTACAAGTAAAAGTACTTCCTAAATAACCAACCTGAAACTACTTGAAGTAGACTTTAAATATACTCAAGTAAGTAGGTAGTTTTGAAAACAGTCTTATAGTTCGTTCACATGGACTGCCAAAAGCTGCGAATTGAGCTATGCGGCAGATGCAGACAGCTTGATTCGTATTGATGCACCCTAGGAGATATCAATTTTCGACAGAATAAGCATTCGTCTCCATCATGGGATGCAAATTATAGTATTGATATGAAAATACGATACTAACCCTTTGTTAACTAGAAGACCCCGTTTTAGAGAATATCATGGCATGGCGCCCTAGCCCATATAATAAGGCCCCAAGTTTAGGCGAAGAGCAATATACGTGGAAGTTGTATCGGATACGGTTTCAACATTTTGCGCGATTAGTATACAAATATTGTATACAAATATTGTGGTTCGCAAAATTTATATTTAGTGTAGCTTTATTTTCGGAAAATAGAGGCATTACTACACTGGCTTTTATGCTTCAAAATGTATGTTCTGCATACAAAAGATCTGAAAGTAATTCGAACTCAAAGTATGACACTTCGAGCATCATAGTCGGAATTGAAAGTGAAATACAAACACCACTTCTAAAAAGCGGAAAATATACTTTTGTCAATAAAGCTTCAAAGATGGTCTGCTAAAACAGGTGTAACGTTCTAAAAAGCCGGATTTTCCAGACTAGCAGGACACGTCATGGGCTGCTAGATAACTATAGGATAGGTAATTGCTAGATTGCGAAACGGTAGTTTCAAACGTTAAGGTGGGCCATATTTACTGTGATGAAATATTTGATATGGGTGACAATGCGGAGTGAGCGGAACCATAAGCAATCCGGTACCTAAATTATATTCACTGATACTGCGTGAAAACATATTTGTCACTCCATAATTACTGTGCGCGAAGCGCAACAAAATTTCTGGGCTTTACTTGACTTTTATGAATATTAAATGTTGCTATTTAGTGAAAACAGCCCCGAAATTCCTCAGGCTATCTTTCGTATTTAAGGATTAAACTAATTCTACTTGACAAACTGAAAATAGCGAAAAGTAAGTAAGTAGATCACAAAATATTACGAAGTAGAAGTAGAAGTAGAGAAAATCAGATCTATTTGAGTAAGAACCGGAAGTAGAGGAAAACTACTGGAGTACTTCCAAAAAGTAGAAGTACTTCGTTACTGACCACCTCTGGATTTAGGGTAGCCTAATTGAGGGCGAAACTGGGCAACCTATATTGCATCTAAGTCTGTCTTAAACAGTGCAGTTCGCCAGCTATTAACAACAGCTACCCAGCGCATTGAGTTTTAGGCTACTGCCAAAGCTATGAAGTAATGAATGACTTACACATGGGAATTGCTCTAAATTTTCAAAAAATATCAATAATTTGCTCAAATGAAGTTGAAATCAGCCTTATACTCCGTTGATCGCGACTGATGGAGTTTGAATTTGGCGAGCTTTATCGAATACGAAATAAGTTTCATCTTCAACAATCGTCTTCTCAGAATGGTTGCGAAACCAGAGGTGGTCAGTAACGAAGTACTTCTACTTTCTGGAAGTACTCAAGTAGTTTTCCTCTACTTTTGGTACTTACTCAAGTAAATCTGATTTTCTCTACTTCTACTTCCTAATGTTTTGTGATCTACTTACTTACTTTTCGCTATTTTCAGTTTGTCAAGTAGAAGTAGTTTAATCCCCCGATACGAAAGATAGCCTGAGGAATTTCGGGGCTGTTTTCACGATATACCAACATTTAATATTTATAAAACTCAAATGAAGCCCAGACATTTTGTTGCGATTCGTGTATAGTAGCAGGGTTGTAATGACTCGAGTCACGATTTTGTGATGACTCGACTTGACTCGAGTCATTTTCTCAAAATACGGAAATGACTCGACTCGACTCGAGTCAATCTGTTTATTGACTCGACTTGGACTCAGCCATTGAGCATGACTCGAAGCAAATCATATGACTCGAGACTCAGACGGCCAAGACCGACATTTCACTGTAATTTCGAAGAATAGTAAAGTAACCACGATATTGGAATTTTGTCAAGGGTACTGGTACTTGAAATTGAGATCAGAAGCTGCTAAAAGTGAGGAAAATCAATGCAAATCATTCAATATCACAAAACAGAGTAACAAAAGGTGCGTTTAGCAAGACTTTAACTGGAAACTGAACAGTCAACACAATGACTTGGACTTGGGCTCGTACTTGACTTGGTGGTGAATTGAAAATTACTCGATTTGACTTGAATCACAACTGTAGAAGTAAAATTGACTTGTGACTGGGAACCCCGTGACTTGGTTACAACCCTGCAAAGTAGTGATGTAGTGACAAATATATTTTCACGAAAGTATAAGTGAATATAATTTAGGTACCGGATTGCTTGGTTCCTCTCACACCGCACTGTCGCCTATATCAAATATTTCATCACAGAAAATATGGGCCACCATAACGTTTGAAACTACCGTTTTGCAATCTAGCAATTACCTGTCATATCGGAATCTAATCCATCACGTGTCTTGCTAATCTGGAAAATCCAGCTTTTTTAAATGTTACACCTGTTTTAGCAGTTCACTTTTGATCTTTATGGACAAAAAGACATGAAATATATTCTCCAGTTTTTAGAAGTGGTATTTGTATTTCACTTTCAATTGCGAGCATCATACTTTGAGTTCTAATTACTTTCAGTTCTTTTGTCTGCAGAACATACATGTTGAAGCATAAAAGCAAGTGTAGTAATGCCTCTATTTTCCGAAAATAAAGCTACACTGAATATCACTTTTACGGCCCACAATATTTGTTATTGACGTATACTAATCGCACAAAGTGCTGAAACCGTATCCGATACAAGTATTGTTCTTCGCCTAAATTTGGTGCCTTATAATATGGGGTATGGTGTCATGCCATGATATTCTCTAAAAACGGGGTCTTATAGTAAACAAAGGGTCAGGATCGCATTTTCATATCAATACTATAATTTGCATCCCATGATGCGAAACAATGCTTATTCTGTCGAAAATTGATATCTCCTAGGATGCATCGATACGAATCAAGCTGTCTGCACCTGTCGCATAGCTCCATTCGCAGCTTTTGACAGTCCATGCGAACGAACTAAGACTGTTTTCAAAACTACTTACTTTCTTGAGTAGATTTAAAGTCAGTCAATTCTACTTCTACTTCAAGTAGCTTTAGATGGCTTATTGAAGAAGTACTTCTACTCGTACTTGGGTAGATTTTTTCGTTGCTACTTCTACTTCTACTTGAGTAGCTTTCTTGACTACTTTGACCACCTCTGTGTGAAACACATGTTAAGTCAGATTTCATACAGACCTTGTCAATTTCTCGCGCCCCCAGGTTGAGAACCACTGTTTTAAACAATCACAACGACGCAGCACAATGACCATAACAGCGGTCCTTGCGTGGTTAGGGTTACCATATTTTGGAAAACTGAAAAGAGGACACTTTTTAAAAATGGCCAAAAAAAGGTCAACTTTCTCGCTCAGGGCTCAAAATAGTTTTTATCTTTCACATTATCAGGTGGTTGGTAACCCTAACATCTCCCGCTTATTCTGAAACCATCGACCTAATAATTAATAACAACGTAACATAACGCCATATTAGCCCATAAGTAATTAATAATTAGCGACGTCAACTATCCCATAATGGGCTTAGCCACAGACGTCGAGGAGAGCGGACGTCTTTTCATAGCTCTCGAGATGTAGCTACGATAGTATTCAAAAGCCAGAAATTTTGAAGACAAGAAGTCGATTTATTCTATTAAATTTGATACATCAGTCTATAAAAGACGTTAGTGAATTGGATGTAACATCAGGAAATACGGAATCAAAGGACAAAATTGTATTACAAGACATAAAATGTCACTGCACTGTTGTGTAATGCATGTACAATGTACATGTACAATAGTAGCCTGCACATATTCTTGAACCTGGTTCCCCATCTATGTTTTGATGAATTGATGTATAGTTTGTTAGAAGTCTGAATTCAATTCGTAGACCAAATTAAGTTGGCGAACTAGGATGCCTGGAAAAACGTATCCTGAAGTGAGGTCATCGTCTCAGTCAATTGAAAATTGGTCCCGATGTAACAAACAACAAAGGTTGCATGGCTTTGCAACTTGGAATTCTAAGAAAAAGTCTACGGAACAGTAGGGCTATGCCCTACGCGACACCATATATAGGCATTGAAAACCGATTTCGTTAGTGAATGGGATTGTCGATCACTGTCCTTCCGAACGTCGCGACGTGTATTCGCCTCCAATTAGTCGACGTGGCTGGAAAGACACCGCCATCTATGCTGGTGCCGTTGTTCGAGTTCCGAAGCGTCGGAGTTTTTTCCGCTTCTTTCCGCTGTTAATACGGTGACTTTATATAAACTAGTATAGGGCTGGCAAAATCGAGCACTTGAGTGATTCGATTTTGAATCCCGTATTTCGAGTCGAGTCTTCGAGTATCACTCATTGTCACGTCCCAACAGAATGCACTATATCAAAGTTCAAGTACCCTATGGCACCACAAAGTAGGGCCTACATAATGCCTCTTATCCGTCACATGAAAGATACTTTGGTAGCTTTGCGACCGTACCGGATTCATTGCACTTCTTGACAATGTTGTGGGATTATCATGACTTCGGGAATGTGTTATTTCCAGTAGCGTTCGTGGCTTTGTACTATGTCTCGTATGCTGCGACACGGCCATTTAAGGTTTTAAGGCTTCCTCGGTGGAAAATACTACCAAAACTATAATTCTCGTTAGTAAATTAACTTTCAGTTGCGAGGATCGTATAATTTGATCAATTTCAGTACTCGATTATCGTCTTTTACTACTCGACTCGGATCAATAAAATTAATACTAGGTTCGGATTCGAGTACTCGAATAATTGTGCCGTGCCCTACAAACTAGTCAGGTGACGGACTAATTAGTACAATAAGGAAAGGCGCTCGCGAAAGATCTACACTGGATTGAACACAGTTGCATTAGTCCGAAGTGGAAATTAGATTCTTCATTTCGACATCCTCCCATATGTTATTTACATCGCATTGCGTATTGCGGACCGCACTATACATCATGTGTCTTAAGCGCATCAAAGTAACAGAACAGAACGTCTTCGAGCTGATTGTAATAAAAATCCTTTTATCATTTTAACGTCAGCACTGAGCGTTCCAATTCTGATAGCGAGGAACGGACGCAGGATGGTCGATGTACGAATGATCCCTCTCGACATTTTCCCGTATGGTCTCCGTGATGGTTGGAATCGGCACCGCGGACGGACGCCGGTCGTTGGGTATTTCGTAGTCGCTATTTGTTCCGCGTAATTGTAGCTGCGGATGACTTAGAATGTTTTGTTGTTGATTTCGATTGGTGGGGATCTCAAGAAATTCGTAATACATTCTCGAGGAGCCCGCTGGCAGCCCGGATGCAGCGTTGGTCCATCCGGTCGAGCTTTCGGGTCTCGAAATATTTGTACTATCAGTATTTTCACATTCGACGTCGCTCGGAATCGGCCGGGATTTGATAATGCGACCCTTCACCCTGTCACACAAATTAAACCCATTTCAGTATAATATGTAGAGATATTGTATACGGATATTGTATATGGATGAGAGTACATAATAATTTTCTTTCTTTTCCCATTTTTTAAATTAGAGAATGTAGACAATGAATGGTAATTCCATTCCAGTAAATTGATGTCAATAACAAAGCTCACGTATACGTAAAAAGTACTGAGTACTTGCATGGTCCTTTTCTCCTTGATCTGATGTGTACGATTGTTGTGAATAATTTTAATCGTTCAATTTATTATTTGCCGGATGAGAACTATCCAACGTTTGACTAGGGTGGTTATGAGTTCGGAACCCCGGACATGACCGAAATCGATCCCTAAATACCCAGGATTCTCGAACATGACGTTTCGCTACCAGACGTCTTGCAAGTGTGCAACTCGGCTGAATTAGGATTCAATATCAAGCTAGCGCGAAAGCTCCTTGGAATTTAGACTATACAATCTAATCATTATTTGAATAGCTTCTTGGAGGTACAGGACTTCAATATATAATTGAATAGCTGACGATTACCCCTGACGAGTGTCACCCGAAAATATTAGGATTCATTTCAATATGAATATATTACTATTCAATTCTAATCATTATTGTTAATGCATTAAGTACAACTACAGGCTGTATGAACGGAACCAGAAATGCGTATACTTTGTGGTCTATTTAATTTATGTACCGTGGTTAGTGGTTACGCAACGCCGTTTGAGACGTCCAGGTTCAAAATAAAGCCAAGCAAGTATGCCGTAGAAATTAAAGATACAAGTCATTAGTTCCATATTAAAGTTCAAATCTTGTTTGTTATCATTGTTATGTCCTTGTCATGAAAGATATGCGGAAACTGGAAAATGCCAAGTTGATGTATCAGTTCCAGACATGGGGTGATTACTTTATGATTGTAATCGATTGCGATTACGATTACTTATGAATGACGCGATTACGATTACGATTACGATTACAGCAAAATCAAGAAGTAGTCGATTACGATTACGATTACATTGGAAAAGTAATCACGATTACTCACGATTACAATTATTTTGCATCTTAGAAGCTATGTTGGAAGACAATATATGGATTGCGCTGAAGACACCTAATGATATAACAAACTCCCTTTAATGGAGATGCGTCAGTTGCTTGTTACGTCATAATGTACCCATTGCCCATTTTATAGGGGTCAATTTATCGCGCCCAATGATTTGCATTCTTGCAATGCCATAATTACCGCAGCCCAAATTTCCCAATACCGTGGGGAGCGAGCTCGAAGGGGACTCAAAAAGTATATCGTAAACCAACATAAGTTATAGAGTATTTTTGAGAGATCTAATTAACTTGAAAATCCTCTCTAGATCAGTGATTCCCAACCGCGGCTCTGAGAGCTCGATGCGGCTCCGAGCTAGCCTACTTGCGGCTCCCATTGACGTTGGAAAATCCAACAAAAATATTATAAAATCAATTTAGAACAAACAAAAAATTGATTTTCAAAAATTACACTTGTTTGGCTTGAAATCTGGAGTTAAAATTAAGGGTGGAGACCAATTCCTTTGCTGTCGAGTAGCGATTCTCTACTCAGCAACGATTTCGTTACTCAACTCAAGTCAAAAAGTATGCTCACACTCAAATGCGTTTGGATCGTCACTCAAATTTAAGTCTGCTCATCATCAGACTTAATTAAGGGCAGGTGGTGTCGCAACACGTTTTACAAAGGTATCTGACCATCAAACCAATGGATCATTTGACTTGATTGGTAAGTTCAACAGCCGCATTGACGGAATGAATGCTTTTTTCCCCATGATGAAAATGTTTTCAAGTCCTATTGTAGATAATGTCGCCACTGACCCTGTTAATTTACAACTTGAGTTGCTAGACATGCAGTCAGATATAAAGACATGATAATTTGTTTGTGCGTCTCACGAAAGTTTTTCTTCTAGTCTGCTACGCTTGAGCCACTACAATATCGTTTGATTATATAACAAACCGGAGGTCACGAATTAACAACATACACTAAAGTAATTATAATAAGATACCAGAGGTTATAATTATGAATTACGTGCCCCAGCTCTACATGTAGGTAATTCTGTGGCGAGATAGCGCTGTGGTATAATCCACGGTTGCAACGCCATTGGGTTGCGGGTTTGAGTCCGACCGAGGTCGACTTCAGAAATCCTTTCCAAGTGTTGGAGGTTTATCTAGGCTCCTCCTCGCCGCCTCATCCGCGTAAGCGGTGTCTTACAATAAGCTTAGAAGTGGGCCGTGCTACAAGTCGGCAGATACGGAATCAAAAATGAAGAAAATCGGCCTGGTGTAAATGACCGTAGTAGGCGACAAACACCAAGATTACCTCAAACAAACAAACTCTACAGGTGAATCTGACCATCGGGGGCTGAGAGAGGATTAAAAATCAATAGTAATATAATGCAATTATTGACGAAATTCAGTCTTCAACTTGCGATTACCCCCTATGGGGGACGAACTGCTGTTTTGGTCCTAATTCCAGCTACAGCCCATGCGAACATGATATATAGGCCCATGGCCATGGCGGCAGGTCCCAATGTTGAGTAAAGATTGGCGCCCGTTTCAAGTAGAGTCATATGAGAATAAGACGAAGCGAACATAAAATTCTGCCTTCAACTTCATACAGATATTGTACTGCAAGCTGCCGTTACGAGAAACGGCAAAAACGGCTCGGTTTTGATATATATATATATATATATCACCAGCTGTTGATTTTTACTGCTTCGTCGTAGAAATCGCAATGTTTTATTTGACGAGTACAAAATTTCAAATATTGATGTACGTACGTACTAGATAGGCTTACTGCTCGCCAAGCAGCTACGGTCAAATTGCGTTTGCCTGAGCATAAGCATAACCAAACATCATCCATGAGTTACTATTTTAAACTAGGCAGAGCGGAGATAAATTATCCTGCTGCGGGGTAGTGGCGTGTGGAAAGTGTTGATAACCATGATATATAGCACGACGGGTGTTCTTACAATGACACTAATGTGCGACGTATGTACATGTACAATTGTACATCGAATATCTATTTAGTGTGAATACTTCTTACACAATGACGCGCAAAGCTAATAGGCTGCTTCTGACGTAATAATGAGCTGTGGCGTTTGAAAATCAGACGTTTGTGCTGTCACGAGCCTGGTTAATATCTCTTCCTTGTTCAGGAATATTCAGTTTATGTCATCGTCCTTATGCAAAAATAAAAAGTAATCGTTCTTTCACAGAGAAATCGATTAAATATGGGAAGTAGTCGATTACGATTACGATTACTTGGGGATTTTTTCGAATGTAATCGATTGCGATTACGATTACTTGAAAATGCTGTAATCGTCGTAATCGATTACGATTACTAATCGCGATTACCCCATGTCTGATCAGTTCCACTGCGAACACTGCCCCGAAAAATTCAATGACTTCTTTACGTCGGTATCAAAAGTGCATAAGTACGACACACGCGCGTCCACGTCGTCCAACTATCATTATGGTAGACAAAAAAGATCATCGCTCTATCAGATATGCCGGATCTTATTTGTGGAACAGTATCTCGCCGGCTATTCGACAGTCATCGAACATGTCCACATTCAAGTCGAAATACAAACAAGTTCTACTGAATCAATACTAGTTAGCCCTTTAGTTTACCGAATCACAACCTGATATATATATCCTCCCGACAATGCCACCTTTTTTGTCACCTGACTCCCTGCATAAACTTCTTTTACTTTTCATTCAGTGTTCATGCCTCCTTTTCTACATCGTTTATAGGCCAGGTGGGTGTTTCATTTCGAAGACTACAGGTCATTTCGATACCCTCCTATCTTTTATTATTGTATCGCAGTCTTGTGGTGTATTGAAATGATGAAATTGTAAAGAATAAATTTAATTAAATTGACACTGTTACGTCATACTTTTTGTAATTACTAATTCGTAAAATAATGTAATCAGTGATTAGATCAGATTAGCAGTCGTCCTGACTCATAAACGATGTTATGACAAGCAATGAACGGTGCGGAGGAAGGCCGACATTTCAATAAGATTTGGAGCACTAAATATAGTTGGTTACTGAAGTCAGCTGTGGAACAGGTCTTTTTGTTTATGATGAGCACAAGGAAGGTCTCCTTGATTAAGGAATATAATTTGAGTCAGCATTATGAGAATCATGCAGTGTAATAAATACACTCAGCTGATGCCGTCGACCTGCTAGCGAAGCTAGAAAAACAGCATTGCTATTTTATCAAGTCATACAGATCTCGGAGCCTAATATCAACACATCTACTTAGCCGCATATGCTAACACGGTTAACAGATTATTTCACTGCTTTGAAATTAGAAATAAAACTGCATGTCGCGGAATATAATTTAAACTTGTATCTTGGCACGCCGATTATTTTCTGCTTCACATTTGGCCCGTTGGAAAACATAATTGCCCACCCCTGAGCTTGCGGTCACTCACTCATTGTAAAATTGCGGTCTAACCTCACCGCGGGGCATTTATGATCTTGTTATTGCACAGTCGACATGGGTTGCATACTATCGAACTGACCTCAAAACATTTTAGCTGGAATCCTGTTGTATCATCGAACCATTACCGGCCTAATCAGTGATGGTAGTAGCAGAGTTGGATCAATTACAATATTTTAATTCAATCACAATTACAATTACTCAATGCTAAAATTATCAAATTACAATTACAATTACAATTACTGTTAAATATGTAATTATTACAATTATAATTACAATTACAATTACTTTTAAACTGGTAATTGATTCAGTAAAGAGGTGTTCTTTGACAACCGTAGCGACGTAATTAGCAACAATTTCAAGCTATTCATGTTTCATTCCTGATCTGTACCCTTTAATTCAAAAAAACTCGAACGTATTCGAACTATTCCTAATCACGAGTACTGAAAACTACAAGCATAGAAATATGTTTCAAGCGACTGTTAAAAACCAAAAGTTTGAACGACTAACAGCGAATAGGCTAAATGAAATGTAATCAAACGATTAGGCTACTCAGAGCTGAGTCAGGATAATGAAATGTAATTGGTAAGGCGTCAGCGATAAGGATGATACCGATAAGTTGCGTAAAATTAAAATAAATGCAAAAGGAAAGAACCTCCTGATAACTAAGAATTACCATATTTTGGTTCGCATTTACATTTTCACTTGCTCGGAAACTGTTAGATTGCATTTGATGAACATTAGGATGCGAAAAGTTTCTGGCCCCAGTAAATTTGGCCAAGATTGGAGGTAAGATTGGGATAACATCTCTACAAATGCGTGATCAAGTTTGATGAAGCCTTGGTTATGGAAACTTGAATTTTTTTTGCTATTGTTGCAACAAGCCTCGGTACTGGTCAGTGATTTAAAAAACTTTGACCGTGGTGTAGGAAATGGTTCAGCACGGGTTTCAGAAGAGTTTATTTGGTGTTCATCCATTTTTGAAATATTAAGAATTAGTTTAGCCCACTGGTTCTCTATCTTTTTTAGACACGCCCCCCTTTATGACAGTGAATATTTCGTTCCCCCTTATCGTCATAGCACACAATGAAACCAGAAAATTAGCAATCCTTACATATAGTTTGATGGTACGGAAGGTTATGACTGTTGATGAGAGAATTCTCCAATACGAAATTCAGACTATACACCGAGAAATAACCATAAAACGGAGGTGAATCGGGCCAAGCGCGGATTTCAGTTCACTGGAGCGTCGGGCCCCGTTCAGATGCTTTCACGCCGCCCAAGGGGGCACGCCCTCAGTTTGAGAACCACTGGTTTGGCCTATATTGTAATTCAGAAAGTTTTCTGTTGGTACTGAAGTATGGGAAACAGTTTAGCGTGACTGAATTATCTAGTTATAACGCAGCACGCATAGAACACCGATGTAAATAGGCTAATTATTACATGTAGTGACTGTTTACTAAGGCCTTAAGGCCCCTCGTCGTCATCCTGGTTCGTACCGGATTTCCACTGGTGCGACGAATAAATGATTGATTAAAGGGGCACTGCGCTCTAAAAATGATGTGGTCTCAAATTGAAGGTAAAAACGAACAAAAATTTTTGGCTGCAGCCATTTCCCTCAGAACGCTACCGTAATGGAGCTGGAATTTATTGAAATTTCTACAAGACAATTGTGCAAAATTTTGATCAAATTACAATTACAATTACAATTACACAAAATAGAAATGCTTCAATTACAATTACAATTACATGAAAAAATGTAATTAAATACATTCAACTCAATTACATTTGATCCAACTCTGGGTAGTAGCAATGTCTATTTATACTATGGAGTAGCCTACTCCATAGCAGTGGTTGTTTTTTTGTTGTTGCTGTATGTGGGGTTAATGGTGCTTGACTACTATGGTCTTGTGCACCAGAGACCACTTCGAAAATAATATATCCGCAAAAATTGGATTGATCGGGTGTAGGATTGCATTCAAAACAAATGGTTGTTTAAAACACTTTATTCAAAACATGTTTTACACAGTGTTTTAAACAAAGACCTTTTACAAAACAAAATTGGTTTTTCCAAGTTCAATGCCTATGCCATAATTGTGTAAATACTTTACAAAAACATGTTGTATGAGCCTACGGACAACGATTACCATCCGGTATAACCGACAAATACGATATAGGATGGTTGGAACCCTCAAAATAGTCGGTTCAACAGCTACAGCATACCTATACGACATACGTGATACAGAATGAATGTTCTGATGATTATGACAGCCGACCGTAAAAATGCTGCAAGACGATGTAGTCCTGATTAAAGATATTTTGAGATGGACTTTCAGTATTCCCGTGGCCACTTACTGGCCACGGATAATTTCGTGGCCGGCCACAGATATTTCGTGGCCGGCCATGAAAAGTGCTATTCTGTGGCCGGCCATGGTGATTTTCATGGCCGGCCATGACATTTCAGTATGGCCGGCCATGAAATTTCCATGGCCGGCCATGTCAAACTCATTCTCATGGCCGGCCATGACTAAATTTCATGGCCGGCCATAGCCAAATTTCATGGCCGGCTGCAATATATCAAGTAAGTATCGATGATAAGTACTGTATGCGGCCGAATCGTGGTCAAATGCGTGATCAATTATGTTTTATTATGGGTGTACAGTAAATAGAACTAGGTGAGAGCGAGAGGTTAGCTCAGTTTATACGCATATTCACCCGAAATACCAGAAGAATAGCGATACAATGAAATGATAGGAAGAAGATGAAACGATCTGGAATAGTCTCTATATATCAATTAAAAACACAGAAAAATGTGTAAAGAATGCATTAAAAGGGGGATATCCGCTAAATGAAACAGGAAATAATGGTATGGAAAGCTAGAAGCGATGAAGACATTATCAAAACTGGTAACTGGTAAGTGTTGATTTGTATCTTTTTTATAGAAATAGACCTAAATATTCGGCTGACACTCGTCACAGCTAATCGTATGCAACTGCATAGAATTGGAAAAACAATGTATACCAGATATCTGTCAGAAAATCTCTATAAGTTCCCCAAAAGCTGTGAGATTCACATGACATTCCGTGGCCGGCCACAGAACAGATCAGAGCTCGCTGTGGCCGGTGCTTCCCCCGTTCTGATCTTGATTTTCAACCTTAAGATGTGCATTGTGCAGTTGCAATCGATTGTATAGTTAGTTTTATTTTGTAAATATGCAAACCTACGATTAAACAATATGATGATGATAATGTCCTTCATTTTTCAACCATGTTTATTGTTTATGATGAGTCTGCGATGCGAATAAATAATACATATATATTTGATCATGTAGTTTAAGGATGTAGGGGCAGTTTAAAATCTTTCATGGATTGTCCTGGTGAATTTATGAATAATACAATACTGTACTGGAAATTTGTCTTAATTCACTGCAGATTTTTTTCGATTTACGATTAAGTAGACTCGACTATATACCTCCTTGAATGCATAATCTGTTTCATCGAGATACTGGATCGATCAATATGCGGTCATTTTACCTGTTTTCTTGTTTTCAATAGGCCTACTAAATACCGCAATCAAAGTACCCGAACGAAACAATTAGGGAATCAAAGAACCAAGAATATGTGGAAAATACTCTTTCAAGTTCCAGAAAAGCTGTGAAATTCACATAACATTCTGTGGCCGGCCACAGAGCAGCTCGCTGTGGCCGGTGCTTCCCCCGATCTGATATGTCTTTCCAACGGTATAGGACAGGGGTGGGCAAGAGATATTCGTGGCCGGCCACAAAAATATCTGTGGCCAGTAAGTGGCCACGGGAAAGCTGAGACCCCTACTGGATATTTTTTGGTCCGTATATGACAGGGGTTGGACGTCTAATACGTCAAATGAGCTATATTTACCCTATATATTCAATTGTGAATATCAACCCACTATGACGTCACAATTGAATATGTATGACGTCATGGCTTAGAAAAAAACATGTTTTAAACTAGGGCCTTGCAGATACGGATCTCGCCACTCGTTTTTCGAGTGTGTTTTCGTTTAGCGACCAGTTTCAATTCACTAGTTATTGAGGCTAACTTTTCAACAAATGAGCTCCTCGAATCCACAATAGAGCTTTCATTTTTTTCTCTTCTCCTTTAAGTATATTCGACACAACCCGTGATTCCACACTTGTACCTCAGTAGAAAATTTTTTGCAATGTTTCTACTAGATTCTAGTAACTAGAACAACATCAATAAAATACTTTAATTTTGCGCGACCAAATGATTTTATATCGCCCAATCTTTAAAAGGTTCTGAAGACTGATTAAATTGCTGGAATACGTAGTATATATTAAAATAATTGTCATGTCAGAAGTAATTACTCACCTAATGAAAATCCCAGCCACGATAACAGAGACCAAGATTCCACATGAACAGCCTATGACCAGAGACGTCACATTTATATGATGTCTGTCTGAAACATACAGCGAGAGCTAAAGACGTCTGTCACTGCAACACATCCTGCATGGCATATAGTATAAATGTAGTATCTGGAAAGGAATATAAATTACTATTTATTAAAAATTATTCGGGTATTAGATACACCAAAGCAGCAGTTCTTAACCTTTTTGCCTGCAGCGCACCCGTTAGAAATTTGTCTGGGTTTGGGGCCCCTTATACTTTAGGAACGCTAGTAAAACAAGGGGTAAGAGTTGGTAGTCCGGTCGGTCTCTTCGGGTTGTGACTTCACTATTGGAAATAGTTTGAATCGCGCCCGAGGACCACTCGACTAATTAACGCTATGATAATTGTATGTGCTACATTCGGGATCAAATGAAGGTTGTCATAACAACCATCGGGTAAGTGCTCATACCATCTGGTCAATTACCTTGAAAAACAACAACAAAGCAATCCATATTATATAACGTTCATATGAGATTGCGGGTCACAACACTAAACAGTATCATCTTTTATGGTACGATGAAGAAATATAATGGAGATATAATTTTGTAGCTGTCAAATCCAATTATAATTACTCAATGATTTTGACCAAAAAGCTTCAAAGCATCTTTAATGTACAAAGGGCTCTCACTCTCGCTCTTAAAAGTGGTACAGTGCCCATTTATTCGACCTAGTCCGAAACATTTTGCGGAAAACAACCCGTGGTTGCGTGATGGTAGCATTGGCGATCTAAAAGTACGTGCAATTCATTTGACACGAATTATAATAAACCACTGCATACATGGAAACATGTTTGTGTTTCAAACATGGCCGGTATATATTTCGCAGGGAGCGCGACGAAAAATCTTGAGATTTGACAGATCTTGTCGAATGCTGATTTGCAATGAGAACTCATGAATATATAGAATTGTTGTAATACTATGTCCCTGCTGCACCCTTTACTGCGACTCCATTTTCTTCAGCGCTCCCATACCTTCCCCTGAGCTCAGCACCCCCATATCACCCACTAAGTTTTGCCGCCCAGTTCAAAATCCAAAACACCTCTTGGAGGGCGCTGGCGACAAGTTTTAGAAACACTGCTCTAAAGGTTCCGTTGTATAACCGGAAAGTTTGAAATTTGTAAGGTACCTGATTGCGTTTTCATTACGTTTTTATGTTCTTTAGGTTTGAAACCGGCACGACATCATTTCGTTGTCAGCTCCCGCAGAGCTGTCAAATTTGGTATGCTTTCCCATTTCACGGACAGCTCTGTGAGTCCGTCGAAAATTACATTTTTTTACCTACACGCAGCAAGAAAATGATACAATGCCGAAATAATTGTCCGCAAAATTTCAAAGAGTAAAGCGATAACTCCCCCCCCCCCCTTAATCCCAAAGCAAGTCATATACCACACCCCAACCCCTATATATGCAAACTTGATCGAGGTAATTGCAGCAAACCTCAGCGTAAGCGACTTTAACAAAATCAAAAGCCTGAAAAGGGTGACCATATGAAAATGTAATATTCGACGGTCTGGACTGGGAGATGTGGGCGTCCGTACAAGGATCTCAAATTTAAAGGAACTGAATTAATCAAGTGATATATTTACATATAGTACCAAATATGTCCACACATTGTCTAGGGCCAAATGCCGATCGTTTGCCAACAGTTTGCGTAGCATGCTAAAACATCGTTCCACAGAGCATGAAGTTGCTTGGCATACTAAATAGTTTTAGACTACGCTTTTTAAATCACTCCTTTATATTTTGCTCAATAATTGAGAAAAGTTGCATGAAGAATAGAAAAACGTAGCAAACAATTGCAATATATCATTTCTACAAACTGCTTATGCTATGAAAATTAAATGTTGATGCTTCGTGAAAACAGCCGCGAAATTCCTCAGGCTATCTTCTTGATTGGAAGATTGATCTACTTCTACTTGACAAACTGGAAATAGCGAAAAGTAAGTAAGTAGATCACAAAATATTACGAAGTAGAAGTAGAAGTAGCGGAAATCAGATCTACTTGAGTAAGTACCAGCCGTAGAGGAAAAGTACTTGAGTACTTCGAAAAAGTAGAAGTACTTCGTTACTGACCACCTCTGGCTATAAGTCGGCAGTTACGGAAAATTAGAAGAATATCGGCCAGGTGTAAATGACCATAGTAGTCGACAAACACCATGAATACCCCAAAACAAACAAACATACAAAAATCCGAAGTGATGACCTTTTTTTAGTCGTTACGCACCGTTGTCAACGGCACCGCGCAGTGAGTTGGTGAGTGCGCCCAGACTCGGGAAAAATGAGAGGGAACATTGCTGACCCACCCATCTCTTAATGCTCACCATATTCTTCTACTTCTTCCGGTGTTGTCAAGTGATCAGTAGTTGGGAGTGCGGGTTGACCAGCATGAGTCTTTTCCGGGTCGCTTGTGGGGAGCCTCGTAACTTTGAAACGAAGTGTCAACGAATAATTATGATTGTGTCGTACTTCAGATAATTGATAAGGGTGTTCTGCCTGCACTGGATTCGCTAAAACGAGTCGTTTGCGGTCAATCGTTCCTAATTCCTAGTTCACAACACAAACATGTGTCGTTATGACTTGAAAGATGAGTTATTGAGATGATGTGTGCTTTTGAAAATTTCATGAGGTTTTACCTGCACCCTGATGTCGCATCGTACAATGTACATTGTACATGTATAGCGACTAGTTAGTATACGTTGCATAGGCCAAATAAATTTGTTAAAGACGAGATCGAGTATTGGGTCGTCTAACCAGTCTCAATCAGTAGCAACATTATTCTAAGAATTTGACCTCGCCGATGAATAACTGCGTGCTGTGATTAGGGTTGCATTCAAAACAAAATCCAAAAGTTATATTTCAAAAGTATAATTATGCCCTAATTGTGTAAATACTTCCGAAAAAATCCTGCAGTATGAGCCTATATGGACGATGTAGTCGACGTATACGATATGGAATGGTTGGAAACCTCGAAATCGGCGTCGGTTCAACAGTTAGCTAGTAGATATAGATCATTTGTACGAAATGGGTGTTCTGACGACGATGACCACCGACCGAGAATATGTTGAATAACGATGTAGTCCTGGTTAAGATATTTTGGTCCGTTAATGACAGGGTCGGAGGCCTTTTTCGTCAAAGGAGCCATTTTCCCGATATTTTCAATTGTCAATGTGAATCCCCCGTGACGTCAGAAAATATTCGTGACGTCATGGCTAAAACAAATAAAAAAATTGCAAAAAACATTAAAAACATGTTTTATATTTAATATTGCTTTAAATGCAACACTACATAACCACGCCCATGATTAGAGGAGAGAGACATTGACGGGTCAAAACAACCATCTCAGTAATTGTGCGAAACAGAAGCAATGAGGTGCGGAATAAAATAGTTTTGATATGTTACTTTTGATTAATTCGTGATACAAATATGGTGTCCATCTTGCATTAGCGTCGCCAACATCAGCCACGCGGTACGATGTGATCGTGTTTCGATGTTGATTTAATATTAGCCTACACTAAAATTTTACCGTTCCAACGAATAAGATTTCAGATCGATACGAGAAGATTATAGAATCGCCGGACTAGTCTTTGATTTCATAAATTATTGGAATATCTGTAAGGAAACTAACAATTACGGGGAGTGATTTTATCGTCATTTTAGGGGTTAAACGGAGTTTGCCTCTCAGTGGCATGGTGGTAATCTATTATCGCCGATAGTTTTTACGAATTTGCACGAATCATCTTCGCGATTAGCGCGAAAGGAATAATTGCGAAAGAAATCTATGCAATTTTGTAAGAGATGTCCTGTTACAGTGATACGACGGCGACATTTCTGGTATCTTATACAGATTTCATTCAATAAACGGATGAGAATACACCCAAACATTATACTTTGTACTTAACAAATCTAAAAAGTAAGGAACTAGACTTCACATACTGCGGAAGTGGAAGTAATCAAAAAGTATCATAACTTGAATAAGTATACACAGCAAGTGCCAAGTAGATAAAGCCTACCCGATTACTACGAAGATGTAGAAATACTTTACTACCTGAAATATCCATATTTCGCAGGTGTTTGAACCTATATATATTCTCAACTTTGCAATTTATATGGATGACGGCGTAGCTTCTGAGATCTCGCGATCGCAATACTTTAAATCGGTATCTTGATCGGTGCGGAACACTCTCAATTGGATGAAATATGATTTCTCCGTCACACAGTCCCATCGCTCCGTCTCGAATGTCTTCTTCCGAACACACACTGTATGATGAGATAATCGCCACACAACAACGAATATCGGGGTCGTAGCATCCCACTCTATTGAATTGGCTAGTCTGATTATTAAAAAATTCTACGCTTGCGCAGTCCGGCTCGCCTGTGTCGTTTGTCAATCGGGGAAATACCATTGCCGTCGCTGGACCCAGTCGCTTGAGCCGATGGCTGCTAGTTTGTTCTGTCGCATCTGATGGGGGTGTTTTTACTTCCAAGATAATTGCAATTTCTGTTAAGAGAGAAATTGAAATCAAATAATCTTACAATAGGTAGTATAGTGCGATCATTCTGTTCACGTTCGTGTTCCCAAAGCGAACCTTGAAAAATCAGAAGCTCGCATTTGCAGACGAACCTTGTTATAGGTTGTTTGCTACCCTGCAAACCTTTTAGTGGATTGAAAGAAAGTTCCAGATACTCAACATCTGTGGTAAATATTCCTTGAATTTCAAGTAATTAACTCTTCCTGTGTCACGATGGCCGATAGAAACCAACACCAAACTGAGATGAACCTTACTGGATCATTGAAAAAATCATGATTTTCGAGAGTTTTTGTTCAAATATAAAGACAGTCTGTTTGCGGATAATAAAACGGGACATAGACCGGAGCCGGACTGAATATAACGACCGTTTTTTTCAGTTTGGCTATGGTCGGAATCGCTATTGAGGTTTATGATGAGCATGACTGTTGTAAGTACCAATTACACGCCAGTAGCCACCAATACATACCTGTGTTCGATACCAAAGTATGTGAGTAAGCATGGTAATGTTTTTGTTGCAATATTCAATGTACAAGCTGAACTCGGACCATCTAATTTATAATTTTTGTAGTTTACTAGAAAGAAGGCCTCGGATGATTTATATCGGAGTTTGTCGGACCGGATCACGGTCATTTGAAAAACCCGGCCTAGGAGTCGGACCGGAGCTGGACCAGAAAATTTGCACTACGCCTTCCAGGAGGATTAATCCTGTATGGCCGCGCAGGTATCTCTACGCCTTATACAACCGTACATGATATTTCTGTTCCTGGGTTCCAAAGACACTCCCAGAAGATTTTTGTACGGCACCCAATTCACCGCGGGATCTTGCAGGCCCAATTATCGGGATATTTACCCAATGACCTTAGCCGGGTTGTAACCAAGTCAATATAGGTTCCGAGTCACAAGTTGATTTGACTTTACTAGTTTTGACTAAAGTCAAGTCGAGTCGTTCTCAATTCTCACCCAGCCAAGTTCGAGTCCGAGACAGGGAGCTACTGGTCGAGAGAGTCCAAGTCTTATAATGTTAATTTGCAGTGTCGTGCTCAAATCAAGTTCAACACATTTCTGAGAAACTCTTGGGTGATATCGAATGCCTCGGATTCATAATATACTCATTTTTCTCATTCTCAACCTCAACACGCCTAACCAAACGAATAGCAGACATTCTCTGGGTCTATAATTTTACCGGTCCTGATACACTTTGATAAGTCATATAGAATGTGTCGAGTCGAGTCATTTTCCATTTTCAAGAAAATGACTCGAGTTAAATCGAGTCAACGAAAAATTGCGACTCGATTCCGACTCCAGACAATTCAAGACTTTAGTCCAATAGTTCTTGAGCAGGGGTCCGCGAAGCATATTCAGGGGGTCCGCGAAACCTCCGAATTCGCAAACGGTTGATAACCTAATTTGTGTTTTTTTTTTAATTAGAGAAATCACGAGGCAGTATCGCTTCATAGCTGCTAAAACTTCCGGACCCACATCAACAGAATGGCCAATTGACCATATGAGATGAAATATTCTACTGTGCAAACTCATTTTAATTGCCAAATTGCCAATAGCCTAAACATATTGCTGTTTAGACATGCTTTGTCTAAACGAGCGAGATAGTGTAATGGTTATGCGTCCGGCTTCTCGAGCGGTAGGTCGTGGGTTCGATCCCCAGCCGGGTCATACCAAAGACTCGAAAAATGGTATCCGCAGCTATCCTGCTAGGCGCTCAGCAATCACGGATAGCATGGAGGAGAAAAAAAAACGGGGGCGCAGACTAGATGACCTCATGGGGCCGTATCGCAACTCCGTCGCCAAAGCATCTCGATGGTGCAGGCGAGAAAGAATATCATCTCTCTCTCTCTCTCTCTCTCTCTCTCTTGTCAGGGTTTTGGAAAAATTTGTTTGCAAGAATTCATTTTCTCATGTGATATACACAACCACCATTCCAGAATAACTTCAAGATTAGACGCTAAATAGACCTCACTATAGGCTGGACGTTGTATGTTCATCAAAAAGTTGTTTCTCGATTTTGGTGCCATATATATCGCGACCTGCGATCATACCCGAAGGTGTCGTCGGAACCGTTATTATCACATTCGCCACCATCTTTGTTGACATGGACTTTCGGCACTCGTTTATATCAAATCGATGTCACGGATTTTAAAGACTCGACCGCGTATTAAAAAAAAATTAAATAATAGCAGTCTTCCGAATTTTTAAATAAATTTTGTGGTATTAGCAAGAAAAGTCATTTTACTGATGCTTATCACTAGCCTACAGTTAATACTTGCACACGACAGATGATCGTCGACCATAATTGAGTTAAATTTGTACTAAAACAGTTGAGTTCCGTGACAGTGCAAAAGGGGTCCGCGAAGACGAAAAGGTTGAGAACCTCTGCTCTTGTCATTAGAACCCCGGATCTCAGATCTCATGACATGCTACAAGCATCTCAGTAACATCGGTATGAATCATGTTACGAATATGGGAATCAATCTCATTTTGATTACTCACTACCACGAGACAATATCTTATGTGACAGCGCGAGAAAGGAAGGAAGGCAAAAGATGCTTTGAAATACTATAACTTTAGAAAAAAAACGATTAATGTAATGGCAATTCGAATCAACCAATCAGATTCTTGTTGATTTCAAAAAGCGGATTCAAGAATGCAACATCTATAAATGCTACTAAATACACACATATACGTAAGTGCGTACGTACATTTGTAGTCAGAGAGACTTAACGTGTTCAAGGGTCGCTATTCAAATTTTAGACGAAGTAATTGCGACAACGTCATATTTAAATAACGCGACAATGACAATCTGATGTTATTGCGGTTTGTCCTCCACTCCTCTGTCCCTCAAATATCGTACAAAGACGCATTTTACAACCTTTCGGAAAAATAGTGTTTGAAATAAATATTGTAGATCATGTTGATATTGTATTGTTATATTGTTGTAGTAGTTCATGTTCACAGCGAACGGTTCGCATCATCCTATAGTTGTTACATCGCTCGCGCATGAGGCCGCTATACGCAAGTAGGCTACTACACATAAGCCTGACCATCAAACGTGATGAATATGCAATCTATAGGATAGAGAAGAACTGGTTATCAACCTTTTTGAACTCGCAGTACCTTCTGAGAGGGATAATTAGTTCTCGGTACCCAAATGTCGTTAAGTCGGACCTATGACTGAATGTGATACCCCTGTCTAGCCCTATAGCTGCTGATGATAGTGACTAAAAAAGGTCATCAACATTCCACCCGGACCTCGATGAGTAAAGGACACATAATAATGTCATCACTTCCGCCCCAGTCATAATGTCCGTCTCGTGACTAGTTGGGGTGTGTTTACTGATGAGTTTTTCTGTAGTCGTCAGCTTCCTAAATGGTCGATATCGGACGGTTTGATTTGAATTAAGTTGAATCGTCATTTAAACCAGGCCTTTATTCCTTAATTTTGATTCCATGTCTGCCTACTTGTAGGGCTACCATATTTAGGAATCGGGAAAGGAGGACACTTTTACCAAATCAGAAAAGTTGGCTGATCAAAACTGAAAACAGGCGATTCCGCTACTTTTGCTGTAAAATTTGTTGGGTTGACTAAAAAAGGTCGTCATTTTCGATCGATCCCCACGAATGTCCTATTTAGCGTCATTTATGCCCCTTTTCACTCGAATCTCTCCATTATCTTAGCCGTAAAAGCTGAATTGCCAAAAACGAGGACATTTAGGCGTCATCGGAGGACATTTTTCAAAAACCTGAAAAAGGTGGACAAATCCTTCTAAAGGAGGACGTATGGTAACCCTACCTACTTGTAGCACGGCCCACTCCTAGGATTTTTTCAAGACACCGCTTACACGTACGAGATGGCGAGGAGGAGCCTAGATAAACCTCCAACAGTTAGGTAGGAATTCTGGAGTATGGAAGGTAATCGCGCGATATACAAATTCAAGTACTTACTACTAAAAGAGTGATATATTAGTCCCGGAGAACTATGATGTGCTTAACTTATTGTTTTTGCTATATCTGCGGCAGCCGGCAACCATCATTATCTCTCGGCCCCACTGGGGTAGAGGGTACTCGAAGGCTTGTCGATAGAAGATGTTTTTTTTATGTGCTATCTAATGTGGTTAGTAACAAAGTAATCATATTTTTACGATGTGCTGTATATCGTCGAGTACAGTTACAAAATATAATTACCAAAGTCGAACCGATTTGTGTCGCTAAAAATATATGATTTTAAAATATATCACCGACAATGTACTAAAATGTGTCTGCGACACCTCATCCTAATCTACATGCCCACATTGCTGACTTAAGCACTTTTCAGACTCTTCCGTTTACTAGTGCTACTTCAAGTAGTTTTGACATGTCATTAAAATCACTATTTGTATCATGAAAGACTGCTTTTACCGCCGCTGATAAATATATGGTTCACCCATGTGTATGCCATTTCGTTTATCTGTTATCGCTGGCTATCGAAGACTGACTGAGATAGCTACCAGTGTTGGTGCTTTGGTTATAGTCTACGTCAGGGGTCACCAACTCAAAACGGGTCGCGGGCCACATTTCAAATTTCGTATGTGGTCGCGGGCCGCATGAATTCAATATCGATATAAACTAGGCAACCACGTTTTACTTTACGTCAGTACAACGCCGTGCTACCTAACATAGGCGATAGGCATAGTGACCAAAAAAGAAGTAATATTTTATTGAAGGAATACATATGCAACAAAAAGTTATTATCATCAATTTCATTTCATTTTGAACTCTGAGCTGTGCACGATACCTGGAAACGCTTTTCAACAAATAGGAAATCGATATCGGGGCTAGCGAGATACGTTACTAGCTGAAAGACCATCTCCATATAAAGCTTGATCTTGTGGGGAAGCCAGTGGTTCTCAAACTTTTTTAGACACGCCCCCCTTTATGATCCTGAAAAATTTCGTTCCCCCCTTATCGTCATATCACAAAATGCAACCAGAATGCCGGCAATCCCAAACGGATGGATTGATGGCATGGAAGGTTATGGCTGTTGATGAGAAAATTCTATAATATGACTATACACAAAATTGGAATGTGATGTACATCGCGCAGCGCGAAAAAAATTTCAGTTCACCTCAGCTCCACCGCCCCCACAAGAGGGGCGCCCCCCAGTTTGAGAGCCTAATTCCCTATGCTGTTTTCTAAGCGTCTCGGTCTTTTCAATGATTGGGCCATTGCACGTCAAGGCAATATGCCCAGCCCATTCATATCAGCTGATTATTATCCATCGATGGAATCAGGGCTGTGGAGTCGGTAGATTTTACCACCGACTCTAACTCCCACTCCGACTTCAGAAATTTTCATTATACCGACTCCATCTCCGACTCCCATTCCCCACATTTTCCAAATGCCGACTCCACCTCCGACTCCTGAGTCTTTAAACGTGCCGACTCCGACTCCACAGCCCTGGATGAGACGCTGTTGTCATCGCCAAAGCCGTTTTAGCTAGTGACGAATAGTGATGTTGGGCATATGAGAATAGCTTATTTTGACACAACGACAACAATATGTAGTTGTAGTCAGTTTCAGCATTTAAAAATCGTTTTCTTTGCTTTCTTCTGAAATCTCAAATCAAGTTGCGGGCCACAAAATATGACTTCGCGGGCCGCGTGTTGGTGACCCCTGGTCTACGTTATCGACTAAGCATATACTAGCGGTTGCGTAGGTCTAAACTGCAGAGGTTAGGCCCCGAGTGTGCCGTAGAGATGTACAATTGTACATATCTTGATTTAGGATTCTAAACGGACATAGCCGGATCCGGATTCATAATTCTGCTATACGATATGAATCTGGACAGGTTTTCAGCTTTCTTATTCACAAAAGTTAAAGTTGAATGCATGCGAACATGAGCATAACAATATACGTTTCTCGGAAATGAAGGTATATAACATTTAAGTATTTTGGGGGATCCGAGCCCTATCCGACCAAATATAATTGAAATCAAGAATCTGACTGAGTCTCTCAATTCATGATTTGAATTGCAAAAATCACATTTCCAGTCTACGTCAATGATATTTGTCAAGGCATCTCAAGACTTTTGGAAATCAAAATCCTGCAAAATCTCAAATATCCGTGTAGATGCGAGCATGCCGTTTTGCTGTCCGATTGAAATCCGGATTTCGAATCATGTTCACCCCCACTAGATTCACACTTAGATGCTGTGTCGTAATGACGCGAATCGGGCCCGAGTCGTAATTTTTGGTTGACTTGAATCATTTTCTACAAAATGTAAAATGAATAGACTCGAGTCAACTTATGTGATGGCTCGACTTGTACTCGAGTCATTGCGCATAAGTCGATAAATTGATATATGACTCATCGCATGTATTTGACATATTCAAGTCTCGTAAATCATAGGGTAACCATGCGTTCGGGTTACCATACGTCCTCTTTTAAGAGGATTTGTCCTCTATTTTGACTTTTTTGAAAGTGTCCTCGGTAGACGCCCAGTTGTCCTCTTTTGTGAGATTTTCGGTCAAACATAGGGCCAAATTCGACCGAGATACCATACAGTAAATCAGCACCGAAGTAACGCTCAGGCGGGTATTACGGGAGCCGAGCTGGAAAATTGACCTATTTTTATTTAGTCAACCAACTGATAAAGTGGAAGAAAAACAGTGTTTTGGTCACCGAGCGGGAAAGTTGACTTTTTTTTAGTCAACCGACCACGAAGCGGGTAAACTTTACCATTTTCTCAGGATTTTACTCGGTTTTGCAAATCTGAAAATTTTGAAAAAGTGTCCTCTTTTCAGATTTCCAAAATATGGTAACCCTACCATACGTCCTCTATTAAAAGGATTTGTCCTATTTTTCAATAAATTTAAAGTGTCCCCGGAGGACGTCTAAACGTTCTATATTTGGGAATTTGTCCTCTTTTACTAGAAAAAGTATTAAAATGCGATCAAAAAACTCGACTCGTACGCAGCGAACGTCAGAGTTTCGTAAAAAACATCTGCTAAAACGGAAGTCGAGGCAAAGTGATGACCTTTTTTTTGTCAACACAACTCATTATCTTGAAAATAGCTGGTAATTTGGGAGTCGAGCCGAAATGATGACATTTTTTTAGTAAGCACGCGGTACTATCGGTCGAAAAGGTTTCAAAATCACCAGTAATCTCTTCCGGTGCTGGAGCTTTCAGAAATTTTGCAAAGGGTTCTCTTTTTTGGATCTCAAAATATGGTAGACCTAGTATATCAGGACCGGTAATTATAAAAGAGGCCCAGAAACTGTCTTAAGTCTGCTAGAATAAATATCTCTATAATGAGAAAAATGAGTATATTATGAATCCGAGGTCTTCCATATCACCCAAGAGTCACAGAAGTGAGTTGAACGTAGAACCTGACTTTAACTCGATACTGAACAGTATACACTACGTGACTTGGACTTGGAATCAAGTCGTAACACTGAAAATCGGACTCGACCTCGACCCGTGCTTCCGACTTGGACTCGGACTCGAATCGGTGGCGAATTGAAAATGATTCGACTAGACTCGAGTCAAAAGTATAAAAGCCACATTAACTTGTGACAGCAGACATTCAAAAATGCTAAAATATCTAAATAATTTACCGTAAAACCATGGCATAGTCAGCGAGAAGCAAAGAGAAAGCACCTCACAATATCTGAAAATGATGAGAGTAACATACCAAAGTAGATTGGACCTTACATATTTTAGCTGACAATTTCCCGAGCGTCAAACGAGACAACCCACAAAATTATGTGTCGTTAGCGTAAATTTGGACCCTGAAACTCGCACTTCATTGGTCCTGAAGAAGCAATATCAGTTTAAACCAACCAGCAAATAAAGAAGTATAAATGTTTCTATGGATTCTATGGATTCTATCGATTTACTTTCGACTCCTTGTGGTTTTTGAAACGTTTTATATAATAAACACACAATAATAAAAGTAGTACTTTTATGTGGGATTATGAGACAATGGAATGTGTACCTACCCCAAACAATGAAAGTCATTTTTCAATTCAGAGACCAAAAGTTAGTCGAAATCAATTGTCTGATCAAAGTCAACAAAAATTGTGCGTTACCAGTGTTATCTAAATATGAATGAGATTGGAGAATATTTTAAAGTTATTTATACACTTTACACATTTATGTATATATTCAGTGACATTCTGTTAGTGCAATAGTAAAGTATAAAAACTCTTCGAACTATATAATTCTGGTAATTTATCATCCAGTTCACTTTCCTCCCTACTACTTACTTACTGACTGAGTGACTTTAACGAGGTATGGGATACACGCTATAAGGCGTTAAAAATACCAATGAACAGTATAATTACTAGGGCAAGCTTTTGTTGCACCTAAATCGTGGGAAAGTTGCACTTAATTTTGATAAATGTTGCCGTAAAAATCTGCATTTATAATTTTTTAGAGATATTTGGATGTGAGGTACTCAATTGGTTTAAGATTTGCAGGGTATCTGGATGTTTCGTGTCTTTCATCGCTATTAAATCGATCATGAATACACTTTTATGTCCGTTAGGTTTGAAAACTACATGACAGCATTTCGCTGTCCGCTGCGGCAGAGCTGTCGTAGCCTACTTGGTACTTTCTCATTTCCCGGACGGCCTGGCAAGAACGCCGGAGTTTTCGTGTTTTGTCGGTACGCAGCAAGAAAAAAAAACGCAAAGCGAAAATAATTTCTCGCAAAAAGCCAAACAGCAAAGCGATTAACCACAAAACAAATCAAGTAGGATACCACACACCAAATCTCATAGGTCTGCAAACTTGACCCAAGGCATTGCAGCAAAACTGTTGGGGACTTTAACAAGATCAATACCCTCAAAAGGCGACCCAGTGAAAATACGATCATCGACAGTCTCGTTGGGCTTGCAAGCCATTGCGTCATAAGACGCAGCTAATCCATAACTTAGATGTTTGTTGAGCAAATCAAAGAGAGTGTCATGCTAGAAATAGTTTCATGGCTTGTTTTTTAAATCACGCTTTGACATTTTGCGAAATACTTGATAAAAGTTGCAGTAAAAGGTTGCATGAAAAAATTGTAAAATTTGCTATATAAAACTTCTTCTAACCGCTTAAAACACCATACTACATCGTCTACATGCATTCTGGATATTTAGGAAGTTCCAGGAAGCTGTAAAAAAGTCTCAAAAGTTGCAAAAACTTGACCTCGTACCTACCTACGAGTAGCAGGATGTGTCCCGTCGTTTTCATCGGCACCATATTGTCGTTCAAGCGACTCCTTATCTCAGTCTTATAACAGTTTTAATACTGACACGTATTCCCATGAACGACGCTTAGAAAACTTGATCCAGGTATCGTCACCGATGTCTAATATGCACGGACGCAGAGTCATAGAAAACCGGAAAGAATAGGTAATTTACTTTACTGAAGTTTGTCGTAATATAGAACGACCGCGGTACCGAATCTATTGACTTTTTTCGGATGCTCTGAAGTACTACGAATACAGCAAAATAAAATGATGATTAAATGATCCCTTCTCCGTCAAAAGTACTAGTCTATAGCGCGAAGGTGCTGTGAAACTGAGGGAAATGAGTAACGAATTTGCGTACGTCAAACGCGATGCAACTTTTAATGTTATTAATCCATTACTACCATGCATTGAGCACTGAATGCGTAAGGGCATGAAACGGCCGATCAATGTCCTTCCTGACGCTTCAGCATATATGATTGATTAATTTCCAGAATATCCTATTCTGTTCATCTTGACCAGGGGTGTCAAACATACGGCCCGCGGGCCGCATCAGGCCCGCCAGACGATTTCATCCGGCCCGCGAAGCAATTCTGAGTAGATTGAATTTTCTTTTATATATTTTCAAGCACATTTGTGACAAATGTTGAGATATTTTGCAGGAAATACTTCCATATTTATGATGCCCATTACCCGACTACGGCGCTGTGGTTTCACTCTAGTTACCACTATAGTAACAAATCGGTGAAATCAACATCCAATTTCAAGAAGGCAAAATGTGCACACTAAGTTCATAGTTATACACAAATATGGACCAAAAAGGTAGTTCTTCAGCAGAAGCGAAAACGCCAATGCGGAACCGTTATGGACAGGGAAAATATAATGGTGGCGCAAAATATAATTGAAAGATTTGTGGTCGCACTGCTGTGTCAATTTCGACCCAATATATCCCCAGACATCAGAGAAACCGGACTCGCGGTTTAATAATAATAAACCAAACTCTAACGTCTGCGCTTCCAATTAAATATCTTGTATTCCTCGCAAGCCATATGCAGGGCCAAAGCCAGACTACGACTAAATCAAAGGGAGCACAGAATATGGCTACTTATCTTCGTTAACGCCACTGTTTCAGCAGTTCTTAACTGTATTCAACTGGCAATCATCGTATTTTAGCCAATCACATTGTTCGCGAATAGAGGTTATGCGACTTGCTACTCCTAATTTAAAAAACGATCCGCGTATTATCTATATATGCTTTTAAGGTATTCAAGTGAAAAGCAAGAGCACAAGGTAACATTTTGGAATCAGTTAACTGATCCGGCCCGCGAGCGATTTGAAGGCTTGAATCCGGCCCGCGACGCAATTTGAGTTTGATACCCCTGATCTTGACTCTTGGGTTAGTTGGCATAGTTGGCAAATCAGCGCTCTGGATTGCTGGGCGTATTGACTTCGCCTACCGACATTCCCCACCTCATTTCCATCGCTTTTCCTTTTTATGGTATCTTGTCTTGCTTTTCAGTTAGTTTTCGTGACTCTTATTTTCATGTTCTAGAGGCCATGGTCGGTGTCTGGCACCTTCATATCTTTTCATTCTACTGCAATATGATGAAATTTCTAAAGAATGAACGAACCACCATCGACGCTGGAGACCCTAGACGAGTATCGGCACGTTTCCAAGTATCGAAGGTTTATCCGATCCCGTACGAACGACTAACGGAATGAATGGCGAATAAAAAATAAATAAAAATAAAATGTAAAAGGCAAATAAAAGCGGAATATTGTCAGTTGTGGTACACGAAGACATCATTTACATCCGAATTCAGAAACCACGTTATCGTGGTGTTTATCCAATATTTAACCGGACTAATTAGCAACTGAACAGCATTTCCTTATTTGATTTCTGTGCTACAGTTTGATTGTTCACGGTTGAATTATAGAGATCTCTATATGGTTTAATCCAATATTTAATACAAGTCGTTTTTTCTCTGTGTACATCCAATAGCTGGATTATTTATTTTGATAACTTTGCGAAAGAGTCGGTTCTGATCGATTCATGGTGTAAGTAAGCATTGTCATCAATGCTACTCGCCGACGTGCATACCTTACTACCTCGCTATACCTGTCTACATTCCTTCGTACTTCGTTTGAGCGTATGTTGAATTGTCAAGCATAATTTGGATTAAAATGTTGTATCTCATTTACACCTCGGTATAATTCTGAGATTTTTCGTGACCAACTGTAAGGTGTCCATTGACACTATTTAAGCAAAGAGTATTGGCCGAGTTGGAGGGTAGATTAAGACATTGCTCTTCAACCAGGAGTAGGCCTATCGTACAGCTGACTCTAAACAACCAAAGAAGTTTGGGCCGATATCTGAAATCTGAAATGATTCCTCGCAGTTCTTATATCAAGAAGCACAGGGTGAAAAACTATGCGATAATAACACTATCAGTATGAAACAAGTTGTGTCACCAGCAATATACGTTGAACTTCAGTGCTGTCTGCTTAAAACTGCTGCTGTCGAACGTTCTTTCTCCATTCGTTCCAAGCTACGTTATAGGGAAAGACAGTTCCTAGTATTATATCACAATACTATATGGTGTTTTTGAATCGATAAAAATGTTGATAAATGACCGTCTGACTGATACACTACCAGAAAATGTAGTAAAATCTCTCATTGTACCACAATAAAGCTCAGTATTTTTTTACAATATTGCGTCATTAAATACTTGAGTTCTTCGTTGGTCAGAATTCTGTCCAAAAATATTTTTAATGGCAGAAATTGCCGAAATTCAATTTCTAAGTTGGAATTTTCTCGTTTTTAGGTCAAAAAATATTCGATCCAGGGGTGACCGTATTTAGCAGGCAGCTTCAGAGTCAATTTTACATTACTCCAGCGCAGGGGTTTAAAACTTTTGTGCCAATGTTAAGAGGGTGTGACATTGCGAAAAAGGTTGAAGAGCACGTACGAGTCGTAATGACATCGCGCTGTATCTTGCAGATCGTATTGTAGGCCTACGTCGTGTGTCTTGAGTGGATAAAAGTAATGTAACCTATTATTATACGATTCTGTCTTCGAGTATAGGTTATAATATATTCCCTTTTGTCATTTAGGCGTTAAATTTAAGGTATGAGCGTTCCAATTCTGATAGCGAGGAACAGACGCGGGCTGGCCGATGTACGAATGCTCTGCCTCGACATTTTCCTGTATGGTCTCCGGAATGGTCGGGATCGCTACAGCGGACGGACGTCGGTCCATGGGCATTTCATAACCGCTATTTGTTCTGCGCGATATCAGCTGCAGGTGACTTCGGATAGTTGCGTAGTCTCTCTCTTGGTTTTGATTGGGGGGTACATCTAGAATTTCGTAATACTTTCTTGAGGACCTCGTTGACGACAGCTCTGATGCAGCGTGGATCCATTCGTTGGGGCTCTCGGTTGGTAAAATATCTGTCTCAGTATTATCATATTCGTTGTCGGCCATAATCTGCCTGGATTTGATGACATGAGCCTTCACCCTGTCATGCAAATTATTAAACTCATATAATGAAAATAATTAGTTAGATTGTTAGGATAGGAGAACGGAATAAATTCGAAAAAGCATGTAGTATTAGCCTTCGGACGACCTGAATTATATGTGCAGTCGACATATACGATATGGAATGGATGGAATTCCCTTGGAAACCTTTCTCGTCAATGGAGCCTCAATTATTGACCCTATATTTTTATTGTAACACATGAGTAGCCATAGAGCATTGTCGATCCCCTGTGACGTTACAATTGAAAATTCTTGACGTCATGGTAAAAAAAAAACATGTTTGTTATAAATTGATTTTTCCTTTAAATGCAACCCGAGTTGTAGCTCGGTTGACTGTGATTCAATATCAAGCTTGGCAGGGATATCTAGAACAGTAGTTCTAGTTCTAGTACTAGAATTTAGATATCCCTGACCCCTCATTGTAAACTTGAGGTCTAAACTCGCAATTTATGACCCTGTAATGACACAATCGATATTGGTTGCATAACATCGAAAAAACTTTCAAAATATTTTGGCTCTCCCACCACACCGCATGCGTAAGAGAGTAGATTTCGAATGTTCAAGTCCATTGTATCTTACGTTCAAATCCAAGTATATCAATTCGAAGTGATTCATGTTCGCACGAGCTTTCCGCGTAATATTTTGAAATAATTTCAAATCTGGTTTCAAATGAGATTCCGGTTTTCCGATTGAAACCCGACGGATGTTTTCAACTCCAAATTAATGCCTATATCTGAGAAACCTATTGGAACACGAATCAGTCACTGACCCGATGTTTGCATATACCTTTGGAGCATACTGTAATACTATAGTACAGTTGTTAGGTTTTGTTTTTACGTACAGTTATTATTGCTCTAGCGTAGTGGTTCTCAACCGGAATGCCGCGGCACATTGATCTGTGCCGATTGGAGTGCTCATGGGGTCAGGGCTACCGCGAGTAAATTAGTTTGCTTTGGTCTTGATAGTGTTTCGACTGCATTGGTAATATTACACCAGAATGACATTTCTCATATTAATTTCGTATCTGCCGGTATTGTAATTGTACCACTGCCTAGACTTTTCAATACACGGTTTACGAGAATAAGACGGCGAGGTGGAGCCTAGATAAACGTACAACACTTCGTAAGGAAGTCAGGAGTCGATCTCGGTTTGGGTCAGACTCGCAGCCTACTGGTATTGCAGCTGTGGAACGTACCAGTATACGCTACCGCGCCACTGATGATATGCGTATTCAAGTTATGAGTAGGCCTAGCAGCTAGCATATATGAAACTGAAAGGTCATCACCGACAATGGGGCCATGATATTAAGGTTTGGTCGAAAGTGATAGCCTTTTTCAGTCACCACCTTCAGAATTTCGGACTAGTGATATCAAGTATATGTCAATGACCTTATTTTGGTCACCAGCTTCCCAAATATTATACTCGGGGCACTCGAAGTGCTATACTATACCGCGAACCATTTTTTTCCCTTTCAGAGGGTGCCGCAAAGTCAAAAAGGCTGAGAATCACTGCTCTAGCATTTTGTTGTCTAATAGACTAGTGGTTCTCGAACTTTTTTTCAGACCGCCAAAACTCCAAGACATATAGTTTGCGGACCGGTAGCCTATACCTCCAAAAATCTAAATCATCCTTACAGCGACACCGATGAAATTATGCAATTTAGTTTCAAAGATTGGAAACTATGATTTGATTAGAAATTTGGCCCGGTATTTTAGATATTAGACGTGGTATATGTGGTTCTAAATGGGTTTCTGCAAGGCACCATTACCTTGATTTTTACTAGGAGGTTTCTGAAAGAAATTCGACAATGCTGTTGGCTAGACTGTATTTATTAAACTGCCAAAGGTTTCTAAATTGTACTGGCGAAATTCAACGAATTGTAGCCTACCGGTCCACAACTCGCAATTCGATATACTTGTACTTCAGTAGAAGGCTTTGGCAATGCTTCGATTCGAGTATAATCAACAATAATTTGTCTGGAAATTTTGCATTCTCAGATATGGAAACGCCACTCTTGCACCAAATCATTTTTATACTACCAAGTCCTAAAGTGTCTGGTGAATGCCGAAATGGTTGGAAAATGAATTATATATTAAAATCCTTATCACTTATATAACTAAGGCTAATAGGCTATACTTACTTAATAAAAATCATTGCCACCACAACGGTGGCCAGGATCCCACAGAAACAGCCAATGACCATTGACTTTGAATTTATATGATGACTGTCTGAAACATATGCAATAAGATCTGAATTGTAATACTTTTGTCCCTGCTGCACATCTTGCTTGACATATAGTTCATTTAATGCAGTGGTTCTTAACCTTGTCCCCAGCGCCCCCGAAGGGGCGATGTGGATTTTGAAGGGGGCGGAAACGCTTGGGGGGCGATATGGGGGGCGCTGGGATCAGAGGGGCGGTTTGGCGGGCGCTGAAGAAAAATCGAAGTATCGATGGCGTAGGGACATATGATTAACGAATTCTCATTGCAAATTAACATTTGACAAAATCTGTCAACTCTCGAAATTTTTCGTCGCGCTCCGCGCGAAAGATATTCCGACGGTGTTTGAAGTGTGTTATTATAATTGATGTTGAATGAATTTCACGTATACTTTTAGATCACAAATTCCCCGTTGAAGCAGTTCCGTCACGCTAGTTAGGGCTATTTTCAACAAAATGTTTCGAACTAGGGATTGTATCCTGCAGCGCATAACGTGTCAAAATCGAAGAGGCAGTGTACCACTTTTGAGAGTGAGAGCCCTTTGTACATTAAAGATACTTTGAAGCTGTTTGGCGAAAATGATTTACCAAATATACTTATATTTCGGAGCTATACAACAAAATTAAATCGTCAGAATATTTATTCGCCATATCACGAAGGATCGTATTGTTTAGCGTTGTGACTAAATAACAGTACTAAATTCAATGTGAGCAAAAGTCACACAAAACAATAAAACAAAGCATAATACAATCAATTTGCCCGTATTGCCAATCGCAGAGGTGAATTCGGGATGTGTAGTGTGTACATAGGGCTCGAACCAAATGGTACTAAAATAGGGGGCGGCAGACCACGGAAATTTTTGAAAGGGGGCGCTGGAGCAAAAAAGGTTAAGAACCACTGATTTAATGGAACGATATGTACTTTGAAAGAAAAGGTAGCCCAAGATGACCGCAAACTCCAGGAATCAAAAAATGCGAAACGCATCATGTATAAGCTACAGTCGTATACGAAATACCGATGCAAAATCTTCTGAAACAGGGGTCGGCAACCGCTTTTTATTTGCGATCGGGTTTAAAAATGATACTTTTCGCGGATCGGTCTTCAAAAACGCACACGTTAAACATTGAAAATTTATAGCAACTCATAAAGGTCACTGAAGTGGGCCCAGTATGGCAGTGACACTAAGTTTCGATTCGTGAGATTAACTGATTTCTGTTTCAAATCTTATCAGTGGTCTTGACCACTATGCAAAATTACCGTAGCCTACATGAACTTTCCGTTGAGCAGTAACTATATATGAACCTGTCCGCGGATCACAGGTTGTCGACCACTGTTCTGAAATATATATTCCTACGATTCTACGAATAAATCTGTAATGCTGGGCATAGGGCTAACGATTTCTGCCATAATTCCTTTCTCTATTTTCATTTTATAGATAGCTATTTCAAAGACAATGAGCAAATAAATGATATTTTGATAATTGTCGGTTGTCGCACCAGATGTCATAGAAAACTCACGAATAGATTCAATACCCTCCAATAGCACCTCCGAGTGTTTCAAGTATATATCGAGAGTGTAGGATATCATAGGTATCTAATACACATTGGGCACCATCTATTAGTTTGAGACAAAACCATCAAAATCCGATCGATCGCCACCAACGTCCCGCTCAAGCGAAAACTAGTCAGGTAATCACACGCGAAAGCTCAGGTTATAGTCCATATAATTTCATACCCGTGAACACTAACGTATTCCCTTAAGCTCACCATAATCTTCTCTCTCTTCTGACGTCCAACAATCAGTCGTTGTACTGAATGCTTTTGTAGTTTGCATTTCGGGCCGCCGTGTTGTCACTTGTGAACCGGGCCTTCCTCGTGTCTTGCAGGGTTTCTTTGATTTCACCCCTCTGGGCCTTCTTGAGTCCCGTGCTATTGTTGATACATGTAAGATAATTTCATGTCCTATTCGTAGACTCAGAAATAGCATGGTATGCAATTTGAGGTCGGGGAGATGTGGTACCGATGGATCACTGGGACCGAAAATACTTGAAAAATCCTCCATGATAATTCCATGATTACACTCCGTGAATTTGTCTACAATGACATGCTGACAGAATCTTTCCTCACATGCAAAAAAAATCGACCTGCGTAAGTTATGGGGTCTGTGACGAAAGATTTACGTTTTAGGGGGTGTAAAGTAAATTTGGATCGACATTTGCATTTTTCTATATCACCTTTCAGACTTACAAACCCGCCATAATTTCTGATGTGAAGTATAGGGCTTGTATCAGGGTATATAATGGCACATAATTTTTGAATCAATACCATCCTCGAGTGGACTATTTTCAAGTCAATTACAATATTTATGGGGTGGGGGACCCATGATACGATAGCCAAATCCAGCAAAATAGATGGACCAACTAATCACTTAACAACAAAAACTCGCCTACATATATATAGGCTGTAAATCATAGTCACCTATGGTGTTTTATCGCTATTACGAGGTATTTGAAAGTCAAAATGTCTATTTGCGGGTAATATGTATGTGGCATTAATTTTGTAAGTTTAGGCGTAAATCAAAACATGATTTTAGGCCAACATTTGAGTTGATATAATCTATTTTATTCTTGAAGGTCGCGACGAAACATCCTTCATTGGCTTGCTGTAACTTAGCTTATAGTACACAACAAAACAAGTTAACAAATTTGAGTTTTTGAGCGTATGTCTCATAGGTCCCATGGTCGTGTGCCATAGGACCCACCGGGTGGGGATCGATGAC
Source organism: Botryllus schlosseri (assembly GCF_051294905.1). Taxonomy (NCBI): domain Eukaryota; kingdom Metazoa; phylum Chordata; class Ascidiacea; order Stolidobranchia; family Styelidae; genus Botryllus; species Botryllus schlosseri. The sequence goes on from NC_137246.1 coordinate 7,207,221, forward strand.
ACGTTCGAGCAACAAATTTAAAACGTTCATAAATATTTTTTGAAAAGGTGGATATTCATGTAAATGTCCGCGATAGGTAGAGCTTGTATCGAAGTGTTGAGACAGCAAAAGATCTGCTATTCTCGGCTGAAGATTTGAGGGCCAGAGATCATTTTGCAATTTTTGATCCATCGGTACCACATCTCCCCTAACCATTCTTTTTGGCTCACTTAAATTATGATAGACAGCTAGTAATTTTGGAGCATTCGAGTACTTAAGTGCTGCATGTTTCACATCAATATCCAGGTCATGTGTGCTTAAACCCCATTGTGTGGGGATTAGAGGTGGTCAGTAACGAAATACTTCTACTTTTCGAACTACTCCAAGTAGGTGTTTGTTATGCTAATTTCATTCAATAAACTGGTGCGAATCGATCTATTTCTAGAAGATCCTACTACTTCAAATCTAAAATCTAAAGCAGTTCGACTTCAAATATTGTTCAAGTAGGGGTGTAAGTAGTCTAAAACATCATAACTTGAGTAAGTGTAGTGTAAGTACAAAAAAGCCTACCTGATTACGTCAAAAAGTAGAAGTAATCTACTGGTTGCCATATTTGTATTTATCAGGATCTTATAAACCTATATATTATCACCTGAACAGTTTATATGGAGAACCAGGTATCTGCTGACATCTCGCAGTGGCAAAAATTTTAGTTCTTCCGGGGTATCTGTGAAATGGGAAAATTGGATGCCTCCGTCACATAGTTCCATCGTTTCATCTCGAACGTCTTCTTCCGAACACAAAGAGCTTGAGGGGATGATCGCCATACACGAATGAATGTCGGGTTCGTAGCATCCAATTGGATGAAGCTCGCTATCAGTAGCAACATCTACGACTACAGATGAACAGTTCGCGGCGCTCGACATTCGGGTAAGCACCATAGCCATCGTGGATTCAATCGTTCGACCGAACGGGCCCACAGTGCCAGATGTGGATGATTTGGCTTCCGTAATAATCGCGATTTCTGCTGAGATATAAATTACAACAAATCACTCTGACAACAACAGAGATTACACCTGACTTATCGATTGACGTTGGTCGGATGGGCGATATAGCGTGGTTAGTAACAAATTACTTCTACTCTTTCGGGGTCCCGATGTAAGCCTCGTCTACTTGCTCAAGGGGTCAATGGGAGGGTTACCATATTTTGGAATCGGGAAAGGAGGGCACTTTTTCAAAAATTTTCAAACTTAGAATACCGGAGGAAAATCTTGAAAAAATGGTAAATTTTACCCACTTCGTGTTCGGTTGAATAAAAAAAGGTCCACTTTCCGGCTCAACTCTGGAAATACAGTTTTTCTCTCACACTTTACGTTGGTTGACTAAAAAAGGTCGTCACTTTCGTCCGAGCCACGAATTTCCTATTTAGCGTCACTTATGCCCATTTTCACTCGAATCTCTCCACTATCTTAGCTTTAAGAGCTGTTAGGGAGGACGAATTGACTCGTGACTCGGAGCAAAATTTACGAGTCAATTTCAAGTCATCAAGTAAACGGTATCGATTAAATCACTATATTTTGTGTATGGTCGTATTGTTCGCGATACGTCTGTGTCACTTGGGGTATCCAATCATTCACTGATTGTACGTTTCACTGATCCTCTATTGCTACATCACAATTAAATTGACCACAAACGAAATGATCACAGCTTACGTTGTCGTAGTAGCAGTAGATTAATCTCATAGCATCGTATCTCTGTTTCTTAGACGGCCCAGTGCTTACATTGCGCAGTGATCACCTTTACCAAGCCCCTTTTATCAGTTAAATCGAGCGAATATGGTTTATGCGTTTGTTATCTCGCGGATGTGTAGATGGGTAGTGTATTGTACCATATCATACCATTGTTTCAACTTCTCGGGACTTCGTATTCGATCCCATTGGCTTATAATAATAGACTGTAGCATGTAGCTATACAGCTACTCACGTATATTATTTGGATTTCTACGTGTGCGTGAGCGATAACGCCTTTTTGCATTCATAATTGATTTTATATTCGTTATTGGATTCACGATAAATGGCATATTATTCTGTCTTTCACATAGCTAGCAAAATGTAATGACTGTGAATCGTCACTGATGCTTCGAAAATTCAATTTGAATTGTGACTTGACTTACAACTCGACTTGACTTGACTGACTTGACTCGAATCACCTTCGAAAATTGATTGACTTGACTTGAGTCGAGTCGAAATGTGCAATGATTCGTGACTAGAAGGTAGTGACTTGATCCCAACACCGCGCCCGGCCTTTTGTCTCCACGGACCGGTTCACGTGTAGTAATTCTACGGCGATGTGATCCAAATTGATTTGAATGTGCTTGTAACAGCGATGGTCAGTAACAAAGTGTTTCCTGCACTTTGAAGTACTCGTATTTGTTTTTTCTAATTCCGGTGCTTATTCAAGTGGTGACGTTTTTAGACTTTAATCCGGGTTAGGACCGTTTTCCTGCTTTATTGTTCATGAAACTTTACCTTGAATGCATGCGAACATGAACAGAGCGACACGGGGCCTGGACCCAGGATATGAACGGATCATTCAAGGTTTTGTGGGATTCGAGTCCTATCCGACCAAATAAAATTGGAATCCAAAACCTGTTTTTGTCTCTCAATATATTATATCGAAAGCAGAGTGTTCACGTCAATGGCTCAAGTAATCTGATAAATGTCAATGTCAATACATTCCAAGATTTTCAAAATCCTTCAAAATCAAATAAGGATCCCAACACGTCGCAAGGCTGTCGGTTTGAAATAAGGAATTCTTATCCTGCTCGCCCGCACTATATGCACGCGTGGATGTGATGGAACGTCAAGATAAACATAATAGATCTAAATATATATCAATCAAGCTGAGCTAGTTGTGATGGATCCATATATCACGTGATGCTGAAATATTTTCTTTGCGTGGTATCTCGATTAACGTCATCTTGGTTGGTGTGACGCGATTCCAGGTAAGTCTATGCCTTCTTATATTTATATGGCATGCTAAATATCTACAATTCTTTCATATTAAATGCACCATTCAAACATACATGAGATTGGACGAAAATAAATGTTATTTACACATATTTATGTATAGGTTTATTCTCAGTGTATTAGTCTATGAGAATAATAATAAACTCTATAAAACTGATAGACCACGCATTCTGGTCGTATTTTTCGAAACTTTTGTCGTCCGGTCCACTTTTCTCTCTTCTAACTATCTGCCTCTAATATGTTTTGGGATAAATGTGGTTGACGCTTGAAACACAAATAAACGATATTTACCTACAAGTAGCAGAATTTGTCCGGTCGTTTCCAGAGGTAACATAGTTTCATTAAACCGTCGACGGTTCTATCTCGGTTTTACATCAGTTTAAATACTGACACTATCGTTAACAAACCCACAGTCATATGTACGCCATTTGTAAAACTTGATCTGGAAATCGACACTGATGTCTAATATGCACCAACGCAGAGTCGTGAAAAACCGGAAAGAATAGGTAAATGACCTTACTATACGGTTTTTCGGAATTATAAAACAATTCAAATACCAAACCTATTGACTTTCTTACACATTTTGAAGTAACACCAATACTGCCTAATATAATCACAACTAAATGTTCCTTTCGCCGTCTAAACGACTTGTCTAAGACGAAGGTGCCGTGAAATCGTCGAAATGAGTCAACGAATTTGCGTATGTTAAACGTTCTGCGCCTTTCAATGTTTGAGAACCTATTCACCAGTCATCCATGAGTAACTTTTAGGAAGACTTTCAGCGTTCCCCGGCGGTACAAATCTCGCAGTGGTAACGTCTCTCCGTCGCTTAACTTGAAGACCAGTTATACGAAGACTACAGCAATGTGAGCGTGATTGGATTTCATAGAGAGGTGCGAATTTCCAATTCCTGAGGACATAGAACTCCGTAACAAAGATTCCGGAGCCTGGCTTGAAGATGAAAATATCGAGACTGATGGCAGGGTTGTAACCAGGTCACACGGTTCCGAGTCACATGTTAATGTTACTTTTATAGTTTTGACTCGAGTCAAGTCTGAGCCCTAGTCGTGGAGAGGAAAGTCGAGTCCGACTCATATCGTCAAGAATCGAGTCCAAGTCATTGTGTTCAATGTTCAGTTTCAAGTCCCAGTAATGTTCAACCTAATTTTTCTCAACTTTGCTCGGGTGATGTCGAATACCTTGCATTCATAATATGCAAATTTTCCGCATTCTTGACTCATGTCAAGTCGAGTAACCGAAAAATCGCGACTCGATTCGAGACATGACTCGAGTCATTAAAAACCTGACTAATCGTACCGTGAAAAACGATTCCAACACGTGGTCAAGTATGGATGGAAGGATAAGTAATTTAGTAAACTTCGTGCATTATCATTTAACATAAATGTTGAATATTCACATAGATCAGCATTGCAAAAGATCTTTCATGCTAGCATCGCCAAAACGGAATCATCGCTGATGGGTGAGAAGGGAAGTATTTGCCTGTAACAGTCTGCCATCAAAACGTAACCTACACATGTCGAAAAGCGAATTTCTTATGCAACATGCGACTGCATTCGCTATCGACTGACTTCGTGCATACTTCGGTATAATTTATACAGCATGCAGGAAACTTCTGACTCTGCAATAGGACACGCGATCAATATGGAATTTATTTCAATGAAAATACATCTATAGCTGTGAAAGTTGAACTGAAATCTCGGAATGATATCGATTTTCAAGTATGCTGATAAATTCGATCATATATTATATATATTACAAGGCGCTGATATATGAAGACATGTAGTATTGTTAGCGGAAGAGCAGACATGGTTTTAAGTATTCGTCACGTATTTTTACATGAAAATATATAATCCGACGGCCACGAGCGCTACAACGACGGCCAGAGCGATCTTCATTTCAAATTTCATTTGCAAAAACACAGGGTTGTCTTTAAGCCAGTCCTCCAAAAGCGACGCTCCTTTGTTCTTATGCGGAAATTCGGTTTCCGGAACTGGCTGGCCGAGAAATTCGCAGAGAGGCCCCCACCCGTCTGTCATTTTGAACTTGAGCAGCTGTTTTTCAGGGGCGCGCTATAAAAATGTAATCCGTGATAAGAATATCAAGATAGAATTGAATAGCAGTGGAGGTCAGTAACAAACTACTCAAGTTTATCACTTACTCAATTTGGGATTTTCTAATACTACTTTCATATACTTAACAGTTTTTAGAGTCAAAATTACCAGTACTCCCTTCTAGACATTGGATTTTTGTAAGGTAAAAAGCATTTTGCGTATGCGTGCATCATTTTCTGAGTGAAATTGGAAATTGTCTTGACAACAGCGCGTAAGAGCCCCTGAATCACGGTAACTGAATATATTTTCGAAAACTGAACCTATTTGTACGATACACAGTAGGCAGATAATCGTCGGATAATATTTGTTTTTGAACGAGTCACGTACAATGGACAATGCGATAAGACGCAATGCGACGCAGCGAACAGACAGGAGGATGCCGAACGACCAGTTGCGGTTGCAGTTGTGGTCTCTTAAACTGGCATTCACCTCGGTCTACTGCCCGATGTCACATTTCTTTCTTCGATGTTTGTCTCTATTGTGCGATTATTTGTTGCTCTTTCTATTCCTTGTAAGTGCGCTCTTTCATCGGGTCTTTTTCTGGGCTTCTTGTCGCCGTGAGAACGGCGACGCTATGGAAGAGGAGCCCAGAATAACCTCCGACGCGGAATCGAACCCGGGTTGTCGTCACCACTGCGTTATCTCCCCTTCGTTAGTTATTTTGCGTTAGTCTCGATTTTGAAAGTGGTTACCCTCGATTAACTGCTACAATTATGCGACATATCGACCCAATCCACTTTTTCAATTTCTACTTCTATTTGACAGACTTTCGACATGGTTTTAAAATTAATACTTCTAAATTGGGATCGAGTAAAAATTTACGGCGTTACTATTACTTCTGCTTAGCAACGCTGACGGCTTACCGCCTCTGCATTTACGGTATACTCATACTACACGTAGGTCTTCTAGATCTTACCGTCAACACGGATGTATTGTGATCTCTGTATCTTTTCTTCGCCACAGTCGGGCTAATGCCTTGATAAGCTTCGCACCACAGCCACGAATCAGATCCGAAGACGCACCGAGCTAGAAGGGAAAAGGTGCATATAATATCGTCCACTATAACTTGGCTAACACTAGGGTTATCATATTTTGGGATCCGGAAAGGCGGGCTCCTATACATATTACAAAAGTTCAGATTACCGGACTCGAAAACTGCCCATTCTACAATTTTTACTGGAAATCCTGTTGTGTTGACTAACAACACGGCATATTGTAACCCCATAGCTAACACACTGTAGTTTGAAGCAGGCTGTTATACTATATGTGCTATTCAACAAGGGCGTACAACCTCTCCAGCCTGATATCAAAAATAGGCAGCGGATATTGGAGCATGTGACACAATAGCATGCGAAACACGAGCATGCAAAGCTTGACGATGTGGGTTTGGGATTGGTTTGAGGTAAATGTTCTGGTTAGTTTTATAGTTTTAAGGTTACAAAGTCATATCATCAAGCTCAAATGTCGGGCCACAGGATAAACGAAGTAGGTGAAAATGGTCCCAACAGATTCACTGTGACGCTTTGAATGTGGATGGCGTCACAATCTTCGAATCGAAACCATACTGACGGCAGGTCGGATGGTCCGGAATTTGCGGAAGCGAATATTCGGGGTTCCGCGAAGGCTTGCAGATTACAGCAACTGTTCCGCAGGTTAATAAAAGTTAAGTACCGCTTGGTCAAGATTCAATCACACTTAGAGCAACTTACCGACATGTCTACTGTATCTAAAGATAGAGAATGCAGTGGGAGAAAAGCACGATAACATTTTCATTGTGTAGTTCGTTTTGACGCTGTCAGTCTGCTTCTGCCAACTACGCATCCAGTCCTCCTCGTCTTTTCTTTCGATGTAGATCAGCTGCATTAGAATGATGCGTTTCACTTGTCGGCTGTTAAGCGCAATACTAAGATTGATTGGGTGAATTTATCCTCAGCGAGCGACAGCGGGAATATCCCAGTGTCGTAATTAATCATGGTGACCAGTCAGGGGCTTAGATAACCTACGTCTTGCAGGGCGTCCGAACTGTAATATACGAGGAAGTTTGAAATATAGTCGGCGAGCGAGAGTATTCCTGCTAGCCTGAGTTGCTGATGCAGTCATGCTGGCGTGTAGGAATTGAATAAACGCTGGATGTTAGCGGGAATATCCGTTTGCAAACAATGCAGCCGAGTCGTTTCTATGATATCATGTAATGTGAATTTGCAATGGTTGCTTTTGTGCTATGGTCGGGCCTCCGTAAAGCGCCATTTCATGTAGATCGTTGGGCACGATTCTGACTATGGTGGACAATGGACATATACGATAAGCTTGGATTTAGATTTGATCTTGATGGAGTTGTTGGGTGTTATCGGTTGAATTCTCCCAATGACGTTGATCAAAAGATACCACATAGAAGTAACCTCTCCCATATACAATAAGTAGACATACATTATTTTACCACGTGCACTCAACGCAACATATCAAGTTATATTCTAAAACATCCTATCAATTATTCATTATTAGAAGTGCACTTGCAAACATGCTTGTTAGTATTTAGTGCCGAGATGGTACACAGATTGAATGGAAATTCAGCATTTGATTGGTAGTAACCAACGTACCCGATTTTTAACGACCAATGAAATGATGTGTGTTTTGGTTGGTATATTCAGGCATTTTGTCGGTTATCCGGCTTGGTTGCAAAGGCTAGCGTTGCCGATGCTCTATTTCGACATTTCTTGCGTGCCTTTGTAGGCATATACTACAACGGATGTCGCAGCAAAAGTGTAGTAAAGTTCAACTGTACAGAGCGGACTGGGTTTTGGCATATTCGTATAGTAAATCATTATAAGGCCATGTTTAGTCTTCAATAAAGCACATTCATCAAATTTGATAGTCAGTACTTCAAAACTCTCACACAACGTTTGTTTACTATTATTTGTTCTGTTTCAGATGAGACTGCTCGATATATCTTACGGCGTGATAGCGACATCCAGTACACGTAAACGCGTTTATATTTGCTGCAATACCTTGCAGTGCGGGAACGCTTCAAGTATCTCTTCCCAAAATACAACCACAGGAATGTCCATGCTGGCATCGACGTCTTTGTACATGTTGTAAAAATCCTCTTTAGTCCCGCCTTTTGTCAATATCTTGGTCCACTCGTTCCGGAGATAGAAAAAATTGTGCTCGTAATCGTAAATACTGTACCCTAACAATTTCAAAGCCACGTGCATGGTCTTCGTGCCGGTTTTCGAGAATCCCACGACGAGCACCTTCATTTTGGAATTATGGCTGTATTGATATGAAGTCTAATTGTGTCTGGAAGGCAAGCGAAAAATGAATCACAATTTTATCTAGACCAGAGCAATGTTTTTGGGACAGGGCACATGTGGTTTACAACTGATAACGCAGGCCACTTAGACCTTTTTCTAGTCATAAGCATCCGAAATTTCGAGGTCAGGGTATAGTCAGAGTTTTGGCTGACCCCATAACGAGACATCGAGCGATCACTACATCAATGAAATCGATTGCGATTACGATTACATAAAATATCGAAGTAAACGATAACGATTACATTTAATTTTGCTTCTATGAACTTGGGCCTGATGCACATATTTGATGTCTTATCACAATTGAGATGAGACTGCAACATGAGAGAACAATTTCTTCAAATTTGACATCTTTTTCTCGTTACGTCACAATATATCCATTGGCCAACTTAATTTCCTGCCACCAACGATTTTCATTCTAGCTACAACCCATGTTAACATGGTTTACAAGCGGATTGTTGAAGTTGTGAGTAAAGCATTGTGAAATAACGATTGCTACCGGTTTCAAGTAGGAGAATAAGATGAAGTAACGATGAAATTCCGTCATAACGAATAATACTGCTCATAGTTGAGAACAGGGAACGCACGCATACGTACAATCCTCCTAAATACGCATACTGTCAGCCGTCATTATGAGTAACGACAAAGAACAGCTCGGGTATGATTTACATCAGGAAATGTTGAGATGTAATGATTTGATGCGGTACTCGCCAAGTTTTATTTGACGAATGAAATTTCAAATCTTCGTCTTGTGTAAATACTCCTCGTCTAGACATAGCAGCAACGTGCAAACCGTGTTTAACTAAGCATCACTATCCACCAAGCTTCAAATATCGGTAATTGCGATACTACTTGAATCTCAAAAGTGGGGTCAGGTTATTTTCTGTCTGTCTCTACGAAAGTGATACCTGTTAATGAGCAATTGAGCATACATACGGAATGACGGGGACGGTTATCGATCACGAATAATAGGAAATGCGGTAATCTTCGTAATCGATTATGATATTCTACAAATCACGACTATCCCATGTTTGCTTGCAAGAAAACCATAAATTAAGTAAAGGATTAATTTGATAAAATAACTTATCTCGCAAGTTACGGCGCGGGTCACTCAGAACCTTCTCGAAGGTTGGCTACCCCTGATCTAGAGTCTGGCGATACACTGTAAGTATTCGACAATATATTGTATATGCTATCGGGTGGAAACTTGCTGGCCAGAAACTGAATCCATATAATTTGATTGTAAATACGCCAATACGTAACACATTTTCATTCCATCGTCGTCGCACTATATCATCACATTCATCGGCGGGGTATATGTGATTTCAATCTCGTTCATTTTTGACGCAAACCCTTTCAGAATTCTGAAAAAGTATTTGCAACTTGATTCTTCTGTGATACCAGTTGTATTAACATAAGCCTATCACTGACATGTAGTACCAATATATATATATTTATATTTTTGGCGTTGAGGCGACAAGTGGGAATTTACATTGTCGTCGGACTGAGCTGCAGATCTTTGTTCGTATACAATAGTCGGAGCACACGGGATCTCACATTGTATATGTACAAATCTTTAAATCAAGTCTTGGTAAATCCACATCCACATAGAAGTGACTATGGTAGATTGTCTGGAGCTACCTACTCCAAGACTTCCCAAATCAGGGTAATGAATTTCGGAATTCGCAGAGTGTATACCGATTTCACACAAAAACTGCTACACCATATGGAACTACTGTTCTTAACTCTGCGCACTTTATGTGATTTGCAGTGTAATATCAGCAGATGGATTTTATCTATAGGAGACGACATCGACTGAGCGAGCATGATTATGATTATGCGGAACGCGAGGGGCCGCGGAAAATTTTAGGCGGATAACAGAAGTCGCGAATTCAAAAGCTGATTAAACTTATGAGGGCAAGTTGAAAGCCGCTATGTCCACAAGATAATTCGATATAACGTTTTAGTTTCAGCCGGTACAGCAGTCTCTAGTCTTTCGCAATAGGTTTCGACGTTTAGTTCGACGATGTTCGCTAAGCACTAGCCACTTTCTCTGTACTTAACGGAGCGTAACGTCGTCAATAAATTGCTCGAGATAATGAGGCAGGTACTAGTCCACAATCGCAAAAACTGGCCTACGGCGAGTGGTCTTTGTGTCGTTGTGGTGTTCACACGTACAATATACATGTACAATGGGTATGATATACATCAGACGCAATAAATCACACGGTACAATCTTTAACTGCGTATTGTCAGTGACGCCCAAAATGTCACGTAGTCCCCGAGTAATTTCAACCCGCAGTCGGTTATATCTGCTTAGCTTTGGCGGTACAAGCAACAGTTACCAATTCGGCATGTTAAATTCGGCACTTGGTGAATTTGGCATACGAAGTGTAATAACTGATATTGTATAAAGCGATGCATCAATACTGTATCAATTAATAATAAATTCGAGAATGAATGTTTCACTCATAGGAACGCGAATGTGATAGCCTACAGGGCGCATGGTGAATTCGAAATTGGATTTCGACACTTTGTTTGTACGTGTTGATAATGCGTTCTTATAGGTATAGGGTAGACTAATTTATTATTAAGATTGGGGACCGGCAAGTGCCGACTTTATTATGCCCATTGCCCAATTCACTGGCAATCCAGGCAAGGTATCCATTTGCCCGTAATAAATCTGAGTAAGTATTGCTCTTTAGTAATGAAATATGCAGTATGATGAAATCTGCTGACAGCTAAGCTACATCCACAGATAGCTTCAGCTAAACCAGGGCTGGCCAACCTTTTTGGCCAAAGGGCCACATTCGATTGACGAACTATTACGCGGGCCACTAGCCGCGCCAAGCTCGAAAATTTTTCGAAGTTCATAGGTCAATAGTATTGTCACTTTACTATATTGCGGGCCTGCTGTATATCGCTGGGCGCCGTTTGCTAGGACTGGACTATTCGTTGCCTGGACATATCGATATCGAAAGCTTCGACCAACATGCATCAATCACTTTGTGCCTAGGTTTCATCGTCGACGATCTTTCTGCTAGCGCAAACGTAAGGTCGCATATGTTGAACGACACTTTTTCTCGTATTCACCAAGGGGTGACAATATTTAAAGCAAGAAATCGAGTGAAAACATGTTGCGCGAAACGTGAAGAAAATTTTTACTTTTGATAAATCTATCTCAAATTTTTCTGCTTTATTGTAGTGTACGAAGATCTACCAAAATGTGTCTGGCTCATGGATCTGCCAATGCGTCGGAACTGATATTTTGGTCATCACATCTCAAGTGTTGTGACAAGACTAATCAAATTTTTGGTTGGCCTTGCAAGTTCACAATCCATTTTGCATTATATTACTGATTTCGGAAATTACCTCGCGGGTCACTCAAAACCTTCTCGCGGGCCACGGGTTGGCCGGCCCTGAGCTAAACGAATCAACCGGAAATCTAATGTTGCAGTTCTCGCTATAGTATGTCCTCATTGAAGGTTGTGAAATGCGAAATATATTCAAATGATCTTCATGGATAACGGGCGATTACCTCTCGTCCTACATAGGCATTACTTCGACCCTTTTCAGACTGAAAACCTGTCATAGAATGTTACGAAGTTACTTTCCGACCTGCTTCATTCCCATGGGGAATTGAATGAACTTATCTACCATCTAGCGATAGATACCATGCACGACAGTACGATTGATGAGCTGCAGTACTGATTTGACTTCAATATTTCACGTTCTTTTTGCACTATTTCTGTTTGGCGAAGTCGTTGAACTGATGTTTTACATAGAACTTTATTGCAGCACTAAACTCTCTTCTATTATATCCAGTGAATCGTAGTAGTCCGTGTAATATTTGCGCTTTGCTATATAGGCAATATCGACTACGCTAGTTTACAACAATTTTAGTTTAGCATTAGCAGCCAAGCAAATATGATTGATGAGCCCTGGCAGGATTATAGTTAAGCTCTTTACTGCTCCGTATCGCTGTCTGTTGGCAAGACATGCGACACACCCGTACCGCGGAAAGCCTCGAAAGTCACAGTGCATAGAACGGACGGGGTAGGCTACACCAGAAAACGCACCTGTTCTGGTCGCTATCATGTTCAAATATACGTGTCGCGTATACATCGCAGGTCATCAACCTCTAAATATTTACCTCAAAAAATCTACGTAGAAGGTAGAACCTCTGACTTATGCCTCGATTCGCAAGTATATTTTCGTTATTTTTTTCATTGTAAAATAACTACTATTATCCAGGTTGTGTGATGCTCCGAAGTGGGCGGCATTATCAAATTCCTGATTGTTCGTACATTCGAACCAGTCGAGCGGTAAAGATTGTGTTTGTTTATCAAGAGTAATGAGATACTTCGAACGACAGCGTGTTTTGCTGAATGGTCATTTCGGCACTGCCGTCGTGGCTCGACATGAAAATACGACAGTCTTCACTATTTAAGAAAACGTGGTCACTAAAGTTGCACCTTGATTGGTGGAAATGAAGGAACATTTTGCCAAATTTAATGAGATTCAAACAGGCGATAATGGAAATTTCTACCAAAAACATACGATTTCCAAACAGAGGACTATTCTTTAGTGACGACAGTCCTAATTGAACCGTGGGAAAAGTAGTTTTGGGCAAAGACAGAACTATATCGAAAAATGTGGTTGCCCGACATATGAGCATGCGACACAATGGAAAACGACAGTTCAGCATGGAACACATCAGCATGCGTCACTTCAGCATGTGACTGTATAACCCAAAAACTTACCCTAACCCGAAACATAGCCTAACCTAACCTAACCTAGCCTAACCTAACCTAAAGCCTAACCCTAACCCAACCATAAGTCCAACCCTAACCTACCCCTAACCCGTAATTTAACCCACATGCTCATGTGTCGCATGCCAAATTGTCGCATGCCGAAGTGTCGCATGCTGTAACGTCGCATGCTCATATGTCCACGGACCGAAAAATGTATCTCTTTGTCCCATAACGGAAAGCCAGCGGCGATGCCAAGTTGTTATATCCTAGTTGTGATCGAACAGAGCGTGACTGTGTACTGCGCATGAGTCTGATTATATATATTTGTTTACGTGTGTATGCAATTATGCATGCGCTAACTTCAGCTAAAACCCGAATGACCTCAAATAACTCAACACATACGTAATGACATACTTGAAAGGAAACAGAATTCCGTAGTAGTCACACATTTTCCGTGTCCAGGACGATAGATAATCGCTAGGCATGATTACAAATGAAGTTGATTTGAATACCGCTGGCATTTCCACACGACAATGAGGGAATATAACCTAGAACTGTAACATTTTATTTCATGCTGATTGGTTAGCTGACATAATCTGAGAACGGACGGACAGTGGACACGTAGCTGCTTACCGGTAGTCAATTAGTTACCATACCACAGGCCTCATTACTAAAGAGCAACACTTTTACAGATTTACTGAGGGCCTGTTGCCTGAACTGACAAAGCTAAACAGATATAGAGATATGATATTCTTTTTACGCCTGCACCATCGACATGCTTTGACGACGGAGATGCGATACGACCGTAAGGTCACCAAGTCTACACACCATTTTTCTCGTCCATGCTATCCATGGATGCTGAGTGCCTAGCAGTAGCAGGATATCTGCGGATACCAGTTTTCTAGTCTTTGGTATGACCCACGGTCTATCAATCATTACAATATCTCGCTCGATCTATAGTCCGCTGCGGCTTGCCATTCCTTTGGGAATTTGTGATATTTTAGCCCTCACAGGCATGTTATTTCTCAAAGATCATACAATGCAATTTATACATTATAGGTTACATGTATGTGCGAACACCGCAAGGACACATTTCCTACATGTATCTACGCTGCGCGTCGTAGGCATGCATTCGCGGTCGTATATGCCCGCTTCATTATCTCCAAGAATTCAGACAACGTTACACGTCATAAAACACACGTAAATAATTAGTAACGAATAGTGTCCAAATAAACATCATAACTTCGTGCCGTACCGGCTGATTATTATAAGTTCGTTATGTAGCATTATGCTGAGCACAGCGACTTTCATCTGCTTGCACTTGTGTGCGTGAAGTTTTAAATATATGCTCTTCGTTTTAGATATCAAGTCATAGTGATATAAATCTGACATTCATATGATTTAGCGTCTGGCATCATATCTTATGTACAACCCTATATATCAGTGGTCGGGAACCTTTTTTGTCCGAAGAGCAATATTGGCCTTATTTTTGCCATTTTACCTCCGACAGAGCCATAGATGCAATTCAGTTGTTACGTCACAATTGGTCATTTCTGACGTCATGGTAGCACTAATTCGCCCTCACTACACGGGATTCGTCGTGTGCGCCATATTTTCTCTGTAAAAATTTGAACTAATCATGCTGGTTGCCTTACTTGAGCATGCGAAACTTGAGTTACGAGAACGTAGGTTCGCAGTGATGCTGCTTTTAAATGCGAGAACCCATGATCACATGCGTAGGTGGAGCCAATAATGGTCACTACTAGGGATGCTGTGAACCTCTGAAAGGTCCAGGTTCGTGTGAACGCGAACCTTTTTGAAAAGTTCTGTGTGAACACGAACGTGAACCTCATGACGTCACGTGACGTCATATTGCCAATTCCAACCTTATCTTTCAATGAACTGGCGACTCGAGCCTCATAAGGCCACAATGCTGAAGTGCATATTGGCGTTTTAAACGTCGCTAAATGTATCAACTGAGGCAATCAAATGATATAATACTCCCATAAAGTCAATATCTTCCGTCGCTTTGCCAACAATTTCGACGAGGACTTACCAAGGAATATAAGCTTACGCCTTAACGGTCTAGGCCAGACCGGACAATGTATTCGGCATCTGAGTATTGCTACATTGATATTGAGCAGAGTGTAAAACGGGTTTCTATATTTGCTACAGATATTTCCCCATTCACAAGTTATACAGCAGTAGCCAATACCTCAATCGCATGGATCTGGTTTTAATGATGCAGAAAAGGTATAAAGTCAAGATTGACCCCGTACGCCTGCTACATTTTTTGCATCCGAAAACGTTATCAATCACATTGATTGCTTGAATAAGCATCATTCGCTGACTACATATTTCGCTTGTGATGTTGTGTGATTGCGGCTCAAGCTCACAGCAGAGAGTCACTAAATATCCACAAGCGGAAAGCTGGATATTTCGAGCAAATTTTTGTAACAAAGCAAGTGAAACTTTTGAGATTGTCAAGGTGCATGCTCGTTTAGTGTTGATTTTTAAAGCTGCCAGCGCCATGCATAGAGCGGCCCGCAGTTGAAATGTAATAAATTTGAACCAAAGATGTTATAATGAAGTGAAAATTGTAATATATGAAAAAGGTTCACAGTGCAGAACCTACCAAGGTTCTGTTGTGAACGTGAACCTCTAAATTTCCTAGGTTCACACACAGAACGCGAACGTGAACCTCACGTTCACACCATCCCTAGTCACTACAGCAATCTATACAGGCCTACCCACTCTAAGTTAACGAAAATTTTGAAACTTTTAATTATTATTGGTATTTTCTATTGATGTTTATGAATTACTAGATTTTGAACATTTTGCTGCCAAATTCAAACAATTTGCGTCGCATTGTTCGAAACTAAAGCGCGAAACGAGAGGTAAGGCACAGATGAACCAAGCCTCACCATTGAAAACGCAATTCATGGTGAATAGCTTAGAATTTATTATAACTTATAATAATCCAATGTAACTGTTGCACTGATTCCGAAAATATAAATACTGATCGACTTCTCAATTCTCAAAGTATTCGGCGGTAACATATAACCAGGGCCATAACTGCCGCACCCCAAACCCCCCAATTGGGGGGGGCGAGCTCGAAGGGGCCCAAAATTATTTCGTGAATTAGCATAAATCAAAGAGTATTTTCCAAAATTTATGCAACTTTTCAAAATTTTTTCGCGCTTTGCGCGATTTCAAGGTGCCAAATATCTTGAATATTTTGTACTCTTTCCCAAAGAAAAAAACACGCAAGATTTATAGAAATGGACATATCGGCGTTGGCCAATACAGCGACACGTCGCACCAAGACATATAACGATTTTTGACATATTACATGCGACTCCAAGAAGTGTGCCAGAACGATCGGCAGCGCGAAAACCTTGGACGAAAAGGACTGCCCTTACGCTGACCGAAATCTTCGTTATATGTATAAAATACAAATAGGGTTAATTGTCCATAGGCGCCTAAATGACTGGCGCCGAATGTTCCTGTCTTGCCAATCTGAACCTCAAAAGACCAATTCCATCCCACAGGGAAAAATTATACGCCAGCGGACAAATACCAATTTGAAATCGCGTTCATCTTTTAGTTTGGTACGTTTGGCCGATTCTATATTTTTTGATACATCAGACAGGAGGTCACGAAATAACATCAACGGGTCCGCCCGCCCGAAGATGTTTAATTATTATTTACGGGCCCTACAGTTTCCAAGAGACCTCACTCAGCTCTACCGGTAAATCTGATAACGTGAGCGGAGAGGAAATGAAATTGATAGCAATATATATGCAATTCCCGATCTTATTGACCGATTTTATCATGAATTTTGTCGAAAATTTTTTCGCCTCGCGCTGGCTCACTAAACAGTACAGCTAATTTCGTGGCAAACGCGAACAACGTGATGGGGGGGGGTCGGTTTATCACCCTATGGGAGCCCAAAACCCAAGTTTTTTTTGGGGGGGGCTGACGAAGTGCTGTTTTGTTCCTGTCAACGGGTATACGGGCGAAGTTACTTAATTATTATTGAGTCGTCCTAACTTTTCAAACACACCTCACTCCCCTCTACCGGTAAATCTGACTACGTGAGCAGAGAGGGGATAGAAATTGATAGCAATATATATGCAATTCCCGATGATATTGACCAATTCAATCATGAAACAGCCGGCTCACTTAACAGACAGCCAATTTTGATGACAAGTAGCGTCAAAGAGCGGGTAGTCAACGGGGGGTCTTGGGGGCGAATGCCCCCAGATGTCCGGTTTATCACCCTATGGGGGGCCCAAGACCAACGTTTTGGGGGGGCTGACGAAGTGCTGTTACGTTGCGCTACACGCCCATTTTATCGCCGATAGAGCTACCTGCCGATCAAGAACGTGGATAGCTATGGAGTTGTGTTGTAATTGTGAATGTCACGTCCACGGCAGTTCATTTCGCGCCGTATATTAAGAAGACAGTGTGTATTTGAAAACTACGTTGTCATATACACCATGTTTTCTACTCTCTTTGATCAATCGCGCAATCGCGCTACATCGAATTGGTCGCCGCCGTGACAGTAACTTGAATTTGAGGATTTTGAAAAGAGTTTGAGCCCCTAAACTTGAAGTCGGCATTGCCTTTACCTCTCAAAGACATGGTGATACTGCCATGAGAATAATGATTCTGGTCGTGATGAAAATTTACCAACAAGTCGCTGCAATATTGATCAATTCAGTACAAAAATAAATATTTGGCAAAGAGCCATACCTTATACCCAAAAGAGCCATATGTGGCTCGCGAGCCATAGGTTCCCGACCACTGCTATATATCCAAGACACAAATCTCAGCTCGGTGTATTTCGCGTTTTCACGAGAGCTGGTCGGAAAGAAGTAGCCTAATTCTATTTTTTCGCCGTACTCAATTACGTTTTGCCTACATGTACTACTTGCTCAGGTGGCGATATTTCTCGACTATACTTCCACTTCAACTTGAAAGTTTTTTAACAGCAATTACTATTTCACATTGGATTTCGTAAAGTAGAAAGAGCAATGTAGAGAGTAAGTTTCCTGTGAGTTGGCATCTCATTAACACTTTAAATCGTCATAGAAACGGCGTGGAAAAGTCATCACTCCTCACTCACAGTAACTGCTGAATATATCTTCCAAGATTGTGCCTGTTAGTAGTTTCATTTGTACTTGTGATTTCGAAAGTAGCCACTCCGGAGTTATTTGCCAAATGTATGCGATCCCTAGGTCAAATCTACTTTTTAAATTACTTACTTGATTTCTTTTCATACCTCCTATTTAAAGTAGTTTGGAGACGTGTTGGAATTCGATAGGTCTTCTTCTACTTGTAAGTGGATACCAATTTATAGCGTTATCTCTGCTTGTACTCAAGTATCAATGCTGACAACATTGACCCCCTCTTGTTTTCACCAATGTAATACATATGCTTCCCTGCCTGTCGTATTGGGTTAAAAATTCTAGTATTACACATACGGAACCACAATATGGAATCAGAGCTTACCAAACTGTTCAGGTCGCGTATGTGATATGATATGGTAAACATCGCAACTAGAACCATTCTCGCACTGTGCTTGCACTGTGCTCGCACTGTGCTCGCTCGCTTAAATTGTCAATGTTATAGCCTACTACAAATCAAACAAAGTGTCCATCGTTTCCGGATCGAAACTGCTATTATATTCCAAAATGTGTTCGCTATAAGTGCTCCCTTTGATGTGAATAGCGTCGTTTGTTTCAACGCAGTCGCACTATTTGAAGTCGATGTGAACTTTGCCTCTGCCGATAGTTTCAAGTCTCCGGTAGAGGCTTGATAAAACGTTATTGACCGATGTGTTAACCAGCTATTCATTGAGACGATTAGTTATAGCCAGAGGTGGTCAGTAACGAAGTACTTCTACTTTTTCGAAGTACTCAAGTAGTTTTCCTCTACTTCTGGTACTTACTCAAGTAGATCTTTTTTCGCGCTACTTCTACTTCTACTTCGTAATATTTGGTGAACTACTTACTTACTTCTCGCTATTTTCAGTTTGTCAAGTAGAAGTAGAATAATCCCCATAAGAAAGATAGCCTAAGGAATTTCGGGGCTGTTTTCACGTAGTTCAAACATCTAATTTTCATAAAAGTCATGTAATACCCAGAATTTTCGTTGCGCTTCGCGCACAGTAGATATGATGCGAGAAATGCGTTTTAACGAAAATATTGCTGAATATAATTTAGATACCGGGTTGCGTGGTTCCGTTCACACCGCATTGTCGCCTATACCAAAAATTTCATCACAGTAAGTATGGCCCACTATAACGTTTGAAACTATCGTTTCACAACCTAGCAATAGCCTATTATACCAAGCAGCCCATGACGTGTCCTAATCTGAAAAAGTGGACTGACTTTTTTTAATGTTAGACCTATGTTTTAGCAGACCACCGTTGAAACTTTTTGGACAAAGGACATGAAATATATTTTTTGCTTTTTAGAAGTAGTATTTGTATTTTTCTTTCAATTAGCAGTATTATACGTTGAGTTCTAATCATAGTTTTAGTTATTTTGTCTGGAAAACATACATGTTGAAGTACAAAGCAAGTCTTATACTTCCTGAAAATAGAGCTATATAGGCTACTATATGGCATTTTTACGATTTGCCACATTTTCAATTAACGTATACCAATCACACAAAGTGTTAAAGCCGTACCCGACACAACTTCTCCGTATTGCTCTTCGACTGAACTAGGGGCATTATAATATGGGAGAGGACACCATCCATGATATTCTCTAAAACGGGGTGTTCGAGTAAACAAAGAATTAGTATTGTATTCCATATCAATACTATCATATACATCCCATGATATGGACGACTGCTTATTCTGTCAAAAATTGACACCTCCTGGGATGCATCAATATGAATCAATCTCTCTGCACCTTCCGCATACGTCAATTTGCAGCTTTTGACAGTCCATGCGAACGAATTGCGATCGTTTTCAAAACTACTTACTTACTTGAGTAGATTTAAAGTCAGTCAATTCTACTTCTACTTCAAGTAGTTTTAGGATGCTTATGAAAAAAGTACTTCTACTCGTACTTGAGTAGATTTTTTCGTCGGTACTTCTACTTCTACTTGAGTAGCTTTCTTGACTACTTTGACCACCTCTGGTTATAGCCTACTTTCTTCAATAGCGAGGAATACTGTAATTAGCATTTAAACAGTTTACAATGTAAAGTCTGCCAATTTGAAGTATGCTCATTGCCTATGCTCTTTGCTCAATGCTCATATTAGGATGGCTTTAGGATATTTACCACAACGTAATAACATTTGTTCATATTTGCATCGCAACAATCGGAGACTCAATTGCATTATAGCATATAATATCAACACTGATCAGCGTGTATAGGTCCCGAATTGAAGGTTCAGTAGCTTCATGTAATATAGTGTAATGTCCATTTTTGTTGTGTGGAATAGGTATACTGCGACCAGATTAGGACAACTAGAAAATTTTCCACTTTTCCAAATTAGATTAGAATTAGAATTAGAGCTACACAATTTTTCCAAATCAGATTAGAATTAGAATTAGAGCATAGGAAAATTTCTTAAAATTAGATTAGAATTAGAATTAGCGCATAGAAACATTCCACGAATTGGATTAGAATTAGATTACTGGCATTTCGCTCTAATTTAGTGAAATTACGAAATGACTACGACCTCCAAAATTCATTACGCTGATTTGGGAAGTTCTGGGATAGTTATTGCTCCCTACCGTATATCCTATGACATATGCCTGTTCCATGTGGATTTACTATGACAACATTTGCTCTGAGATACAATGTGAGATCGCATGTGCTCCTATTATTGAAAATGAACAAATATACGTAACTTTATCAGATCACAATTTACATTCCCAACTGTTCCGTCAACGTAAACAATGTATCAGTAATGAACTGATACCTCAGTTCTCAGTACAATCAAGGGACCATTATACGGGCGCTGATACTTGATCAGGATTCGGTAAGGAAAAAAGGTGAGAAAGAGGATGGAAATACCAAAGCTCTTACGAATGTGGTAAATATGAAATTGTGATAGTATGGCGGTCTGTTACGTAGCCTATTAGAATATTTGTAGTTCAATTGTTTTGATTCAGTTTCTATGGCCAGCCAGTATGTTGCGCGCCATCATGAATAACACCTTGTGACAAACTTACAGCGTGTCTCCGTACACTCCAGATTAGTGGTTCCCAAACTTTGCATGGTCACGAACCAACTTCGAATATATATGTTTCACGGTCCAGCTGTAAATTTGATAAGGTTAACACCTTCTCCAGAGGTACTCGCACCTGGCGGCCTTCACTAAGCTCATCACTAAAAAAGTCAGAATCTTCGCCCCAGGTTGTAAACCACTGCTCTAGATCGATTAGTGATTCGATATTATGCGCTTGCCTTCTAGAGACAGAATTCGACTTCATATCAATAGCCATTAACTCCAGAATTAAGGTGATACAGTCGTGATATTCTCGAAAACTGATACGAAGAACATGTACTTGACCTTGAAATTGTTAGGGTGCAGTGTTTATGATTACGAGCATAATGTTTCTACCTTCGAAACGAATGGACCAAGTTATTGACGGAAGGCGGGACCAACATGTACAACGTCGTCGATGCCTACATGGATATTCTTTTGTTCATCTTCTCATCGTCATTATTTCAACCGCTTAACTGTTTAGACACGCCCCTTTAAGATAGTGAAAAATTTCGCACCCCCACCCCCTGTTATTGGGATATAACGGAAGGCAACCACAATGCTGCCAATCTCAACGGAAAATCTGATTGGTATGGAAGGTTATGACTGCGATGAGGGAATTCTCAAATATGAAATTAGGACTATACGGAGCAACAACTATGAATTGGAGGTAAATCGCATAGCGCGCGAACAATTTTTCCAGTAGTTGATGTAACTTCGCGTCCCCTCTACATATCGAAAAATCGGTAAGACATGTCGATGCACAAAATCAGTCCATCTGCCCAGTCAGACCAAGTCCGAGAACAGCACCAGATCTTACCAGGATATCCGAATTCCGTACTCAGGCACGCTTCCACGCGTGCTCTCGCATGACAGCAAACAAAAACAGTACTATCCTCGTGTCCCAAACCTAAATACACCGATGGGAAACAGACTCGTGATGCTGCAACTTTATTACGAAATCCATACACGGTAGCCGACAACTGGTAAAAAGATATAATCTAACATAAAATTTTCCGCCGGATGAGCGCCGGTCTATTTTTTCTCCTCGTCCGATTCCTGCTCGTTCGTGGAGATGATCGGTTCCACGGTGTTGTGAATGATGCGGTGGGCGGCCAGGAGGTGTTTTCGCTGATTTTTCTTCACTGTAAGGTAGCAGTTGTGGAATGATTTCAACAGGATCGCTGACGGAGCGGAACAACTCGGAAATTTTCAGTTTTTTGAATGATATTTCGAATTAGAATGAAATCTAATACAAATCAAGTTCAGTTTAGTTCACATCGAATCAGAGTCTAGTCTCCTCAGGATATTAAAAATGAAAAAGTTGTGTACACAAAGCTAGCCTCGTTTCACACACAGTCCTTGTGTAACATTTCCATGAAAACGAGAAATTTGAGATTAGAATTGAAATTACAGCATAGAAACATTTCATAAATTAATATAATTCGCTCTAACTAGTTTAATTCGACAACTAGAATTATCTATAGTTGTCCAAGTCTGTTCACTGATTCATCAGAGCAGAAGCAACACATAGAGTTCGAAGCCGACTTCATAATCACATCTAAAATTTTGCTGGGGCAACAGTTATGACTGAAAGTCAAAGATACACTGTGATCTAAGCATCTAACCCAGGTGCGGGCAACATACGGCCCGCGAGGGGATTTTGTCCGGCCCGCGGACAGTTTCCCGTCTTAGTTGATAATGTGGCCCGCCGGCCGGTGTCCGGTCAATATCGAGAAAACCATTACCGAGAAAGCCATTACCGCGAATAGACACCTCCCAGAATGGATATTACCGAGAATGCAATGTAGGCAATAGGCAGGTCGTGTGCATGTGCATGACGGCTTTGCCACATTCGGTGTCGATTGTCAGATATAAATTTCTCGACAACGCTTGCTCAGTAAGTTGGATTCTTGGCATTGGCCGTTCTCGGCAATGTCCATTCTCGGTATTGGTATGGAACCGTAAATGCCGATAATGGAAGTCTTCTCACTTCTACTTACTTACTTACGTGTAAGCTCCACTCTTGCACGCTGCGCACACACGCAAATAATAACATACAGTCACTAAAATTTGTCGTAATAAGGAAGTAGTGGGGAATCTCGGCAGACTAGGGCCGAGGGGGCGTTCTATACCAATACCGAGAAAACCATTACCGATAATGCGTGCCTGAGTAGAGCTTACGCGTAAGTTTGTAGAGGCGAGAAGACTTTCATTATCGGCATTTACGATGTAATCAACCCTAATGAATTGATATCTCGGTAAATTTGGGGTACCGGGCTCACCGAACGACTTGAAATCTTAATCAAGGATAGCACCATGTGTTGATTGATCAGACAGAAGCAGACATGGCGGCGCCTGTATGACAAAACTGATGTTCTCAAATCCACATTGTCTTCGTCATCATCGGCGAGAAATGGCTTTGAAATGACATAGCTGTCGTTACAATACATTCATTGCATGCGATTTATTCTTTGTATATGAGGATAAATGGACTTATAATGTATCGATTCAGCTATCCGGCCCGCCAAGTACTCAATTTTCCTACATCCGGCCCGCTGACTGGAGAAGTTGCCCGCCCCTGATCTAACCGATAATAATGACTAAACACAGAAACGGGACACCGCTATGCACAAGCCTAAATCCACACCCAGCACAAAGCCGCATGAAAAGCAGAGACTATTCCAAGTTACGCTCCTAAACAGAAATCCAATCATCCGGATTTGGAAAAATTCAAACCCTCAAATGCGCGCCATGACGGCAAATCTCAAGTGTTGTCAGTATCGTGGGTAAAAATGTTACCTCTCTCTCTAGCGTTGACTTTCAACACCTCCGGAAGCAAAAAGCTGTGGACCAACTCCGACACAATCTCCTCCGACTGCAGAACGGTACGCCTAACGCAAACAAGACACACACACGTAAACCAGCGGCGGTCAATATACCGTTGAATAGTATATCCATATTGAAATGAGCCCGGATATATTCGCCTGACACTCGTCAGGGGTAATCGTCAGCGACTAGTAGGGAATTGGAAAGAACATTGTATATCTGGCGTTAAGTAACGAAGAACTTTCAAGAGTACCAGAGCAGACTTTGCCTACTTGCACTTTTAGATAACTTCCGCTTCCACCGAGCAGTAGAAAGTAGTTTTTGGAGAAGTTTGCATCACTTTGATGATGGGAGTTGTCATAAGAACCGGGTGATATACCGGGTGTTTCGACTACATTGGTCATTTTACACCAGGCCAATCTTCTTTCTTTTTGATTCCCCGTTTATCGACTTGTAGCACGGCCCACTTCCAGGCTTTTATAAGACACCGCTTACATGTATAACGTGGCGAGGAGGAGCCTGGATAAACCTCTGACACTTAGGTAGGCATTACGGGGTCAACCACTACGCTATCTTGCCACGCTCTATATAGCGCTTGTATGAAGGCAACTAAATATATATTTGAAGATTGCACCTATTTGCAGTGACATTGGCCACTCCCCAATTTACTTCTAATAATACGACCCCTCGAGCAAATCGATTTTTGAAACTATTTACTTGAGCAATTTTCATAACTTCACTCTCTACTTCCACAAGTAGTTTTAATGTCTTGGAGATCGCTACTTTTATTTGAGAAAAAATTTACATTGAAACTTCTACTGTTACTTGAGTACAAACGCTGGCTACTTTGACAATATCTCATGTAAACAGGCCCCGTATGCAGGTTGAAGCGTTACCAATTGAGACAACTCACTTATCCTCGATTTCGTACGCGACATTGTTGATTTTGTCGGCGTACTCCTGAATCTCGCGCCTTGCTTGTTCGTCGGCCGTTTTGTCGACGGAGCCCATGATCACGTCTTCCAGATACGTGTCGACGGTGGACTGGTGGACTTTGAGCACCTGGAAAGAATGTAGCCGTTAGCTACTCTCACGGTGGTGCGGTGTATTTACCACTTTTACACATTGGCATGGGGTGCAAATCCCTTTCAACGGCACTTTTTGGTTCGTAATTCGACCTTAACACATGAACCAGCTGGTGTATATTAGGAAAATGCACCGTTTCATAGTCATATATATACCAAAGGTGTAGTGGGTTATGTTTTCTATATGATATGGTGCATCTGGCTCATTTACTTCATCTGGAACGGGTGTGAAAGCAAAATTTTGTTGCGGAAAGTGCTGATAACTTTATTTCCACCCTGCGTTAGGGTGAAAACCGGCAAATTACTCGTTTTTCCTTGAGCAATCAGAATGGATGAATTTGCAATGTGACAGCGTAAGAATTCGGAAGGATACGGGAAAAATGAATAATGTTTCTCCAACTCCATCATCGCAGTCTGTTGACACACTGCATGATTATGATCAAGTTACTGCTTGTAATTCGGCTATTGGACAGAATCTCTTATCCCATCCAGAATGTGCTGTTCATTACAATGACAGTCAATTTTCTATAGTTGCTCGTGGCCGTTCTCTTTTTCATTTCAAGGTCCTGGAATCTATGATCATAAAGCTGCGAAAGTCGATTCTCTGTCGCCAGAAGGAACGCCTAGCTACACATTTCATTAATGTTATGTGTTGTTGTACTCGTTAACGTTTGCTTTGTATCGTTACTATCGTATCTTGTCTGTCTACTAGTTGTTTGTTTTTGTTATTATTATGTAATACAGGCAAAATAGTTCCTACATTTTGAATTTTGATTCACCCTATCACTGACGTTCGCTACTGATGAGAGTTAGTTGAAAATCTTTTAGCAAATAAATTAAAAGTATGAAGTTATTGTTTCGCGAAAAAACGATGGAGTTTGGATAATGCGGTTCTGCCGTACCAAGCACTTTTACTCTGCTCATATTGACGAGAGTAAATACTTATCATGGCGTAGTTGGTAGATTGGTTTGAGGTAAGGGGTTAGCGCGAACGCAGACCCCACTAACAGAAATTACACGACCGAGTTACCCACATTTGGGGTAATCGCCGAGGTCAACCCTACCGCAGTGCAATGGCAGGGCCTCGCCCGGGCGGAACCGGCTGCTTGATCCCGGTTTACCGCCTCGTCAGGTAAGTATGAGTTGTCCACATTTTCGAACGTTCATAAATCTCGAAAATAATATAACCTTTGCGGTGAGCGCGTGAAGAGTAACGGACGACACTTGTAGCCGACGATGCGTAAACACTAAACATAGTTACCAGGCACGCTCTACAACGCATTAACAAAACAATGGTAGCTTCGTACTTCCTACTCATCTTATGATGTATGGTTTGAATAAAGTTTGTAATATCGGCAGATACACTGTTTGATTATAAGGAAATTCAGGTTTTTGGCTAACACGACACACCTGCTTGAATATTTCATCTTCTTCTCGCCTCCTTCTTTGTTCCACTTGCCGTCTGCCGGACTCTTCGGCCTCGCGGATTCTTCGTCTCCTTTCAGCAAGCATACTAAACGGAAAACCGCAGTAGTCATGACCAGGTTTACACTTGCTTAGATGGATTAATAGCGAAGCGCTCAACAGAAAGTTGTGCTGATTCGTTGTGAGATTCGTTCGCTCGATTAACAACAAGCCATATGGGATTGGTTTATTAATGTTGGTTTACTAATAGCTCCTTATTTTGAACAATTCTCAAAATAGATTGACGTTATTGTTCTTCAGTGATGTCGCGTGTACAGATAATAGAGCATTATATAATAGCAGATGAAGGATAAATATCAAGACATATTTAATGCTGGATCTACTCAATTGTGGATTATATTCATGAATTCAAAGACTTTTCGGGTGCTTCTTGTCAAGAGTTGCCAGCGAGCTGTAGGAATAATTCACAGCTCCATATATAATACATGACCAATTTATAAATATAGTACAAATATTTCTAGAAAAAGGCACCGAACTGAGTCAGAATGAAAATGATATAATAGCCCAAATTAAACTAGTGTCCTATCCAAATCGATGGTAAATTAATCCCAATGGTCTATTCTAGATATTAACAGGCGAAATATGCCAGCAGGGCGCATAGCAACTTGACATTTAGGCATTTAGAACAAAATATCTCAAAGTGTTTAATACAATTAATACAATCAAAGCAAGATCACTACGTAATGTATTGATAAGGAATAGGCTACACCGGAAATTTGAGGGAAACACTTATTCATATAACTATAACACATATATCTGGCAGATCAGAAACCTGTTTTGCCTTATTCATGTCCTCTAGCTGGCTGGTCGTCCTTTGATGGGCAACACTTAGTCGTTTCAAAACCTTCCTTTCATTTCATTATATTGTATTGCAAATCATGTGGTATCATGTGCTGATTCGATGATCATATTTGGTATAAAGAGTTATATATTACAAGTTCTTGTTATCTATGTGTCCTGACCTAGTGATGCAAAGACCCAACACCTTAAGCAACTGAAAACAGAATACGAACTCACAGCACTACATAAGAAGAGAGAGCATACTCAACGTGAATCAATTAAATAATAACGGAAAGTTCAAATATGAAATACTGCACTATACTAATTAGATGCCCCTTACATTCCAAACAGAAAAATGTCGATAAAGCATCCATTTTGCATTGATGTCTTGTCAGGTAATTGCTCATTTCCAAGTTATCTATTGGCTGCAGTAAGATGCCATCTTACATTTTAACCTACCTATAAAGATCAACGTCTATTTCTGAGAGTAGAGATCACTTGTAAGGTCTACCTTTTTAGTTGGGGCGGTGTAGTTTACGCCAGACGTCCATGTGTCTTACACATTATATTAGATACATCCGCCACATGTATCTGGTGCCGTACAGTGCCATAGGACATATATTTATTTGTATAGGTAGATTAACCCACTCAATGTCTTACCACATCTCTCTCTGTATCATCCTATACAAGCCCTTGCCCATGTATATCTCATATCCCTTTCCTGTGTCTCACACTACCTGCTAGGCCAGAGATAGAACTTATCTGGTAAATATATCCGAAGAGGCAAATGTTGTTGCATTATATTCGTTGAGCTCTCAGGTCAAGAACCTTCACTGAAGCTGTCTTATCATAGTACAGCCGAGGCCATCAGACAACAACCACAATCCACGAGATAAAGCAATAATCGTCAAAGAACCTGAAGGCGTGAATTCTTCTCTCTTCTTCCAAACGGATAAGTTCTTTCGAAAGAAAGTCCATCATATCGCCGAGAGTTTCTCCCTCGAGCTGTGACAGTACTTCGTTGACATCGCCTTCCTGATAAAAATACATGAAATATTGATACCGCATGGAAATCAATTAGGGATTGTGTGAGTAGTTTATGGAATCCCAAATAGAATCTCAAACCATTATTCTATATGTGGATCAGGTCTAGGCTATGTAGCACAACTCTGTTGCAGATTTGTTTCGTGACAGGAACTAGATCATTTTGAGATTGTGAAAATATAAAGTGCAAATGATTTCAATGTGAACTTAGTTGTTGCTCAAACTCTTTTGATCGAATGGCAGTATCGGTATAGGTCTAGTGAAGGAAAAAAATCTGTAAAACGTAACACAGACTTACATTCGTTATTTGCGTTCAAAGTTTATTTTGAGCCCCATAACTAAATTTTAACGACAGGCATCCACTCGCATTGCAGGGATGCGGTTTGCATTGTTTACATGGAGTACCTGAGTCGAATATTAAGCTTTGAGTCGAGCATTCTAGTATCACCTATTATGGTGTCAAGGCAGTGATAATGACTTGAAAAGTTCAAATATGTATCTTTTGCAAATACATGTCAAAACAGTTTCCTATTTTTGAACAAAAACTATTTCATTTTGAGGATAACTACTTGAAACAAATGTTGTATCATGAATAATAATCGTAGCCCTGACAAACATGTTTTTCGATGCTGAACTACGATTAGCCGATGTTTTGACACTCAAAATATTTGAATAAAGATTGAAACTGTATTCTTCGTTGATAAAATATTACACTTGGCATGGAAGTGTATTACAATTATTACTCGACATTGGAGTACTCAAATTGCTGCGCCCAGCCCAAATAGCGACGTGATCATAGAAAAAAAAATTGGTCAATGCGTCTGGGTTTGCCAACACCCGCAATACCGGCTATATCCTCTACCTTCTGTTGATGGAACAGTTGCTGCCTCTGCAAAGTCAGCACTTCGTGCTTCTCCTGCCGTTTGGTCTGCTGCTCGGCGTGCTGGAGGGCGTGCGTGCTTCTGACTTCTTGGATCAACTCGAGTCTCTTCTCCTTGCCCTCGTACATCCTGTTTTGCACGGCGCGACCGCGTAGCACCTGTTGCAGCAGTATCGCCGCCAGTTCCGTGTCTTCGACCTCCTGAAATTGGGTAACAAAAATTTTCGAATCTGCCTTTTGAGTGCATCGAATAAAAAGAACTGTATCCGAATCCCATTTTCTGCACTGCGAATTTGAAATAGATAGCAGTGGGTTGGTCTTAGAATTTCGAAATTTCCATATATTCTACTACAATAATTCTTGTTTCATGCTTACATTTGTCTCGTTATCGCTAGATTGTTACAAACTATAGTTTGAGATATCTACTCTCTGTAACAAGGTGCTCCAAATTTTTGGAGTATCAATGTAAGTTTCGCTACTTGGTTTTGGAATAAGTTTGCATGGATGTTATGAGTGAAATTGTCGTAGGAACCACATGAAATAGGCCCTGTATGACTATAATTGAATATATTTTTCAAGATAGCACCTGTTTGTAGTGTCATCAGTCAAATTGGTTACCCCTTGATCAAATCTACTTTTTGGAATTACTTACTTGAGACCTTCTTAACTACCTCAGACCTTTCATTTTCTATTGCCACCTGAAATACCTTTGACATGTTTTGAAAATTGATACCTCTAGTAGTAATTGTGAAGATATTTACGTAAACCTACTTCTACTAAAGTGGTAGCACTTACTACTTTGATACTTTGACCACCTCTGTCTATTTGCGATCATCATCGTTCACAGAGGTGGAGAAAGAATGGAATGAAGAATAAAAACTAACTCACATCGGATGGAACTTGCACGGTGGGTGTCGGAGGTCGCGGTATCGGTTTTTCTACTTTTTGAAGGAATCGGAGAGGTTTAGACGGCTCTTTGCCTTTTTGCTTTGTGACCTTGATAGCCTGCATAGCATGAAAACATCAAATTGAACACAAAGCTAACATCACATTCACACATATTTCCAAGCAGAGAGCTCAAGTTCAACAAAATACTGGCTAAGTTATGCAAATTTACCCCATAAGCGATTTGGAAAGCAAGGAAGAAATTGTACTCATTATTTTATTTTGAGCAATGAATTGATAGTCTTAAAACTCCTTGTTATATACTTATTAGATTAGTAGCTTCACATATTGATGTCACCATGTAGGCTTTTTCAGTGGACACACAGATGCTGAATTCCAGATTAAATCGCATATCGGTTGAAAATGAATACAACAAAACCGCAGATATGCGCATGAGTCAACAGCACTTGGTCGGTGAGAAATTCTAACCCTAGCCAGTCCATCACTAAGACAATTTGCAAAGTCAACTATAGTCCAAGTGTAACTATATACCTTGTGGATCTCAGCTAATTCCTTGGATCTCCTGTCTTTACGTTTCACAAAACCATCCTTTGTAGGCGTTGGACGTTTGGGTGGCCTAATCCTAGGTTGCGATATAAATTCGGGCAGTGAAGCCTCCAATTCCAGAAGACCTGGATAGAAGCGCGGCATTTTACGTTGACACACCCAATGTAAAGAACAACTTGTAGTGAATTGGAACAAATGCACATAGCAGAATCCTGCTTACCTTGAAACGTTTCAAGATATTTGCTCTTGACCACGTATTGCTCGGAGCCGCGATCCAGAAAGACTCCAACTCTCGCCATCGGAGCGTAAATTTGCGAGCCATAGTCTTGATAGTTTGTGACAACATCCGTTCTGACCAATTTCCCTTCGACGTTGTCGCGTTTTCTCTTCAGTTTTCGGAGAGCTGTCAGTCAGTATATATGACACTCTCTCAGAAATAATGCTAACTGCCATGGGCTCAATAAGATTGTTTGTCAGAGAGAGAGAAAGAGAAAGAAAGAGAGAGGCTCAGAGAGAGAGAGGACGAGAAAGAGGAAGGTAGAGAAAAAGAGAATTTATTCGACTACAGTAGAGCAATAACATAATGATGTCAAATAAAATGACACTAGGTGACAAATGACAATGTCTTCATCTTCTCATGGAAATTATTCTGAGTGTCCAGCATACAAACAAAGTGGTGTGAAAATGTGAACAATATAAACATGTTGGGTATAAAATGAATGAAGAATGCGGAGATAAAGAAAATAATAATACTAAAACACGAAAAGAAACTGATTTATGGACTATCAGACGATTCTTGTGTATTGAGAGTAATTATACATACTGAAGTATCCACAACCAGGCACTGAACTGGTACTAGTGTGTTTCTGGTCATCTTTGATTGCTTAAAATCTACTAATTTATCAGGGTACTTCAATTCAGTTGCGAAAAAGCAGAGTTTTAGAGCAGTTCAGTTATCGAATTTCAGAACACGTTATTCATGAAAATGAACCTCTGTTTGAAATAAATCTCGAACACATTGGACAATTACTTTTGATATGTTCTTTACGGATTTTTTCGACTTCTTCATCCTTATTTTGTTGTTTCTGACTCCATAATTTGTCCAAACGCTTATTATTCATCTCCTGTTGCTTTAAATCTCTCTGCACCAGTAATCTCTTCAACACTTCGAGTCGGGCGTCTTGCAATCTGTCACAGTAGTGTGCAGTTACTATATAATTCCAGTACGTGAAAGAAATTCTGGCTTAAGATACATTATATGGATAGTCACAATTATGTCAAATCAAATTATGATAGTGACCCGCGAACCACTCTCGCATACCACAGTTTGAGAACCACTGACTTAGACAATACAGACAAATCGAGTCTGAGAAAGAGAAACAATATCGCAAACTGCGATTCTCACTTTTCAATTTCCTGCTCACGGATGCTCCACTCTCTCCTCTCCATCTCGTCCATCATCTTGCGACGCTTGTCGAGTTGCGAAACGTCGCTGAGAGGCGGCAGGGTCTTCTCCCAGGCGCGTTTCACCCGCGCGCGTTCGATCATCTCGACCTCCGCAAGACCGGCGGGCAGTCCGAGACCTAAGGGAGCGTTATTCCGCGTTCAGATATTCTGACGGTGTCTTTATGGCAAGTAGAGATGGTCGGTGAAGGAGCACAAAAGTAGGTTTTATTCACTTGCACCAGTTGATCAAATGGCTGCGGTTTTAGACTAGGCTACTTCCTCTTCTTCTGTACTACAGCTCTTTTGGGCAAACTACTTTTTACTTTTCAGTTCTGGATTATCTAAAGGGCAAAGTAATTTTGGCATGTTCCAAACTAGAATTCTATGGGAAAATAGTCCCTGTACTTACTTGAGTACTCATATTTTGGTTTTCTACTTCCCCTTGAAGTAGTTTTCACATGTCTTGAAAACTGCTACTTCTATTTGTAATTGAGTGTAAATTTACGGTGTTACTTTTACTAAGTCAGTATCAACAATGGCTGCTTTGATGACTTCTGGTCGGCGAGTGTGCTCAACAGGCTTTGAATTGGGCAATGCTTCATTCTCATACATGAATAGCGATTGAAATGAGCAGGACTTATGTGCTTTTTATTGTGAAATATCTTGGTTTCGAATTCTATTTTGACGCGAGGCCGACATTATAATGATGGATAGTACTATTGAAGGGTCACATGTAACTTCTCGACACCAAATCCCACTGAAAGAAAACAAATTTATGACTTCCAGATAGATTAGGGTTCTGCATTTGCAAGATTCAGAAATCATCGCTACTCTCTCACCCAGTGTTTGGCATCTTCTACCATAGCAATGATACTCATCAACATCGTGCTGACTACGTAGTTTCTATTACGCCGAGGCCACATACGCAACTACGACAAAAGGTTGAAAAGCAACCAAGAAATTGCATTTGGTGCCCCCCCCCAGACGTCAAAACCTGTGATAAAATTTCCGGACTCTACCAATATTAACCAATTTATTCAATGCAGTATGGTAGGTTACCAACAGATGATGAAAATAAATAATTCTTTACTCCGGATTAAAGAAAAGTTTATTTTATCAGTTACAGTTTACATGCCTCAAGCACCTTTCATTCACCAATAAGTAGTTACAAATACAAGGAATTAAGCAAGCAGAGATGATTTGAAGCACAACACACAATGATGTCAGTCTGCATGGAAATAGTCGTCAGATATTTACCGTATGATAGAGTAGCCAATGTCAGCAATTCTGGAGCGCTTCCTGGACGAACCACATATTCCGGGGAGTAGGGGTCTGTTTGGGCTTCTGAATCTCGATAGTCAGTTTGAATTTCAACAGTTTTGAACAGCGGTGATTGTGGTCGAGCAGCTATCGTGTCAGGTGGGGCCAGAGGGTCCACTCTGTTATAAAACACAAGCAGTTAACTTGGCACATAATACACTCATTCATAGTTAAAGTCTTTCTGTTCATGCCCTGCTTTGTGCACATATTTTTGACATCATTCGATATTTAATAACCAAATAAACTCTCTCTCTCCCTCTACCATACAGCCACAACATACTACCCATGTACTGTTAATTCCTCAGCAGTTCTAAATGCAACATAAATATATCCAATATGTATGATGTATCTGGGATATAAATATTTTTAAAGATAATTTCGGGCTAAGAACACTCAGATAGTATGTTACGTAAATTTCAATGAATCCCAATGAAAGATAAGGTGAAGAAAGCACACAATATAACTATTTCGAACAATTCAGGTAGAATTTTGAGTCTTTAAGACGATTAATCAATCAACACGGATTATGAATTTTATTTCTGCTGAATCGAAATAATTGTGTCAACGTAACTGTAAATAAGAAAATTTGATTATTCATATGCTGATTATATTCACAAAATTTGAAGTATCATAATAGATTAATAGTAATTGCGATGAGCAGCAATTATATAAATGCTGATGGAATGTACTGTAATAGCGGGGGAAATATTATCTACCC
Organism: Botryllus schlosseri; assembly: GCF_051294905.1. Lineage (NCBI taxonomy): Eukaryota > Metazoa > Chordata > Ascidiacea > Stolidobranchia > Styelidae > Botryllus > Botryllus schlosseri. Next base: position 7,241,697 of record NC_137246.1, read on the forward strand.
AACTGCCAAATACACAGTATCACTTCGAATGACATCGAGAGATTATGTATGTTTTTGACAGGCTCGTGTTAGTAAATGTCATTCATATTGCGCCAAATTCACAAAAACCTTGCTCACAGAATGCAGAAAATCAAAATGCCATCTTACGTTGTTGGTTGCAGCAAAACTTCCGGCGGCACTTGTTGCAGGAACGGAATGATAGGCCGTCTGAAGTAATGATACCTGTTCCTTCCTCCTACTTCCGGATCTGCGAATGTCTTCGGAGGAACAGTGACGCTTGGATCATAGTTAAACCTGAACAGAATGTGTGAATTTCATTAAAACGTCAGATCAACTTGAAGGTTTCGAATTGGTTACAACAAAATACTGCGGAAATTTGAATATTCGAGGATCAGACATGGAATCATGATTGTTTTGATCAACATATTATCAACTTAGCACTGATAAGCCGAAAGTTTTGCACAGAGCCCTTCAATATCATCGCAATTGGACAACGATATATAATAACATGGATGACTACACGATATGGTGGTGCACATTGCGTGTCAAACATTTACTGTACCAAATGTGTAAAAAAGGGCTATTCATATGGTGCTAGCACATTTTGAGTCATAAAAGCATGGCTGAACAATGAACAAGTACATTGCAATATCATAAGTAGCCTGCATGCACAAAGAATCTAGGACCGATGATTAAACTGGAGTCAGCCCAAGACACGTGATCACTATTAAACAACTCTGGCTAGGCTAGAAGGCCTATTTTCCGAATTAACATATTATATTTATCAGCCGGTGTTCCATTTAATTGTATCGATCGGCTCAAGACATTATCAAACTGAATTATGATGTTATCTCAATAGAAAATAAAACTTCAAACAGGGGGAAAATATATCAGGACGAGTTAGCATATATATACACATTGAGGAAAGGTTTGAATTCCACATTAGCATTGATAATGATTTCTAGTTACTTTAGGAAAAATGAGATGGCACTCTTGATCCATCACTGTGACATAGCTAACACGGGTCACAAGAACCAATGCAACAATATCAATTAGATATTACGATAGAATAAATACTGGTCCTAATTCAATTGAAGCAAAGCATAATTGAAACAAAGCATATAATTTTAGGACTAAATGTTTTTTCAAAGTCTCAGAACTTCAAAATTTCAGCTAATACTACAAACATACACAATATTGTTGAAATGTAAAATGCTATATTGCGAACTTACGTAGTATATCGGATGAGGGCTTCTCTATTTTGTTCAGCATATCCTCTCCATCTTCTGCTAATGAAGTTTGGCACCGGATCTGTGTTCTCCAACTGGACTGTGAATCTTGGATAATGCCTCAAGTCAGAGAACATTGTTTGGTATTGTGGTACCTTTTTCTGTTAAATGATGATGGCGATAGATGAATGCCTTGTGTTGAATAGAACGTAAATAACACTGAATCTTACAACTCGCTCCACTTTCGTATGAGCTTTATAGGTTGCCCTTGCATGATCACGGTCGCTTGAAAGAGTATAATGTTGATCTGAATATGAATACATACAATCATTGAAGTTCAAACCAACAGTACAGTTTATCTAATTACTTATTACTATGAATTCTTATAAACAATATAAAATGTTATATCTGAGAGTGGCACACTGATAATTCCGGCATTAACAGTGGGCATGAGAATTATACATATACTTTGCAATCACTGTGCCTACTCAGTCTGGAGAGGCACTTTATCAAGGCCTTATATAAAACCACTTACCATATAGGTAGTCATGATTTCTTGTCGGGTTCACGACTGAACGACGTAGCGTTTGCGTCTGTGTTTGCGACATCTTATTGGTCTTTAACGACTGATTTTAAAAGATCATCTCGGCTACATTGGAGAACTCCTGCGCTCTTCAGCTTTTTCGTGTGGTTGTAGTCAAGACAACTCTCGCCACCCATGCGTGAACAACACCGGATATGGTACAGTACTCAAAACCGGATGATGCGAATTTGCTTTGTTCACTCGAGAAAAATATGCTTATTCAAGTCAGGTGTACTTTGAAATGTATTTGTAGCATATCTAGATATCTCTGATTCAATTTGAATAGTAAAAGTCGTTAACTGTAGGTATGTAACCAATAACCATAAATATTCACACTCATCGTGAATGATTAATCATGTTTTTTTACAATTTATTACAATTTTTTACTATAAGCACCCACCAATCTGATAAATCGGTTTCGATTCCCGTCGTAGGTTAATCTGGGCTCCTCTTCCCACGCCGTTGCCGTTCTTAAGGCCACAAAAAAGCCCAGTAAAAGACCCGACGAAGGAAAGCACTCACAATGAATTGAAAGAACGAGCAGAAAGGGCCGCGGCTTCAAATAAGATCAACATCGAAAAGAACTGTGACATCGGGCACTCTAGGCAAATAACATAGCAATTTACAACGTTGTAAATTGTAAATTGCTATGCAAATAAGGTGGATGTTAGAGTAAAGGATGACCACTGATGCGTGTCGTTCGACATCCTCCTAAATCCTCCTATCTGTTCATGACATCGCATTGTGTCTTATCGCATTGTACAATGTACATTGTGTGTGACTTGTTCAGATAAAAAATATAACCCAACGATGTTATATCGGAACAACTTTACAAATCAGCAGGACGTAGATGAAATGTCTGGTGGTTTGAAAAACAAATCAAGTTATGAATACAACCCCCATGGGTTGATTACAGGACAATACGAGGTAAAGTTAGCGACGACTCGTATAATCATCATCATCATTGGTTTATTATCAATTTTATCACTTCAATACACCACAAAAAATGCGATACAATGAAAAGAAAGGAAGATGTCGAAGCGACTAGGAGTTGTCTATGGAATCGGACACCCACCTTGGCCTAGGCGATGTAAAGAGGAGGCATGTACACTGAATGAAAGTGAAGAAGATAGTATAGAAAAAGGAAGCGACAAGAAATAGTCTCAGCCAGGTTCACAAAAGCGCGGTCGGCGGTCGCCATGTCGGGTCGCCCGTAAGGACCATATGAGTCACCTCCCACTCACCGGCAGTGAAAGTAGCAAATACTAAAATATTTGAAGGTCGACGTGGGGAAAGATTTCATATGAACAGCAGCTGAAGATGGGTCTGTCGACCGTACAGAACATGTCTCCCAGTCGCTTCGACACCTTCCTATCTTTTCACTGTATCGCATTTTGTGGTGTGTTGAACCGATAAAAATTGCTAATAAACCAATGATGATGATGTGAATGCAGTTTTCGATCGATTGAATCTAGTTAATATTCCCGAGCCTCGACGCGGAGATTGGCGCTTCGGCGCCCAGTGCGGCAACCCAACTGAACTCGGAGACGCTGACGTGGTGTCCCGGAGGTAGTTATCTTTTCTTGGTAAGGAGCGGAAACCCTGCCAAGTGCTTTGAATGTCGTCCGTGTAGGGAATATGATGAAGCGGTGCCAGATTCCTGGCAAAATCGCCTATTTGAACGAATCCTGTTTCGCCTCCAAGCCGCCACTGTCGCCAGGCGTCGGTTGCATTGCAAAAAATAAGACTTTCACCGCTCATTTCTTGCCGACCCATGCACCATGCTCACTTTAACTAACTTACTTACTCTGCAGCAGTTATTTACCCCGGTCGCCGAGTTCATTATTTCATGTAACTTGTATTTATAATTTGAATATATTATCAATCTATGTCCGATAACACGAAATTTTGATCCTTTATAACATATTTTGTACGTGGCGCACAAGACCGGAAACAGCGCGACGCGCCACTCAAAACTCATCATTAATAATAGCAATGTTAATAATCTTCAGTCGCACGAGGAAGCGAGTGTTGTCACTTGTCAGTTGGTTAAACACCAGCGTCAATACACTAATGAAAGCGGTTTCTAATCCCGGTTCTGACCTACTTCTACGCGTCGGAGGTTTATCTTAGGGTTACCATACGTCCTCTTTTATGAGGATTTGTCCTCATATTTGACTTTTTTGAAAGTGTCCACGGAGGACGCCCTTTTGACCTCTTTTTTTGAGATTTTGTCCTCTTTTTTGAAAATTGAGGTCATATTTAGGACAAAATGTCAGTGATATGCCGTAAATTAGCACAGCAGCGACTCTCAAACGGTATTTTGAGCTCTGAGCGAAAATATGACCTTTTTTTTAGTCAACCACCCGGTAATGTGTAGGAAGAAACGGTATTTTGGGCTCTGAGCAGGAAAGTTAACCTTTTTTTTTAATCGACCGATCACAAAGTGGGAAAAGTTCACTGAATTTTGAGAATTCCTCTCCGGTTTTGCAAGTCTCAAATTTCTGAAAAAGTGTCCTCTTTTTAGATTTCCGAAAATAATGTAAGCCTAGTTTATCTAGGCTCGACTTCGCCGATCTCACTGCATCCGCAGTGCATTGAAAAACCCTGACGTAAAAAATGATCCGAGCGAGTGACAACGACTGATGAATGACTGCGGGAGGGGTTAAAAGACGTTCCCGAGAATACAAGAAGTCGAAGACCGATGAACATAATGAAATTTGTGTCGTGGAGCACAAGGCCTAAAAAGGCGATTAGCTCCACTGTGTTAGGCCCATTAAAACAATACAATATTCTGTCGCACCTTTCATTGTGAGCTTTTCTGCAGATCATAGTCCCCTTTACGCTAATTAACATGTTCTCTTTGCCCGGGCAAGTAATAAGTGTATACTAACTTCTAGCAAATTATAGCCCGTGGTTCACCATCAATGGTCATATGAATTATATAACTATTATCAACAGTAGAAATAATCTGCAAGAGGATTGCAAGGGCCAGCCGTCTTGTTGACTCACACGATTACATGGTCGATCTTTAAATCTCGATTGCACGTATAGTACGACCATTATATTTAGAATATTTCCATTAAAAGTTATCAGAGCACCGCTAGAGAAACTCATCGTAAGTCTGCCTTCATGCGACCCGTGCCTTTCGATTTTCCCAATAACGCAGGTGCCATACGATTCATATCCACTATCTTCCCTGCGTATAGTTTGCAAGTTTAAATGCAGTTATGACATCAGGTATGTAATGACTGGAGGACATGCGTACAGATACATGAATTGTACAAGTCAAAGACACTAAACATTGCAGGAAATTATATTAAAAACTGTATTCTGTAAACTGTTCCCACATTATAGTCGGTATTTCCCAGCGATAATAAATAAATCCATTGGCGCTTTGCGCCAACGATAGAAAGCAATGTGTAGTGGTTGCCATTGGGCCAATAGAAATTCGCATATTTCTTTTGAACAGGATTATCTCGTGTTCACACGCGAAGAAGTTCTAATTTGGACAGCGTAGTGCTTGAGTCGATATGAGTGGCATCGCCTAGGCAACTAATCGGGGCGCAGGGACGTAGGCCATACATTAATACTGCCTGTTATTCTATTGTATTAAATATCCATTTTGAAGAAAAAGTAGTAAGTCCTAATTTCATCCATTCAAGTGGAAATACATCAGTTATTGTTGAGTCGCTTCAATATTTCGCTATATGGTCCTTCGGCTTTCAGTATCGCCGCGATCTGAAACCGCGCCCTCTGTGATGATTTATCCTCGGCGGCTGATCGTAGATCATAGGCAAGCCTGTTGCGTCCGGGTACCCTGTCTGTAAATCTTCTACGTAGTGAGCACCGGGCGCCCAAGATCTCGTTGTGTCGTGCCCGAAGCTGGGACCCTGGTGCGCGTGTTTGGTGATGTCGTCGTGTCGGTCCTTCCAGGCTTTCGGGAATTTTCCGGCGATGTGGTAAAGCTCCAGTAAGTTCAACATGATCATTATGCAACCGGTCGCGTAGAATACGCAGATGAAAATAGATTTCTCTTTTGGCCTGTATGAGAAGTATGACGGTCAGTAGTAGCTGCATCTATGTCCCATGATACAGAAGTGAGCAAAGTAGCCAGATTTGCGACTCAAGTAGAAATAAACGCAACAATTACAAGTATAAGTAGCGATCTCCCAGATGGATCGAATGTACTTCAAGTGGAAGTAGGAAATGAAAGTTCTGAAAGTACTCAAGTACGGAGTTTTGAAAAGTACTACTTTAATCAGTTAGATCATTATGCAGCCGGTCGCGTAGAATACGCAGATGAAAATAGATTTCTCTTTTGGCCTGTATGAGAACTATGACGGTCATTAGTAGCTGCATCTATGTCCCATGATACAGAAGTGAGCAAAATAGCCAGATTTGCGACTCAAGTAGAAATAAACGCAACAATTACAAGTACAAGTAGCGATCTCCCAGATGGATCGAATGTACTTCAAGTGAAAGTAGGAAATGAATGTTCTGAAAGTACTCAAGTACGGAGTTTTGAAAAGTACTACTTTTATCAGTTAATCACTACGTTCGAAATTGCAAGATACAGCTTCGTGACTAACTCAAAATAAGTATAATGACGCTGCCAAAATATATTCAGCAATTACACTGATGGCTATTTCACGCGGTTTCACACATGAGGCTGATGCAAACTTATCGCAAAACAACTTCCTATGCTTCTCACTCCAAGTGTAAAGACTGAAAGTGAACTTGAATTTTTCAAGTAGAATTGGTAGTATAGTCTAGAAAGATAATCACTTGAGCAAGTAATGCAAGTAAGCAAACAAACCTACTTGAGTTATTCGAAAACGTAGATATACTTCATTACTGATTACTAGGGCAAGTTTTTGCAACTTTTTTTTACAGCTTCCGGCAGCTTCCTAAATACTCGAAAGTTACGTAGAATGCTGTTTTAAGCTGTTTGAAGGAATCTTATAGTGCAACTTTTCTCCATTTTTTCATGCAACATTTTGCAGCTTTTTCGATTTTTCATGAAAGTTTATTCGATTTTCCATGCAACCAACTTTCTGGAAATATTTGGCAGTATATTTAAATAGATCGGTCACTGTTTTTTTTGAGAATTTTGATGAAATACACGGCCAAATTCGACTGAAATACCGTAAATTAGCACTGAAGTAACGCTCTAACGGGTATTTCGGGAGATGAGCCCGAAAATTGACTTCGTTTTTTTTAGTCAACCAATGGAGAATGTGGATAGAAAACTGTATTTCGAGAGTGGAACTGGGAAGTGGACCTTTTTTTAGTCATCCGACCAAAATGTGGTCTTTTAATGCAACTTTTGTGAAAAAAATAAATGCAACTTTTTACTGCAACTTTTGTGAAAAATAAATGCAACTTTCCACGGATTTAACCTCAACAAAACTTGCCCTACTGATTACCTCTGAAACTACATAGAATCTTTATAAATCGTCCGATACTGAACGGAGTCATAAATTATTTCTTTTCTCGGACGAGTGTTCAATTATATTATTTGCAATAACACTACGCATTTTTAAAATTTTGGTATTTTCCCATAATGATCAAGTCTGCCATCACATAGCGATCATGACTGTTATTTGCCAAGATTGTGATTTGTCAGGACACAAATTCTATTCCTCACTTCACACGACATCGTCTGGCAAACGGTTAGTCGCATGCATCAGATCGCATTAGTTCGTCTTTTCGTTATTAGTCATTACGACAAGGAAAGGACGTAGTTTGTTTGTGTCCTTGATGTTTTTGCGACACTGACTCATGATATACATACACACTATCTGTGAATTACTGCAATACTGCATATGCATACCATGAGATCATGTTGTGCATATGCCGATGGACAAGGAAGATGCAGATATATAGGCTTGTACGGCTTTCTAAGTCTTGTACAACCCCTCCATGCTATCCCAGTGCTGCATGAGCGCCAAGCATACACGACATGGATACCATTGTTATTAATCAGGTCATTGGGATCGAACCCACGACCTATCGATCAAGAAGCCGGACGCTTCGCCATTACTAGGGTTGCATTTAAAACAAAAATCAATTTAAAACAAACATTTTTAAAACAAGGCCCTAATTTTCAACATGTTTTTATTGTTTTTTATGTTTTTTTAAAGCCTGGACGTCACGAATATTCAATTGTGACGTCATAGTGGATTGACATTGACAAATAAAAAATAGAGTAAAAATAGCTCCTTTGACGAAATATATGTACTGTTACTATTGAACCGACAATTTTGAGTGTTCCAACCATCCCATATCGATATACGTCAGCTACATTGGGTGGTAATTGTCCGTAGGCTTATACAACATGTTTTTGTAAGGTATTTACGCAATTATGGCATAATTTTACAACTTAAAAAAACACAATTTTTTTTTCTTTTTTAAAGGCATTTTTTTAAAACCCTGTTTAAAACAGGTTTTAAACAAAGTGTTTTAAAACACCGTTTCTTTTAAATGCAACCCTAACCATTACGCTATTTTTTCGGTAAGTTCATGAATATTATAGGATGTTACCGACTGGTGAAGTTGGTAATTTAGTCACGAGCTGAACGCGTAACCTGAATCGTGGCGAGACCATGCGAGTGGTGACGGTCAACTACAGTTTTGGAATTCTTTAACTATTTCAAATAGTTAAATCAAAGGTGAGATATTTACTTTCCCAGTCTTTTTGATACGCCCTCACTATAATTAAACGACATGCTATATGAACTTTGCATTGTGTATTCATATGTCGGAAACCATGACCCTACGCCAAACCAACGAAAGTTTACTAGCGAATAGCTAATAGCTATCATTACAACGTAACTGCTCGTTGCTGTATATTGTGAACTCCAATCTTTCGCGAGTCACATTCAGTTTCGTAACGAATGTACTAAAATCCGCAGACTTTTGGTCTCGCACTCGCCACTCGCGTCCGTGCAATATAACCTATACTCTACTAATAAAATCGCCGGTAGTATGCTCAGCAAACAAACTTGGGCGGTTTGTTCTGTCGGGCAATCGTGACTTATGAGATGTAGTCAAGAACGCCCCTTCCGATAGAGGGCCGTAAAAAGTAGTTCAAACATTCATTTATTCGGTTACTAATTTCGCCTTCCTAAAATATTGCTATGTGTATGTGGACTTTAAACGGAAACCGATTTCCATAATTTCGTTGGTTGCAAATCTTGCAAACAGCACTTTCTGATACAGAATTTCGCTTTCACACCCATTGCAATTTGTGAAAATTAGTTAAATACATCGATTCATATGTAGATATATGTCAGGGATACTGGGTACTGTTTTCGTGTCGGCCTACCAACAGAGAGAAGGCGCAAAGGGTAGTACACATAAGTCGAATCCACCACATCCCTTGGATATTTCTGTCATTTATCCATATTTCTACTATGTTATTTCATGCGAAAGGGTTTAAAATATATTTTGATACTATAGCAAAGTGTCGATGGCCTGATTTACATACTTCCTTATAGTTGAAATTGGGTAAATAAACCTATTTACCACCCATGTAGTAGCAGTGTGATTTCACTTCTTTTACTGTTGTATCAAGATATTGTGTAATACTGTATATATTGGCAATCATCACCTGGACACCCAGCATTCCACTACGTTCGGGCAAGGCCAATGCTGACACTGGAACAATTCCGGCATCACGAACTTGAAAGCGTAAATATGGTACTGGCCGAACATGAAACCTATTTCCATCAGCATGCGCGTCAGAACCTGCGAAAGCGCGGATTGTAGATTAGCAGAAATGAGACGCATTATATGTTGAAGATTCGGCTCACAACAAGGAAGTAAGCGATGAATAGTTTGGACGGGTTGTCCTCGGATAATTTCGATGCCATTAGTTTTTCGTCTGCTTTATTCTCGTCGTCCGAATCTTTCTGTCCTTCTGCGTTGAAAGATAAATAAAGATTGATGTAGCGTTTGTTTTGGCGCGCCTTCCTTCAGTTGTAAATTTTCCCTAATATCGCGAGACGCCGGGCGCCGATATACGGACCTAGTAGTGTGCTCGGGTCCAAGCCAGCCTCGATCATTCGTTGCTTTTCGATCTCACGTTCTTTTTCTTTGATTCTCTTTGCCTGCCAAAAGAATAAAAATTGACTAGCAAAATGATAACCAACGCGCAGCTGACAGATTGGAGCACGGCTCACTTCCAGGCTTTTAAGGCACTGCGAGGATCAGATGGCGAGGAGGAGCCTAGACAAACCTGCAACTAGAGTAAGTAGCCTACTCGAGTTTCAAATAGAAGATTCGGTCGATGGGCCACATACTTTTTGCAGTTAATCGGAGGTGGCCTCTTACAAAATGGCAAAACGCGACTGGCGTAAAATGACGAATGACATTAGAAATAAGTGCAATTTTCTAAAACACATTCAGTTATAGGGATTCGTGATACGGGGGCTCTATTTTCTGGTTGTCAGGACAATTTCGCTCATAAAATTGATGCAAGCATATCCCAAAATCGAAATTACAAAAAGTAAGTATAGTTTGGCCAAAATACTGTTAAGTATAGAAGCAGTATAAAAGAATCCAATTGAGTAAGTAGTACAAGTCGGAAGAACCTGCTTGACTGGGTTTTGTTATTGATATTTGGCTGACTATCATTAACAAAATTATGATGTCCGGCACCTAACGCATGTATCATGTATACCGTACAAATGCGTAAATCCGTGGCATATAAATGCTGCTGTATAGTGAATGACAACGGTTTTCAATCATCATTTGTATGCATACAGGATTTACACAGCAGTGATACACTGTAGAGTGTAGATATACGACGGTATTTATGTAGCAGGTGACTGCGAAGTGGCTATCGAAGTACAGAAACTCTTTACATAATGGGCTGATAGCCTATACTTTATGTATCACTATAGCAGGCGATGGCTCGTTTCCGTTTATAAACGTAGTCAGTCATACATGACGATTTATACAACAGTCGCAATGGTTTGCCCCACCTCCTCTTTTTTGGCTTTCATCTTTTTCTTTCGGGTCGCTACGACCTCTTCTACTTTGGCCATTTTATGCGCGGTGTACACGATGAAAACGATGGAGGGCAAGGATACGAACAACATTTGCAAGCACCAATACGTTGTCTGAAAATGCAGTTATGGAATTAGGGAATCCCTACTCGGGATTTCGGTTGACGGACGAACCAGAGCGATCGGACTGTATTCGTTGAAGCAGACGTTCTTGCAACCGGGAGATAGAGTGTTACACGTGAAAGACTTTTCGGCATCTTTCCACGCACTACCTGGAGAAATAATTTGTGAGAAATCGTCATTAATCCTTGGAACGCACTGGGTATTGAGCCAATATACTAATCAGCATGACAAAATTCATATGAGGTAGCGTGGAAATTGCTACTCCCGACTAACTGGCACCAAAAGCAATCTATGACAAATAGTGTTGATTTCCGAACAAGCGTCGTGGGTAGGCCTTCGAGTGGAAATGCTCACTTGGACATTGTGACGGATGGATGTCTTTGTATTCTCGTGTTTATTCTATATTAGCCACGTATATAGATATCTCGCTCGCAACGTGGTATTATTGGACATTTTCATTAACTGCAGTAGCGGTGGCGATCATTTGATCACCATGACAGCCTAAAGTCGGCATGTTACACCTATACGGGTCACACATCACATATCTTCACGGCGAAACACACCAGAACTAGGACGCGCCCACAGATAGTTCCGGGTGTTACTCGAGAATGCAACTTATAAGCTCAGTTTTCGGGTATAGGTTTGCTGCCAGGTCAGTTTACTACAGAAAGGTCAAAGTCCTCAGTCATGTTTATTTTGGCGACCATTTGCTGGACGTTCGATTTCATACGCTTGATCTAAGGTTCTCGCCAACTCAACCAAAACAATAGTATGTTACCGCAGGAAATATCAAGCTCATAATCACATTATTGTTACGTCACTCCTATTGATTTCGGAAAGTTATCAGCGGTTTATTACATCTAATAAAGAATATACGTAGCATGGCGTGTCGAATCGAATATCGCATTATCATGTACTGTACATTGTACATCAACTACGCGCTATGAGTAATGCCTCCATTAATTCGTGTTATTGTGTCTGCGTTCAAGTTTCTATCTGGGGAAATGTATGGTCACATTCACAATCAATAAAACTGTCTGTCTAGTCGCATTTAGTATTGTAAATCACATTTGGGAATATGATAAAGTCAGCGTAGCATTTGCGCAATATTTACTATATTATTACAGCAGGTGAACTTACTCGCCAAGGCAGTGACTATTAACATCCTAATGATAAAGAATGACGTCACCCAAAATCTTCCCACCAGCGTCGAGTGCTCGGCACTCTGCTCCAAAAGCTTCTGCACAAGATGCCAACCCATAGTTCAAAATTACTCACAAAGTTTTCTACATTCCTGTCACACAAGTGTCAAATCTACGTCAGATCATAACTGGGAACAAATCCCAGTAGATTTATCATGATCTAGTCGTCAAGAAGTCGGATAAGTGGAGTCATCAGAGCGTAACGCTCCAGCGTATAATACTTTGCAAGGTCGAATGATGCAAAGATTGCAAGTGCACTATAACCTCTACACCTTCCGCCCTGTTCGTGGGCCTTGTCCACTAATGTAAAAGTCAGATTTGGATGATGTCATAGTTTAAATAATGAAATGTGCGTCATGGTGACATTGAATTTTTTGAGCTTTTAATTCAATAAACTTCCTTGCTGATTATTACGACTGCGTCTATTGTTATAGCAAATACAACGGATGCCTGTACTTGATATCAAACATTGAATCAAGTATTGGCGTCTGTCACTTTCCAATCTCAGCACTGTAAACCACTTAACTTTACCGATATCCTACGGTTAAGTTTTATGAGTTTTTTTACATCACACGTAATCAAATGTTAGTAAAAACGTGACGTCAAGACCTTCAACCTCATGCGTTGCAACCACATCTTTGGGAAACCAGGATTCATCATTTCCTAATTTAAGACACCTGTGCTACGGGCTGGGCAAAATCATGTACCTGAGTAATTCGTTCCGAAACGAGTCTTAGGCTTCTATAGTCACGTTTTCGAATACCGCTCAATATTCCTTCGTAACGGTATGGATATCTTGGACTGATAAAATATGTAACTTTGATGGGTTGTGAAAGCCCACCCATTAGGGGTGTATGTGTAAAGATTTTTAGCTGCTATTGTGTTGGTACTGCTATTACTAGGGCTGCCAAGTGTCTAGCACCGACTACGTGAAATGGACATTTGGTGGACACATGGCAATGCATGCTTTCTTCTGGTCTGAGCTGGCTGCCGTGAGGACGCAGAAATACAGCTGTCTAAAAACGATTGTCCATCTCTTTACGTCGACTATATTAGGAGGCCTACCACAGCGGCCACAAATGAAAGAATACATTGAAGATAGTTTGCTATATTTCTACGATATGTATTTCACAGCATTTTTGCGACTGGCGGTCAATCACTATTTCCGAGAAATGTCGCTTTCGCCAACTTACGCAGCCGCGTGCTACATGCTTGGATGCTTGGTGCTGGATGCTGGTATCGGCATGGCCCGTGTCGTTTCAGTACTCGTACTGAGCACAAATCGTTTCTCAGTCCTCGCCTTGATTAGTTACAATTAATGCTTGATTCAGACTCGAGTATAGTAGAATAGTTCTGCCCGCTTCTACTCCTGACTCCTTCAAATTCTAACCCGCTGTAGTCTATTTGACAGCTGAATAAAGTAGCAGTACTTCGCATTCCTGCCTTGTTCCGTGGGTTTAGGCATCTTGTTCTATATGGGACGATTCTAATAGCAGCGGCCTCATAGTCATAGACGGTAGTTAAGAATATTTGACTCTAAATTGAAATGTCTGGTTCTGGATAGCAAATTTAATAAGTAACCGCCCACAAAACTTTCTTCTGCTTGCGCAAATATTTGCCTGCCGCCAGAGTTTATTGACTCGTTGCGAAGGATTTGTTGCGAATACTGACTAATCACCTAGCGATAAAATTATTTCCAGAGCTGCGCGTCTTTTCGGTTACCATCGTTGAGTGCTTGTACAGATGTACGCACACAATGTATACGATGTACATAGTAGCCCTGATTACTAAAATGTACACACGGCATACGGTATGCGTACCATAATATTGTCCGCACGCATTGGGAAGAATGCCACAAGGACATAATATCCGCTATGTGCCTAATGAAATTGAATTTATGAAAATGGATGTAAGTGAGTAAGACCTATGCATGTTACCAGCTATCCCACTAGCGGTTAAGACGACGGATCGGTATCTACAATGTGGTAAGGTTTTGTATTAAGCTGAAATGATTAAATCTCTGTATTTCGACTTTGTCATCGTAATACACTCGTGTGGTCACATCTGTGGGCGAGTATGGGTTAAAAGCTGAAGTTCGTCGATTTAACGTATACGGTGATAATATCGCATTGGTGATCACTGATCACAGAGAAATAATTATTATATGCATAGTAATGTTATTTCATTTCTATTAGTTGCGTTAGTATCTATCAAGGTCGGTGCATACGCTATACTGCACATGACGTTTTCGCCACAATAGTCACAATTCGACAGCTGGTCGGGTCTATAATTACCTGTAACCCATGACAGTCAAGACAAATCATATGTATGAATTGAGCGCACATGGTCATGACATCCAGTACATCAAGAGGGACTGCCCAGGGGACACTGGCTAATAACCACTGTGGTATAGGAATGCAAGTAGTTGATATCGGACCTAGGGTCATTAATAGGCAACTGCCGAAAGTTGAAACCACATAGTTTTAAGTTCCAAGTCGCCAGCCTGTGTCAGCGCATGGTAAATCATTTAAATGTGAGACTAAATTAGGCGTTCCGATATGTAAGCAATCATATGGCACTATTGGTAAGTTGTATACCCATTTATGTTGTCGACTACTATAGAATATGACTGAGCGATTACATATAAACGGCTGCGTTATAGTGTCAAATTCCTCATGCAAACTTGTGCACCTTTTCGTATACCGATGCACCCCATGCAGATTTTCCTGCATCCGATCCAACATCATATCGATGTTCTTTTGTTTCCTGTTTTCTTTTGCCCTTTTTATTTTATCTAAGTCGATATATATATATATATATCCTGGGTGCAGCGTCCATGCGCACAGGTTGAAGAGGACTGGAATAACCGATGGTAATCACCCCGATGTTATTCTGAAGAGAACACTGGAATAAGCTTATAACTTTAACGTATAGATATGTAGACGAGAAATGGAAAGTATCAACCGAGCTTTATGTCGAACTAAAATCAACACCATCATATTTCATACCGAACTCGTCATACTTAAATTAATGTTCCTTCTCCGTTAAAGAACGAGCAATAGATTTTGTGTACCAGATTTAGTGAAAAAATCCTTTTTCAAAGCGAATTCGCGTTCAACCCTGAACATTTTACTTCATCTCCCAAATGTAGCCTATGTTTCATCGCACATTCACCGTGGCAAAATGTACCGAATTTAATGTTAATTCATGTCTTACGACCCTCCTTAGTGATTAAAATATCATCCCATACACGATCTGAATTCGTGCTATCCTGTATGGCCTAATCGCAGGTTATGATTGATGGTTGTATTTTCTTTTTGTGCTGAAATCCTTACTGTGATCTCACATTTGTTCGCACTTTTCGGCAGTGGTACATTTCTTTGTACGCAATCTTTGACCGTGGTACAAAAACCCAACAGCACCAAATTTTCTGTTTAATAAACAACAACAATTCTTTGCATAATTAGTTTGTCCTGATCGCCAACCTCTTTGTGAATGCAGTGTATTTATCAGTTGAGAGTGAATGAACGTCAGCTGAGCCATATAAGTCGACAGCAATGGTTAGGCTATGAATGCATGATAACCGGAGAAGGCGTGATGAAAGAGTGTAAAGGACTCAGGGCATTACTGAACTCATTAGTTATGGCTCACATGACATGATCCAAGATGCGCTACTGCTGTACAAGTGTACATGAGAATAAATAATCAAACAATTAGACTCAGTTTGGTGGTGTATAAGGATGACGCGAACCCCTGAAAGATTCTGGTTCGCGTGAACACGAACTTATGACGTCACAGTGTAATGCGAGTTCTGTCTGGGCAGACATTTAGATGACTCTGTCACTGCATGAGAATACATAGGCCTAGGCCAGGTGACCTATATCTGTCATGACTTTGTTTACAGTGGACAGTAGGGGTGTTAAAAAATGACTTTTTTTTTCTCAAATTCTATACTGGCTACTTGATAAAAATGTTATGTTACCTAATTGAAGCCTGCACACCAAATTTGATTCAATTTCAACCAGTAGCCGCATTTCTACAGGAGAAGAAAGTTTTTTATATATTATCTAAAAAGGAATGAAAAACTTTAATATATTTTTTCATCACATGAAATTGTTAGGTTGTCTATAGAAACGATGCTCCCAAATTTGGTTCAATTCCAACCAGCGGAAGCGGAGTTATTGCTGTGGAGAATTTTGGATTTTAATAAAATAGTATTTACGATGACCAATTCTTTAATTATTTCTTACTATTTTATTCAAATCCAAATTTTTCAGCATCAATAACACCGCTTCCACAGGCTGGAATTGAGCCAAATTTGGTAAACATCGTTTCTATAGACAACCGAACAATATCATGGGGTGAACAAAAATTTTGAAATTTTTTTATTTTTTATATAATGAATAAAAAACTTCCTTCTCCTGTAGCAATGTGGCTACTGGTTGCAATTGTGCCAAATTTGGTGTGCAGGCTTCAATTAGGTAACCTAATAATTTTATCAAGTAGCCAGCATAGAATTAGAGAAAAAAAGTCATTTTTGAACACCCTTACTGTCCAATGTTCATATCCCCATACGGGTTGCCTTTAACGGGTCAGATATATTACAGGATGTAACTAAATATAACCTAAAACATGTATGACAATTACCCGGGCTCGCACATCTACGCGCATGCTCGACACGATAACGTATAGTAACGTATAAGGACTCCATTTTGGTACCACTCACTCCTAGCGTGGCTACGGAACATGATATACGAGCTTATGATTAAAATAATTTCAGTCCCAAAACATTTTGCCGCGTCATTCTGCTATTTGAGACTACGGGACTTCTTGAATATGGCGACAACGAACGATTTCGATAAAATATTTTGGCGAGGTACACATGGCCAATAGCACACATAGGGCAGGCAGTGAAACGCCCACAAGCGCCATTTCCACGAGATATAGAGGAGGCATTCAAAGTGACTTTAGGACACAGTTTCATCATACGATTTATATAAAATAGTTTCGGTGGTATGCGCGATACTTGACAACAACAGTGCGAGGTCATGCTCGACAAATACGCTTTCGAGTATGTTCAGTAAAATATCTTGGTCGATTCAAAACACCACATGATATGCGATACAATGGAAGGACATGAGGGGCACAAAATGACTTGGAAAATTCAGTCAAACACCCTATAAATAACGATAAAAATTGAAAACAAAGTGATCGGATGCATGTACAATTGTACATTGTACATGTACAGTACAGTACTGAATGTAAAGTACGGAAAGTAACATAAAATGAAGGGCCGTTGATGGGCAGGGCATATGTTTCCTTACGAGGTATAGGTATGTTTTAAATCTCAATATTGATTAAATAGAAACCACTTGTATTTTGACCTTAATGTGTAGTCTACTGTACAATTGTACAATGTACATACAACAGTACACTGCTGGCCATACTGGACCCCATCATTCTCAAGAAGGATCTGATGGCCGGCAAAATACCATTCCAACATTGGCCACCAACACTACCTCACAGTGCTGCGTTACGTGAGAAGAAGGGATATACTATAACCGAAGCAATGTTTTCGTATGGTGTACGAGTAGGCAATGTTCCGGTATAATATTTATGCCGCTTTTGCGTGGCAATTTTGAGCATTTTCATCTTTGCGCATAGTATAGACATTACGCATAGTATACTGCAATATTTCCAGACAAGTAATTCCTTAAAATGTGTGCCAGCCCACCCATTTCGGGTGCATTTACGTTAAATACTAGGTGTCTAGTATACTGAGTAGGCCCTGTGATTAACGGACACTTTGTGTCATTTCCCATCTGCACGACTAGAGGTAAAGCGAACAATAAGACAGCTCAATGAAAACAGCAATCGTTATTTTGATGTTCCGCCGTATGAGGAGGTCTTCCGCATGAATACCAGGACTTTCCGCGTTCTATCTACCTTTACCAAACATGTCTTATGTTAACGATCTTCGCGTCTACAAACTCTATTCTATAGTCCACAAGTACATCTATAGATTGTAATCGTCTCCCCCTCCGCCGCCCGAGCCTCCGTTCGAAACGAAATCAATTTGCATGATGTCATTCATGCCGTCGTTTTGGTTCAAGTCCATGTCGTAGTCGCCTTGATCCTCGTCGTTAATCATCAGATCGATCTCGCGCCGCTCTTTCTCGGTCATATTTTCCTGAAGCTGCTTGTCGCGAAGATACTTCCCGCCGCGCGATGATCGACGATGCCGCCTGCGACGCCCACGTCCGACTCCGTGCTTACCGCGTACGTCGTCGCGCGCGTCGTTACCGGTGAAACCGTCGTACTCTTCGTCACACGAGTCGGAGTCATGGTTCAACTCTTTTTTGTGATTCTTGGAATCGCGCGCGTTGTCGTTCGCTTTAGCTTCGTCATCTGACCCCGCGTCTTTGGCCTTGTTCATACGCAACTTCGGCCGTCCCAAGAAGTAAACCCAGAACAGGTACGCAAATTCTAGCGTATTCACCACGACGCACATGCACGTAAACCCAAGCATAAAGTACAAGAATATGGTTTTCTCCATCGGTCGCGACACGAAGCAGTCCACCGTGTTCGGACACGGCCATTCGTTGCACTGGTACAAGGCCGGGACCGAAAAACCGAACAGCCACATTTGCGTTAACAGGAAAGCCACTTCTATTAAAAGACGGACGAAAACGCTCAGGAAATATAAGTGGAAGTGCCTCGTGAAACGGGGTTTCGCTCTCCTGGTCTTTTCCAGTGTGAGGTACGGAAAACGGTAAGGGGTTTTCTGCTTTGTAGCAGTGGCGGTGGGATAGCCGTAGCCATTTTCAGTCCATTCGTCCCCTGTAAACATTTGGTAATAAGTTTTTACAACTTTTTTTACAGCTTCCGGCAGCTTCCTAAATACTCGTAAGATATGTAGAATGCTGTTTTAAGCTGTTCGAAGGAATCTTATAGTGCAACTTTTGTCCATTTTTTTCATGCAACTTTTTGCAACATTTTGCAACTTTTACGATTTTTCATGAAAGTATTTTTGATTTTGGTGAAATACACGGCCAAATTCGACTGAAATACCGTAAAACAGCACTGAAGTAACGCTCTTACGGGTATTTCGGGAGCTGGTGCGGAAAGTTGATCTTTTTTTTAGTGGAACTGGGAAGTTGACCTTTTATTTTTTAGTCAACCGAGCAAAATGTGGTCGTTTAGTGCAACTTTTGTGAAAAAATTAATGCAACTTTCCACGGATTTAACTGCAACAAAAACCTGCCCTAGTAATAAGGAATACCATAGAAAAGGGGTAAGCACATTTGTATGCCGAAACAAATATACCATATTGTGCGATAGTAGCGGTGCTTTGCAACGTTTATTGCGGCCGGTTTTCAGACGATTGGGCCAACTTTCGAATAAGATTTTAATCTAGGATTACCATATTTTGGAATCGGGAAAGGAGGACACCTTTATCAGATCATAGAAGTTATAGTCGACGGAAATTGAAATCAGCAAATTTTGTATTATTCACTGAAAAAGATGGTCGCCATTTTGACTTTACTCCCGATTTACCCACTTCTTACGTTAATTTGGTGGTGTTGACTAAAAAAAATTAACGTCATCAATTTCATTCGACTCCCGAATGACCCGCTCGAACGTCCGCATTACCTTTTCACGTCATTTAGGCCGATTTTCACTTTACTCTGTCCATTACCCTACCTGTAAAGGAGGACGAATTGCCAAAATGGAGGACATTTAGGGCTTAGGCGTCCTCGGAGTACATTCTCAATTTCCTTAAAAAGAAGGACATATCCTCCTAAAGGACGTATGGTAACTCTATGCTAACCAGTAACCACTCTTCTCGAGATTGAATATCGTTTCCTATTGGATGACAGTAGCCTACATATATCGGTATTCAACAGGGTTGTAATGACTAGGGCTGGGCAAAATGATTCGAGTACTCGAATCTGAATCGAGTAGTAATTTGAATGATTCGAGTCGAGTAGTAAAATACGATTTTTTCGAGTCCTGAAATTATACGGTCCTCGCAACTGAAAGTTAATTTACTGACGAGAATTATAGTTTTGATACTATTTTCCACCGAGGAAGCCGTGAAACCTTTATTGGCCGTGTTTGAGCCTACCAGGCACAGTTTATAGCTACGAACGTTACTGGAAATAACACATTTCCGAAGTCATTATCATCCAACAAAATTGTTAAGAAGTGCAATGAAATCGTTATGGTCGAAAAAATACCAAAGTATCTTTATTGTGATGGATAACAGGCATTACGTTCTTTGTGGTGGCATAAAAGGTTCATATTTGGACTTCGACATAGTACATCCTGTTGTGACGTCATAATGAGTGATACTCGAATACTCGACTCGACTCGAAGCATATTACGTGATTCAGAATCGAATCACTCAGGTACTCGATTTTGCCCAGCCCTAGTAATGACTAGAGCCCGACCGCTTATATATCGGTTCGCCGATAATATCAAGTCGATATAACACTTCGAAAGAATCATCGGTCGGCCATTGGAGGTGTCAAAATATCGGCAATTTTTGTGGCGTCACAGCATGTTGGTAGGAAGTCAGAAAACTATAATTTTTGACCGCTAGCTTACACTTCCAAGGTGTCCAGTTGCAGCGACAAATTGACAATGGATGTAAAGTTGTTGAAATAAATGGTCTGGAGTTTTCAAAATGCGCCTTATGAGGTAGATTCCACCTTATTCGAATATCTGCTGAATACATCAGTCTTATCGGTGAAGATGTTTTGATTTGAACTCGATAATGAACAGTAAACACTAAATACTATGACCTCGGCTAGGACTCGAGTCATAACACTATGACGCGGACTCGACCCGTTTCTCCCTGACTTGGAAATTCAACTAGAACTTCACTGGGTGGTGAATTGATAATGACTCGAGTTGGTTCGAGTCAAAACTATAAAAGTCACATTGACTTGCTACCCGCTACGTTGTGACCTGGTTACAACGCTGGTATTAAAACTAAAGAGACGATTGAAAATCGACCAAGAGGGCATCATCTGCGACTGACGAAGCAAGCTCATCAACGCCAATGTTGAGATGGACTGAAGTGAAACGCGTCACTTATATAAATATTATATACCAAAGCGGAATCATCATTACATCGACTCATATAGAAATCATATCATTTCAAGCTATGTTGATATGTTGTGGAATGTGTTAGCTGTACACTGAGTGAAGATTTCAGGAAGCGTCACAATGAAACAAATGAGCGTAGCATCATGACTTATGTTGAATAATTTCGGTTAGCCTACATGTTGATCATTAGACTGTCCCTGTGGTATATGATTTTCCAAGTAGAATCAGAAGACTGTCAGGGTTATATTTTTGTGACGCTAATAATATGAGTTGCAGTCACAGTCGAAGTTGGTACCCTGGAATTGTCGGGAGCACGCATCGGTGTGGCGCACCGACTGCACAATGCACAGGCAGCACCGTAACTGCCGCACCCCAAACCCCCAAATTGGGGGGGGGCGAGCTCGAAGGGGACCCAAAATTATTTCGTGAATTAGCATAAATCATAGAGTATTTTTTTTTAATTTATGCAATTTTTTCAAATTTTTTTCGGGAATTCAAGTTGCCATTTATCTATATGATTGGGTATTGGGCCATTGCCGCGCCACGACCCACCAAGACATACAATCAAGTTTTAGGCCATATAACATGCGACTCCAAGAAGTGAGCCAGAACGATCGGCAGCGAGAAAAGCTTGGCCGAAAAGGTCTATGCCCTTATGCAGACCGAAGACTTCGTTATATGTACAAAATACATACAGGTTTAATTGTCCATAGGCGCCTAAATGACTGGCGCCGAATGTTCCTGTCTTTGCAATCTGAACCTCACAAGACAAATACCATCCCGATGGGAAAAAATTTATGCCAGTGAAGAAATACCAATTTGAAATCGTGTGCGTCTCTTTTAGAATTTAGAAGCCTACGATTCTATATTTTTTGATATAGCAGACTGGAAGTCACGAAATAACACCATGTAACGAAGGCATATCAACGGGTCCGCCCGCCCGAAGATGTTTAATCATTATTAACGGGCCCTCCCGTTTTCAAGACACTTCACTCAGCTCTACCAGTAAATCTAATTACATGAGTAGAGAGGACATTAAATTGACAGCATAATGTATATGCAATCGCCGATATGATTGACCTCACAAATTATCGAAAATTTTCGCGCTTCGCGCTGGCTCACAATACAGTACAGATAATTTCGTGACAAACGCGAACAACGTGATGGGGGGAGGTCGTTTTATCACCCTATGGGAACCCAAGACCCACGTTTTTTGGGGCCTGACGAGGTGCTGTTTCGTTCCTGCCAACGGGTATACGCCCGAAGATGTTTAATTAATATTGAGTGGTCCTACCTTTTCAAACACACCTCACTCAGCTCTACCGGCAAATCTGATTACGTGAGCAGAGAGAAGATAAAAATTGATAACAATATATGCGATTCCCGATCATACTGACCGATTAAATCATGAATTCTAGAAATTTTCCGCGCTTCGCGCGCTTAGGCGGCAAAAGCTGATTCACTAAACAAACTGCCAATGAATACGACGAATAGCGGTCAAAGTGTATCGCCGGAGGGGGGTCTGGGGAGCGAAGCCCCCCAGAAGTTCGATCTATAACCCTATGGGGGGCCCAAGACCAAAGTTTTTGGGGGGGCCTGACGAAGTGCTGTTACAGCCCTGTGCACAGGTAATCACAGCTCTGATTACGATGCCGTATAGCATAACCATTTACGTAGCTGAATGAATCGACGGTTTCCATACCTGGATATTTCGGAGGTATATGAGAATTTAAGAACGCTGCTTGGTGATTTTCGTACCCGCCGAAGTTGTGAGGATCTTTATTTGGGCTGTGGTAAATGTCTTGGTCTGCGAAACTTATTCCATTGTGAGTTCTGTACTTTTCATTTCCGTCATTGCCATCATCTGGCATATCCATAAAGAAGACTTCGGTGCCGAGGTTTCCTTTCTTATTGTTTCTCTCGTACGGTCCATTGGCTTTCGTGTCGTCCTTTGGCTTTCGCCAGAGGGTGCTAGGATCGGCCAAGTTTTTGTTATTCTTCGACTTGCCTTCTTCCACTAGCGACAAACTGTTCCATCTCATCTCTTGCCACGGCACGGCGCACTCTTGCCTCGCGTACGAATCACGCATCAGAACCGCTTCCACCGGATTCCCGCTGTACTCGTCTTGGAAGGTCAACACAGTACTTGATAGCGGCGGCGATTGACTGAGTACGCCACGTTGTTCGTTTTTGGGCGATTCTCGGTTGACTTTTCCGTGTCCCGTGTGGTCCCTCTTCAATATCCGTCGTCTAGTCGCTTCGTTTTCTTCGTTCGAATTGTTGTTATTGTTATTGTTGTTGTTCATGTTGGCTGTTTTGTTTGCGAATTTCGGAGCGTTCTTGTGTCTGTTTAGAGAAAGCACTGGTCCATTATGTCTGATACTACTAAACGGTGACATCTGCGTTGCATTAGGATTTAGGATTCAAAATGGACTACAGGCCTATACATTGCTTATCTTAAATATGGGCCTTTGCTAAATGGATCAAATGGTAATGAAGTCTATGTAATGGATGAGTCACATTAGCTTTTATAGGCTTAGCTGAATTAGCTTGATCATATATGTCTCTAAACTTGTACACTCAATTTAATCTCTATTACGCAGGTACATGTTGTGGATGCCAGGTCAACTACACACAAGATTTGCTGAAGACCAATAGGACTGTGTAGACCGTGGACACCGAATGTTTATTTGTAATTGATGGCGTCTACTGATGATACATGGATTTCAAAAGCATAGGAAGAGTTTCGATTGACGGCATTGTAAAACAAGACCTATTCGTAACAAAAATGGCAGGAGGCCGTCAGTATTGAAATTATCGTTCTCTGGCTATTGTAATAGAGTTTGTCTGTGCACCACATCATAATTTCGTTCTGAAATTTTTTCCTGGTCAGTTTTTATAGATAAGACCAACCATCCACATATCATTGCTTTCCAATCAGAAGCTTCCATATTTATATCATTTTACGTGTGAAATCATCATAACAAATGGGCGATACCCTACTATAGTATCACTGCCCAGTGCCCACGGTAATAGAATGTAGCTTAAAAAATGCATGTACGTCTGTAGCGTCGTTAATCATTTTGCAGAGATGCAACTTGCAATTTCGAAAGGCGATTACTTCACTTCATAATAATGTCCACCCTGCTTTTTTAATTATCTGAGTACCTTGAAAATGTTTCGTTTTCTAATTCTAATTCATGTACAGTATATTTGGCATTACTTGAATAGGCGACGAGCGGCAACAAACTTGAACATTGCTTCTCAGACTACATTCAGTGTTTAACTCGAATGTTTAATTATTTATCTCGAATACTTTTCATGTGTCCCTTATCACGAGTTAACGACACAACAACATATATATAGTTTATAGAGAGAGGATCAAATGAAAACCAATTTGACAAAGTTTTCACGTAACAATCTAATAAGGACCGCGAGACGAAGTCAGCGTTACCGGCAACTATACGAAGTCATAACAACGAAAACGCACGAGAAACTAATTATACAATAGAGGAAACATTAGACATACATTTAACAGTACAACTCAATTTTCCAGCATACATCTGGATTTTTAAATTTAACAATCGTTGACTCCATGAAAAATTACTGAAAGGCAGATTCGACTTTAGCAATCACAGTCATTGTAATTACTGGCAAAAACTGGATTGTTTATTAGATGTTGACTAATGACTCCTTGTTTCATGCGAAATCTGTTTTCATGTGAATCGCTGTTTAGTGTTTATATATGCTTGTAGTTGTGCCGTTAACTCAATATAAGATACTCAGGAACAGTGTCCGAGATAGATAAATCATACTGCAATGGATGAAGTCCTAATACCAATATTGGATTGCTAACCGATGTGACTATATTGTTACATGAGTATAATTATTCAGTTTATAGCAGTTTCTTTGAGTAGCATCGATGACTATTTTGAACACCACTGCCACAGTGTGCATATATAGTACATACCTGCGCGTACAATGTATATTAGGGCTGTTCAAAAATAACCTTTTTTCCTGAATCTTGTTGGCTACGTGATTAAATCGTTAGGTTGCCTTAAAAAACGACGCACACCAAATTTAAATTCGTTCCAACCAATATTCGAGGTTTTCGTAGAGTTTGAAAATTTTGAATTTGCCCAAAAACGCAACCCCATGCCAACCCCATGAAATTGTTCAAAACTATGTTCAAAAACTATGCAAAACAAATTTGATTCAATTCCAAGCCGTAGAAGCGGAGTTATTTCAGTTTTTATTCGATAATTCTGGGATTATCCTTGATCGGTGGATAATCCAAGAATGATCATCGAAAAACTGGAATAACTCCACTTCTACGGCTTGGAATTGTATCAAATTTGTTTTGCATAGTTTTTGAAGACAGCCCAACAATTTCATGGCGTTGGCAGAAAAATTTGAAAAAAATTTTTTTTTTCGTTTCCGGGCAAATTCAAAATTTTCAAACTCTACGAAAACCTCGAATATTGGTTGGAATGAATTCAAATTTGGAGTGCGTCGTTTTTTAAGGCAACCTAACAATTTAATCACGTAGCCAACAAGATTCAGGAAAAAAGGTTATTTTTGAACAGCTCTAATGTATATTGTACATGTTAAATTTGATAAAAATCTTTAGAATCGCCGAGAGGCGATTGTCGAAAAGTACTTTCTAATTATATATATAGTGGCTGTCGTTCTTTAGTAAAAGTGGAGACACATGTGACAGATTCTTCGCTTCACATAGAGTTAGTGACCCTTATACTTCACTATTTATCAATGTGTGTTTACTAACTGACTTTGAAGCATGCTTTTTCTTCTTCTTTTGGTTGCCTTTGGCTGTCGATTTCGAACCTTTGTCGTCATGCCCAGAGTATATTACGAACATGACTGATGGAGTTGCTACCAAGAGTATTTGGAAGCTCCAAAATCTGAATAGATATAGACGTATAGATTTTAACTCTGCGATCGAGATAAAGCCACCAATGACGGTAACTTCCGTTTTATTTCATACTGCGCCATGCTGGGCAAGCACAAATGTCAATCGTTAAAGTTTCGGTTTGACCCCGTGAATATTTCATGCCGTGAACCGCACGCGACGTCTTTTGCTCGTGGGAATATAATTCCCATGCCATGAAATTGCCAGGAATATCCATCAGAGAGTTGGTGCATTGCACCCTGTATAGCAATGTATAGTAGATATGCATGAATATTTATACTAGGTGACTATGCGCGGGCGCGCTCTCGTTCGTTTGGTATATATCGCAGAAACTTGGTCATTATTTAAAAGAAAATTACGCACAGAAACAGCGCAATCGAATCTTATGCATTATTCGGCGCTGACGCATATCTCTTTATACCAGACACGTATTTCTGTATCATTCAGAACCCTCACGGTAATTATTTCTTACTTTTCCGTTGGCGTCAACGTCACGTCAACAAAATGCTCAGCAATGCTACATAATTTGCTCCCTACTCGAGTACTGCGGCCAAACAAACTTGATAAAGTCAAGTACGATTTGCCTTGTTATCGATCGATGCAAAGGCG
Source organism: Botryllus schlosseri (assembly GCF_051294905.1). NCBI lineage: Eukaryota > Metazoa > Chordata > Ascidiacea > Stolidobranchia > Styelidae > Botryllus > Botryllus schlosseri. The sequence goes on from NC_137246.1 coordinate 7,268,501, forward strand.
AGTAATGAGGGTGACGATCCCGCAGAACATGTGAATCAATACACGTATGTGGTGCGAAATAACCACCGTTATAACTCCAGGCAAACAGAACTCAGTAATTAGCTACACTGCCGTACTTGTACAAATCTCATTTCATACCGTTATGAAAAGTTTCATCGGAATCAAGTATTATGACGAATGTTGGGGAGCAGCTTATAGGCGAGGGGGTAGTTAAGGTAGACGTGGAAGTTGATGCGAGTCGATAAAAATATTTTAGCCCTTTCATTATGCTATCAAGCCAAAACAGAAGGTGTGGCGTAATCTCAATTTTCATTTTCCGCCCCCACTCGAATTATGTCGCTCTCGGCAGCACGTCTAGGTTATTCCGTACTGTACCTAAAACGTGTTTGCACCTTGTATCGAATTTCAACTCCCTCTAGTCTCCATATCTCATCCGCGTACGGCGTCGAGTTTGTGAGTGCGCATTTAAACTGTCCTATGTATATACAGAGTTTCCGTGTCGTTCTTATCTAAAAGGGCGATGTCTTATAGAACTACCTCATCGTTATTTCTAAGATTTGTACTTATTTTGGACATGCGTTTGTTTATTTGTTTGTTTGTTTTGTGGTATTCATAGTGTTTGTCGACTACTATGGTCATTTACACCAGGCCGATATTGTTCATTATTTCCCGTAACTGCCGACTTATAGCACGGCCCACCTCTAGGCTTTTTATAAGACACCGCTTACGCGGATGAGATGGCGAGGAGGAGCCTACAGGTAAACCTCCAACACTTAGGTATCAGAATTCTGAAGTCGACCTCCGTCGGACTCGGACCCGCACCCATTTGACATGCGTCATTATTTCGAAGTACGGACTGTTGCCATCTCTAAAGAGTTCATTTGCAACGGGCTTGATTCCTCTTGTTTTATTCTGCTCTGTGCGTAGTAGCAGTAAGGAGCATCGACAGTTTATAGACTACAAATTTTTGTCTTACGAATGGATGTTATATTTTGTTGCATCATGGTTGTTGTGTTCTCGCAATGAAGCGATGCAATGCGATGCAATGCGATGAGTTTTCCCATACCATTCTCTTTGCATTATGTTCTGGGCACACCTTTGACTTCCATATATTATTTTCTTTTAAATAGTCAGCATACGGTTATGAAAACATTAGAAAGTATGGCGTTTGACCAAAATCGTGTTACCGCGTACTCGGAAAGAGATCCATCAATTTATTTTGCTCTTGCCGACCAATGTAGAGATATCATAGTATGCGTGTTTACTCCAGACTGCGAGATGCATTTAAATTCATTGGAGTGACAGTCGACGTGCTCGACAAATCCTACTTATGATATTCGATGAAAAGAACAAGAAGAAAATGAATAAATCATTACGGAGCGCGCGTTCGTAGTACAACTGTCATTATCGCAATAAATACAATGCTGATTCAAACCAGCGCTTGCCCATGAGATTTGGGGCTTTACTGGCGCGCGCAGGAGTTGGTAATAGCCAGACCTATCTATTTACTTAGAGCAAAGCATGAGTAAATGGGGGAGATCGCGGCTCGAGTTTAAATAATTCATGTTTAGGGCCATAAAACTATTCAGTCTGTTACGCTATACTTTCTATTTCACTGTCACGGTAAGAGCGTAGTACAGAACTAGAATGTCGCAGTGCTTTTCAGGCTTAACAGATATCGTTACCATTTCACACATGATTCGCTCCCAAATTCTCAATTTCATTACGTGACAGCCGATTATGGACAATAATAGAACCATAACCGAAAACTGAAGACCTTATTGCAAATGCTAAGTCAACTTCATGTATATTAAATACAATTTTGTAGCATGAATCCTACTGCAAGTTTTACATTCACTAAATTCAATTTTAGCGGCATGAATCCAACTGCGAGTACTTTTTCTACATAATACACCCTTTCACATATTTTACAATATGTGGAAATACAGTATTTGCCTCAATAGCAATCATAGTAACCATTTCGGTAGCCAAGAAATACTATGCTCACAAAATGTAATTCGTGACATCGGGTCTTCGATTGTGGGCACGGGCATGGACTAATTCTTACCTCAAATGAGATATCGGAGAAAATTTATTGAAACACACGTTCATGCAGCCCGGTTGCGCCGTGTTGCATTTAAATTCACTTTGCTCGTCGCTGTAAACCCTATCGCCTGTAATTCAACGCAGACATCATTCGCAAATAATAACGCACAGTTGCAGCATACAAATATTATGGGTAAAATAGAAAAATAAACTTTTTAAAAACGATTGAGGTTGTGACATTGAATCGGGATTGGGACTCTTGCATTGCGGATAGGATAAATGCAGTTCACTTCTAATCTACTGAATCATTGAAGTTGCATGCACATCAATTATATATTACAAACACAAACAGGTATGCGAATAGAAGGATTTTAAACTGGACAAGGCGTCCTACGTAATCACCATATACTTTTGTCATTAAATAAACGGGAACGCGTACAAACTACATATTGACTAAGGAAGCCATTCCTGCTTTTTATGCAGACCATCCCACTCTGCATTGAATTCTTATTGACTTCCACAATCTTTTATTTCAAGAATTATATTCGAGCTCAGAAAATTATAACTTACCCACAGAAGCGACGATCACGATACGACATACGATGAGGAATGTTATCCAAAATTTCCCGATAAGGGTTGAGTGATGATTGGCTTTCTCGATCCATCTCTCCAAAAAGTGCCAGGACATTATATACCGGTGTTTAGAGTTTCAAATTAATCCTTGAATTTCCCGTTCCTGAAGAGACTTCACAGTGTGCGGGACGGCGGAGCAATGCTTATCGCGAAGTTATATAGTTTTGCGAATAACTCCTCCCTTATTCACGTGTATACTGAACAGGTCACTGTCTATTGCTTTGAAATTGAGATTTTCTTTTTTTTTTCACTCTCCGTCTTAATGGATTTTGTTCCCAAGTGACTTCTTTGACACTAATTTATATCAAGGTCCCAGGCGGAAATATTTCGACTCCGCTGTCAACCAATATAGAGAAATCCTTCCTATCAAATTCTCGACCGACAAGGATTGTGTAACGATCCCCGAAAGTTTGACAAACTGACGGAACTGCGTCGGGTACATCGATTACCTAATAACACGCGGGAGTCATATTGATCTTTCATTGCGATTGCATGCCTTGCACATTCAAGATCAGAGAAGCATAAAATTTAAAATCGACCGAAATTCGGAAGGCTATCAATCAGAAGGGCACAAGATCTGATTGCACGACGGCCGGTATACTTGACCACAATTATGATTGCGAGTTTGCGCTAAAATCAATCGTTTTGTATCTCCCCATAATCCACACCATATGACTGTGTTATTTTTCAAATGAAAAGTATATACCTCTCGTAATGCAGGATATTAGATCATAATATATTGCTTGGTTCGATCACCTTTACAATACGAGAAATTTCAATGTTTTTTTATAGGATTGGTCTTACGTATATGCTTACTTTCAATTCCACAGACTGTTACTTGAGCTTCTCTCTGCTATCAAGGACCACTACCTGTTTTAATTCTGTGAACTTTGTTACATCGTTAAAATTGTAACTGGAGTTTAAAGTTTGGACTGATAATGTTCATTCAATAGGCATTATAAAATACCTGATATTGGTTATAATTCCTCAAAGAATTTATCCATCATTTTACATTGGATTTATATGCATATTAAGTATTCCATTTCGCGCAACAGGCCATCAGAACATATAGCAATAACTGTTTTATGCGACGACTTGGTTTTGCAAAATGGTCCAGCGTAATTCAGTAAGAGTTATTTTAATAAATCGCCATAAACACCGCTTTCGGTTTATAAACATTACCACTGTGCTGCACACGGTTCAACACATCTGACAACCAAATGCAATTACACGTTAATATGTATGCATGACAACGCAAGATAGTCTGTAGTAAGAAAAAACGTACTCGGCGTCTGGTCAGGAAACGGCTGCTTTTGTATTTTATCTGCCCTGCCTCTGCATCAGCCTCTTTGCAATAGTTACACTTCAGGTTACACTTCGCCTATTCATCGAAGGTGAGAAATGACCTCACATCCGATAAGATCAAAACGTAGGACCGGGGCCTTAAGTATCGTAGGACCCGGTAGGACGTTTAATGTTAATTGTTATTTATTCAATTTGTTGCTGAATGCACCACAGCCGACTGTCATAATCGAACCAAGCTACGTATTGGTCACGCCCAGCAAATATCTGATGATATAAAATCAAGCATTATTAATTATATCAGTTACTTGCGAAATTTGTTGAAATCAACTTCCGAATTACGCAAATTCTAAACAGACACTCTTATCTCGTTTCAACACAAAATAAAGTACGGTTGTGTAACACCTTTAACTTCATTCTGGCAGAGCGAAAATATATATTACAACATTGAATATTTATAAGCACGAATGCTGTGTGCCGCCTCGACTTTTCCGTGTCAGTTCCGTTTCGTGTGACTCGTAGGTTGTAATTATCGGAAACTATAGTGAAGTAGTGTCATCCCCATTCAGATAACAAACATTGATACTTCTCGCACGGCCTATACTAAACTCTGAGGTTGTTGGATGTTTCTAGTAGGCTACATGCGAATATTATTTTATAGCCCGATTATATCGATATCTCTTCTGGAAAACGGAATACATCGTACTTTTTACGATTTGGATTTGCTAATAGCTCCATAGCTCTTCCATTTTGAAATGTTTGTGGACGTCGGGCAATCGCTCTAGCATTCTTCCAGTGTAACGACGTAAATCGCCTATTGATAAATTAACGTCATTGCCATTCAAAGACCTTCATAATACTTTAGAGATGGCATATCACGGTTTCTCGGGATCCGGATACAAATCGGTTTGATAATACGTGTGTCCGGATATAATACGTGCCCGGATCTAATCTGGGTCCTGTGAATTCGTGAATTCTGTTAAATCGGATCCAATCCTGTGGCGTCAATTTGGGGGATCATTGTCTAAAGAAGTGCTCTCTCACGTTTTTTTCAATTCGTAACCCACTTTAGATGCAAGGTAGTGTGACACACAGTGAGATGTGACCGAACGAATGAGAAAAAAAAATTAATGAGAATAGAAACCATGTAAACAAATGCAATTTTTATTCCATAAAAATGCAGCCCTCGGTGACAGCATGTTGAATTGAAAACTGTGACACGAAGAATTGATTTGCGACCTACGAGAAATAGCTTCGCGCGACCAACAGGTTGGGTAACACTGCTGGTGAAAGATCTACAGTCAATAGTTGCGACTTGCCAGGTAAAATCCCTATTGTGTACATCTCTGCAACAATATGATTAGAACGTTCTAGAATGCAGTAATAAGGTTTGTTTTGTTATGGTAGATATAGTGCAAGCAAGTACCCATATAATGTCCTGGAATTCTACAGGCCCACGCTATGCGCTACCTGGTCGGTAATTTATAGGCAATATCACGTCGACTCCTTTCTTAGCTCACACGGTATCGAATTCGGATATTTTGTGAACATTGCTAATCAAATTTAATAATAGCATCAGTAATCATTAAGAAATAGGCCACGGAAACAATAAAATAATAGGGTATATATGTCACTTTAGTTCTGAAATCTTATTGGAGTACACGCTATGATAAGCAGCCTAATTAATCAAGAACCCTCTGAAGACCTATTTCAGGTCCTACCACAGTAATAATGTCCACTGCTCACTGCGCAGTTTATAAAATTGAGAGCAAACGAGCCTTTAATGAATGAATAATTTATTCCCAGCTCCGGACGTACATTCTTTGCGAAGAGTGCAGCGCAGATATACTTCGGTACCAAACAATACGGTACTTGGGCTATCGCTTTGGAAAAGGTCGCCGCCGGTATCGGCAACAAGCATAACTAATCTCAGCAATGTTTGTGAACCGTCTATTTCTGTGTATCGTTTTTAGCTCTTTGTGCTGAAATATGCATGGAAACCATGCCATCCAAATGTCGATAATGCAATATGCTCTTAAATCCTAATAATAAGGTTACACAGTGCCTTAAAATTGTGGGAATTGGAAGTTACATTTGCTCACGATCGCTCAATAGCAGGGTTGTCACATTAGGTTAATAATAGAATAATTGATCTGATCAAAAAATATCCCCAATAAAGTTTCATCTGTCCAAATCTGACTTTTGTTATGAACTACATACAAAGCAGGATACCTCGATCGTGGCTATAGCTTGCACCAGTAAGCATTCTACGAAAACATGATATATTTAGACTTTAGAGGAACAGTGAGGCTATAATGTCCTCGCAAAACACGCAGTTACGCTAACAGCCTAGAGGTGGGCCGTGCTTCAAGTCGGCAGTTACGGAAAATAAGAAGAATATCGGCCTGATGTAAATGACCATAGTGGTCGACAAACACCATGAATACCAACAAAACGCTGACAGATCGACAAATCTTTGTTAGAAAAGCATAACAGTGGCCGCATTTCTCATAGGACTGGGAGCAGACGATTGTCGCAAAAATATGTAACGGGGCTGTATAAAGACTTAAATCCTGACCGTGGCTCACGAGACCGCGTTAAGGTGATTAGAGTCACATGTCCTTTCCAACGATAATAATAATGATATGCTGCTGTACAGTAGTGCCATCGACTTTTACAGCACAATGTGGTTATAATTATCATGATATCCCATCATTTCAGAAAAGACAACGCTACAGATAACAAAGAAACAATGAAATATATACTTTGCCTTCTGGGTCACCGAATAAAAGCAGTAAGGGGGCATGGGTCGTACCGTTGTATATATCGACAACGCCAAAACTCATTCGAAGTTCAAGACACCTAGACAGATTATATATGCATATTACCGCTGTAAGGGCCTTATTTTTCTCAGTTCACTCAAGTTCTCGTATCGCATATTCCACTCGTATATGATTTACACGCATACTTTGTTCACTGTAAATCCGTACTTAGGGTTCGCAAAAGAATGAAAAGGTTTCATTCAGTGAATCTTCCTTGCTCGGATAAATCGAAACCGTGGTATAAAATCTGATAAATTTGGCTACAACTCACCTCGTGTTTTTGGCTGAGAATTAACTACATTTCTTATCCTAGATCAGGGGTATTTTCTGAATGCTATCAATGCATAGGCAGCATAGTCAGAATATAATTATGTTTTTCTGGAAATAAATTTTTCACAGTGATTTGGTGCCGCGAATATTCATTGCAACGTAGTGAAACAATTGACATCACAATGCACAATCTCCCAATTTGGAAGGAGCTTTCCGCCCCTTGATACGTGACCGCATATACATAGACGGTACACGGTAGTATATATAAATACAATGTATATTATATAATATACATATGCTGGTTACGGTAAGAGTTGCTACTGATGCATTGAAAATGTAACTATCAATTAGCACTTTTATGCCTCTTTACCGCACACAGTGGCCAATCCGCTCGATCAACTCAACTGTTCGTGGCGAGCAGGAATATCTAGATTATAGATAAGATATCCCTGGTGGCGAGATAGCGTATTGTTATAATATCCACGGCTGCAACACCAATGGATTGCGGGTTCGAGTCCAACCGAGGTCGACTCCAGAATGCCTACCCAAGTGTCGGAGGTATATCTAGGATCCTCTTCACCATCTCATCCGTGTAAGCGGCTGTCTTATAAAATCCTAGAATTGGGACGTGCTACAAGCTAGCATTGAAGAAAATTGACCTGGTATAAATTACCAAGGTAGTCGACAAACACCCTGAATACCACAAACAACAACAACTCACATGTGTATTGTATTGGTACTATAAAGGTACGAAGTTGCGGTGAGATATTTTATAATTCCATACTAATACGGTACGAATAAATTTCGTGTTACGAGTTACAATTGATTTTATCGTACCGTACCGGCAATTCCCTGTGTGCATGGCCGTCATTTCGACATCTGTTTATTACATCTGCAATCAATACCTATTCGATACGTTGAGGGTAATGCGACATCCGTATTTCTTCTCGTGGTAAACTTGTTATCTTTAGATCGTACTGAGGGTCGGTCCATTGACTGCATATCACACGTAATCATATCGTAGTTATATAGTGACATTCGGCAATGATGGGAATAAGCTATCAAGCGTCAGCAACTCTTTCGTTGGCCACAATCTTGGTATACTGTATGTTTTATGAAGGAATGTCACGCCAATCGCCACTCGTGTGGTATTGTGCGATAATTGAAGAGCTTTGAAAACATATCGACAAAACAAGTATACTGTATTGTTATCATCGCTAGCTAAATTTTATGCCTTATTACTTATTCATAAATTGACGTTCCTAGCATTACAAGCGCAGTCAACGAACGGCGAATTTATGATTCTGAAGAATGATGACGCGATTGGATTGTCATATCACGTCACGATTACCGTACATTACGACTCTTCCATCCTACATTCCCGCAGTGACGTTTTATGTACTACTTGGGAGTCTAGTTTCGTCGTTACGACTAGGGTTGGATTATCCGGATAACGGTTAACCGGTTAACCGGTTAACCGCAGGTATTTTCACTATCTGATATCCGGATATATTTCTGCCGGTTAACCGGATAAAAAAGAATCGTTGCTAATGCATTTTACACGTTTTAGTAAACTTCGTATTCAGTGTTGGCGCGGCTGATTAACGAGAAGCGTGTTGCCAATTAGCGAGATGCGTCTGTACACATTGCACAATGTAGTGACGCGATCTCCTGCTGAGAAGATCGTTAAATTAGGTCATTGATTGCCGCGCGCTCGGCTATCGTCTCTGGCCTGATTTATCGCGTCTTCAACAAGCCGATAGTTCCACTGGATTGAAGAATCGCATCTGCAATAGGCCAGCATGTGCAGTGTACACACTATTCCATCGCTGGCCTGCACAATCGCATCTTCATTTGCTTGGTGCTCACGATATTATCGTTGACCTGCACAATCGCATCTGCAATAGGCCTACGAACGATATAATCGCTGACCTAACCATCTCGGACCCAGCATGCATTGGCTCCTATCTCTCGATGGCTTGTTGACGATATGCCGTTAAGTGTATTCTAATTAATGATTCTGAGAGTGACACCGCGAAACTGAATGACATCGAATGTTCGCAAAAATGTGCGTGCGTGCAAGCCTAATTGATTTCCGCTGATGATTAATTCGAAAAAAAGTCGAAACCCCCTGATTTTATTTCAATCCCCCTACATTTTCGGCTGGCTGCGTGCCTGATCACGTGAATTAGAGCGAGGTATCATGTCGGCATCAATTCCAGTATCAACTAGTCGTCCTTCTAGTACTCCAAACCTAAACATAAGGATGGTCAAAAGGATGTAAAGCCGTTGAAGTTTTCGGGGTACGATCTGCCAACCTTTTGACTCTCTACGAAGCGCTGCTTTCTATTCAGCCCACTTCTGTGGAAGCTGAAAAAGCATTCAATGAACGTGGACTCTTTGTTACAAAATTCCAGTCCCGGCTACAGGATCCCACAATTGATGCATCTATGCTTTAAAAAGAGGGCATTGGAGAAGCAGTGAACATTAAATTTGCGTGGTTTTTCTCGTATTCGCTCATACTGCGCGCGTAGGTAGGTACTCTACAATAACACTGTGTAATGATTTTGCGATCCGTTTTACATGCAAACCTAATGAAATCGATTGTCTCACTTCGCAGTTATTATCCGGTTAACCGGTTAGATAAATTCCAAAATATCCGGATATATCCGTTATCCGGATAGTGAAAATTATTGATATCCGAACTAACCCTAGTTACGACACTATGCTGGACTATTCAATGACGTGAAAAAGAATTAGTAGTTTGGAGAACCTTCGGCAATGAAAAGGGATACACGTTCTAAAATACTGGTTGGTTCGTAGGAAGTACATGTAGCGTACTTGTACGTTCAAGAAGTGAAGAACTTGGTGCCGTATTCCCTCTATTTCTCCGAATTCAAATACAATATGAGTGTATTTCTAAAGCCTGTATCATATTTTCCGTTAGTTTACTAATCCCACATAGCAACAACAACAACAACAAATCAATATAACTGTTCCATACCGCCAATCACAGAGCTGGATTCGAGCTGTGTGTACACTGTACATCTGTGTATACACTGTACATTGTGCCCAAGCTCGATAGGTTTGAGCCCGTACCCGAAGGTTGCTGAGACAGCCTGATTTAAGCCCGAACAATACCGCATACACCGTTTATATCGTTGGTTAGTCCGAATTGTCATTGCACCTTATTCAAGCCCGGAATATTTTCAATAGCCAAGTCTGAACCCGGAAAACCCGACCGGACTTCGACTTCTACCCCATCGTCTTTATTCGGGGCGCCAGACCGCGAAAAATCTGAAAAGGTGCACTGGAGGAAAGAACGTGAACAACCACTGTATATGTGATATATGGCCAACAATTATCATCACAGTCGCACTGGGACGACTCGTCCTGGAATTGATATTGATTTGCAGCTCATAATTGCCGTGAAATCGAAATGCCTCAGCAGGTTGACATCGCTCACAATGACACAAAACAAGGAATTGGTCCAACTGATCTTATAATATCTGATCGATACAAGTCGTGCTCCCGGGAATAAATCTTTTGCCGGGTCGCTCAAGAGTAATGAGAAATATGGACAAATTTCGTTCCGCCCCGACCCAAATCTCGGCGGAATGAAGTGCGCCGTCAATCAAAGCGGACCGCGCAATTCGAATTGTATTTCGACGCAATTGACAGTCTTCGTAATGACTAATTATATACGACGTTTTCCTCTTGGGAGCGAGGCGCTCAATATCTCTCGAGAAGTCTTATATTACGCAGTGCCATCGCTACAGATCGTCACAGTAAACTGATGCATACACTATACAATGTCACCAATTCTAATTGGAAAACGTCAGGCATTAGTCAACGATCTGTAATGAGAGACCCTGTTTTCCGCAATATCATGTGAAACAGTCAGATATATAGGTACTAACCGAATGTGATCCAATGAGTGAACTCCACTGAAAAATGGTATAAAAATGCATTGAGCATCAGTAGCAGTAGACACATGCGATATCCCAATGGTGCAGAGTCGTCATACGTTGTTATGAGACGCAGACATCCTGCCTTTCTGTCAAAACGCATCACTGTATCGGCTGATCCTGTTACTTTTACATCCTCGCGGAATTTACGAATAAATCCCATTGCCTATATGAGGCTGTCGCTCCTTCTACACATGCCACGAGGATCAAAAAGATTAAAATATAATAATTTGCCCTCCTTGCGTAAAATCTTAACGAATACACACGTGTGACGCTTGTACTTGAGATATTGAGAATCGATTTTCTCCAACACCTCATATAAACGTAAGCAAATGCATACTAATTTGTGCTATGATGCTGCCAGTTAATGAGGTGACATGTGTTTATACGATCGCGATGCACCGAAATTGCCAACTTGGTGATACTCAACTGAAATCTAGTTTTCACTACTCTCTGATCTGCGCACCCAAATGTACTTAACTAGTCACAAAATGGGTTCGACTGAAAAGAAATGCCGGTTGGTTATTTGTGTCATTACCACTACAAAACATAGCTCATACAGGCTTATCTATAACCCACTTCATTGGCCGAGAAGCTATGTATGTAGTATCTTTGAATATGAAAGTGTCCATCTTCGAATGCGCGCATTGTTGTCACCCTTTCAAAGATGGCGACACAAATATTCTTTTCAAGTGTTAGGATGGTCAAAGATAACATTAGGCACGGGACAAATGGGAGAAATAATTTCCTTGCGGCCAGACGACGAGTAACACCAGCTTGGACGAAGCTCTGAAGTTAGGCAATTATGTTATCAGTATCAGAATGGGACTTAGTAATACCTAATATATAACGCCCAGTATGATACAATTTCAATAAATATACTTTACAACGTAGTTTTATTATTGATTTCATATGAAAATAAAAAGTATATCTGCAAGAACGCATTTTAATCCTCGTTTATTAGGCTTACCATACGTCCTCTTTTAAGAGGATTTGTCCTCTTTTTTGACTTTTTTGAAAGTGTCCTCGGATGACGCCCTTTTGTCCTCTTTTTTGAAAATTTAGGTCAGATTTAGTTCAAATTGCGAGTGATATGCCGCAAATTAGCACAGAATTGAAGCTCCGGCGGGTATTTCGGAGTGAAAAATGGTGATTTTAGGTCTGAGCGAAATAATAACCTTTTTTTTAGTCATCCACCTAGCATTGCGGTGAAAAAAACGGTATTTTGAGATCTGAGCGGAAATAGATGACTTTTTTTTTTTAGTCATCCACCTAGCAATGTGGAGAGAAAAACGGTATTTTGAGTTCTGAGCGGAAAGTTGACCTTCTTTTTTAGTCAGCCGGTCACGAAGTGGGAAAATTTCACCGGTTTTTGAGAATTCTACTCCGGTTTTGCAAGTCTCAGATTTCTGAAAAAGTATCCTCTTTTTAGATTTCCAAAATATGGTAAGCCTATCGTTTATTCTTTCTTCAGAAGTGACCAATGACGTGTATATATAGGGCTATAGCTTGGTGTCGGTGATAGCGGTGAGTGAAAAGAAACGTTATTGGTTATTGCTCCAATTCGCAATGACTAGAACGCATATAGTTAATATAGATCGCCAATCTTTGGGGCAGCAATGGATGAGCCGTTATACTGCCACCTCGTGTAGACTTATACTGCATGGACAGTGGCCATGGTATCGTTATCGCCATCTAGTGTGTTGTTCATTCCATGCTCTCAGGTCTTCTGTCTGTACGTGCCTTCTTTTCGATGGGAATACGCCAGAACATGATCCAGACATTTTCCTGCTCGATCAATGCGCATGTTTCGTCCAATTGAACTCTCGACCAAGGAGTGCGAACAACTTTTCGTTTTGTGGTTCGTAAAATCTCCGTAGTTCGTTGACCGCGTCTTCCGACGGCTTATAATGCCAATTTCCCATCCGCGTCCTGCCTTTGGATGAGTGTTTCAAACACTCGGGCTTTTTAAGCTGAACCAAAGTAGTCTCTGAATTATTTTTACGTATCTTCGGGCCATCATAGCAGTAAAAACCGTTGCTTCCTTTAACAAAATCTTCTTGGATCACAAGTCGCGGTATTTGTAGGAAGTCCTGGACCTAAATATTGGAATGTTACTTGTCACTGCGTCCATTCAAGGTCAAGATGAATGAATTAGTACCTTTTCCATTACAAGACCCGGGTTCGATATTAGCTCTTCTCCGTCGACTACGTGGATGTTTGATAACCCAAACACTTTCAGCCATCTACATACAGGCATGGATGAATGCGATTCGAGTAATCGGCTATTAATCACATCAGTGTTATGGAGAAATAGGCGAAAGACACGACCATTAGCGTCCGAATAAATGTAGTATTGGGAAAGTATTTCGGGACGACTTACTTCAAAATCTCAGCTAGCTACCGTAAAATAAAGAATGTAGAATCACTCTCGCTACTCGATGACAACGATTTGCCACGTAAACAAATAAATTGTGGTTCAGAAACTGTGATATGCGGTAACATATCTCTACGGTCATAGAAGTGTGGTGTGATGGAATTTCAAGACTTCATAAGTTTTTACCTCTCTATGCTACAAAGTTTTCTCGGTCCGAACTAACAGGCACAGAATTTTGCGCTTAACATAGATGAATTGCTTCAAGAGCAAATTGAGCGCTACCCGTGACTTCACGATTAGAAATGCCATTTCCACTAATAAAGGTGGAAGCGGAACTAACCCGTACCATACGCGCTACGGCTATACGCCAAAAAGTGGGGCTTACACATGTGTGGTTGGCAATAATGAAGAAAAAGCGCTCGAATTAAGGATATTAAGATCGTGACTATCCGCCTAATAATAATAATAACAATAGCGTTAGTAATAGTAACCGCATATTTGAGAACAAGTGGAAGTCTGAGTCAGAACATTTAGCAAAATCCTGCACAAAATGAAAATTATCTACCTTGCCGAGACTCGAACCCGGTTGTTTTGATCTCGTTAGAAAGCCAGGGCGCTGCCCTAGCTGGTTAGATCATCGTTTTACGAACGAAACGCAGTCGGTGTGTGCATGTTATAAACAGAGGTGGTCAAAGTAGTCTAGAAAGCTACTCAAGTAGAAGTAGAAGTAGCGACGGAAAAATCTACTTAAGTACCAGTAGAAGTACTTCTTCCATAAGCAACCTGAATCTACTTGAAGTAGAAGTAGAATTGACTGACTTTAGATCTACTCAAATAAGTAAGTAGTTGTAAAAACTGTTATGTTCGTGCATTTACGTTCGGTGTCGTACAACTCTTTCTTTCTATAGGATTAGTAATTACCGCCAATCATTATTTCCTCGTGTGTCGTGCTTGTATTTATATCCTGTGTTCTGTTGTCTCGTGGTCTTTTCATTTAACTGAACTCTGGATCGTGTCGCCTGTCTTAAAGTTATTCTGCTGTTAATATATACTGATTTCCTATTGCAACCTCGTCGTATGAGTTATTGTTCAAACAAGATCAAGAACATAACAATTGGTGTCAGAAGTCGGATTCATAGTTATTTCTGCGACGAACATATATCATGGAAGCGAGTATATTGAAGCTTCTAGAGAAGCAGCAGGAAATGATGGCGAAGCAACAAAAGCAGCATGAAGAAACCATGGCAAATCAAGAAGCACAGCGTAAAGAAGAGCTGAAGCAACAACATGCACAGCTGGAGCAGCAAAATGCCCGGCACAGAGAAGATTTGGACCAACAACGCGCACAGCACAAAGAAGTTATGGCACAGCAAAAGCTGCAGCATGAGGAAGCCATATCTCAATTAGCACAGAGGTTTAGTCCCGGTACGTCAACATCAGAGGCTACCGCTCCCAGGTTTGATTCGTTTGTAAAATCGAAGGAGAAGTGGGACCAATATCTGCAACGATTCAACCATCACCTTGCAATTTACGGCATTTCCAACATGAAGAAGAAAAGAGCGTGTCTACTCTCATGGGTTGGACCTGAAACGTACTCGCTCCTACGTAATTTGTTTGGTGCTGCTGATGTCAGTGCACAAACCTTCGACGCGTTGACCGAGAAGTTGTCTACACACTTCAAGGACTCCATTCATGTGCAAGCAGCCAGGTACGAATTTTACAGTTGCAAAATGCAACCGGGACAATCGTACGCCGATTGGATCGCTACTCTACGCGGAATCTCCAAGGATTGCAACTTCATATGCTCAAGAGATGGCTGTGATCAGAGCTACGTTGATGAGCTAATGCGCGATCTCATCATTAAAGAAACGCCGCACGCGGATGTGAGACGGCATTGTCTAACACAAACCAATCCATCCCTCGACGACGTTCTCAAAGTAGCCGCAACACACGTGAGAACGCTGGAAACCGATAGGGTTATCCAGGGCGAGAGTAGCGGTAAAGACACTTCCATCGTCAACAAAATGACGGGAAGTTATCAGAAGGGGAAAAAACCTTCCAAATCCATCCAAGGCAACTTCCCGGAAAGACTGAAATCCTGTAGCCGCTGTTTCATCGATCACCAGAGAAAAGACTGTCAATATCGACATGCAGTATGTCAGAAATGTGGTCGTAAAGGTCATATCAAACCTGTGTGCATGTCAAACAAACCTAGTATCATGCAACAGGTCACATCCGTCAATTTCTGCTCAGTGCCACTCCTCTCCTTCGACATCGATCAACTATATCGACGCGTGGGAAACCAGCTCTGGATCAACTCCAGCATCAACGGCATTCCGTTGCCGACACAGTGGGACACTGGTGCACCCTCCGCCATGGTGGGATTGACTGGGTACAAAACTTTGGGCTCTCCGAAACTCTCAGCATACCATTGCTCTTTCGTAGCGTATGGCGACAAGCCACTGAAAGTGAAAGGTATTTGCACTGTAAGCGTGCAGGTGGGTTCTGAAGTTCGAGTTGGCTTAAAATTGGTGGTTCTCGACGAACACCGTGGGCAAAACATTTTTGGTCTCGATTGGAGCGATGCTTTCTCCATGACCGCTAAGGGAACGTCTGCTTTGGATGCAATTTCCTCGCAGATGGTCGAATCGCAATCATGTAATACTATTGTCATGTAATACTATTGACATTTGTGATTCAAACGACAAATTGGTATCTTTTCAGTCCAAATTTCCCTCCGTTTTCTCTAATGTATTAGGACGATGCACCAAGACAAAGGTGACAATTCACTTGAAACCTAATGCCAAGCCCGTATTCAACAAGCCACGCCCTTTGCCTTTCGCAAGGCAAATCGCTGTCCAAACCGAATTGAATAGATTAGTCGATCACGGTATCCTCGAACCAATCAATTACAGTGATTGGGCAGCACCAATTGTTGCCGTCACTAAATCAAATGGATCAGTACGCATTTGTGGTGACTTCAAAGCATTGAATCAACAGATTCAGATAGATCAACATCCCCTGCCCTCTTTAGATGAAATTCTTCACAAGTTACAGGGTGGTTGCATTTTTACGAAAATTGATCTTGCCGATGCTTATTTTCAGCTAGAATTAGATGATGATGCGAAGAATTTGTGTGTCATCAACACGCAATTCGGTCTATTCCGTTATCGACGCTGTATTGATGCCATGATCGCCGGCTTACCCGGTGTTGCCTGTTTTATCGATGACATAATCGTAACTGGCATTGATGAACGCGACCATTTTCGCAACTTATCGCTACTCTTTGAGCGCCTCACCGAATACGGTTTCACCGTCAACTTCGCTAAATGTGAATTTTTCAAAAGTAGTGTCGAGTATCTTGGTCATATAATCGACAAGGACGGCAAACGCCCGTCTCACAAATCCGTTGAAGCGATCAAACAGTTGCCTAAACCTCAGGATGTTCGCCAGCTACAGGCATTCCTGGGCAAAGTCAATTATTATCGCGCGTTTATTCCTAATTTCACGAATAAAGCCGCTGCCTTGTATCGCCTTCAAAAAGACGCGAAATTCATTTGGAATACGGACTGTGACGCAGCTTTTCGCATTCTCAAAAACGACGTAATCGACGCTACGCAGTTAGCTCATTATGATGTAAACAAGCAGCTCATTTTGTCAACTGATGCTTCTCAATTCGGAATCGGCGCTGTCCTCTCAATCGAGCACAATGGCGAAGAGAGACCGATCGCGCACGCATCGAAAACACTTTCTGATTCGCAAAAATCCTACTCTCAAATCGAGAAGGAAGCTCTGTCAACCATTTACGGAGTCACTAAATTTCGTCAGTTCTTGTATGGTAGAAAATTTACGCTCGTAACGGACCACAAACTGCTTTTAGCTATTTTCTCGCCAGACAAGAAAATTCCCGTGATTACAGCGCAACGCTTACAGCGATGGGCACTAACGCTCATGGCTTACCAATACGATATTCGCTATAAACCGACTAATCAGCACGGAAACGCCGACGGTTTATCTCGCCTACCAAAGGGTCCAGACCCCGAGTTTGACGAACTGGAAATTCGTGAAAACGCGGAAATCGTTCACGCTATTAATATGACATTTGATGGCTTACCGTTAACTCGCAATGAAATTCGCGACGCGACGCTGAAGGACAAAACCATGAAACTAGTAAAATTATCTGTCACTCATGGTAATTGGAATCCAAAGACGCACATTGATGATTTTTCTTGGTTTTCGACTTGCAAACATTCGCTTTCACTGCACGAAGACATAGTCATGCTCAATATTGATGGTTTTCAGCGCGTAGTAATTCCGCAGTCACTTCGCTCGCGAGTCTTATCATTATTGCACGAAGGACATTGGGGTATCGCGAAAATGAAGCAGATGGCTCGACGTTACATCGCATGGCCTTCCATTAATCGCGACATTGAAAATCTCGTGAAAAGTTGCGACGCTTGCCGTAAGGTAATGAAAGCGCCTGATCGTCAGTATCGCGAATGGCCAAAAACTTCTGAAAGCTTTGAACGAATTCACTTGGATTTCGCAGGTCCAATAAACAATGAAATGTTTCTTGTCATCGTCGATGCGCATTCGAAATATCCTTTCGTTAAAGTAATGAATGTCGGTTCTACCACAACCTTGTGTGTGGTCAACGCTTTGAGGGAAGTCTTCTCTATCGAAGGCTTGCCCATAACAATTGTCACGGATGGCGGGCCGCAATTCACATCGAATGAATTCGATACGTTTTGCTCTAATTTGGCAATCAGCCATATCGTATCGCCGTCTTTTCACCCTGCCTCGAACGGGGAAGCGGAGCGATTCGTCCAGACTTTAAAAGCTGGATTAATAAAAAATTGCGACGGGGGAAAAGATCTCCACTTTGCGCTCCAAACACTTCTCGCTACGTACCGATGTGCACCGCACCCGGGCATAGACTGGAAAA
Source organism: Botryllus schlosseri (assembly GCF_051294905.1). Lineage (NCBI taxonomy): Eukaryota > Metazoa > Chordata > Ascidiacea > Stolidobranchia > Styelidae > Botryllus > Botryllus schlosseri. The sequence continues at coordinate 7,286,864 of NC_137246.1, forward strand.
CGCCTGCCGAGATTTTACATGGTCGACAGCCGCGCAATTTGTTAAGTTTGTGCTCGCCCTTCGATAAATCGAAACCCGTTACGCCAAGACAATCAGTCGCTCATTTCGAGATTGGTTCCTCGGTTTACGCTCGCAGTTACCGTAGCGGACCAAAGTGGGTTGCTGGCGTGGTGACGGAAATACTGGGGCGTGTTGTGTACGTTATAAAAACGGATCATGGGTATTGGAGGAGGCACAAAAACCAACTCCAACCACGCTTGATTTCAGCTGGCCATAATAATACAGCCACACAGGAAGTTGCTCAGCCTCCGCAGTCGCAAGCTGAGCAACCATTGGTTAGGAATAGGGCACAACGTCCTGCAGCTAGTCCTGCTCGATCGTCGGGCAGACGTTATCCTATTAGAAATAGGAAACCCACCGATTTCTATAGACCGTAAATGTGGGCAACCCTCTAACTTACAGGGGAGGACTGTTATGTTCGTGCATTTACGTTCGGTGTCGTACAACTCTTTCTTTCTATAGGATTAGTAATTACCGCCAATCATTATTTCCTCGTGTGTCGTGCTTGTATTTATATCCTGTGTTCTGTTGTCTCGTGGTCTTTTCATTTAACTGAACTCTGGATCGTGTCGCCTGTCTTAAAGTTATTCTGCTGTTAATATATACTGATTTCCTATTGCAACCTCGTCGTATGAGTTATTGTTCAAACAAGATCAAGAACATAACAAAAACGATCGTGATTCGTTCGCATTGATTGCCAAAAGCTGCAAATTGAGCTATGCGAAAGGTGCAGAGGTTGATTTATATTGATGCATACCAGGAGGTATCCAATTTTCGACAGAATAAGCGTTCGTCCGCATGATGGGATGAAAATGGTAGTACTGATATGGAAATGCGATATTAATCCTCTGCTTACTCGAACAGTACGTTTTAGAAAATGTCCTGGTATGGCACCCTCCCCCATGTTATAAGGCCAGTAGTTTAGTCGAAGAGCAATACGGAGACGTTGTATCGGATACGGTGTAAACACTTTGCGCGATTAGTAAACGTTAATAAAAACGATGGTGGATCGTAAAAATGCCATATTGTGTAGCTTTATTTCCGGAAATTAAAGGCATTACTATTGCTTTTATACTTCAACATGTATGTTCTCCAGACAGCAGAACTCAACAGAACTCAACAGAATTAGAACTCAAAGTATGATACTGGGAATTGAAAGTGAAATATAAATACTACTTCTAAAAGCGGAAAATGTATTTCATGTCTTCAGTCCGGAAAGTTTCCAAGGTTGTATGCTAAAACAGGTCTACAGCTAAAAAAGTCAGAGCCCACTGTTCCAGATTAGGACACGCCATGGACTGCTAAACTACGATATGATAAGTTAATGCTAGATTGCGAAACATCAGTTTCAAACGTTATGACGGACCATATATACTGTGATGAAATATCTCGTATGGGCGACAATGCGGTGTGAATGGAACCACGCAACCCGCTACCTAATTGTATTCACTGATACTTTCGTGAAATCATATTGGTTACTCCATACCCACCGTGCGCGAAGCGCGACGAAAATTGTGGGCTTTAGTCAACTTTTCTGAAAATTAAATGTTGATGCTCCGTGAAAACAGCCCCGAAAGTCCTCAGGCCATCTTCCTGATTGGAGGATTAAACTACTTCTACTTGATAAACTGAAAATAGCGAAAAGTAAGTAAGTAGATCACAAAATATTATGAAGTAGAAGTAGCTAAAATTAGTTCTACTTGAGTAAGTACTAGAAGTAGAGGAAAACTACTTGAGTACTTCAAAAAGTAGAAGTACTTCGTTACTGACCACCTCTGGTTATAAACCAGACATGGGGTGATTACTTCCTGAATGTAATCGATTGCGATTACGATTACTTCTGAATGACGTGATTACGATTACGATTACGATTACAGCAAAATCAGGAAGTAGTCGATTACGATTACGATTACATTGGAAAAGTAATCACGATTACTCACGATTACATTTATTTTGCATCTTAGAAGTTATATCGGAAGACAATATATGGATTGCGCTGAAAAGGCCTAATGAGATAACAAACTTCCTTTAAAAAATGATGCGTCATTGGCTTGTTACGTCATGATGTACCGATTGCCCATTTTTATAGAGGTCGATTTAACGCACCCAACGATTTGCATTCTTGCCAGGTCCATAACCGCCGCCCCGCAAATTTCCCAATAGGGTGGGGAGATCGAAGGGGACTCAAAAGTATTTCGTAAGCCAACATAAATTATACAGTCTTTACGAGAGATTTAATTAACTTGAAAATTCTCTCTGGACAGCTTGATTTTGAAATGCATACGTCTCCCCCTAAAAAAAGCATACATAATTTATAGTAGGGTTGCATTTAAAACAAATGGTTGTTTAAATCGCTTTATTCTAAACATGTTTCAAAAACAAAGGCTTTTAAAAGAAACTAAATTGTATTTTTAAAGTTGTAACATGATGCCATAATTGTGTAAACACTTTCCAAAAAAACATTTTGTAAGAGCCTACGGACAATTACCACCTGATTTGGCCGGCGCACATCGATATCAGATGGTTGGAACCCCAAAAATAGTCTGTTCAACAGTTATGATATTTCGTCAAATGAGCGATATTTGCCATATATTTTCAATCTCAATCCACTATTACGTCACAATTTTATATTCGTGACGTCTCGGTTTTAAAAAAAAACAATATTTTAAATAAGGGCCTTGTTTTAAACATATCTGTTTTAAATTGATTTTTGTTTTAACTGCAACCCTAATTTATAGTAATAGGCATTCAGATGCCAGTCAATCCCGTGCCACGACACACCGAAAGATATACGCAGTCTCGACCAACATGCGACTTCACGAAGTGTGCTACTAAAGAAAGACCTTGGTCGAAACTTTGGGTATGTGTCCATTGTCAATAGCCACGCTGGGTGGACGTGATTAATAGTCCGGTCCTTCCAATCTGAGCTCATAATGTAAATGCCACCCGGGGCACCCAGAGTTTTTAAGACATGACAATTTGTATTTGCGTCTCACCAAAGTTCTTGTGCCACTTCAATATCTTTTGATTATATAACAGACCGGAGGTCACGAACTAACAACATCAACTAAAGTAATTATAACAAGATACCGGACGTTATAATTATGACTTACGTGCTCCCAGCTCTACAGGTAAATCTGACCATCGGGGCTGAGAGAGGATTAAAAATTAATAGTAATATAATGCAATTACTAACAATATTGACGAAATTCAGTCTTCAACTTGAAAATACCACCCTATGGGGCCAAAGACCAACGTATGGACTGGGGGACGAATTGCTGTTTAGGTCCAGATTCTAGCTACAACCCACGCTAACATGGTATAGAAGCCCATGGCCATGGCGGCAGGTCCCAATGTTGAGTAAAGAATTGTGAAATAACGATTACTGCCCGTTTCAAGTAGAGTCATATGAGAATAAGATGAAGCAGGGGCCCGATGAAGCGAACATAAAATTCTGCCTTCAACTTCATACAGATAATGTACTGCAAGCTGCCGTTACGAGAAACGGCAAAGACGGCTCGGTTATGATATATGTCATTAGCTGTTGATTTTTACTGCATCCTTGTGGAAACCGTAATGTTATATTTGGCGAGTACAAAATTTCAAATCTTTGTACGTAGGCCTACTGCTCGCCAAGAAGCAACGGTCAAACTGCGTTCAACTAAGCATAGTCAAACATCAATACATAGGTTACTATTTTAAACTAGGCAGAATGGAGATTAATTATCCTACTGCGAGGGAGTGGCGTATGGAACGTGTTGATAACCTGATTTACAGCACGGCGGGTGTTCTTACATTCACACTAATGTAGGCTATGTACATCGAATATCTATTTACTGTGGATACTTCTTATGCCATGACGAGCAAAGCTAATAAGGTACTTCTGACGTAATAATCAGCAATAGCATTTGGAAATCAGACGTGTGTGCTTGTGCATCAGAGATGAGCGGATTTGAAATTTCTATGTCCTAATCCAATCCAAATCCGAACCTTCAAATCCAAATCCAAATCCTAATCCATAACTTTTTCATATTCAAGTCCATGTCCAATCCTAATCCGATTCCTACTGGAAATTCAGAAAAAATACTAATTTATGCAATGGAGGGATTCGAAAATTTTCTTTCACACTTGATTCAAGATAACTTAGTAACCATAAGTACATTAATAACTGATCCGAATAAAGTTTGTCGCCATTCGCCACACGACATCTCAATCTCCCAGAAAATAGGTAAATCCAATCCAAATCCTAATCCGTTCTGAAAAAAATGTCTAATCCAAATCCAATCCAAATCCGACAAAATTTCACTAATCCTGTTTTTTCAAAACCTAATCCTAATCCATGCTCATCTCTGTTGTGCATGTGCGCTGTGCAATCACGAACCTGGTACAATATCTCTTCCTTGTTCACGAATGTTCAGTCTATGTCATAGTCCTTGTACAAATAAAAAGCAATCGTTCTTTCACTAAGAAATCGATTAGATATGCGAAGTAGTCGATTACGATTACGATTACTTCGGATTTTTTTCGAAAGTAATCGATTGCGATTACGATTACTTGAAAATGCTGTAATCGTCGTAATCGATTACGATTACTAATCGCGATTACCCCATGTCTGTTATAAACCGATATTTTCAACATTTTCTGAAGAAAGTTAATATCTTCAGGAATTCCTCAAGGCTGACCCCAAGATGGTGCCAGAGAGTCAAATTCGACAAGTTTGAACAGTAAAATTGCTACAGTCATTGCGGACATCCCGTTTGAAAGGTGTATCTCGTATATTTTCGACCGCGATAAGCAATAGGCCACGACATAATTCGCACGTTAAAACAAACATGGCACACACTACCATTTGTATATCGCAGCTTGGAAGCATCGTTATCCTGGCACTTACTTTTGGAAATGATAGAAATACAATCCGGTGGTAAGAATATGAGAAGGTCGATACCGGCGAAACATCTTCTGAATATAATCCAATGTGGCATCGGGGTCGTGACCTCGCTTTTTCAGAACGACCGAGAACATATCCATAAGATGACGAGTCAAGTTTTCGAAAGATTCTTCGATGACGATTTTCTTGATTATTTTCTGTATGAAAGTGACGTTACCGGTAGGGTGATGAAGGAATAATGTTAATACGCCTATTACAATGTACATTCCATAGATTGTAGGGTTGTAATGATCATAATTGATAGCTATTATCAATAAGCGGGATGAGTAGAACACATCTGCAGATAATATGGCCGTGAACGGTATAATGATTTTAAACACTGAACTGGGTTTCGTTTGGATGACTGCTAAAGGGCAGGATGACGGTCTATATATAGCTCGCGGCAAAACTGAAAACTGACTGAAAATAAATGAAAATAGTAGGCTACGGCGGTACCTCAAACCGAGTAATTACTCTTTCCGGCGTTAGATATTAAGTAGATTAAATAACTTATGTGAATTTAACCAACTAGAATCCGGTATAATATTTGAGTTTGATTCTATATATGCCGGCGTTGCCTGTTGAAATCGCCCGTATTCGCTGTTTAATGTAGGTTAGGTCAAATTGAATATCATGATTTTAATCTTTATGGACCTTAAAGTCAATGAGAATATAATTACTGGTTGAAGGTCAATGATAATATGTAATAATGTAATCAACATATTAGGACGTAGAGCAGTCGTTAACTAATATCGGTCTATTGCGAGTGTCTATCGCGAAAATACTATAGATCAGTGGTTCTCAACCGGAGGTCCGCGGACCCCTGTCCCCTAGGGCCCCGCGAAACATTTTCAGGGGGGCCGCGAAACCCTTTTGTAAAATGATTGTTGATAACCTAATTTGTAATATTTTTAAATTAGCATAAGCATCAGACAGATTAGCTTCATAATTGCTAAACTTTCAGGACTCACATCGTTAGAATGTTTGTCTGAGATAAAATATCCTACTGTGCAAACTCATTCTAATTGTCAAATTGATAATAGCCTATTGATACAAACATATTGCTGTTTAGAGACGTTTTGTTGGGGTCGTTTGAAATAAAAATTCCTGATTTTTTTCCTAATCCGCCCGAATGAAGAAATTGAAACGCCATGGCCACGAAATCCATTTTCTACTGTGATATACATAACCACCATTCCAGAATAACTTCAATATGAGATGCTTGATAGAAATTACGAAACTGGATGCTATCTATGTTCATTAAAAACTCTGTTGCTCAATTTTGGTGCCACTTATATTGCGACCACAGCATAAGGTGTCGTCGGAAGCGTTATGCGTTAATATTACATTCGACTGCATGCGCCAATTTTTGTGAAAATATTCTCGGCACTCGCTTATATCAAATCGGAGGTTCGAGACAATAAATACAGCTGCAAAACTCGCATCGAAATAATAAATGTCTATACCCAATTTCTACGTATAGTATGATGTTATTTTCACGAAAAGTCATTTTGTGGCTGTTTCTCACAAGCCTACAGTTAATGTTTGCACAAGACAGATGACGGTTGCACGATAATTGAGCTAATTTTTGAACGAAAACTTGCTGCGGTCCGTGATAGTCCCAAAGGGGTCCGCAAAGACAAAAAGGTTGAGAACCACTGTACTAGATCATTGGTCCTAAAACTATGGTACGCGTACAAGTGTTACGCGAGACCATTTTGAGTGGTAGGGGAAGAGTTCGGCGAATTTAATAGTATCTAGTAACCAATTTGCTGCGCGTTGAAGTAGTTAAGTCCATGAATACACGATGTAACAATTATTTCAGCTATATGTAACAATATCTCGTTAGTGTTTAAACAACGGGTTCACAGCAAAGAATACCAAGCAGCTGGTGGGATTGATTGTTTCGGATCCTAGGGCTTAACAGACTGATTCACCAGTATAGTTAGTAGGATAAATTTTAAGCATGTCGAAATGAATTCAAAATTCAAACACCGCGGAGAATGTTTGCCGCAGTGTGTGGTTTTTATGAAAGTCCTTCCAACGCAGCCAGGAAACCCAGCTTGTTACAACCACCATTCGATTTGAACCACATGCACAAAGTTGAATCGAGATCCCTGCCTCGGCATGAGACCGTGAGACATGGCTTTCGCATGCTGGTCTTGATATGGCCAGTAAGACCAAGAGACCGAATTGTCTAATCCAATCTGGACATGGTATCTGATGTGCTGCGAGTAATGTTAGTTATACCCGCATAGACATTGATGGTATCATCTGGTAATAACGCTAACAACAAATGATATCATTACATTGATAAAAAATAACTTATTCAGGATTCATGCAGGTGGTACGCAATGTAGTAAAAACAAATATAGTTGGTACGCGGACGAAAAAAACAGTGTATCATGTCAACATCGCGTTGTAAGGTCGCTTACCTCTTGTACGTAATCGGAAAACGTCCGATTAACTGGGTCGCACAGAACAAGAAGGATTTTAGCGTTCGGAATTGTTTCCCGTATCGAAGATGCGGCCGCGTCGAGCGTAAAATAAGACGGCGTTTTTTCGAAGATTAACTCATATGGCGCAGCCATTGGCATATGCATTCTGTTGCGAATATATAGTGAGGATGTAAGCGATATAATTTGAAGATGGATGATAGCTTCACACCTACAGGTAATCCTCTATCGTCCGTTTAGATTTCCACCTTCCAAAATAGTGCATCTCCGCAGGCTTTGACGACAGCATCATGGGATGCTTGAGAAGCATCCAACGCAATGCTCCAGAACCGCATTTTTCTGCCCCTACGCCGATTACGTTTGGCAATCTCTTACTCTTTGTCTGTTGAATGGTAATGTATATCTATGACACAAGTCATGCGTTGAATACACGGTATATGACTATACTCATGGCTAACAGTTGGCATTGCTATAGCACAGGGGTTCGCCACTTCCCTTGTATAACGGGCCGCATTTTAACAGTAAAAGACTGCGGGCCGCAGAACCTTATTACCATGTATTTGTGGGTTACTTATAAATTTAGGCTCATGTAGCCTATTACCAGTCATATGCGGGCGTTTAGTAGCGTTTTTATCCATTCTAAAGCATCAACGGTTGTGGTTACTGTAGTTTTATTGAAATCTCATCTTCTCTTGCAGCTAGATTTCTTGGGTTTAGCGATATTCCTAGCAGTTTTGAACGATGCGTCGTTAACGTCGTCGGTAGTTTTAACAATGCCTTGAAATATGAATTACAGGGCTTGACACCTAGCTAGCAACATTTTCTAAGATCACACGATATGTATAACTCCAGTAGAACCTGTCGTGATATCATTATAATCTTCTACGCTTCGTTACGACAACTGTTATTCGACAATATGGCACATGTGTTTACCATTCATATCTGAGAAAGCAAATTCAAATTTTTTCGCGCAGAGTTACAAACCCAGTTTTCCCCGTTTAATTTCCCATTATTTTTTCATGTTTCTGTTCAAACCAATGGCGGTGAGTGAAACATTTTTCATAAGTGTACTATGCAGCGGGATTCTCTTGAACCAGAGTCCAGCCGAATGCCGAATCAACGCAATAACAATCTAACTCAGGCATATATATCAAGAAAACAGAACACATCAAAGAATGTGTCGTCGTAATGAAACAGAGATGGTGCGATAAGAGAACTAAGTAGCAACAATAACGTGTCAGTAGTAATTGAGTTCATAAGATGTCGCAGGCCGCAAATGCTATAGTGAGACCCGACTTTGCTACGTCTACCGGGGGAGATAGTGCCCACCAATCTGACGGTGTGGATTCGATTCCCGTCGGAGTTTTATCTGGGTTCCTCTTCCCCCGCCGTTACCGTTCTTACGGCGACAAGAAAGACCAGTAAAAGACCCGACGAAAGAAAGCACTCACAAGGAGTGGAAAAAACTAGTTACTAGTAGAAAGGGCCGCGGCTTCAAAAAAGAGATCGCAGAAGAACTGTGACATCGGGCACTCTAGGCCGATGTGGATGTTAGAGTAAAGGATCGCTACTGATGCGTCTCGTTCGACATCCTCTTATCTGTTCATGACATCGCATTGTGTGTGACTTGTTCAGATGAAAAAAATATAACCCAACTACTGTTATGTTACAGATATTCCGTCATAATATAAGTCGCTATTTGCTATTACTCAAGTATCGTATTCCAAAGCTGGAAAGCAATTAGACTATTGAAAACAGAATATGCTCGGGCACAGCTGAAAATACGCATTTAATGATTGTAGTTTGAAACTCACGGAGTTATTTTCAAGTCTTGCTACCATCTGCAAATATTCTGCGTACAGCTGATTCCTTTCTCGAACCCGGGAATCGTATTCACCGTCAAAATGTTTTCTTCGCAGTCTGCCGATGGATTCCCTTTCTTCTGATTTCTCCTGACCAGGATTCCTCTTGACCCGTTCCAGATTAAAAGCTGGAGCGTTTGAGTATCTCCTAGTTCCGGCTTCGATGTAGAAAACCATAACCGACACCAAACAAAGCAGGAATCCCGATCTTAATTTCTTATGCAAGTTCGCAGTTACTCCGACTACCGGTGCCATGATTCTTAGACAAATATATTTTGTTCCGGTCTTCTAAATTGGCTGTGGTCGTTACTGTATGTAGTAGACTATATGCAATAACAAACAAATGTTAGCGTGACCATTGGAAGCAAATAGTAATGTTTAATCACCCCGCTAGTTCAATCACACACGGCTTCTTAGCGCCATCCGATTACCAGCGCTATTAATTAGTTGAGAAATCGTATGCACCTTCACGAATATGATAAGTTTAGGAATCCGATATAGCCAAAACTCCTGCTACGTTAATTCCAACTCAACAGTTTCATAACTGCTCTTTCTAATAAGTTCACCTCGGTATCAGCGAGTCCAGAAACCTGAAATACCGCACATCTCTCTGATCTATCTCAAATTTCTTTCAGAAGCACGATCCAATCTGTTATCAGACTCTTGTATTGGCGTTCAATTTCTTAGTGAGCTACTGAAATATTTAAAACTATATGCGATAATAGCAGCAATATCTTTAGAGGGATAATTGACCTGATTAGCCTGGGGCCGTACCGATATTTGAGTCCTTTTGATATACAATGTATGGGCGAGTCGCTCCATCGTAAAGCTGACTTTCGTCTCGAAAGTATTTACGGATTCTCTCCAGTGTCTCTCAAAGTTTTTCAGATGATTTACCATTAGTTTCTTTTTTACTACACTGCGTACCACGCCTGAACTATACTTTATTTTAACCAAATGTACCTGTATTTATTAGTTATGGACATTATTACCATAAGATAACACCAAAGAATAGCAATAAGAAAACGCAATTTAATGTGATAGATGCAACTGTTTTTTATGCTTATCAGGGGTATAACCAGGGCCGTAACTGTCGCACCCCAAACCCACTAGAACGTTCGGCAGCGAGAAAACCTTGGCCATAGAGGACTGCCCTTATGCTGACTGAAAACTTCGTTATATATACAAAATACATATAGGTTTAATTGTCCATATAGGCGCCTAAATGACTGGCGCCGAATGATCCTGTCTTGGCAATCTGAATCTCACATGACAAATACCATCCTGCCGGAGAAATATTTATATGCCAGTGAAGAAATAGCAATCTCAAATCGTGTGATCTTTCAGTTTAGTACAGGTTTTAGCGATTCTATATTTTTTGATGTAGCAGACAGGTCACGAAATAACAACATGTAACGAAGTCATACCAACGGGTCCGCCCGTCAGAAGATGTTCAATTATTATTTACGGGATCTATAGTTTCAAAGACTCAGATCTCAGCACTCAGCTCTACCGGTAAATCTGATTACGTGAGCAGAGAGGACAAGAAATTGATAGCAATATATATGCAATTCCCGATCTTATTGATCGATTTTATCATGAATTATCGAAAAATTTCGCGCTTCGCACTGGCTTACAAATGGCTTTCACCAAAACAAAACACACTGTACCAAACATTAGTCTCCGTATTCAATTGCGATGGATCGATATACTTTATGTATTCCAGATTATAGTTTCGTTTCGACCAGGTGAAAATTACGCCTGCTTATTGTGCTGGCGAATTAGTTTTCCCGATTAGCCAATCTCACATGTTGCTTGATTCATGTTAGTTATAAATACTGTGACGGAATAATACCAACGAAAAATAGTTGCGCAGCTGTAGTAATTATATTGCGTCGGGTATTCGCAATGGTTTGTTTCGGCCACGGAAAGGACATCTAATTGTAGACTAAATGCAATGAAAAACCACCGAACTCTCCCGTACCGCTTGAAGGCTCTTGCGTGCCACTAGTGGTGCGCGTACCACAGTTGGAGAACCATTGTCACGCCAATCTAACGTACAAATTTATAATCACCAGCTCTATTTATACTACGTTCAATTGAGGTATGGAGAAAGAGATTTTACGAACTATGGTTACATCACCTCGCGATTAGATCAAATATAAAATGTGGGGTTCCCGCATAAGTTCCTATCATTTGCGCGACACAAAATACTGTGACAATTAACGCAATACTTCGAAATTCCTATATATGTATGCTGGGGAGGCGTGGTGTCTCCGGTAGAGTAACATTTCGTAGTACTATTACACAGTTGTTCATGCGCAATCCGGGAATGAATGACATTGCCATGTCCAAACCAAGAAATGGTAAAATTGCACGGGTTGCAGTCAGTGCCGTAGGAGCATATGCTGCCGCCCGTGGCTTTCGTTGAAAATGCTTCCCTAAGTAGACTATGGCAAATTTTGAAATAGTTCCATGTTGATTATTGAAGCAATCTTTTCAATAAAAATACTTACAAATTATGTGCCGCGTCTCAGAAGTTTTATATTGCTTGAGAAAGAAGCCTATCCGTATCAGCGTTAAGGCCAAAAATATAAGATAAAAATGGAGAACAGACGTATTAGGCAAATATAAGATCCAAAGCCGCCCCAAAATTGAACTTTTCGAGCTTTCGCCGAAGCAAAAGAAGTGATTATATCTTTAAAATCAAGTTTTTGAACGAAGTCTCTTTCTGTAGAAATATTGGATAGAGCTGATAGCTGATCACCATCCATGGTAGAACGTAAATACGACTTTGTCATTTTGAGCTTTGAGAAACTCCTCTCACAGCTCGCAACTGAAACACCAATGGTAAGATAAAGTTTCAGACACAACACAAGCATAAATATGGACCAAATAGTAAGTCGTAAGGAATTGGCGCGTGATTAGCCATATCTCAAAGCTGTGTGCACGGGTGCATGCCTCATTTTGCCGCCCCTGATCGTACTACCAATCACTATGTAAATTATTATGGCTTTCTTGAATCGAATCGAAAAATGATGATGACCATTGCGCTCCGTCATGGAGTTCGTTGTATATTTTCCCTCTCGATTTCCGAAGTGGCGAGTAGCGTTAGAGTGTATTTCATCTATCCAACGCTTGGGCGCAGCCAATATAGTATCTCGAATTATAGATTATACTTGGGGAACTACTCCTTACCATCATTACAATTTAAGTAGGCGGATTGGCATTGACTATCATCGTCATTCCTGACAAGCAAGCCCTGATTCTCCTGAGAATAAATTATATTAAAGTAGCCTAAAGATACAGGCATACGAGCAATTCCGCATAACTTGGGTTGGTGAGCTTGTGGCCACGGGGGTAATTTGACCCGCTTGCCTTTTTCATGTGGCGCTCTCGACGTCACTTCGTAAAACTATTCAGCATAGCACTAATATGACGGTATCAATGTTCCCACGAAATATATACTGTGGCCCAAAAATTTCATGCAGTTCATGCGGCCAGCAGTGCTCAAAAGGCTCTTCACACCTGTGGCAGTTAACCATATGCGATTATGCATATATGGATAATGTGTTGGCTATATAGCCTATATGCTGAATCACATTCAAAAGATACATGCAAAGGATGTATCGGAAACAAAAGGCAGGGGAATCCAGTCAAGTTTCATACGATAATTGAGAAATTCGGTCAACCCACGTTCAAAACTCGTTGACTAGAGTTGATTAATGGAGAGTTCGCCTGCTAATTGTTCTGAATGAACTTGTGACAAAGCTAGGGTTTCCATATTTTGCGAATCTGAAAAGAGGACACTTTTCCAAATTTTTCAGACTTAGAATACTGGAGTAAAATCCAGAATAAATGTAAATTTTTCCCGACTTCATGGTCGGTTCACCAAAAAAAGGTCAACTTTCCGGTTCAAATCCCGAATTATCGGCTCTCTATTAGATTTATCGTTGGTTAACTTAAAAAAGGTTATTTTTCTGGCCAAGTCCCGAAGACCCCGTCGGACTATTACTTGGCCGCTGATTTCCTATATCTTTGCCAAAATTCTCAAAAAAGAGGACAAATTTTCAACAAAGAGGACATTTAGGCGTCCTCCGAGGACACTTTCAAAAAAGTCAAAAAAGAGGACAAATCCTCTGAAAGAGGACGTATGGTAACCCTTGACAAAGCGATCGACAATCATTTTTGCCAGTCGGTTGTTTGGGGATCACTAGATGGCACAGCCGAGTAGTGCAGCTACATACAGTGATATTATAGATTACTAACTATAGATAACTAGGTTAGTAATCAATAGCTATATTTTATACAAGTTGAAATGTGAACGCTGAGCAGCTTGTAAGTAATTATACATTACTAACTAGATTACTAGGTTAGTAATCTACAGTTATATTTTATACAAGTTGAAATGTGAACACTGAGCAGCAGCAGCTTGAAAAATGAAAACACTCAGCTCGCGAACTTCTCGTCGCACTCAATCTGTTGATTGATAGCCTAACTCGCATACTTGCACGCGAATTCGGTTCATATATATCAAACCCAACACACGAGATAGAAGCGAATTATGTCGAGACTTAATTTTAATCCCTACCGAGAATATACAAGATACACCGTTCAATCGGGATGTCCGCAATGACTCACGAAGTATTAATGTTCAGATTTGTGGACCGGCTCATAGTTATTGGCAATGTTCCCTCTAATTTTGGACGAGTCTGCGCACACTCACCAACTCACTGCGCAGACCATTGGAAAACAGTGCGTAACGACTAAAAAAAAGGTCATCACTTCGCATTTTTTGTGCGCAACTTAGATTTTCTTTGCGCAGAGACCGCGTCAGCACTGCGCATTTGCGCACGTGCGCAGCTTAGAGGGAACATTGGTTATTGGGTCGAAGTATGGTGTACTGCACAGTGCACACTGTACACTGCACATAGTCACATATCCGATCACAGAAAATTGATTATTATAGCTGTGTAATTATCTCGATTTTAGGTGCTATTAAATTTATAAATGTACGAGTTGTCGAGTTGCTGGCCGTGCTAAATCAGGACCACGGATAAAGATATACATTCCAGGGAAATTTGCGCGCGATTTTTGTGTAGTTTTGGTAATTTCCACAACTCTTCTTATCTTTAAGTTCATAGGCTACCTGCCACTCTGATTTAATATCTGGGTCGTCAGTCGCCACCCGCCTTTCGCGTTTTACAGTTCTGGGCGGCGAAACGTCATGCTTGTGCCATGAATAACTAGACATCCCTCTGGCGTGTACGGCTCTGAAGACATTGATCGGCAGGTTGAACTTTGAACACACCTGGATTAGACGTAAAGTAGGCCTACGTGTGGGTGTTATCCTATCCGCCAATACCATTTTATCTTCAGGCAGTTCATTCAGAACAATGGTATGCCATTACGGTCGGAGTCAAAGTCTGAACTGTAGGCTAGTAGACAAATAGGCGAAATAACTAGGTCGAGTCGTGTGATTTACTGAACGCCAAGAGCTAAACAAACATCAGCGATTAATACAATCTCAGACAGCCGACACGACCTCAGTAATGGTCATGGAAATGACATGGTTATGACTATTGGCGTGTCGCAATTAGGGCTGGGCAAAATCGAGTACCTGAGTGATTCGATTCTGAATCACGTAAAATGCTTCGAGTCGAGTCGAGTATTCGAGTATCACTCATTATGACGTCACAACATAATGTACTATGTAAAAGTTTAAATATGTACCTTTTATGTCACAACGAAGAACATAATGCCTGTTACCCGTCACGATACTTTGGTATGTTTTCGACCATACCGACTTCATTGCACTTCTTGACAATGTTGTGGAACGATCATGACTTCGGAAATGTGTTATTTCCAGTAACGTTCGTAGCTTTGTACTATGTCTATCATGCTACGACACGGCAAATCAAGGTTTCAAGGCTTCCTCAGTGGAAAATATTATCAAAACTATAATTCTCGTTAGTTCATTAACTTTCAGTTGCGAGGAGCGTACAATTTCAGTACTCTAAAAAATCGTCTTTTACTACTCGACTCGAATCATTACAATTAATACTCGATTCAGATTCGAGTACTCGAATCATTGTGCTCAGCCCTAGTCGCAATTAATGAAAGAAAGGAAAGACGGGTAGTGGGTATTGATATTGGTCTGCTGCACAGTGCACGGCGACGCTCGGTACGCGACTGTTATTAGTGGTTGGTTTTGTGGTATTCATGGTGGTTTTCAAATACAATGGTCATTTATGCCAGGCCGAAATTCGTTATTATGATACCGTATCTAACGTCTTGTAACACGGCCCGCTGTTAGGCTCGCGACTGTATTGCGCAAGCGCAGCTTCTACCAGACTACTACACGACATCCGCCCTACTTTTAGACAGGTTATATTTTCAAAGTTAGTCTGGCATGTGGAACACCTCGTGCAGACTATGAAAAAGGATTTATATATGTAGGTAATGGGTATCGGTGAGCCTATCAGGACTCCGGTCGAAAACTGGCTAATGGCTATCCAATCCATCAAACTTTTGGCTATTTTGTTCGAGTCCGTGTTGTGCGCTAAGACCCAAAGCTGATTTGTCGAGTTGTATACACCAACTAGAATGAGGCCTCGCGTCCGGTATGATTGAGTATGAGGGGCGTTGATCTCTATTACGTCAATATTCAACATTAGCAACAGCTTATCACCAATCCCGTTCTCAATCTCAATGTGCACATGACTGGCTATCCAATCCATCAATCTGTTGGCTATTTCATTCGAGTCAGTGTTATGTGAGATGTCCAAAAGCTTACATATCGTGTTGTATACGCCGATTATAAGTATCGTCCGTTACGATTATGAGTATGGAGTGCATTGATTTCAATTCCGTCAACATTCAACATTAGCTAAGCTCATCATCACCAATCCAGGAGAGAGGCGAAAAATCGACTCGAAGGAGACGTGATGACGTACAAAGAATGGGAGCGGAAATCACCGTATTACTCAATCGAAGTATTAGCCAATGGAATGCAATCTAGTCACGTATCGATGATCAGCGACCATAGTGCGCATGCGTACCGCTTTTCATTTTTTTTCTCTCTCACAAAGCCTGTTCTCGCTTTCGCCGCGAATTACGCCTCACGCCGACCGTCGATTATTCTTGTGAGAGCCCTGCATTTGGGTGGTGAAACGTATGCTTTATGTCGTTCAAGTGTATTATACTCTTGCTCTATTCTAAAACACTGATATAGCTGATGTTAAGTTTCGTACGATCAACACACTTCCCCTACGAGGAGATCAGATCCGGTAGTATTATTAGAACGCCGTAAAATTGTGACACTAGCCCGCCGCGATTCTAGGTGGGGACCCTACACCATGTGGGACGTAGATAGGCACGAACTTGCCAACCAGCAGTCAAGATCAAAACTTTATAACCTTATTATCAGTGAAGGAATTCTCGTTTCAGCGGAAAGGTAATATTCGCGATATAGTTGTGTTGTTTCGGGCGTTGGTGCGAGCATCCATTTTTGTACGTATGCCATGTCCGATCGATAAACCGTCACGAGACAACCTTTTTTCTTTTAGCGACTCCCTGGCCAATGAGAGCGCGCGCGTCGCGTGACGTAATCTCCTAGCCAGCTTTCTTTGTTCGATTAACGCGTCACAAACGCGCAGTAATCTGCAGTGCAACGATTTGGTATTTTAACTAGTCTGCTGCTCGATGGCGATTGCGAACCTTCGACCGTCCTCGTTTTAGATAAGGTTTATGACAAAACATAACAAGATAAACGACGGGATCAATCATATAACATGAGGACTGCTATGTAGCCATTGGAAGAAAGTTGTGGAGTATTGATATCTGAGCCCAGATCTGTCTTGTTGGCGGGTGACTGTTCATTTGTTGTGTTGTACTGGCTCTTGGTAATTATTGCATTCGATGGATAAGTAGTAGTATAAAGTTAGTTGATCGCCGTTAAACCTCGAAGTTCCAGTAACTGTGGTGAGGCTGGTAATTGCGGCTCGTTGCGTTGAATACACGTAAATATTGGTCCGACTACCAACCATTTTACGAAGCTCTCACCCCGACAGAAACAAGAATATTGATAACAAGCGTGACTTGACGACAGTAAGTCGCTACGTGCCAAACGTTCATGCATATTGCTGTCATCTTCGGCTTGGTTGCGCCGCGCGTGACTCAGTTTGATGCGTAGGGGCCTTGGCCATGTTGTGCCAGTTCAATTGCTTGGAGCTATATTGTTGACGACTCGTGGGGATAGAGCTACTTGGGCGTACCTGTACATTCATTGCGTCGGCCATCTTGTGCCTCAGAACTCAAAAATTAACATTCCCGTGGTTGGCACGTCTTCGAACGGGTGATGTCGTATCAAATTACGTCGGACATGTCTGTGCTGTAGCAAAGAGCGATTCATTGGCTCGAATCGTGTATGTAACAGTTGAATTCACGGTCCACGGCCGAACATTTCCGGCAATTGAAGTTGTTCCTGAGGATTGACGGACTGTTAGTTTGATAGCCGCTGGCACTTCTTGGTTCTCAACTGCAGCCGGTGGAACCAATGGACGTTATCAATCGTGTTAGCCTTCTGTGTGTGACGTTGACGTTCTGCCGTTGCGATTCATGGTAATCCTGGTATACTCTCTCGGTTATTCGGTAGTTACGCAACCTAACCGATCCCGTTGTATAGAACCGATGCGCGCGCATGTCACGTCTCCCGACGTAGCTAACTGTAATTTGATATCAAAACGGAACGGCATCGTGATTCGTTGCTCTCCGTGGCTTCGCCTTCAAATCAGCCACCCAAGCAATAAATAACTGCCTTTGCTGTGTTCATGGCCTATAACCGCGAATTGAATGTGGACGTGATTGATAATGAAATACCTTTGTGTACTTGTAGCTGTTACATTTACTAAACAACATTCGACTCTGACGTCCGAGTACGAACAGAACCTACGATATATAAATGATGATAAATTGACAGAGCAAGCACTGTACGCACGGTATCACGCTTAGTGGGAATAGTAACACTCAACACGCCTTGATCAAATAACTATTCCTCCAGAATTTATCTGCCCCTACTGAACATTCCAAGGTGTATGTTATTCAAAATTAGTCGCCATTTCAAGATGCTCGGGTGAATGTAAAATCCAAGTAGTAACTGTTGTAAAGTGCGTTGCAATTACAATGCAAATGTGTAGGACATTAACATCCTGATTCTGTTCGGGAATTAGCACGAGATGCAGAGTATTGGAACGTTGTGATATTGATTTGATATTTTACTGTAATTTATGACTAATTTTCCAAGCAGATGCAAAACTATTAGACCATGTGTTGCGAAATAATATGAAATATATACTCCTCAATAGCCTATGGTACCTATGAAGTTGATATGGTCCACTCAATCACTGTTCACTCGCATTTCAATGTTGCTGTGATGATAAACACCAGTTGTCAGCTAATCTCAGAACAGATTTCCTGGTAATACTAAGGACTCGCGGTTGAACGAATTCATAACCGTTCGATTCTGTGGATTACCTCTTGAGCTGGACTTTGACATTTTGGCGGTCTAGTGTTATTAGCATAATATTACTAATTTTAAGCTGAAAGTTATCAAAACATTTCATGATTATGCAACTCAAAACACGAAGACTTTGACCAGATGCCTGAGCAATTGATACACAAATGTCCTTAGCACATTGAGCCCAATTCACAATGTTGTACAGTCCTGTATTTCAAGTCAAGGTAATTGGTCTATGAAAAAATTACTGCCCTGAGCATGGCTAGTGAGCCCTATGCAGACACAGTCAGTAACAAAGTACTTCTGTTTTGGAACACTCAAGTAGGTTTAATTTGTTTACACTACTTGAATAAATACTTTCTAGACAACTTCAACGAGTTTCAAAGCGCAACTACTTTTTGAATAGTATATTCATATTGAAATGAACCCGAATATTTTCGGCTGGTAATCGTCAGCAACTAGACTTGTGTTCCATACCTCCAAGAAGCGCTTCTAACTACTTTTTGCATTCCATATCTCGTCAAGTAGAAAGCAGTGTTAGTATATATTCAGATCTCTTCACTGGTGCAACTGTCAAAGCAACGTCATAAGCCCTGTTTCACAGTAAGAGACTATTCTACTCCATCAAACTACTTGAGTATTTTTGAGACCTCAGCTTATACAAGTAGTTTTTGACATGTCCTAAATTTGCTACTTTTTTAAATATAATTTAAAGGTGTTATTACTACTTGCTCGCTTACTTGATTATCTTCAGTGAATACTTTGAAGACCTGTTTATATCAGGAGTTCTGAACCTGGTGGTTACGACTATTCTAATCCATAAAACTACTTGAGTAGTTTTCAGACCTTATCTTCTACTACAAGTAGTTTGTGGCATGTCTTAAAACTTCTACTTGTAAGAATATCTGCTTACAGGCCTACTTGAGTATTGTCAATGACTACTTTCCACACCTCTGTGTATATGTTCTTAATTAAATGGTAAATTATCTGGAAATTATGTCACACCTCAACTACTTAGACATGCCAATCTCCAGGGTTAAAAGTTATGATGAGAAATCCGTTTATACTACCTGTCACCAACACATGCTAAATGCATGCTGTTGTGACTTGTGATGATTATTGCAATTTTGAATTATTATCATTAAAAGGTGTGTTGTCACTAGGGTTAGGCTGAATCGAGTACCACTCATTATGATGTTACAACAGTATGAATGATATGGAAAGTTGCCTTTTATGCGACCACAAAGAATATAATGCCACCTCAACATCACAATAAATATCACTTGGTATTTTTTGAACACACCTATCTCATTGTTCTTTGTGAGAATGTTGTGGTTTGGTTGATCACGACTCTGCAGATAAGTCATTACCACAAACGTGCTTAGATTTGTACTACATGTTTCGTATGCTACGATACGACCAATCGCGGTTTAAAGTGTAAAATAGTATTGAAACCATAATTCTCGTTGATAAATTAACTCGTAGTAGCAAGGAGCATATAATCTTCTCTCACTACTCGACTTCCATCATTAGAATTAAAGTTCGTTCATATTCAAGTACTGGAATAATTGTGCAAAACCCTATCTCTAATTGGTTACATGTACCTTGTTTCTCAAATATTTGGTGCCTCGCCTTGACACCATATTGCCTTCTCACAACACTCCTCCAACAACACATAATCGTAAAGTTCCCAATTATGCATAACAGCTGCCTAGCAAATCCATCTCATTATGCGAGTAAATCTGTGATGCTTGGAATAGTTCACATGCACCCGACCATGTCTGATACAATGGCTACGAACGAGTCTATCCCTGACGAGATGTTGGAAGATGGAGAGATTGATGATGATGATGATGATATCGTCACAGAAGAAACAGAAGTCATCGAAGAGACGGTGACAGAAGTAGCGACTCAAAACGAGTCAGATCCAGTTGATTCCAATCATGATCACGTCACAAAGTCTGTAATCCAAACAAATGAAGTTGAGGAAGATGAAGGGTCCGCTGGAGAAGACCGTAGGAAGTCTCACAAGAGGCACCAGAGAAAACGTAAAAGGCACAGGGACTCAAAAGAAAAGGATCTGAAAGCCGAGAAAAAAGAGAGGCGACGTAACAAGCGAAAGGTAATGAAAAAACGCATTGAGAACCCAATTGCACACACACGTTTTCACACCTTATCACATCCACACCCTGTTGTAGACGGGTGGTCAGTAATGAAGTAGGCCTACTTCTACAAGTAGTTTTTGCCCACTTGCATTACTTCCTCAAATGGTTAGGTTTTAGATTAATTCTACTTCTACTTGACAGTTATCGCTTTCCTTGGCAAACATAGGCCTAGAATACTTAATTTTTTGTTTACTTGCATATCGCTACGTATTGAGTAGAAATTTACGATGTTACATGTAATACTCAAGTAGATTTTTCCCACTTGCACTACTTCAAGTGGTTATGTTTTGGAGTACTTCTACTTGCCAGTTATCAGTTTTCAAGGCAGTACTAGGCCTAGAATGCTAACTTTTACCACATGGAAATTTATTCTCGAGTACCATCGGCAACACTTTGGTTTTTACCTGGGTTGTAATGACTTGAGTCATGACTTGACTTGAGTCGTGATTCTTTGGTGACTCGAGTCATTTTGTGTATTGACTCGGACCAAATCATGACTCGGTGGTGATTTGAAAAAGACTCGGTGGTGATTTGAAAAAGACTCGACTTGACTCGAGTCAAAACTATAATAGTGAGATTGACTTGTGACTCGGAACCTTGTGACTTGATTACAACCCTGGTTTTCACAAATCACATTCGTGTCCCAGAATCGCGAACAAATACCAAAGGTACATCACAAGTCCAGACCCCTACTTAATTATGATGTGACTCGCTTTGGTTGGCATCTGTGACACAACCATTTCTCTTATAAATTTTTATGTCAACCGCTCAAACTATGACCACCACCATCCCTGGCTAGATTCCTAGAGGTTCTCAGTGGCAAATCGAGCAATCTGTTTCTAGAATACGAGTCATACGAGTGTTTGCTGCTAGGCCTTGAACGAATTATTTGAAGTGTCTTGGATTACAGCCAATGACTACCAGTTATTAGAAATTACTTGAATCCCTGCCGGTGCCGGTTAACTCATTTTCCTTGCATCAGATTTCTGCTCCTAAATATTGAATCAGGTGAAATGATTTTATCGGATAATAAATGATAAGTTTGTGATAAAGACATCTGGTCGTTCGATTCAATGGGAAATGCGTTCAGTCATTCATTGGAATCATCCCCTTCTTAGTTTTTACCTCAAAATTTGAAAATGAGCGTGATAAATGATATGCCGTCTACTTTTTACTTTGCAAAATTGATATGTAAATATTCATTTGAAGTTACAACTTGAGTAAGTAGTGCGATTAATTCAAACCCACACAAGTAGCCTAATGCAATAAACCTTCGAGTAGTCATAACTCACTTGAGTAGTCGAGAAAGCAGTATGAAAAAGCATATGTCTCACTATCACTGTCTTACTGATAATATTGCCAAAATCATGATAATATTTTCAACGCAATAAATTATATCGTTTACAGTTGCAAGCGTACGACGAAGGCTCTGAGAGCCACGAGCACGGCGATTCGCTGAGTCCACACAGCAAACGAAGGAAGAAGCGAAAAAAGCACTCCAGAGAACGCAGAGACAGTACCACCCCCGACAGCGACAATTCGTCCGAGAAATATTCGCAATCATACTACGGTGCAAACAACGGTTATTCGACCGAATACGGTGCTAACGGTTCAATGTACACATCCTCCAAGTCGGCGTATCGCAATAGCGCCGAACATTATTATCAAACCTCCGAGCAAACTTACTCCAAGAAGGAGGTCAAAGACTACAAAGACTATGGCGAAAATTCCGATAGCGACTTTGAGGCGCAGTTGGCCGAGTATCAAAACTATAAAACGCACGGCGATTCGTATTCAAAGGAACCCAAACAGAATGACAGAAACGGGAAAACGGTAAGAGTGAATCTCAGTATTGTTATGCGCTATTCTGAATCTCTACTAGTCGCTGACATTTACCCCTGACGAGTGTCAGCCGAATATATATAAGGGCTTATTTATATATGAATATATTATTCGATGATTGTCATAGATTAGTTTGCCGTCGGATTTGAACTGACTCTTTTGCTTCCGTGTTTAGCACAGCGCCGGCGGAGAAATGTACGAGGAATTCATGGAATACGAGGAGAATCCCAAGCGAGTTTGCAAATTCTTTCTCGAAGGCAAATGTCTCAAGGTATGACAAAGGCTTGTCTTAACTATTTTTCTGGAATCCTGCGCAAGGTCAACTGACCCTAGCTTTTTGTATTCAATGAACCATCTATTATAGCTGTCTGAAATCGTATTTCTTTCATAAGGGAAACGAGTGCTCCTTTAGCCATGATCAGGCTGCGCGCAAAGCAAAATCGAAAAAACGGGAAATCTGCAAATACTATCTGGCCGGACATTGTCATCACGGCGACCAGTGTTCATATATGCATGATATCCTTTTCAAAAGTCGTACTCTTTTTGTAGTAATGTAATGCACAGTTTTGTACACCCGGTAGAGCTGCATCTACGTTTACTTGCGTTAAGAGATATTTCCTTAATTCGCTACTCGTCATCACGCGACTATCCGTGCAAATACTTCCACACCGGTGTTACCTGCTACGCGGGCGAGAACTGTCGATTTTCGCACGAACCAGCTACTGACGAGACGCAGGATATCGTCGACAACGTGAGTTGAATTTTATGATTTGAGAATTCACTGTGATATTATAAACAAGTCTGCACGAAATTTCACTGTATCTTCCCCTTCGCCAATCGTAGATTGGAAGTTCGGAACCTCCTGGGTGCACTTTGATTTTGTCTGAGACCATACCTATGACTCTCAAAAAGGAGAAGTGGTCGAATTCAACCAATTCATACCGGTTGTTCGAACTGTGAGGGCAATGAACGGGCTAGCATAACTGGTTACCATCAATTTTTTGTAGCAGAACTGAGAAGAGAATCCAAGAGTAGGCTATCAAGCTCAAAGTCGAGTATTCGAGTACCACCTATGCCCTATATTGAAGTCGCAACAGTAATAATTACTTACAAAGTTCAAATATGTATCTTTTTTGTGGGCACAACTGAAATAATTTGACTTGTATTGTTCGAATATGTATCTTTATTGCGGCCTCAAGTGAAATGATGCAAGTTACGCATCATTGAAGATAATTTTGTTATTTTGGACCATGACTATTTCGTAGCATTTTCGTAGTATTTTGTGACTATTACGAGGGTCGATTTCTACTTGACGGTAATTGTGACTTTGACTCCAATACAGCCGAGCGTATGACGGTATTTTTCCCCGATTTAGCAGGGTTGTAATGACTCGAGTCACGATTTTCGGATGACTCGACTCGAGTCATTTTCTCAAAATACGGAAATGACTCGACTCGACTCGAGTCATTGCGCACGACTCGAAGCAAGTCATTGACTCGAGATTCAGACGGCCAAGACCGACATTTCATTGTAATTTCGAAGCCAACACATTATTGGGATTTCGTTTGTTGGTACTGGTGCTTGAAAGTGCGCCCAGAAACTGCTAAAAGTGAGCAAAATTGATATATTATAAATGCGAAGCATTCAATATCACCAAACAGAGTTAAAAAAGTGGGTTTAGGACAGTGGTTCTCAACCGGGGGTCCGCGAAGCAATTTCAGGGGGTCCGCGAGACCTCTAAATTTTTAAAATGGTTCATAACGTAATTTTTATTTTATTTTTTAATCTGAGAATGCATGAGGCAGTTTCGCACCACAACTGCTAAAAACTCATGACTCATATCATCATCATAATCGTCTGACATGAACTATCCTAGTGTGGAAATTCATTTTCATTGCCAATTTTCCAATAACCTGCTGATACAAACATATTGCTGTTTAGAGACGTTTTGTTGATGTTTGTGGAAAAAATAAAATAAAAATGTGGAGATAGTAACGTCAATCAGGGTGACTTCGTAATGTCTGCGAAACCTTCTCGATTTGAAGTTGTCAGTCTCGTAAAATTAGAGAACAGTCGTTTGAAATAAAATATTTCGAAGTATTTCCCTAATTTGTCCCAATGCAGGGATTGAAGCGTCGCCACGAAATCCATTTTATCCTGTGATATACATAACCACTATTTAAGCAGCTTCTTGGAGGTACAGAACTTCAATATACAATTGAATAGTATATTCATATTAAAATGAACCCGAATATTTTTGGCTGACACTCGTCATAAATCGGACAATGATATACCTGCTCTTAAAGCTCGGCTATCAGATTTGGCGCATATTTATTGCGGATGCCCTATCGACAATGCTCATTTTTTTAAGAACAAGCAGTGTTTTGTTGCTATCAAAGCATTACGCCCCAACCCTGAAATTCATATCACCAGTTATATTAGTATGCAGCTTCGTCTTGTTAATGTCCAATTGTTCATGGTTGTCCAATTGTTCATGGTCGAAAATGTTTGCTGGTAAATATATATGTAAACCCGAACAGAAAAAGTCGTTTCGTGACAGTCTTTCTCAGGTTGGAAAACTTGGATCCATTCTTTGGCGCAGAAAATTTGTCTATATTTTTTTATTAGGATTTCACTTTGATGGTAGAAACTGTCTGCGGGTCGATCAAAATGCCGTCGCGAGGCGACTCCGGACCGCGGTCCGCATGTTGCCTGTCCCTGCGCTAGATGCTGGACGTGATATGTTCATAAAATATATGTTTCTTCATTTTGGTGCCATAAATGATTGCGATCACGCCAAAAGTATCGTCGGAAGCGTTATGCGTTAATATTGCATTACCCTCCATCTATCTTTGCGGAAATGGTTTTCGGCATTCGTTCATATCAAAACGAAGACGCGGATTTTCAAGACACGACCACGTACTTCAAGAAATACAGCAGCAAAACTTGCTTTGAAATAATAAAAGTCTACCAATCTACATAAATAGTATGATGTTATTTAAAGAAAAATCATCATTTTGCTGTTTATCACAAGCCTACAATTCATATTTGCACGAGACAGATGAAGGTTGCTCCATAATAGAGCTAAAACTTGAGGGGGTCCGCGAGGGTCCGTGACGGTCAAAAGGGGTCCGCGAAGCCAAAAAGGTTGAGAACCACTGGTTTAGGAAGACTTTACCTGGAATCTGAGCAGTCAACACAATGACTTGGACTCGGACTCGAGTCATATTACCATGATTCGGACTCGATCCTCTGTTCGCTGACTTGGACTCGGACTTGACTCGGTGGGAATTGAAAATGACTCGACTTGACTCGAGTCAAAAATATAAAAGTGAGATTGACTTGTGACTCGGAGCCTTGAGACTTGGTTACAACCCTGCGATTTAGCATCGGAAATAGACACTAATTCTGTTGGCTCTCTTTAATAGTTTATTTGTGTTCCTTCAGTTCAAAGACGTTTTGGCAAGCGTCGACGACTCGTGGGAGATCAGCGAACTCGCCAAGCTCGGCATCACAGTAAAAGCCAAACCTCCGCCCGGAGTCGGGCTCTTACCCACGCCCGACATCTTACCGTCGAACGAGGCCGAAACGTTACCTGCGCCGTCAGTCGGGACTGTGATTCCCTCCATATTTGACATCAGCGTAGCCCCTTCCGCGGCATTTCAAAAACGGATCAACGAAAAGTAAGTGTTGCCTTGCCATGTCGGATGGTGTTTGATTGGAGTATTGAAGTAGGTTCGACTAGACTGCTTTCACTTCTGCGTAGCATATATTCGGCGTAACTACATACCACATGAATATTTGACTTTACTCTACTTCAGTAGCAATGATAACTACAACAACCACCTCTGGGCCTTGGGTTGGCATACTAAAATAATCCATCTCTTACTACACCAACCATCCAATTTGCCTTAATGAGATCTAGCTCCACCAGTGTACAGGTTGTTGTTGTTGTTGTCATAATACCAGCGTGTAACTGATGTTTAGATTGTCTCCTACGGGTGCAGGCATTGTTGATTCAGTAGCTGTAGTGTTTTTGTGCACAAATTGTGGATGCTTCGTGAGATTACACAGATCAGTTGTAGCGCAGAGTCAGCGACATTACTTGAGGCGTTAATTTCAGCACTGAAAGAAGACTAGAGGAGATAGACACGGCTCATATCCTTCTGCATTTGAGGTGTGTATATTTGTGTCGAATTATCATGTTTTTGTGTAGTAGCCAGCTGCTGTATTGAGGATAGCCTCATGAATGAGACATAGCCTGAAAATAGGTTAATCTGTGTGAAAACTACCTCTACTGTGTTTTATTTATGGTATCGATTGCATGGAGGTTAGTGTTGAGTGATTGTTAATTCTGTCTTAGTGAAATATGCACATGGTACCATATGAAATTTCGGGATATGAAGCTACGGACTGAAATCGCCAGTTGCGGAATGAGATACCTTTGTAGTGAAGTTTTATAAAGCGGAAAGTCAGAGAGAGAGAGTATTAGTCAACTACAAGTTGCAGGAATAATATATATGGCGGACCGTATTTGGTAGATTGTGACTTCCGTGCGGCACATCACGAAGCAGTACACATGAAACAGACCTTTTGACTTATTTTTTTCAAGTAAGCAGGCTTACACTTGAGAAAATTCTGCAACCCTAAACATACCGCTATTCGATCAGTCGTACTCGGTCGCACTTGCTTAAAATGTGAGCATTGAGCATCCCTGGTCTAGACTGTGGGCATGTTTTGCTCAGTAAATCACAACCCTTTTGGCATTGGGATTCTTCAGAAAATCTTCCACGCTATCTTAAATGTGGTGCCCAGGTTATTGGAACCTGAGATCCCAGCTGCGTCCGGCTGAATTTGCCGACAATAATGTTTGTGATATTTTTTCAGCACTGTTGCGTCTCTCTCCCTGAATGAGATGAAAGGCAGCGAATCAAGCGACGCGAGCACGAGCCAACTGCCGCCACTGCCCTTCCCGAGCCCGGCGGGACTCAATCCAATCAACAACGGAGCCGGTCTGCTGCCGACGCCCAACACCTTGCCAATCAATCTCAATCAGGAAGGCGACGGTTATTATCACAGTTTCCTCGGAGAGCAGCGTAACAAAGACACCAAATTGAGTTCGGAAGGTGAAAATTTATTCCTAGTAACGATTCGGGTTAAAAACTTTAAATCACTTAGAGGTTGCTCTCGGGAGCGGAATATTATAAAAATTCTGAAAAAAGACGAAAAGATCACCGACTTTACCTAATATTGAATTAATTATGGTCCGTCGGTCATGCTTGCCGTACAGAACTTCCTTTTGTGAAATTTTATCAAAATTTCAAAAAGACCATGAATATCGAAAGACGCATCCATAAATACTCAGCTTTCCTGTGACATTTAAATAGAGCGAAACAATTTGAAATATCTTGCGACCTCATAAGTTCCACACATTGACACATATATGAACAATGTTCACTCAGCACTTACATTGGAATTGATAACTATCTATGATATTCATTAATATATGTGAGTAGGTGACACTGCACTGCCCTACTTATTTTATCGTATCTAAAGTCTGGGATGGACCGCCACTGGGGGGTTAATCTTACATCAAATATACAAATACTAAAATTATCAATTGGTGTATTTAAAAAATTTCAAGTATGCATCACTAACTATGTGCATTACGTTGTTGCCTTCCCTTCTGCAGACGACCAACACGATGATGTCATCAAAACTGGCGAGGAATTCATTCGGACAGATCATTCAACGACGGAGGATGAACAGGGCGACGGTAGGCTATGCTACGATCACTTAAATTTGTGTGACACCTTGGCAAGAGTGAACGCATGTTCTATGGGGACGATAGCTGAGACTGCTGGTCTCATTCTTGTAATTTTGTGGTGTTTTCTGTGAGGGAGATACTCCTGTGTATGTGAAGGATTCCGATTTCCAAATATGGATTGCATAATGTCTATTTGTCATTTAATGTTAGCACATGTACCCTAACGATTGTAGAGACCGATGTAAAATCATACCGTAAACACGATTCCGATGTGATAATTCCAATTATGTGGTTCTTCCGTGTAAAGCGAAACCGCTGCGCAAAAGTCAAACTCACATAGAGGTCAACCGTGTACACGCGAGTAGTTGCGTAACATTTTCTGACTAGACTGCGATACTTTGACGCTTCTACGCGTAAATTCGCGCACTCACCTGATTTCGTGTCTATTCAGAGCCCCCGCTGAAGATTCCGGATTTCCTACCCGCCACGCAAAAGGCGCTGTTCATGAGAATCCACGGCAAGAAAGTGGCCGCCAACCCGGATAAGGACTCCTCTCAAAAGAGTGCCAAAAGTACGTTTCAGATGCGATACACAATTTTTTCATATCCGTCGTGTGTCAGATGCAGATAGTTTCACGCTAGCATTTCTGAAGTGAGAGGGATGCTGTAAAAGTATTTTTAAGTGCCATTGAAATATTGGTATAGTTTACGAAATGCGCAATCCACAGGCCCGTTAAAATTTGTCATCATGGCCTGAACACCCTGCCACTGTTGGAGAATGGCTGCTCGGCTACTGCTATCATGATAGCAGATTTTCCGAACAGTTTCTTTCCAAAATAGATTAGAATTAGAATTCCTGAATTCACAAAAACACGACACACAAAAATACAGCAAAAGTCACTTTCAGTTCATATCAAATCAGGGCCCATTCTCATCTGCAGCAAATGTAGGCCTATGTAGCTTACGCCTTGTTTCGCACAACACAGTGCTCCTGTAGCATTTAAAGTAGGAATTAGATGTGAATAGATGATAGAAAGCATTCACAAATTAGATTACCAGCATTTCGCTCTTATTAGACCAGTGGTTCTCAACCTGGGAGTAGTTGCCCTATTTTGGGGGATAATCCAAATTGTCGTTTTATATATACTTATAACGCTACACTAAAGTATTTTCAAACGTAAATATGAATGTAGGCTAACATATATTGTTGCGCATGCTGACAAATTGAAAGACAACAAGGGGCATCTAGGTTTAGCTTTACGCCTATAACCTAGTAACAATATCGTAGAAATATAGTTGTTAGTATTGCAAATTGTAGTGGTGGTCTAGTCTAGTCAGTAAAATGAAGTCTGAAAACATCAAAATGACTTCGAAGAAACGAGGGGAAGATTTTGGAACCTTTTGAGTTCGCCTTCAAAATGAACCAATCTTTGTCGTTATGGCATTGAACTTTCTGACTGAATTTCCTTCAACTTATTGCCGTGAAGTTGGATTTTCTGCAATTATCAAAACGAAATAAGTTTGCGATTGAATATTACATGAGAAATGATGTCTATTATCCTCCCCTTTGTCTAGATTTGACCACTGGATAACACGAAAGCAGCATCAGCCTTCGCATTGACTTGATATTTAAAACAGGCATTTCAGTGCACATTATGAGGTCATCTTTGCGCTGTTTTACAATTAACTGAGTACAAGCTGTTATTTGTTATTTTTTTTGAAGAGGCGTAATTGCATCCTGTCATTTTCTTCTTGGGGGTAACGATGTGAAAAAGGTTAAAAACCATTGTATTAGACACTGCTATAATCTGGTTAATTTTACCTGGAATTCCACCTAATACGGAAATATTTCCTCTAACAGGGGAAGATCATGACTCCTGGACGTACTCTAGCGACGAGGACGAAAAGCAAAACGCGCCCGATCCGGGAATAATCAAAATGGACGTGGAAAGTCACGCTCCGCCGGCCCCAACGTCGCAAGCCTCGGCAATGGAGTCGCTCCTGAAAATGATCAGCAAGGGCGGCAATACAAATCTGGACGCCAAACTTCTTTCGAAAGTGGCCAGCGTTATCAACATTCCCACCGGGAATACGATGAATTCCCGTAAGTATTTAAACGCAAATCCCGGCGGTTTATTGACCTTGGACATTGCAGAATAGGTGTTTGAAACTCGAGCATAAATACCCTACCGTATGTGATTCATCTTATGCGATTCATGCTATCTCGAGTACTGCCTGTTAGCCTACGGATGCACTTCTACTAGAATAGCATTTTAATCAAGATTACCTACTTTTCGTAACTTCGATTTTGAAAAGTGCAAAAAGTAGTTTTGATACGTGAAATTGTCTACGAACCGCGTGAAATCACACCAATTTGTTGTCCCATTAGTCGTTTACGTTGGTCACGAAGACCACATCTTGCAATTTTCAACTGGGCACTTCTGACTCACTGCTGAAAGTATATGAATATATACGGTAGTAGAAATTTATGTTGTTCTACTGGGTGGTGTCATTGAAATATTTTGTCAGCCAGTTCTGTTACAAAAGTGAAGTTTGTCAGAGACAGTTCTGCAGAACCGGCCGAATCTCATCGCTGCTGCTTTTACTTGAGTAGCCATTTTGTCTACTTTGACCACCTTCAAACATCTGTCACAGTAATATTTTCCACGAACTCACTCAACGTAATTTTTCACATTCTCAGACAACGACCACTACAGCCCCAAGTCCGGGGTCACGTCCTACAACCCTGCCCAGAGCAAGGCGTCTCCGCGCCGGCCCAGCGCGGCGCAGCGTGAACGGAAAGACAGCGGCTCGACCAGCTCGAGCCCGTCCAACGTGACTAAGCACCAAAAACCGTTAAGACGGCGTTTGTCCACACAGGAACTCACAAAAGAACCGGCCGTTATTCCTTTAGTAGCAAAACAATCAGGCACTCAATCGGTACATTCAGCCCACCCAGACCCGAGAATGACTCTCAGCAGACTTATTGGCATAAAGCCGTCCCGGTTCACAGCAAACGTGCCACGTTTCAGCAAAGACTTGATCCTGCCCGGGTCATCCCAGCTTCTAAACGTGAAAGTCACGTTGACCAACGACGACGCGAAAACACCCAAACGTGACCCGCGCCTGGCCCGGCAAAAAGACCCGAGGCTACAGCGCGCGTCGGACCCCCGCCTCAAAATGCGGGCGGCCTCCAAACCTACAAACTCTAGTGCCCCGGCATTGTCTGAGGCTAAACCTGCGTCTGTCCCGGCAAAACCGTCGGCCCTATTGACTAAGTCTGCGTCCAGCATTCCCAGCCTGCCCGAGCTGGATTTGAACCTGGCGTACGTGCAACAGCGGTCCAAAGAGAACGGAGACAGCCGTGGCGGATACGCCCCGAAAACTACGTCAGCCCCGACGTACTCGTTGCCCGCCTTGAAACTGCCAAAGCTTGTGAAGGCGCCCAACGTGGCCAGTTCGCCAGTGCGGGACGAAGTGGCGGCCGTGGCTGAGCCGACTATGCCGAAGATAGCTCCATATGACCCGCGGTACATGTCGTCGGGTCCAGCTGCCGCTTCAGGTACACTTGAATTCATGATTTTTCTTGACTTTGAATAATAATGATATTCATATTGAAATATGCCTAAATGTTTTCGGCTAGCCCTCAGGGTTAATCGTCGATTACTAGTAGACCGTCCAACCAATGTTCTTTCTAATTCTCCACTAGTTGCTGACGGTTATTCTTGAAACCCAAAATATTCGGGTTTATTTCAATATGAATATGTTATTCAAACACTATCCTTGTAGCTGCGTATAAGCTGTTATATAAAGTCGAATAATTTATTGGTATTGAAATGAACCCGAATATTTTTGGCTGACACTCGTCAGGTGTAATCGTCAGCAACTAGTAGAGAATTTGAAATAAAACTTATTGAACCATTGATGCGCAATGCTCTTTTCGATCGCTGACGATTACCACGTGACGATTGTTGGCCAAAAGCATTTGGGTTTGTATCAATATCAATATGTTTTTTGCTTCTTTGAAAATGTAGAGGTACTTCCAAAGATGTCATCACTCTTAGGATTGTTCCGAGTAAGATGGTCTTCAGTACTGCTTGATTAGTTCATGATGAATACCATAGCAGTCCACCTATTCAACTGAAATACTAGATTGTTACTGTGTCTGTGGTGTAGTTAGATTTTGAATAAATGTGGTTAATGTGAATAAATGTGGTTAATGTGGGATGTATGTTTGAAATCACTACCACTAATTAGAAGTTCTTCTTAGTATACGTCGCATTTTGATAATATGCAATAACCTAGCATTCCGAAAAGGTGCCTACCGTTTAATACTGCACCTGGCAAGTGATGTGTCATTAAAAATCTGGCATCGCCGTAATGCAATTCAAAGGCAGTCAGGTCCCTGCCTATAGCAGTTTTATTATTCATTATCATAAATTACGAATTTGAAGAGCTTCTTGGAGGTACAGAACTTCAATATACAGTTGAAAAGTGTATTCATATTGAAATTAACCCGAATATTTTCGGCTGGCGCTCATCAGGGTAATCGTCAGCATGATTGTTGATATATAATGTTCTTTCCAATTCTCTACTAGTTGCTGACGGTTATCCCTGACGAGTGTCAGCCGAAAATATTTGTGTTCATTTCAATGTGAATACACTTTTCAATATATGGCTTTAATGACTGATGATTTGACCCTTGTCTCCTGTCTTCAGATCCCACAGAGTTGCCAATCACCACAGCGCCGTACGACCCGCGTGTCTTATCCGCCCAGTCAAATTTGAGCTCTGGCGGCGAAGTGAAGAAAAGAACGATACAGTTGCCAAAGCTGACCCCCGCGCCTTTGTACAAGCCAACCGACAATTTCGCAACCCACGACCGCCCCGAAGGCGACCAGGGCGATTTTTAGCTCGTGCCAAAAGCGCTGTCAATATCTTTTCTCCTCTCTGTCATTTTCTATCGCTTCTTCTAAAGAACTACATGTTAAGTGCAGTTTCATATTCCGATTCTGAAATTACATTTTGCAGAAAAACACGGTCAAAATATACACATTTTCTCTGAGTATCTGTGGTGGGTGTGGTTCAGCCTGAGAGTACTGCCTGACTGACAGAAAGGACAGGAGGGGTAAACGTTCACCTGGACTAGGGGTTGCAAACCCATGGCCCGCTGGGTAATTTTCGAAATTAGGTAAACAATTGGGTATATTATATAAAAAAAATACATCAAAACTTTGGGATGTTGATTCAATTCGATTTACTGCTAAAAATTTCATCATTTCAATACACCACGAGAGTGCGATACAATGAAAGATAGGATGTCTGGAAAAAAATTCGACGCAATGGCTTAGCCAGGGATAGCGAAAGGGATGAGCATGCCCCCCTCCCCACATTTTCATAAATCTCTGCGCATTGACGTAAAGTAAAAAACATTTTGCGGCCCATTGATTTAACTTGATTTTTTTTTCGCGCTTGGCCTGGCGATGATGTAGCCTACCTCTAGACTTCTTTTCTTTAGTAACCGTTCCGAAAGATAGGCCATGGTTCAATATCTATATGGAATTGAGTTAACGCTATTCGCAATTATGTGAGAACGGAATATTCCCGGTATCACTTGAGGCCGGTAAGATGCTTCGGTGTAGCCCGCTGGTACTGACCAATGCAACTAAATATATTATTGACCAATCCACTAACTTTGAAAAAATTTCGCGCTTGGCGCGGAAATAGAGGCACACCGATTTTCCATTACATCAGGCGGGTAGGTGTAATATATGTATAGAGATTACTCTAGAACAGAGGTCTCAAACACGCGGCCCGCGAGACCATTTCGTGCGGCCCGCGTCGGCATTTTGGATTTCGAAGTATTCCACAATATTTAACGACCATTTTTTTTAAATTAGAAAACCTAAAATTCGCTATAAAACTACTCCAGAAGCCTGAAATTTTACTCTTTAAACTTCACTATTACATCATTACACCATTACATCAAAGTTACGACGCAGTAGAAGGTTACCTATTACGTGACATACCTTGTTTATGATTGCCCGTTTATGATTTCTACTGAAAATTTTGATTTGGACTTGGGCGCGACCTTTCGTAGAATTACTCGGACTTGATGGGTGATAAAATAAAAATGACTCTAGCTAAGTCGCGTCAAAAGATACAATCCATGACTTGGTACAACCACGGACGCAACAAACTATCAAACTGGTATGGAAAATAGTAAAATATCAAAAGGTCGTAGCTTACGTTTCGTAGCTCATTTAGATATCTAAGGAGGTCGGTATTAGGGATGGTGTGAACGTGAGGTTCACGTTCGCGTTCTGTGTGTGAACCTCGGAAATTCAGAGGTTCGCGTTCACAACAGAACCTTGATAGGTTCTGCACTGTGAACCTTTTTGATATATTTTCACTTCATTATGACATCTTTAGTACAAATTTATTGCATTTCAACTGCGGGCCACTCTGTGCATGCCGCTGGCAGCAGAAAAAATAAACACAAAACGAATATGTACCTTCACAATCTCAAAAATTTTACTTGCTTTGTTACAAAAGTTTGCTCCAAATATCCAGATTTCCGTTTGTAAATATTTAGCGACTCTCTGCTAAGAGCTCGACTCTCAATCACACAACGTCACGAGCGAAATACACTGCATGTAGTCAGCGAATGGTGCTTATTCAACCAATCAATCTTGACGTTATATGTTTATTGTATCATAAACAAACAAAAAAACGTGCGATTGGGGTGTTGGCTACTGCCGTATAATGGGATAATATAGGTAGCAAGTATAGAAACCCTGTTTTACACTCTGCTCGAAATCAATGTAGACTCAGACGCTGAATACATTGTCCGGTCTGGCCAAGACTGTTAAGGCGTAAGCATATATTCCATGGCAAATCCTCATCGAAATTGTTGGCAAAGCGACGGATAATATTGATTTTATGGAAGTATTATATCATTTCATTGCCTCAGTTGATACATTAGGCGACGTTCAAAACGCCAATATGCACTTCAGCATTGTGACATTATGTGGCCCGAGTCTTCGCTAGGTATCGTGTACGTTAATATACGCTATCACTTCATTGAAAGATAGGGTTGGGATTAGCAATATGACGTCACGTGACGTCATGAGGTTCACGTTCGTGTTCACACAGAACCTTTCAAAAAGGTTCGCGTTCACACGAACCTGAACCTTTCAGAGGTTCACACCATCCCTAGTCGGTATGGCAACAATTGGCATTATGTTGCCCTCTTGATGTAGTTGGTTACATCTTGTGTCATCTTGGGTGTCTTTATCCATGTTATTATCGCCAATTAAATGTGACGAGTATAAAGTAGTCGTAACCTACGATTCACAGCTGTAACACAAATGGATTCTTCGGCGATTGGACATTTCTATTGCCATGGCACAGTTATCATTAGATTCAAGTTGAGATTGATCTGTTCAAATATTCGAAGGTAAATCTAACACTGATTTAATTTGACTTTGGTAATGACATGACCAATAGCGTAGTTATCAGGAGTATACCCGAAACCTGGATTTGGATGTACTGCTCTAATGCTCGGATATCAGATCAATCTTTGTAAAATTATAAAATTCTACTTATAATTGCGGCACGTCAAACGTCCGATACGTGCAAAATTATAACGAGACAGCTTTTACGATGTCCCGATATTTGTTCTCTCGCATGGTGTCTACAACTAATTGTTTTGACAAACTATGCCAAGTACAGCAACAATTTTAGTCAAATACATAAAAATGTCATCTTTTCGTGCCAGGCGTGAATTCACAATTGTAATTCACATGTTTACGAGACATTTGGAATGTCAGTCTGCAAGGTACCCTCAAATAAGGCCTACTTGGAAATACTTTGAATTCCCCTATTATTGGTGCTGCGGCCCGCGGCGCCATCAAAAAGTAGGAAATTGGCCCGCGAGCACATTTGAGTTTGAGACCTCTGCCCTAGAAGTTGTTCTAATCATCCAATGAAGGCCCAAGACCATAGATGTTTACTATTTATTTCAGATCTTCAAAAGAGGGCGTCTTTATTACCTCATCAAATTTTTGTCCCCCTCTATCAATTTTTTTTTCTGGCTGCGCCCTTTCTACCTTTGTGGCAATCTCGGATATAGCACAGTGATTCTCAACGGGGGGTCCGCGAAGCTTCCTAATGTGCAAGTTTGCAAAATAGTTGATAACCTAATTTGGTTTTAAATTAGAGAAATCATAAAGCACTTTCGCTTCATATAAGGATCCACATAAACAGAATGGCCGTCTCAGATAAAATATTCCACTATGCAAACTCATTTTAATTGCCAATAGCCTACCAACATATTTCTGTTTAGGGATATTGTGTTAGAGTTTTGGAAAAAATTGTTTGCAGAGATCCATTTCTCCTAATAATTTCAAGACGAGCTAGTAGATAGAAATGATTACGCTGGACGCAGGACCGTAACTGCCGCACCCCAAACCCCCAATACGAGCTCGAAGGAGGCCCAAAATTATTTCATGAATTAACATGGATTATCACTCGTCACGGGTAGGCCTAATCGTCAGCAACTAGTAGAGTAGCCTAATCGCATCAGTTTTATAATATTTTCTTCATTTCAAAACAAAACAAGACTGCGATACAGTGAAAAGATAGGAAGGTGTTGAAACGACTTTGAATTCAGACACATAGGCTACCTGGGCTTAGGCGATGTAAAGAGAGGCATACACAATGCACATAGCAGTGGTGGCCCTAAGAACGGGGGGGGGGCTGGGCGAGACTTACCGGGGGGCCCCTATAAGCACTCGAACGTAGTTTCTGGGGGGCTACGCCCCCCAGACCCCCTTGCTATCTTTTATTATTATCTAGCTTTCACCACGGTAAGGTTCGATCAGGTGCTGGATTCGCCCATGTCTATTATTGCATGTGTGCAAGGATAGACTACATCAAAACTAAGTAATTCCACCGCATGCAGAGACGTTATAATTATCGGGATACGGGACTTTTCTAACAAATGCAGAGATTTGATGATGATTGACACATCTGTACGGAATCTTCTTCTTGCTTGGTACACGGATTTCCATGTTTATTCGTTATTATCCTTGAAAAAAGAGCATCATCCAAATAGGGGGGGGGGCGGGCGACCGCCCACCTCGCCCACCCCAAAAGCCACCACTGGTGAAAAGTAATAGAAGATAACATAAAAGGACGAGCGACAAAATGAGTTGGCATGTGACGAAAGCCGGAAGGTCGATATGTCTGATCAGT